>NC_136884.1:7017502-7715002 GCF_949152265.1 Phoxinus phoxinus
CCAGGGACTTTCTGTTGCTAGCGCTGTACTGTACCAGTTGAACATGATGTACTTTCGGCATTGTGTCTTTAAAATTCATCCAAAAATGTCTTTCAGCCTTTGTGCTGTTTAACATCACCGATCACAAATGCCATTGGCTCTTTATTTGCGTTGCTATAATTTTGTAAATTATAGTGATGCAGTAAAATGTATGAATTTATTGAAATATGGTTAAGACATGTTTTTATAAATAGTAACTGAATTTATTATACATTTATTGATTGGTTTAATTTATTACAAACATTATACATACATTATAGATAACCCCCCAAAAATATTTTGTATTAAAATACTTCTTGAATTTAGGCTTCTTATATTAGAGTACATTTAATAATATATTTTTATATATTTTTATATTTAAATATATTTTTACTCTTTAATTTTGAGTCACTATGCTATTGTATACCTTCAGAAGTATTGGAGCACAGTATGCTCACATGGACTGCTTTTTAAAAAATATATTTATATGTAGGGTAAATACTGGCAAAGTGGGACAACGAGTAAAGTGATTTTTATAATTTTTGTTGTTGTTGTTTATATTGTTATTGTGTATTTAATTCATTGGGCCTACATTTGAATAATAATTTAATGTGTTCGAAGTGTCCCAGTTTGCCAATAAAGGTGTCCCAGTTTGACAGTAGCGCATGGAAAAATGTGGTTTGGGATCCATGTGTGTGTTTGAAGAAGAGTCATCCATCCTGTGTTTTCTTATTCTGTATAGTAGAGTAGAGCACTTAAGCTATTTAGAATAGTATCATATGAGGGGCTAAGACATTTGGATCATAATAAAACATTATGCAGAAGGTAAATTATCAGAAAGTGTCCCACTTTACCAGTATTCACCCTATTGTTTATAATATTGTGTCTCAAATCTCATTTTGCATTCCACCGACATGAGGGTGATCGAATGACTATTCTTCAACTTCTCTTTTTTGTAACATCGCTAAACATTTTCCTCACCATTAATCAGGTGCTTTAACACAAACTATTGGCAATTAGTAAAGCAGTGAGAAATCTACATTGACTAAACGGCCGAGATGTACGACACTCCAGGGAGGACCCACAATGCAACAGGGGTCAGCGTGTGAGACTGGCACGGTGTTCGTAATTGTCCACCGTGGCGGCCGAGAAATGTTCTCTAATAACCGGTGAATATACATAGAACGACCCCGCCACTGGAGACAGATAGACCTAATGAAACGTGGATAAAGATAGAAACACAATCTCACAGGAGTCGGGAGGACAGAGGACAATGTCTCTGACTAAGGGAGAAGGTGAACCTTCCTGTTAAAAGAGCGAGAGAGAAAATCGCAATCTTTCTGTGTGTCCCCGGGGGTCTCTGGTATTGGTTAAGCAGTAAGAGGGTGAAATATGGGCTGTTAAATTCAGGAGTTTGCTTCGTCGCTAAGCCTACAGCCGGGGACGAAGGACACCTCGTGACGGGTCTTAGTTAATTAGCCAAGTGAGTGTTAGAGCTTCCATTAGATACTATCACTAGAAGAACTGATGTGTGAGATTAGAGGAGAGAGAGACGGGACTAGTATCACAGCCACTTCAAAAGCTGTAATCTCACTTGTTACCACTGAATATTAAATTCCTGCTGAGGTGGTTGGAATTGGTGCAATTTCATTAGCATTAAATGAGATCATGGATATATATAACTTAACATCTGCAAAGATCATCTGCAAACATCTGCAAAGATTGAAAGCTGGTGCAGTAAATATGTCTATAATGTCGGAGGTGTGAATGAACTCATAAATATGTTCACGCTTGGCCGTGAAGAATATTTACAGTACAAAATGCTGAAAATGTCCCGCCCCCGAACTGAAACTGAAACAATGATTGGTCGGGAAGCCATCCCACTCCAGCTGTCTTGAGCGTGAAACCATGTGCATCAAAAGATTAGTCGTGTAGTTTGGCCTTTTTCCATGTCGGCAGCTTCTTCAGTGCTTCACGTGTTTGTTTGATTTTCATTCATTGTGATGACAGACGTCTTACTAGCAATTTGACATGCCAATAATCATTGGTCAAATAGTAGCTGGAGTGTGTGTGCAGTGGAGGTGTATGACAACTTTAGTTTTGTCACTGTCATTTTTTGTGTTTGTTCCTGTTTGTGTGTGTGTGTTTGTGTGGTGAAGAGTGAGACCCCGTCGCTCTTTCACCTTATTTTCAAAGCTCAAGTGTGTTTAATCTCACTAAAGAGTTTTGTTTATTTTATTTATTTATTTTATTTATTTTTTATTCATTTAATTAAAACAACATTTAAAAATATATTTATCTATTTATTTTATTTTATTATTTCATAATTGTATTACTTTACTTTACTTTACTTTACTTTACTTTACTTTACTTTACTTTACTTTACTTTACTTTACTTTACTTTACAATCGTCTCTGTATATTACTGAGTTACAGAAAGTATTTTAACACTGAAAATGACACACTTCAGCTTTAAGAAAGTCTTAAATACAGCTGCTTATGTATTTAGTTTAGGTGAACTTCTCACACACATCTGGTCGTACACTTTATCCCGTCAAACTTATTTGTCTTTAATGAACAAAACAGCATGTGCACACACACACACGGGAGCGAACGCTGGTGGATTGTGAATGTGAATGACGCCTGCTGTTCTGATGGGAGAGTCTGTTTCAAACAAACATCTTTTCTCTCTGATTGTCTGAATACTGATGCACAGAACTCGCTCAAAGGCTTTCGCTAGTGTGCTGTGTTTCTTTAATGAACCAGTGAGACCAACTCTGCTTAAAGGTTTTGGAGGTGTTTTTGTTCACTATAATTTTTGCACATCACATGCACTTGGCTTTATGTCAACAGTCACATTCAGACTCAACTTCAG
Organism: Phoxinus phoxinus; assembly: GCF_949152265.1. Classification (NCBI taxonomy): domain Eukaryota; kingdom Metazoa; phylum Chordata; class Actinopteri; order Cypriniformes; family Leuciscidae; genus Phoxinus; species Phoxinus phoxinus. Next base: position 7,020,395 of record NC_136884.1, read on the forward strand.
CCTGTTGCATATTTCAACTGTTGCGCTAGTATAGGAGTGTCAACAGTAACTATAAGACAACAGTAAATAGTGCAATTAGTTTGACTTAACTTTCTTGCAGGAAGTTTGTGTCCAAGATATTTCAGCAGTGTTACATGAGCTTTGCGGACCAATAATAATAGTTGAGTCAGCACTCCAGTTCTGTATCAGAGTTAAAAATGACGCAATCATCAGAAAGTACTGTTGGACTGCAGAGATCTGCCCTGTCCACAAACATGATTCAATATAACTCCATTTCCGATACAGTTGACTCTTATGACCTGGTTCTTTTAATGAATAGTTCCAAAAGAAGTCCTTTTGCCCTGAACGTTTCAAAAAGTTACAGCTTTAGTTGAAAGTTCTTTCATGTGAAAGCAAAATTAATATTTTAACTGAAAAAATTCACATGAATCAGAATTTATTGAATCAATAGCTTTCAAATAAAAAAAGAACATATACTCAAATTAATTAGTATCGAATTAGAATTTAATTGAATTTAATTAGGATTTTACACAAATCCAGAAATATACACAAATCAACCAGAATCAAGTCAGAATTTAATTGAACAAGCTTGTGAGTCAAAATGAACACTAGCACTGAAATATTCTGAAACGAATCAGAATCTAATCAGGAATACAGCCTCACAGAGTCACAATAGTCAAAGCAGGACATCTGTGACTCAAGTTGTGTTTTCAAGTTTCATTTTTTTATTACAGATTCATTTAGCAGAAGCTGGTAGATGCTGTGATTCTGCATCTTGTTTCTCATTTGATGCCCATTTAAAAGTAGCTGTATTGATTTCTGACATTTTCTTTGAAAATCTCTAAAGCGTGAAATGGACTTCTGAAGCTGGAGTCTTTGTATTTAAAACTGAACGACCACTTGAAGGAGGTTAAAGAAACCAGCGTTGGTGATTCAACAGCTGAAAGGGTTGATCTAGGAATGGAGAGAGAGAACAGGAATGAAAGGGAGAGATCATCAGTAACTTCTGTCAACGCCAGTGTCTAGGGACGCACCAGTAGAGAATTTAAATCAATAAGGGCAGTTTCTTCATGCACACAGAAGCTTCTAAGATATTGAGTGGTAATTCGTACCAAATCTCTCAATGGGATGGGGGTTTCGATTCTTGAAAATCGAACCCTTCACAAGTCTTTTAGTTTCTCGCTGACTGATATCTGAAAATATCTCTTCCAAATGTTTTGGCCTCCCACCCACATCTCGGTTTCTTCAGCAGCTGTCTAAAGTTGATGTTGTAGTGCATTATGGGAATGAGGTAAACAGCAAAGCTGATGTCTACAGCGTTAGCTGCCACGCTAGTTTGGTGACAGCTGCCGTCCCAGCACTCGTTACCGAGCGCTTAAGATGCAAACTCAGTAATTCACCCTATTTTCACAATTTCCTGAAGGAAAAAATATCGATACATCAAAAATTATGAACAGCCAAAACAACCGCATTCGTTGTAGCGACACCATGCCATCATGACTGTTCGAGGAAAGACGGACGAAATTTGAGGGGCACCTGATGCCCGTTCAGTGTATGTGTGTGTGTGTGTGTGTGTGTGTGTGTGTGTGAATGAGGAGGCGGCGAAGGTTTTGTTACTATCAACATTTCCTCACAGTGGACAAGTGATTAAAGTTAATGCCCCATTCAAACTGCATTCATAAACTGTAAGGTGCATTAAACATCTGCCAGTTATGTGTTTAGGCTGTGATATTGACATTATACTTTAAATTATACGCCGTTTATACAGTCTTCAGATGACAGAAAATTGAAATCTCAGTATTTCAGCACATCACTCAGCTTTTAAAGGTTATTCCATGATAGTGCGTTTGTTCTGAATATGGTGACACGTGACGCTGTGAATGGGTTTGTGATGGTGTACTTGTAAATGAAGTGTACATGGCAAAAAAACTCTTTAATAATTATTTTAATAAAAATATAATTAATATCTGTGAATTAACTACTAAAAGGAAGAGGACAGAAGAATGAGAGGCTGTCAATGAAGCTTAACTTGTATTTAACCCTGAATATTTCTTTAAAAATAAGTGTTTTTAATATCTAGTTGACATTTACCTGTGTATACTTACTCTATGTGTGTGTGTTTATTTATTTTATTAGATATTTATTTGTTTTGTATTTAATAATTACTTTTTATTAATATTTGTAAAAAAAAAAATTGTGTTAATGAGCGGTCACACTAGACTTTAAGCATGAGAAATTCCTTCGGACACTCCAGCGGTCATATTACATCATGCTCAAACATAGATTCAACATATACCAAATAATAATAAATCCAAACTGTAAAAATATACAATCTACTCCTTTTTCCCGCAGTGCTATGCTTCGTTAAATGAATTCGCAGGTCAGAGAACTTTGCAACCCAGCGAAACTTCTTTGAAAGAGTGTGCGTTTCCAGTCCGTTATGAATGGAGGTCAATGGAACAAAAAGTATAACCGCATAACTGTGTCTGATCATTTACTCAACAGTGTGTACGATGATTTACTTGTTTTTAATCTTCATTAAGTCTTGCCATTTGTGTCTCATACTGTTTTGTAAAGTTTCTTATGTCTTCAGGGTTACATTTTTAGACATTCTGTTTTAAAGCCCCCCTAAGAACCATGTTTTTTTGGGGTCAGATGAAGCCAGCATTTCCATTTAGTCAAGTAATAGTTCCGGAAACTCAATGACTAATTGATTTTGCATATATCTACAGGCTCATCCCTAGTATATGGTCTTGAAGTGCTGGAAGAGAGATTGAATGAGCTGTGCTGAATTCGTTTGAAAAGCATCAGCCTGCTCTGAGAGGTCTGACAGAAATAAAGGGTCCACTTTTTTGTTGTTGTCATTTTCACAGGCAGAAATGAAGTGGAAAATAATGGTGCGACATTGGATAATCCTTCAAATTCAATCTAGTTCCCCTCTTAAAGCACTGTACAATCCTGGCGCCGTATTAGTCCTGTCAAGGGCCATCACCTTTACTATACCATGCATCCCCGTAGAGGAGAATTGTTTTGCAATCCCTCTCTCTCGTTCATTTTCTCTCGCCCCTCTGGCTACCAGTGAATAACACCAAGGGAATTGGATGAAACAAATGTCTTTTTTCTTTTCTTATTTGTTTCATCTGGCACATTTGTACTTTTCGAATGATGGACGCTTCCTGTCTCTTTCAGTCCTCCTCCTTTGTCATTTGCCCACCCTCCTTTTTCCAGTCGTCAGCTTTTTTGACAGCTTTCTGAAGATTTTTTTTTTGCTTTGCACAGTGCGTTGATGGCGAGGCAAAGTTCAGGCGTGCAGAAAGGCAATATTAGCTGGAAATTGGAAAGAATTCATCCGTGCTGCTTCAGAATGAATTGAAACCTAGTCCCCTCTGCCGTATTGATTTCTTCTCCTTTTTGGCACAGGCTTTTTTTGTTTTGTTTCCTCTCACCCTTTTTTTCCTCAGACCACCCTAACCCTCTTCCCACATGCCTCAAAAACATTTGTTTGTCCCACGGACACCATAAAGGCACTGGCACTAGTTCAGCCAGATTGACGGCTGGACCACTCAGAGTCAGGATTATACATTGAGATATGTGTTTTGGCTGAACTCTTTCTTTAGTTTAAGCAATATTTTGGGTTTAGTTAAACTCTTTCACTTTCTTTAGTTTAAGCAAAATATTAGTTAAAGCAATATATAGGGCACAGCTGATTGGTTCCTGCTGTATCAGTAGCCAATGAGCTCGCTGCTCAGTATTTGCTCTAGCATTTGCAGCGTGCTATCAGAAACCCTCCACCTTCCCCAGCTCCACCTGTATAGATCTGCTACGGGTAATTCACATATGCTTTATTGTACAGCAGACGCATGTCTTCCTTGCTCTCAGCAGTGTGTTGTGTGTGTACTGGCATTAGCAAGTCCTGTACTGGCTCTGCTGCAGCAATAACAACAGCTGCAATAACAGCAGCGTAGCGGATCTCTTCCGCCAAGACCAAAACATATCCACATTGTCATATCCATTACCATGCCAAACACTCAGAGAGCTGTCATGAGAGAGCCCACAGTATTCATTTAATGCCAAAAGGCACAAAACTTCCAGCACACAGTTAACATTAAAGCAGTAATTTGCATGATTTATTTGCGCCACAGTGCATGCTGGGAACCAGAGTCCTGCTGTGTAAAATGAGCGAATCATATAGGCTCAGTTGGAGGTTTCTAGCTTCACCGCTGGTTTATCCCAGATGATGAAGTGCAAAGAGTCTGACCTTTGCTCTCTGACTGGCGGTTCAAGTGCAGCCAACGCGTGATATATTGGGCTTATTTTTAGCTGTGCCTTGACAGCGGAGGTGACCAGATGAAGGACACGGCTCATCATTACGGTGGCACTGCTGTTGTTGATTTCTCCTATTAGACTCCACCGTCTGCCTGATCTGCCGTGATGGAGAGGAGCAGAGCTGCGTTTACCACTCATTCGCTTTCTCATTTCAGAGATGGACAAATTCCCCACAGTACGGCAGATTGCCGCTTCTTTTTTGGAGGGCGAAAGATCATCTTTCTTTCTCTGCGCTTTCTCTCGTGTGAGCTCTTTCCTTCTCGCCCTCTCGTTCTGTCTCTCACTCACCCTGTGTTTGGATGAAAGTGAAAAGCTATTAGCTTAATAGTTTAATCAGGTAGTTTAGGTACGCCGGCTCCTTCATGGTTCACCTGTGGCCTTGATTAAGCATTGTTTACCTGCGCAGAAGCTAGCGTCGGCAGATTGGAGGCTGTCTCTAATGTCTAAATATAGTGCGGCGGTTCACGCGATGTCAAGCTTAGAGATGCTTCGTTCTCGTCAAATGTGCCATTTTGAAATGTAATGGCAGGTGACTGGCATATCTGAGTGTTTTAATAGTCATTTTTGCAGATGGTTGGAACTTGAAGAGCATTCAAGAATACCTTGAGAAAATGGCAGTTGTTCAGTTAGTGCTGTACTTTTTTCTTCTTCTTTTTTTGTAGACACATGTCTAGTAGGAGTGTAGCTGTACCCATCACGGTACGGACGTCACGGTTCAGTGCATACAGTCAGACGACGAACAGTCAGTCACAGGAGATCCATACTCCAATCCAGAAGGGGGCGCATGCGGTAATACAACACTGTTTGATAACCGCCACAGAAGGAAAAAGAGCAGAAGAAGAAGAGATGATCTATGCACCAATCAAAAACAAGAGTTCAGATGACACGCAAGAGCTTGCTAGTAGCCTGTAAGCTGACTTTTGATTCATTTTAGTGACGCACTCCACAAGCTTCACTGAAAGGAATCCGGAACAGCAGAAAGCGTCATCCTGTTTGTTTTATTTATTTGACAAAAGCACAATGTTTTCTTTTTATTGTGTGTGACATCGCAGGATGTCTTACTCTCATCTGCATGACCATAAATGACAGAGTACTTTAAAACACAAGAGATGCTTTTCAGTTTTGTAGCTGATTGTGACCAAATACCTTTTGTTTTTTTAGCACTACAAAAAATATGACCTATGCAAGAGCGCATTATGTTTACTGCTTAGTGCTTAATACACTAAATGAGGCTGTACTGTACTAACCAAATGCCGCTAGGTGGAACAAAATGTAATTTGCACTACTGTCTTTTCAAAATAAATGAAAAGAAATAGAGTGGGTATTTGTCGCTTTTTCCTGTTGTACCGAACTCGTATCAAACCGTGACCCCAAAAACCGAGGTATGTACCGAACCGTGACTTCTGTACCATTTAACCCCTAATGTCTAGCCTTAGCATTAAAAAAGAGTCAGCCTTTTTTATCTCATGTTTGCGCTGTGCCGTGCATTTGGCTCTCTCTCTCATGATCTATTGTTTGCATTATTCATTGTATTTATACAGTTGAGGAGCATAAACAATCACAGACAACATCGTGACTTCTGTGTACTTACACCCCTAATGTCTAGCCTTAGCAAGAAAAAAGAGTCAGCCTTTTTTTCTCCCTAGAAATGCTAAAAATATAATTTTGACCCCTGAATGCTAATGTGGATGGAAATGATGTTGCCTTGGGAATTTTAATATACACTGTTGACAAATTAATCTAGTGAGAATTTAAACAGTCGGAATGTATTTTTTCTAAAAGTTCTCAGGGTCAGAACTAATGCATAGCCTACTTGAAGAAACACACTTACAGTATGATGAAATATGCTTCTTAAAACTGAATATGTGGCTACTTTAAATGACCACAATTCCCATTAAATTGTGTAGTTACTGCATCCGCCAGCAGGGCCTAACAGGGCTATGCTAACCTTCAAAAGCTTGACTGCTTGATCTAAACTAAGATTACCTCCGAATTGAACTCTGTTTGCTTACATGGTCGTCATTTGCAGCTGACAAATGGGGTATTTAGCATGACCGTTCTTAACGCAGTCCTGCTCATAAGGGGCTGATGTATGGGATAATAATATCAACAGGCGGAGGAATAAAATACGCCTCTTTTCTCATGCTCTCTCGCTCACAGAATCATAAGATATGTGTATCGAGCCGGGCTGTTATTACAGGCTTAATAATTAAGCAATATTTTCCAATCAGCCAAAGCTGACAGTGTCTGGCTAACGATTTAGCCACTGAACTACCCTGACTGAGGTGTGATGCATCATGGGATATGCCATAGTCAGGATTAGAGTGGGTTAAAAGATCTGTGAAATTATAATTGGCATATTGTGGGGTGGAGGGGGGGGACAGGAAATACGTGAAGGGCAATTTGAGGACGGGTGTTACATGGTTTAACCTGGACATCCCTACACGATTGATTCGTATCTTTATTCTCACCCACACTTACATTTGCCAACATTTTGCAGCCTTTTAGCAACCGCGAAAATGCTTTGAATACACAGCAAGGTCAGATGTCTCGGTTCATTCTTCCTTTAATCCAGCGTCTGACCTGACCTTTTCCTGTCATGTACCAGAAAATCGATCCCTCCAGCGTATTTCCACAAAAACTCCATCAGATTCGCATTGTTATTGCCTGTGCGGGGCTTTATATATGTGTGGATACCGGCTACAACAAGCACGGTGGTTCCGTGTCAGCATGCGATCTCTGTAAAGCTCTCATTTCTGCTGTTTTACTGAGAAAGAGATGAGAAGGGATCTATGGCTCGTTCACGGCCCCAGACAATGAGCCCGCCCTGGGCTTCAGCACTTGAGACGTACCCTTAAGCTCGGAGCTGTTTGCTGGAGGGTTTGGAGATAAAATGACAGATTACGAGAAGCTCTCACACAGGCTGTCTAGAGGATGGTGCTTGAGCAAAAGCCAAGAGTCTTTCTGACCTAACCGGCAACGACATCAATTTATCATCCAGTCATTTGTTTTATTTCAAAATTTAATATTTTAGCTAATAATAATGTGGTATCTGAGCAAGTTTTCCCTGCCCCAGTGCACATGTTGAGTTAGTCTCACAGAAATAAGAGGACTGTTATTCATAATTCTTCATGCGTTTTCACTGTCAATGAATAGTCAGGGAGAATGAGGCTCTGTTATGTCCTGGTGCATTGTGGGAAATGCACATGCTGCTTGGGCGTTGTTTCATCAGCATTTCAATTCAGCATGCCAGCCCCCCTGAAAATGGTTATTTGATTCAAGACAATGCGAGAATCCTTTTGAGTTTGTCAAGGTGAATGTGGCAGGGATCTCATTGTTTGCGCTGTGCCGTGCATTTGGCTCTCTCTCTCATGATCTATTGTTTGCATTATTCATTATATTTATACAGTTGAGGAGCCTAAACAATCACAGACTACACCGTAAGCCCCAAAACAGTCTTCCCAAAAGAGTTTCGCATGTCAAGGACATCTGGGGTCATATATCAAGATTGTAAGTTATAAAACAAATGTAACTTATAACAATAAAACATGCATAGAAGAAAGTGGAAATATATATTAATAATATTAATATTAATACATAATTATATATATACATATATATATATATATATAAACCGTGCTGGGTGTAATGTATTTCTAAGTAATTAATTACTGTAATTCAATTACTTTTCCCTTACTTTTACTCTTATTTTTTCTGTAATTGAATTACAGTTCTGATGTAATTATATTAAATTCTGTATAGACTATATAACAGTTCTATAAAAACAATAGTGGATTTAACATAACAATTTAACCATATAATTATATATTATATATATTTTGACTATTACGCATAATATTTTTTTTCTCAACTGTAGATGCACATCTCTTAGTGTGTTCCACAGGGAACACACGACAAATGATAATTTTTTTGACAGAATGGAGGTTTAATGACACACAATATTAATTTCTGGGTGAACTATTGCTTTAACACTCAGTGGGGCAGAGAGACCATGAAAGAGATGAATTGATATGTGAATATATCCAGAACTGGCAGAGCCTATTTGCCTGTCTATTGATCTGAGGGAGAATCCTAGTGTGAAGCTTATAATTTGAACCAGTGACCTGAAGAGCAGGTCCACTGTTAGTGATGAGGGTTAAAAGGCCGGGAGATGACATGGAATAAAAGCACTTATGGCAGCCCTGCCTGTGACGTGACGATCAATACGTTGAAAAAGAGGTGTTTAGTTTCACTTTAGTTCAGAGCCAGGAAAAAATGGAATCAATCTTTGGACAACAAACCTGCAATTTAAAGAACATTTGCAATTAAAGGAACAGTCCATCCAAAAATACCAAATGCTATTTACTTACCCTCATAAATCTCTCGCATATGTCTCCTGCTGCACTATATTGCAAGTCTTCTGTAGCCGTATGATATCATTTTGCGAGGAACAGGCTAAAATGTTATTCTTGGAAAATATTGACAGGGACAATTTGCGAATAATTCATTCTTTTCAATCGGGTATTTTTAATGAATTGTTGTATCCAGCTCGCAAAACTAATCAAAGTCCTTTGTGGTTGTTTGGAATGGTTGTTTTGACCGTTTCAATGAATAGTTTATTCCAGTACACGAAACTGAGCTGAATCATATGTTCATGAATGAATCGTCGTTTTGAGTCAGATCTTTTCAATGAATCATTTGATATGGTTCACAGAACCAATTTGAATAATTTATTCATGTTGTTTTGAGTCGAATCTTCTTGATCCAGAGCACAAAATCAATCTGAATCGTCAGATCTTTTCAATTGATCATTTTGTTTCAGTAAGCCACGTGAAACTGTTCTAAATCATTTGTTCATGAATGAATTGTTCTTTTGGAGTATTTTCTTTTTTTTCCAGTAAATCATTTGACCCGAACTGTGTCTGAAATCGCCCCCGATACCCTTAAAAAGGGTACTATTTGAGAGGACAACCATTTGTAGTGGTGTCCGAAACCATAGTGGACGTTATCGAGTGCACTCATTTAATCCCACAATGCACAGCTATAACGAGTGTACAACCGATGTACGCTCAATATCTAGAGAATATTCATAATGTTCCATTCATAATTCATAATTCAAAAATAAATTCCCGCATCTCGCCAGAAGACCGCAACCGCAGCTGAATCATCTATCCGCTGGTCCAATGTGGATACAACGTAATATCATACAGGTATAAATTCCTTTTTACTTGATTATTAAATTGTTTAATTAAGGTTTACACATGATAGTTTCCATGACAGTGTTCATCTTTCTACTGGAGCTGCCAGTAGAGCTAAGTTTCAAATGATTATTAAACAGCAAGCACCAACTATGCAAAAGTGGGAACCAAGTACGGCACAATTACTTGCTCACTCATTTTCATCCACTCCTTTAAGTGGACTATATTGGTGGAGTAATGTAGGGAATAGTGAATGAGGGTATAGAGGGCGATTTCGAACACAGCCCCAGTTTACTTAACCAATTTTGTTTGTTCCTGAATCAGACTCATCCAGTTCTTAACTGACTCAGTAACTCAATTTGACTATTATTCACATTTGTCCACAATTTTGCCTTCGGTCCGTTTTCCCAAAGCATCTGGAGCCACCAATACCAGCGTTCCCAGAGATTCAACCAATCACACTTCAGTTTGTGCACAGTGAGTGTTTTTGTTAATAGGTGTGTGTGTGTATGCGCAGTCCACTGAAGGTCTTGTTTTTGTTCAGCTTGTCAAAATATAACAGTAAAACGAGAAAAAATTATTTTGCAAGAAATGAACAAAGCAATAGCTCTCTTTATTATTTTTTTTAGCTCTGTCTCCCCCCTCCTCATAAAGTATCAGTATTTACCACAGAACTGTTGACAGAGGTATAGGAGCAAAAGCAATTTCATCTGGCTAGTGAAAGGTGGGCTTGTCACGGTTCAAAATATGACTGTAGAGACCACAGCCCCACATCTATTTATGACGCCCGATGGATGGTGGGGAATGGCACGTTCCACCCTGCAGACAAATATGCGAGTTATTGGTGTAAAGGTTGTTGTAAAAGACTGTCAGACGTTGGAGTATCATTAATAATTAGAGGCAGGAAGTTTGAAGGTGAGGGACGTAATAAATAACTGAGGTTTGAACTGAATATGTGGCATGTAAAATTAGCAATGAGCTATGAAAGAGGTTGAAGGGCATTTTCAGAGACAACTTTTGTGGAGAATAGAAAGAGATGAAAATCATCTTTTCAGAGATGAAAAGAATCGCAATGATTCTTTTCATCTCTGGGTCGTACTTCAACAGAGGCTTTCATGAACGACAACTTTGATTATGCACTATATAACCAGAATTTTCGTGAATATAACTTTTATTGACCTTACATATATGCAGCTGCGGTGGGTTTTGTATGTTACACATAATCAATTTTTTGTTAAATGAGCTCAGAGTCATTGCTGGACCCTTGAGAGCTGAATAGCTTCTGGTCTTTGGGTGTGAAGGCCAGATCCGAAGGAAACGGTGGAAAGGAAAGCTGCAGTGTTTGTGTTGGATTTTAATTAAACAAGCCACAAAGCTTGTTCTGTTCTTTCATGTTCCCCCCTTTTTTTAACGGATCACATACTTTGACAACCGGCAGACATGTTTTGCTGCAGCATTCTGCACTAAGGTGTATGATTTTGCCACAGGTGTCAAATTGTCAATGGCACGTGAAGCGATAACTTATGCATTATTGTTAAAACATCTTGAAACAAGTCTCTTATGCTCACCACGACTGCATTTATTTGATCAAATATACTGTAATATTGTGAAATATTATTAATTATCTTTTATTTATTTAATATATTTAAAATGTAATTTATTCCTGTGATGGCAAAGCTACATTTCAGGCAATATTCACACAACTGGCCTTTTATTTTGGACACGGAAAGTCCCATTTGATAAACAGCATATTAATGACCATATAAGTATCCATGGCCTAGTGGTTAGCATGGATGCACTGACACATCGTGGCAGTTTGAGTCCACCTTACATCATATCCACATCCTGTTTCTCCATCGACTTTACTGTAAATGAAAGTGTCCAAAAATATCCCCCCAAAAATAATTTTTTTCTTTCTTTCTGGAAGACAGATCAACAGACAGATAGGCCGATTGATGTTAAGGGTTAAGCCGTAACCCATTAAATCAGGATGTAGCCTCCCTCGCAGACGCTGTAGTAATGAGCGTGTATCTATAGTAACGGACACCTTCGGGAATGGACTTGGGTTGCATTTGTGCCGAAATCATGTTCCTCATTTTGGGACTGATTGAACGAGTGCTGATTGTGGAAATGAAAAATCAATACGACTAGAGGGATTGAAGACAGGAAAACAAGAAGATGAGCTACGGAGATCCTACACAAATCAGATGTTTCTGATTCAGTTGTGATTCTAATTAACGTGAGTGTTTGAAACGTGTATGAAAGTGCTCGATCACAACGCCGGGCCGTTGCAGGATTAATGATATGACCTTTGAAGAGCCGGGCTGTGATTTCCAGTGTATTTACGATCATTAGGGCTTCGCTTCACGCCCGCGCTCCCAGAATAGATGCATCAGGGCTGAAAAAGACTGAAAAGAAAGGAATGGGCAGGGGCAGCCATATCAAGACGCAAATCCCACAATAATAATGTATCATTGCGCAAAAGTAGCAGCTATGAGCACCTCAGCCACAGCCGCTCATCCCATGATGCACTGCAACCTTCCTCTAACAATAACAACCCAGTTGCCTGGCATCTGGCCTGGCTCTTTCACCCAGCTCTGCCCACATTAGCCTTAGCCCTGACCAACACACAGCGCTCTGATCTGGTCTCAGACGGTGAAGCCTCAAGCTCTCGGCCTCTATGTCTGGCACGAGTCATGTTTTCTTCTGACCTGGACATGGACGGCAACATTTGAGCACTTATTAAAAATATGCAAAGACTATTCTCGCTTTTATCTTCTCCATCTTTTGTGTTTTGTTTGCTTCAAGTCATGTCAGATTGTTGGTAGATGAACGGCATCATAATGTGGTTCTCACCAGTAGCCTTTTGTGACTGTCAATTAAAGATTCATGGCAGAAGCTAATTGATATTGGCCCTCCTAATTAAGTTTTAATTGTCTATATTGACTATTCTCTAGTTTTAGTTGGAAAATACCACTCATTTAGCAGCTTTCACAACAAAACCATTTCACATCATTCTCTGAGGCTTCACGAGAAAGGCAAAATACATAAATCATCAGCTGCACAACACAGCTAATGCACTTTCTTTGCTCTTCAGGTTGTCATATTAGAACTAAGACAACTCCTATTTTGTCAGGAAGTGAAACAAATAGAAAGAAACATGTGATTGCATCTACAGTAAACTCAGAAAAGGGAGCTTTAGAGCAACCTGTCCTGTATTATTCATAAAAATTGACTTTTCAGATTGTTGTCTTTTTTCAGGATATATTTGGGAACAGATGTTATTCTTCACAAAGTTACACCTTAGATTAATGGGTTGAAACTTGACAACATGAAACGTAAAGGATTTTTATTAAATGCTGTTCCAGCTTCCATGTTTTCAATTTAAGCTTTTACCCAGATAAATAAATAGATCGAGAGCAATTCAACCATTTATTAATATAAATACTTGATGCAGCGTTCTCTCTTTACTCCTGAACTGGGCTGGTTTTACTCATGAAAAATAATCCCCAAACCCTGTCACATTAGTCGTGTAGAGCCAAATGGACTTGGCAGCTCTCCACTATTGAGCACCAGGCTGTATTTGGTGCAATACAGGGCCTTTTGCATAATTGGGACATATTTTAAATGCGTATTTGTTAACACCCTCATCTCTGGCATTTAGCGATTGTGAATCATTCACTAGATGAATGCAGGCAGTCATTTCTGAAAGTCTTTCTCATTTATTTACCATCGTTGGCTCCTGGCTCGCGTCCCGGTGCTCTGAGGAGAGGCACGCTATTGGCCGCTGCCAGTTTCTTAATTTGTATTTCTGCGCACCAGTGCGTTTTTGGCTGGTTTGGGTTTGTTATAAATAAAAATAAAGAAAGAAAAGGCAAATTGGCAGAAAGTGAGGATCCATCTAATTATAGATTCCTTTCTCTTTTTTTGTGATCCACAGATTGTTTCTCTCCACACACCACCACCTCCTCTTGCTTGCTCTGTCTGTTTAACATGCTTACCTGAAAAAACACCCGCTTTGATGTCAGATCTGTCACTTCAGTGCTTTAAGAGTATCCTAGTGTGAGAGACTCCACTCTGTTTGTTTCTATTTTTAACACAGCTTGATAAAACTGTTAATTTGTAGCACATGCAACTACCTCTAGGGCCTCACTCCTCATCTACATGGAGAGAGAGAGAGTTATGACGCAACAAAACTCTCCTGTTTAATTATTAATGTTCTGTAGATTATAAGTGGAGTATCATAAATACACACACACATACATATATACATAGAAATATTCATACGTGTGTTATATATTCAGTCATACTGTATGTTAAAGATAGAATAAACAGGATCACTATAATTATACAGACTTCAATGTAGATTGATTCTCTCAGCAATATTATAATATTAGGGCTGATTCACACAGCACACGTTTTTGTCTGTGGAATGGGAAAAAAGTGCAAATCTTTTCTTAATTTGAGCGCTTCTTTTTTATAATGCCGTTTTCATATGCTAAAAAAAAAAGTGAGACGCAAGAGCGACGGTAAAAGACGCCCATCTAGCGCGTGTTTACATTGAAAAACAATGGAAAGTAGCGCAGTTGAATGGAAAACCATGTTCTGTGAGAACGGCCATCTTAACGGGAAGCTCATGCATTTAATAATGCATTTCATTTCTTTTTGCAGTGAGTGGCCCGTGAAGAACAGTGCAAAAGGTGTTTCAATGGTGATCACAGTTTCATGTTTCAAGTTCCGAACTGAATTTGTATTCCATGTTATGACAGAAACAGTTTAATTACAGACAGCCTTTCAGTTTCCCTTTTATTAATTCCTCCAATTACCTTACAGCTGCTTTCTCTTTGATCACATTAGAGCCGACAACAAAATGATCAGCTCTTTTCTAGCCCTTACAAACTAGGTCGTACGGTTAAAGAGTGTGTGCTTGTTGGGTGCAAGAGCCCTTTAACATCTGTCTTTGAAAGTGAAGTGTTTCATATTTTTTGATGTTAAAATACTTTCTCCTGTTTCATCTTATGCAGACTAGTAAGTGCTTTGTTTAGGCTTTTTAGTGTGATGCTTTCGAAACATGGGGATCCCACCCATGTATTTTGATTACAATTTTAGGATTGTATTTGTGAAAATTAGTTAATTTTTTTGTTATTTGTTATTTTTTTAAAATAATTTTTTTTGTTGTTTCTCTAGTTTTCACTCTGCAATAGCTAATTTTTTAAATAAACTAATATTACTTATATATATTTTAATATTAAACTTTTTAATATATTCATTTATAATAAAGATTTCATTTTAATATTATTGTACACATTTTATTAATGTTAATATACTTGTGGCCCTTTTTATTTTAGTTAGTTTGAGTCATAACATGTATTTTAGTTTAAGTTAAGTTTTTCTCAGCTATGTTGCTGTTTTAATAATTGTTGAAATAGGGGGGATTTGTTTTACAGTAGTCAAATTGTTGAAAGATCAAACCTACTTTGTCATTACCTCTGACTGTCTCCTCTGATTTGTATTAGTTGTCCATGTGAACCAAAAGTTTGTCCCTCAAGCACCTCAGAACAGGTTTGAGTATGTGAAAAACCCTTCTGCTTAATATCCGCAGGCTTTGTGTCCATGTAAGATGCACTGCTGCAGAAGCGGTAGGATTTCTGTGATGTATGTGAGAGTGTGTGTGTTTTTGAGATGGGGTAGTCGGCTCTTTCTGGCCCCTGTGGTGGCGGCTCAGCGGGCCTGGGACATAACAGATGTAGTCTTTATGTTTACATCTCTGGAGGCCGCACACACATACACATCACACCGACCGCACTGTCAGTAGAGAGAGAGTGAGAGAGAGAGATAAAGAGTCCACTGTGCTTGTGCTTATCAGTCCATGTGCATCCGTCTCACCGCTGACAGCCAGAGTAAGATAATTAAACTTCTCCCAGATAACTTCAATGCGTCACACTCGTTTATTTTCCTTCTGATTCGTTGTGGTGTCTGCATGTGCATAACACGTAGTGCTGCGAGTGTGCTAAAGTCCTGTTTAGATTTGTGTGTTATTTGTGTAGCAATCAAATCTAGTTTTGTTTTAAAGCTGTACAGTCTTTCTGCACATGCTAGGATAATTTTCTTTTTGATGCGTTGCTTTCTCTCCCAATCTTCCAGGTTTAATCTGACAACTATTTAAGGCCCACTTCATGCCGCATATTTTGTTTTCTGTGTCCATATTAAAGCAATAATTCATCAGTTTTTCATTTAAAGGGATAATTCATCCCTCATTCATTTACTCTCCCTCATGTCCTTTGAAACGCGTGTGACTGGCGACTACAGTAGCGCATCAGTGCTAAAAAACCCATTTAAAAGTATTTGAATGGAGAATAACTTTTTAAATTAGATGGTAGGAGTTACATTAGCACGTAATTAGTTTCATTAGTAGCTTGCAGTAAAACATTAGATTTCTCATTATGTGAACGTACATTTAACATATAGTGTATTTCCAAAAACATTTAAAGGGTATTGATAATCAATGTGTAAACTACCGCCTATAGACATTTGTGTTCATTTATAATGTTCACATCACTGTTAATTTAGTTTTATTTATATACTATTAAAGATCTTTTTTTATATATTTTCAGTTTTCATTTCAATATTAGTAATTTTATGTGATTTTGTCATTTTTTAGTTTTTTATTATTATTTATATTTAGTTAATACATTTAGATTTAATTTAAGTATTAATAATTTTTGTACTTTCATTTTATTTCGGTTATATATATAAATATATATCCTTATATAAAATACAAAAATTAAAAACTTGATACCACAAAATGGTACACATATATTGTACATAGCCTACTTAATTTCCCTGAATGTTCCCCAGTCTTTAAAGCTGGAGCCAGTCAACTTAAAAGTAACTTACACGTCGTTTTTTTGTTGATGAAATCAATTCAGATTCCAACTCATTTCAACTTAAAAAGAGTTGGTTCTTGAATGCAAAATTTTGATCCTGTGGTCGATGTGATTGTCTGTAAATGGTCTTTTTGTCCATTTCATACTCACCCCCCTCTTGTATTCACTATACGAAGTATTGATCTGTTTTCTGTAGTTCTTGGCCGGGGTGAATGTGACAGCGACAGATGCCTCTCTCTGTAAACACTGAACAGTTCATGACGCAGAGACAGAAAGGAGGCTCTGCATGATTTATTCACACATGCAATACGTTGGCTTGCATGTCGGCGAGAGAGATTTACAGTACTGTAAAGCCACATCATCTGCTGTCTATAGCCAAGTTCTGTCATCCACAGATCACTTCTAATCTTGGTCTTTTCTGAGACCCAGCCAAATTTCCGTCTGTGTCTGACTGTGCACCTGCCCGTGACGGAACTCTGTGCTCCCTGCGCACTTCTCTGTTTGTCGGTCAAACCATCTGGCTCTCTGTAATCCTCATCACAAACCTTGAAAAACACAACCTAGACCTTTGACAACCCTTCAGACGGCATTTTCTCTTTGTTCATATTTCCCCATGATTCCCTTCAGCCAATCAAAGAATCCATTAAACAACAGATCAAGTTAAAAAAGAGTCATTAAAAGAAAAAACGTATATTAGTCATATTAGTCAGAGAAACAAACACTTGCTGCGCACAAAGATAGTTAATCGAAGAACAAGAAGGGGTTTTATAAAATAAAGGGATTTTTATTCAACTTTAAAGGGGTCATGTCATGAAGAATCCAATTTCCTCGATCTTCTCAGATAAAAAAAGTTCAATATTTTGAAGTTTGAAACTGTTGAAAAGAACATTTCAGCTGAAATTTTGGTGATCTGAATCTTTGTGGTGAGGTAATACGGGTGAAGTATGACGGATACTATTGTTTCTAAACACGAGAAGAACTAACTAAAGTATAAAACAGTGAAAAGTGTATGCCGTTCCTGGCTGTGTAGCACCTACCGCTCTGCATTTTATTCTAAAGAATGATAAATGAGTAGCTATTGAAGTTTAATTCGATCCCTGAATCATTTCTATCTGACCTTAAACAAACAAATTCAGTATATTTCAGTGCAAATTGTTTCATGAATCTGTCACAATGTCATTTATTGAAGGATGAGGCAGCACAAACCATACTTAAGTCATAAATATGCTTCCAAAAAAAAAAAGGCCTGTTTAATTGTGTCAATCAATGAGAGGGTTGAAAACAATAATTTAAAACAAAGGACATGACCTCAGTCAAATCAGTACTTAAAAACGTGCCATATCCTTTTAGGAGGCATTTGTGCAAATCATTTGCAGATCGTGAGCAGATGTCCTGCAGGAGAGAGCTGTCATTCTCTGGGGGAAGATCCGTCGGACGCTGGTTCAGTGCTTCGGTGAGGAGTGAATGATAAATGATGACTTTCAATGGAAGAGAGCAAATCAATCCAAATCATTTTAGAAACCTTTCATCGGCGTTTCATCAACGTCTCAGAGGGCAAAGGCGGAACAGACAGAGAGAAATGGAGGGCTGAAAACAGCTAAATCACAGCCCGAAAATGCTCTTTATTGCAAACCCAGAAGGGTCAACAAGTTCTGGATGAAATGCATTGTGCCTCGATTAGATTCCTCAGCTTGAATATGATTGACATAGCAAAGAGAGTAGAAGAAGGGGAGACTATAGGAACAATTGTGATGTTTTTCCACGTTTTCCTCTATAACTCTATTGTTTTGGGGGCATTTTGATCTCTTGAGTGAAATATTAACCTGCTGCGTCTCATAAGAACACACCTTAATGTAATACTACCAGTTTTAATACTAGGTAGTTTTCTCTTTTATAATTTTACCTGTCACGAATGCTGTGTGTTTAAAGCAAAAGTGGGACCTACATTTAAATTATTAGCCAATATGAATTCTCATTTCGCAGCTCATTTTGAAACTGGATTTTCAATAAGAGATGGAAAAGCTGCATTTAATATATTAATCCAACAGTAACTGACTGGATGGTGAAAAGTGGTGGTGTACCTACCAAATGGAGCAAGGGCTGAATGTGAAATAGCATCAGGTTATTCAGAGTAAACGAAAAGGATGTTACAGTATATTAGAGGGACAAAATGTGTACGTAAATAAATAATTTAAAGGAAAAGCAAGATATTATATATAACTTAAAACTATTGATCATATATATATACGCCAAACGTCATTGTTGAAAATGCTTTGCTGTGGTGCTCAGGAAGGCAATTATTTATTTAGGAAGCAATTGGATTGCCATTGAAGTCTAGCATTTGGATGTTTTTGGCAGACCCGTTTTGCTAAATAAATCATGTTTTAATCTCTTGTGAATTGGGTGAACAGGTGTTTGTGCTGATGTATGAATATAGAATAACCAACTCTGCAGGAAACACTGGTTTGCCGGTCAGGAATCGAGCCACATTCACCAACCTCTGCCAGAGCATAAACCGGCTGCCATAAAACCACTGAGAGCTAAGCAGCTCTGTACTTTCATCTTCTCTTTTCCCAGTCTTAACTCCCTCTTTCTTTCTTACGCTCTCGTTGCTCAGTTGTTTCTGTTGTCGTCCACGATACACAGTTCAGACTGTTGAGTAATGCTGGTCATTGGAGGAAGGCCAAAGAGTGGTTATAATAAAGAAAGCACAGCTCATGACACAGATAGCACTGCTGGCACACATCCTCTCTCCTGGATCCTCCCGGGGTTCTTCCTGAATGTGTTTTCCTGACTAATTGCCAAAAACTCTGTGCTGTATAGGAGTGTTTTTCTACGTGCTATGGACAGGTTTATGTCCTAGGGATTGGCTTATATAAATTAAACAGATATCAATTTCTTGGTGTCGTCCTTGTGATGGGCTTGGGAACTTTAACCATGCGAGTCTCATTTATTTTTTGGTACTCTTTAAATGCCTTAATGACTCTGCATTGTTTATCCTTTTAATCTTTCATTTAAACAAAATAAAAAAAAATCTAACATTTCATTCTACTATCACATTATGAAAAAAAAAAAAAAAATTCTTCTCAAATACACTTTGGCCACAATTCTTGGTAAAATATCTTCATATCATATAAATTTGTGTCTATATTGTCTTTAATGGAGGAAAGTTTAAATGTCGACCAAAGACTCTCCAAATATCAAAGCTGGAGAATTGCAGAAAATAGCTGAGTCTTGAGGTCAGAAACCCTCACAAATATATATCAAACAGCACCTACATCACCACATGTTGTTTGGGAGGGTTTCAATAATAATCCTCCTCGCTCATCCAAAAACAAACTCCATTCAGTTGTCTGGACACGACTGGAACTTCAAAAGGGACCGGATTCTACGGTCAAATGAAACTTAGAAAAGAGCTTTTTGGCAGCAAACCCACCAGATGTGTTTGGTGCACATAGGGATAAAAAGTATCCCATGCCCACTGTTAAATATACAGCTGGATCTTTAATATTATGGGCCTATTTTTTTTGCCAGAGGTCCTTGACATCTTGTTCAGAGATATAGCATCATGGAGTCTATCAAATAGATGCAGTATGAGTGTATTTACAGTGATAGTATCCTGCCATGCCGTTTACATGTACAATGGACATTGCAGTAGCTAACAAACCATCAATGATTTATCCAAAAATCCCCTTGTTTGGCGTGTGCAAAACAAGACGCTAAACAATATATGCAAAGAAAGAAAACAAAAGAAGAACAAACTGCTCCAGTGTGAAGCGGCAGCAGTAAATAAACTTGCATTTATGCAATAGTTGTGAGTGTAAAGTCCCAGAGATAAACAACAGCCAGCTAAATAAAGAGAACTAGGGATGGAACAATAGTTCTGTGCTTTTTGATCTGATTCAGAGTAATAAGGACATGTTTCACTAATGTGGAAAGTTGGTATTATAGAAGGAATTATAAGACTGCTTTTTGTTTTATATTCATTGACAATAATGAGATAATTTGATAAATCATTTAACAACGTAATTTAACACCATTAGTTTATAATAAATGTCACATCTAGCTTGGTCCTTATTTAATGAAGTGAAATATTCCCAGATGATGCCGCATTTCTCTTTCATTACCTCTGTAAGCACTGATCTCTCTCTGACTGCTTGACTGCTTTTCAATGTTTCTGCTCATGTGAAGGAAAATCTTGCATAACTTTGCTATCCATTTCCCTCACTTTGACGCTTACATGCATTCATTGTAATGTTTGAAAATTAGTTAAAAAACACATGTAGGATCTTAAAAAAAAAAAAGGATTTTCACAAGATCGGTCCTGATCCAAGGTCGACGTTCCGGCCTGATTATGGAGGTCTTGTATTATTTTGTTCTCAGTTCTCAGTGGAAATCACAACTTGCGGAGTTAATGCAGACAGTGTTCTTGCATTAGCATGGCAGATGTGTACTCGATACTAAGAAAGAATACGAGAAAGGGGAATCCTCTGGGAAATTAAACATTTGTTTATGATGTTTACTCTTTAGAGATGCTTTTTTCCATATCTAATGTCATGAATATATTTATGTGAAAACCTGTTGTGTGTGTGTGTCTGTCTGTGTTTGGATCAAGCAATGACAAAAACAATGCATATATGTTTGTCCCTTACAACATTTATTTTATGCTATTTTATGTTGTTCATCCCTTCAAAAAAATTATTTTTCAAAACCTATATGTCATTGGCTGCTATACCGTCTAAAGGCCCTTTCACACCAAGAATGAAAAAATATAATGATAATTATAACAACATTATATCATGTTTATTCAAAGCGCACTACTGCAGTTACTGTTTTCCCGAATGGATTTTGATTGGCTATCAATATTTTTATCATCAGAAATTGTTCTGAAAGGGATTTCAACTTATCATCATATCATATCATATCATATCATATCATATCATATCATATCATATACCATCCATCCATCCATCCATCCATCCATCCATCCATCCATCCATCCATCCATCCATCCATCCATCCATCCATCCATCCATCCATCCATCCATCCATCCATCCATCCATCCATCCATCCATCCATCCATCCATCCATCCATCGGGAATCACGGATTTAGCTTGGATGTACAGTATATCATACATACGTATATATATATATCACATATTTTTACAGTAATCGTCACCATGTATTATATACAATCATGTAGACTTTTCCTTACAAAGTAGTGTTAGTACACAGTATAATTATGCCTAAGTAAAGACTTTGTTAGTCTACGTGGTTCAATAGGTTTTGGAGCAGAGCAAAAGTGTCACATGACACCCCCTCCGAGGTCCTGTTCCATATTTTCTAATTAATGGCCCATTAGTTTGTGTTTGCTCTTATAAATATTGCATCTGTACTTGTTTCTGCTGGTGAGCTTATTAATGGGTGCTGCTATTTACAGAGTTATGGGGTCTGGAGTCGTTTGTTGTTGTGTTTCTGTACACAATCTGATTCACACAGGCTGTGGAGTGACCCACTAACACACCTATGGCTAAGAATAGCATCTTAGTGCTAAAAATGGTCTCTCTTGAGCAGACACACCGGGGCTAGACTAGCTGAACCTTGTTCTGTCATGTGGTCTTTGTGGGATTTAACTAATAAGAAGTCGGCCGTGTAATTAATGATGATCTCGCAGATTGAGTTAGACTATTAAGACAATGCTCTCTGGATGGATTGGCATCTGTACATGATTCACCGTGATCTTCTGTGCCGCATTCAGGTCGAACTTAAAGGCTCCAGTTCTACCCATAATGCATTCAGGGAGGATGAAATTTTAACGATGCTCATTCTCCCGGCAGACTTTCCCCCTCCATACACACGCACTTTGAAGTTTGGCAGGTGTTGTGTGTTGGAAAGTTGGCTGAATGCATGTCTGTGCCTGAATGCGTCCTGTCTAAAATCACACAAACACACCATGTACTACTGGTACTACTGTGACAGTCTCTGTTTCCATTTCTCTTCTCGTGTACATGAATCTCTTCACTGCTCCCGGGTATAAATGGCCCATCTGCTCAGCCTCTGGGACCCAACACTGGTTCTCTGTGAGATTTGTGTCGGTGTCCGTATTCCTGCGCCCCTGAACAGCAATTTTCATTCTATACCCTGGACAAAAAGGAATTGATAGTTGTTCTGAAGGGTGGAGCACAGAGTGTTCAGGCTGCGCATGTTATTATCTGCCTATACTGAATTGCATCTGTACAGTTTGTACATTTCAACAATTGAAAGTGGAAGAATGCTAGATGCCTGTATAGACAGTACGTGAGGTGCTGTTTTTACACAAACATACCTGGATGCACTTTTGGATTCAAGCAGTGAGGTTCAATTTATTTTGAGCTCAATCCGTAAGGATGATAGTTAACCTTGATGTATTTAAAACTTAAATTAGACTCTTTCTTTCTGAAATCTTCCTCTTTATCAAAGTGACATGTGATGTGATTTAGAGTTTATTAAATCTGACTTTCGAATATGAATATGCAATAATGAATATTGCTAAGTTGATTAAAATATCCATCCATCCATCCATCCATCCATCCATCCATCCATCCATCCATCCATCCATCCATCCATCCATCCATCCATCCATCCATCCATCCATCCATCCATCCATCCATCCATCCATCCATCCATCCATCCATCCATCCATCCATCCATCCATCCATCCATCCATCCATCCATCCATCCATCCATCCATCCATCCATCCATCCATCCATCCATCCATCCATCCATCCATCCATCCATCCATCCATGGTAATTGTTCCATACAATTAATGTTGGGTGGGTTATGTTATGTCATTATGTATTTCCCCTTCACAATACCAGTTTAACCCTTGTTTGTAGCTTAAGGTCCGTAGGGTCACAACCGTCCACACTCCGTTCGTATTCTCAAACCGTCGAAAGCACTATTGCTGAATTACATAGATGGTCAATTACTGAGATTGATCGCACATGACTTGATGTTCTAGGAATATTCCTTGTGAGAGAGCTTGAGGCACTGGGTCACTTTATCCGCAGTGACAATTTTAGTTCAGTTTATACTTTAGATGATCTGCACGTTCACAGCCGATTGCATGCAATATCTTTGTAGCTTGACAATGGGTTTAGAAGACACTCGGAGAAAACGCTTGTAAAGATTTATGCATATCATGAGTTGTTTTTAAGCATTTGCTGATGCAGCATCCAGTGTCAGAATGTTGAATGTTTCTCACAGAATATATTTTATTGCGACTATTTTAATTCCAACACCAGCTCTCATTTGTCATTTGGGGTTGAGAGCTGTAACAAGCGTTTCGAACTCTCAAGCGAACTGTGAAGGACGCTGATCAGCGTGTTATAAAATCTGACATTTTAGGAGCGGATAAGTGTCTGTCTTTAGCTTTTGGCTTCAGTGGTGATCTGAGGCTGCCTTAAACTCTAAATTAAAGGAGTAGTTCACCCAAAATGAAAACTGAATGAAAATTGTGAATTGAGACTGGGACTGTCAAGCTCAAATGACAGAAAAAGCAGTGCAAACTATAGACTACTTCTGTGATGCTTTTTAAGGAACTTCATGTCCCAATTCTCATTAATTTCATTATATGGAAGAGTAGCCAAGACAGTCACTAAAATGGTTTAAATCTATAAAAAAAATAAAAATAAAAAATAAATCACAGATGAAAAAATGTACAGGTTCGGAACAACATTTAAGGTTGAAGTTTGTGGGGTTATTTTTTTTTATAGTTTTTTTTTTATAGACGATTGTCATCAAATAACCAAACTCTGGTTCATATTTATTAATTTGTTTATTTATTTACTCATTGCTGATTGTCATCAAATAATGAACTCTGGTTCATAAGCAAACCAAGTGGAAATTTATTA
The DNA here is from genome assembly GCF_949152265.1 of Phoxinus phoxinus. Classification (NCBI taxonomy): domain Eukaryota; kingdom Metazoa; phylum Chordata; class Actinopteri; order Cypriniformes; family Leuciscidae; genus Phoxinus; species Phoxinus phoxinus. Next base: position 7,044,701 of record NC_136884.1, read on the forward strand.
TTTTCATTCTGGTTTATTAATTTATTCATTTGATTGTTTTTATAGCTGATTGTCATCAAATAATCAAGCAAACCAAGTGACAAAAGTCGAAAACAGTATATTTAATTTATTATTTCATTCATTCATTCATTCATTCATTCATTCATTCATTCATTCATTCATTCATTCATTCAACATGTGGTTCATATCAAGCAATCAAACCAAGTGAAAACAGTGGAAAACACTATATTTATTTTATTATTTTATTCAAATGTGTTATTCATTAATATACTTACTTTCCAACCTAATTACTTTCCAACCTACCCACTGTACTTACAGATATCATTTTCTATAACAGATATATAGCACATTTTCTTTAACTTCAAATGTGTGTACCCAGCAATGAATCCCAGTGTAAAAACAGTAGTGCAGCAGACATGTTTTTGTCAGTTGAATGTTAGTTTGATCTCGCTCTCTCATCAGCATGCATACAGCAGTAGAGGCATTGCTCTGAGAGCAGCAGCGCTTATGCGGCAGTTGTTCTAATTTTTGTCTCTAACACGTTTTTTTCCACAATCTGGCTTCATTATTTTATATTCTGACAGAGGTCAGCCTTAGCCTGTGGGGATATAGCTATCTTTTGCATGCCAACCGTATCATAGCCTGGCTGGGCACTCTGAGAAAGGATCCAGGCTCGCACACTAGAGAACACTGCTAAGATGTGAGACTCCGCCAGCGGCTGTGTTTGTGCTTTGCTGCTAAGCTAGGTGGCTCTGAAGTGTGCGCACATGCATCTTAAAGCGTTTGCCAGTGTGTCCGGGTATGTGAAAGTGAGAGCAAATTGCATGATATATACAGACTGACAATGGCCTTTATGGAGTTTTTGGGTTGCCCAAAGAACCTTTCAGTGATCCGTTCTTAAAAGAACATTTTTGTTCTTAATGCAAAGTATTAATATTCAATAGTACTGTATCTAAAAGTATTTAATATTCTATAGAAAAAATTGTCTCGTAAAAATGGTTCAAATAATGGTAAACAAAGCTAAATAAATGTTTGTAGCGCGCGCTCTCCGTGGGTGTGGTCACATTAAAAGATAACGAGCTATAATGAGCTGCAATTAGAACTTGCTTCTTTTATATAGATTACATAAACAGAGAATATTTGTTTTAGTTTTGAATTAGATCATTTACCCACGTAAATGATTATAAAGATATATTGCTCATGCCTGGGTGAATAGTATTCGCTGAGTTTTGTGTAAGTTTAGAGACGTGCTCTCATCTCATCTCATCTCATCTCATCTCATCTCATCTCATCTCATCTCATCTCATCTCATCTCATCTCATCTCATCTCATCTCATCTCATCTCATCTCATCTCATCTCATCATCTCATCCACTGATGGTTGGGTAAACAGTTTCAGTCGCTCTTTGCTACTTTTGTGTACAGTATGCACCAATCAGACCTGGTTGTATTCATGCCGTTTAAGTCTGAAACCCACTTTACATCTTCACCACATTTCTGCAGTGGTTTGTTGCATCTTTATTGTTGTGGTTTTGGAGTTTGTCTGCAGTCAACAGGGAGGTCTCTGCGGTGAGCTGTACTGAATTAAAAGTTCACCACGGGGAGAAGCTAATGACTTCCCCCAGCCTGTCTCGACCACAGGACGTGGCCTACAATGCCTTCAGGTGGGCAGGGTTTCCTCCCGGGCCTGCAGGTGTAAGGCAAGAGCTCGAGCTCTGGGAGCCGGGCCACAGACCAGAACCCAGCATTACCCCAACTCCAGAATCATAGCAGCCAAATCAGCACCTTTCCCCCTCCCTAGTGTATATCATGAAATGAAGAGAGAACGCATGAAAGAACAAAGAAAAGCTGAAAAGAAACCAGCGAAACTTCTTTGAAGAAGATCACGACTCACAAAGATTGATTCATAGTTTAGCAGAAAATAGAGAAAATGAGGATGAATCAATAACATTCAAGGAACAGAAGAACATCAGTAACAAAAGTCTTCAATGAGTGATAATTTGGGAGATGCGTTGGCTGCTTTTCTATTTTTTGGCCAAAGCAAATGCTTGTGCAAAACTGTGATCTCGTCAAATTGAGCATCGTTGGCCTGAAACTAGTTGGCAGATAATTGCAGGCGAAACGGCTTGCGTTTGAAGTACACACAAATGTTCATTGTAATTAAATGTGCGATACTGCTGCGCCTCCATAGCCCGTGGCATATTTACAGTGTTTTCTCTTGCCTTTTTGGTGCTCTTTCGCAGCCTTGACATTTTTTTAATGTCAAACTCTAATTCAAAAAGACTTCTTTCTGCTTTTAGGCATCGTAATCAGAAAATCAAAGCAGTGATATTCTCGCTGTAACATTGGGAGGGATGAAAAGCCGCCCGTTTCCCCGCTAACTACAGTGTGATGGGACTGTTTATTGGCTTAAGCTGTGAATAACTTCTTACTCGCTCTTTTCTTGTATAAATATGTAATATCCTCATTCGTCATTAAGCTTTTGTGATGGAAAGGCACTTGCTGATTGCTCATTTGAGAATGACGTGTGTATTTCTGTGATTACATGCTGTGTGTTTGATCAGGGCACTCGCGGGATTGGTGAATTGTGCTGTGATGCTTGTCTGTGTTGATTTACTCTCCATTCGTTTGCTTTTGAAGAGAGAAGAGGAAGAGATAGTGAGAGATACAGTGAGTACATTACACATCAAATGTGCTTTTCTACAAGTTCATTGATGTTGTAAGTTAAAGAAATAGACAGACAGACAGACAGAAAGAGATGGTGATGGATGGATGGATGAATACGATAGATGGATGGATAGATGGATGGATAGATGGATGATGCGATGGATGGATGTTACAATGGATGGATGGATGGATGATATGATGGATATAGGATGGATGAATGAATAGGATGGATGGATGAATGATGGATGGATGGATATGATGGATGGATGTATAAGATGGATATGTGATGATACGATGGATGGATGAATTATATGATGGATGGATGATACAATGGATGATGGATGGATGGATGATACGATGGATGGATGGATGGATGTATTGATGGATAGATATGATGGATGGATGATATGATGGATGGATTGATGGATAGATATGATGGATGGATGATATGATGGATGGATATGATGGATGGATGATATGATGGATGGATTGATGGATAGATATGATGGATGGATGATATGATGGATGGATGGATGATACAATGGATGGATGATACAATGGATGGATGGAGGATGGATGGATGGATGATATGATGGATGGATTGATGGATAGATATGATGGATAATACGATGAATGGATGGATCAAATGATGCGATGGATGAATGTATGGCTGGATGGATGATACAATTTATGGATGGATGGATGGATACAGATGGATATATAAAAGGAATGGATGAGAATTAGATATTTATAAAAGTTTTGCTATTATTATGGACAGATTTGATGTTAATAAGGAGCCTCTGTTAATAATCAAACAGCAATAATTATTATTATTTTTTAATTTAATAATAATAATGAAAAAAAAAAAAAGTTTTAGTTTTATACTGTAACATTTAACAAACCAGGGACACTGTAGCGGATCCTGTGACACAACATTAATGCAGAAGATAATGATCTGTGCAGCATGAATGAGTTTATATAATTGAACGACATATTGTCCATCTAGTCCAGGCCTGTGGTGTTTTGAACTCTTGCCTTTGAATATTACTGCATTATGTATTAGCACCGGCCATAAATCAACAAAGGCATAAATTATTCCCCGCTGTCTTTTACCTGAGACTGAATGGTGTGATGGAAAGCAAATGGGATAACAGAATGATTGTTTCATCTTATCCTCCAGTGGGAGTGTGTGTGCGTATGTCTGTTTTTCCAAGCCATTAAACAGTGAAAATAGGGCTGCAAGCTGATAAACCTCCTTTCATAATGAAACCAAATGGACGAAATGTCCGCAGGTGAGGAAATGGCTTGCATAACGAGGAGTGAGAACAGTTACAAATGGGGAGTAATAAACTCATACGGTGTATTGTTTCCCTCCCTCGGGTGGTGGGCAGAGAGCCAGATGGAGGTGATGATGCTGAGGATGGGTCGTCCTGTGGAGGGATACGCATTCAGGCCTCCGTAACAGAGACCGATGATGTGTCAGCAACTTTCTCCTCTGAGACGGTGGATTTGACCGTCGCTGCCTGATGTTCAGTCACGATTCTGTAATTATGACACAATATGGAAGATTATGGCTAAGCTCTCATCTCTATTTGATGATGTAATTAATTCATTTAATCGTGTGATTATATTGAATTTCTTCTTGTTCCCTTCTGTGCCCAGATTTAACAAGCACCAAACGCGAGTGAAAATAACTGACTTGCCGCAAGCACTGATAACTTTCAAACTAGCTTGAATCTAACTTTGAGACTACATGCTGCCCTTCACCCTGACAAACAAACAAACAAACAAACAAATGCTTAAACAGTCTAATACTGGTCTAGTTGGTCTCCCAGCTTGGTCAGATTGATCTGGTTGCTAGTTTTAGGGCACTTTCAAGCTGGAAGACCAGCTGTCCACCCTGCTAAACCAGTTAAAAACCAGCTTTCCCAGAATGGGAGACCAGCTAAGACCAGAAAACCAGGAGCCTCTGTAAGACTAGCAATTAGACTAGAGGAAATCTGTCTCACTTTTCGATTAAAATGAGACCAATCTACCTTTTTATGTAATTGTCTGTAAAATGCTGCGACCATGTCTTGAAGAAGAAGAAGAAAATAAAATGCATGACTCATTTTTAAGACTACTCTAAGCAGTTTATGCAACCGCAGCTCTTAAGTGCTTTATAAAGGTAGCAACACACAAAGTACACAGGAATCTCGACACACAATTGATTCCAATAGAGTTTGCCAGAAGCGTGATGCTAAGCTAATGACACTGATCTCTAAAAAGCATAAAACATACAAATACTGAGTAAAATATTTTTTTTTTTATATAAAATGAGATTAGAGGATAGTAGTAAGTATACTAAAAGTAATATATATATATATATATATTATTCTATATATAATATACAGGACTTAGCTGTTGTAGTTGCGCTGTTGCTTGTGTGTGAAACTGATTTAAATGCCATCACAAATGTCAGAAACTGTAGTAGTTTCTTAGTAAAAGCCATTGCTAAGACCTGGCTAACTTCAAAGTAGGTTACACTTGATGTCTGGAAAGAGATCCACTTTCATCTTCCCGGGGAGGACATTTCCTTTTCTTCTCTCTAATATTATCTGTATTATATAGGACAAATAAGTGTAGTAGAAATGAGGAAGATAAATGAAGCTAAATTTGAGACTTTTCAGTTGGTTTTGAATTATGCACGTACATAGTTCAACGGTTTTGTTATATTTTTATGCCTGTCATTTCAATTTAGTTTTTCAAGCCTTCACATAAAAAAAACCCACTTTGGTGTCACTCAAAGGAGGAGGAGGAGGGGGGGGGGGGCTGAGCTACTATTATAAGTGCAGCAGACATTAGTATTCACAAGCTATTTGTGTGGCGCCCCAAATTTAGCAGTACGCAGGGAGCGCGCTGTGAAAACATCCATGCATGAAATGGCTCTCTAATCCTACCATTAGGAGAATTTATGCACGCAAATCCGAGAAATTCTTCACAGGTGTAATTATCGCTAATTAGCTATAGATATTATTTAGTTGCAGGCAAGGTAATGAGGACACAAATACAAAAACACAGTATGAGTGGAAAAACATCAATAGATTTATCTGATAATGCTGAATATGTGCCTCTCTCCGGCGCTCCGCTGGTGACAGCAGTCATTAGTAGATATTAATCTTGCTTTAATAACTCTCCATTTCCCACAGGCCGCAGTTCTCCTGATGGTCTAACATTTCCCTCGCTCATGCCCTCTGCCAGGGACTTTCATCAAATTGACATTTACTCGGAATCACAACTTGTTTAATCACTTCTGATTGGAAAAAGGAAACTCTTGTTGTGGCAAAAATTCATCAAACAAACATCACTGCGTAAGGGAGACTCAGAGTCAAATTATAAAATTAAAGTATTTATTCTTGCAAGAATAGGAGCAGTCTCATACACAGCTGTTACCCTGTGCAGAAGAGTGACACACCCCCAGACAGACTGAACCAGCTTTTATCTAAGATTCAAGGTCTTCTTCTTCAGAGCCCTCCTCCCACAGTAGTTTTCCATCCAGTGGTTTTCCATAGACAAGGAAGCCATAACACTAGTTTCGATTCGTCACTAGAGCCAACTCCTAAGCCCTCCTTCACCAAATGGCCTTCTGACATCTAGGTCAGAGGTCCTCGTTCGTCTGTTCTCTGGAGTGTCTCTCCCTTCTGCCTTCCCAGGTACATAAAAAGAATCTTCTCACACTAACAAGTGAGAGTCACACATGTGACATTCTTTGAATCATCTATATTTTACTAAAGATCAGTGAATATCATAAAATAGCCACTACACTCCTCACTTTTTATCATTATTAATCAAACATAATAATAATAATAACAATAATAATAAAATGCAAGTTCAAGTCATTACATCACCATCCTAAAAGATCAGTCTCCTTGAACCTGTGAAGAAAAAGTTTAGAATGAAGAAGCATAAGGCTGTTTTTTGTGGGGGAAAGCCCCATTAATTATTTAGCAAGCAAGTAAACAATTTACTAATGCCGGGCTCACTACCGCAGTCACACTAGTAAGGAAAAAGATTATAGCACAGTAGGAAAACAAACAGATAATAAATAAATAAATAAATAAAATTAAAAAAATTAAAAAAATCCCTCAGTTTCAAACCCTGTCCTTGTACGCCATCTCGTAACACGGATGACTGCTACTTTTAACCCTCTTTACATATCAATCGTTCTCAGAAAGAAAAAGAAAACATCAACACATTTAACTGTAATCTCTACTTGAATCATCTGCATAATTTTGTTCATCATCATCATCATCCAGATAGACTGTCATTTTCAATTGAACAGACATTCCAGTTTTCTCACATTCACCCATGAATAACAAAATTATCAGAATAACACATACAATCATTCAACATTTTCCCCATATCCATTCCCCTAACCACATTTTGTTCTTTTACTTTTAATTCAATCAGGCTTCTACTTCAGTTCTACTTAACAAGCTTCAACAATAATCCCTATAATTTAAATTAATTAATGGATCTTCTCTTCCTGAAAACATTTGCCTTAAATATTTTCTAATTAATCAGTAACCAATCAAATCATTTGTCATATACCAATATCAATACTAAGCCCTATTTCGATATAATCAAATAAAATCCTCAAAATCATCACAAAACCACATTCTTAATTCGTTAGTTGGCCAACATCCTCTCGTTCGCCCCATGGACTAATGGGATGGTTGCGGCCTGTTGGTGTAGGTGAGCGGCCTGGACCCAGGTGTCACACTGATCTCCTGAGATCACAACCGCACCCCCACCGGAATGAACCACTTCCTGCTTGCTGTCACCTGTGAATGGAGACTTTAAGTATTTTGTTAGTGACCGCTTGTCTTTCCCTCGTCCCTTTTGGTGTGACCTGTGGAATTTTCACCATCTGTTTACAAAATGAAACATATTATCATTAGACATTTCTTGCTTATTAGAGTCAGAGTCCTTTTCCCCTGAAAAACACATATCCACGTTAACAAGTCAATATTCATACATTTGGAAAACAGAATCAGTTCAGCTTGATGCAATCCTCCTGACATTCTGCAAAAGGAAAATTTTAGGTTAAGGTGTAGCACCTTTTCTGCCACAATAATAACAATCAGGCCAGGACAGTTAGCAAAATTCATCCATAGCCATTATTCAACACATTTTGCCCTGTCTCCCAATTCTGCATGCTCTCTGTAAAGCAAAACAAATTTTGAGGTTATTGTCAGATAGTAAAGTACGTACTGCCACGGCCTTGGATGCCCTTGCTTTCCTGTTGAAACAATCCAGACAGCAGTTTTGTTAGGCAGAAGAATGGCTTCTTTCAGGGCTTTTACCCAATTACCCCTAGTGTTCTCCCAACATTTATTCCTAATAAAACATAAAGCATCCCCCTTTTGATGGTCGACACAACTCGATCATCAATTTAACATAACATTTAACATAGTGTCTTCAGACAAATTTCCTCCAGACATCTTTCTCTGTCTCTGAAACTTAAAGCCACAATCTCATTTTCTTATCGAAGTATTTGAAGGGCAACGGCCCATCTCACAGCGTATCCTGCTTTTTTCCAGGCCTGTTGTTTGGTCTCTCAACTCAGTCCTCTTCAACCATTTTAAAGTCATCAATAGTTTATCAGGTCAGGTCGTGCTGTACAGACTTGGTCAATGTCAGTCAAAAAAAACAAAAAAACATTCTCCTCTTGTTTACGATAATCATATATGGCTCTCTGCATAATTTGATATTGACTTAGCCAATGTGTCACATCTTTGTTGTTGCTGTCAAATCTATAACATCTTCTTTTATTTCAACCCATAATCTACAACTCCACAATTCCAATTTATATAAATACCTAAACTTATCCAAAAGTAATTCAAATCCACATCATAAATGACAAAAATAATTACTACCAGACGGAGCGTGATCTTAAATCTCGTCCCATGTTCTCTATCATCTTCTCATCAGATTCACTCAGCATTTGCCTTCTTTACAATTTGTCACTTGCCTTAACACATCTGTAATGAAAAAAACACTCTCCAGAGGTTAAAGACACAACATACTCACTATTCAGGCGGAATAGCTGCCCTACACTAACACCTACAAGACATAAAGTGCTGTCACTATCACACACACTCATGCTAGACACACATATGTTAACTGCTCATTTACAATGTTCGCTTTTTTTTTTTTTTATATTAACTCTAAAAGTATAATATTTAAGGTTTAAATAAGATTTAAACTTCACATTTTTCTGTAGCTTTTATATAATTTTACATGGCCTCTAACACCGTTTCAAATGTTCTATCTGTTCATTATTCATTTTTTTCTTTAGAAAAGTCAACTGGGTTGTTTTGGTTCATTATCATTATTTTGTTTAAACTTGCCTTACCATGCCTGATAACAGAAAGACAGACAGAGTACCAAATCCCTTCCTTCACTCAGCAGTCTCTCTTTCACTATACACAAATAATCTTTTTTAACAGCCTCCTAAGACTGAAACTTAATTAATCATAGTCTAGAACTTAATAGTTCACAAATGTTAATATACACATGTTTAACTCAAATTAGAACCATTACAACAATCTAAAATACATTATGCTATGAGCATTCCTAAGGTTATCTTTAGTTTGAATACTTGTATAAATTCTCAATTCACCTAACCTTTGTTATCCAAACTCTACAAAAACTGTCTTAATCTTTAACCAGCACCATGTCTAACCTTCAGGAGTTAAAACCATCTTATAGACATATTAGTTCAAAATCAACTTCTTTAATTTTCCTTGCCCATAAGGCAACCAACATGTTCCTGATATAAATTAATAAGTTATGTCACTGTCTCCCCAACAAATAATGACAATCAGATGGTCCCAGCTGGCTCTTGAAAGCACATCTCCCATCAGCTCTTTATCTATAATTTCCATCAGACTTGTCACAGTTGAAAACAAGCCATACAGTGAATTGCGAGGTTTTCTCTGGTGAGTGGTATAGAGGAACTCACATTTTCTCGGTCAAACAATGCTCTGCTGACCCCACAATGCTCTGCTGACCCCAGTTGGCCTCTAGTAGTCAGCGCTCAACTCTCATACCTTCTCACATATAACACCTCCATCCGGAGATGCAGTGTCCGGGACCCCCTGCGTTAGAATGTCTCCTGGCCAGGAAAATCATCCCGTCTTTGAGTAGCCACGTACCCACTGGTGACCCGCTCGCATCACACAATCAGTTTCTTCAACAGAACTCAGCTGTTTTTTTCTGGAGCTTAGGAAAGACACATTCAGGAGTCACCTCTATCTGGACTGCATGCCTAATAAATGTTAAGGGAGACAGGTTAATAACAACAGTATTTAATCACTCAAATCTGTTAGACCTGTCTGAATCAACAAAATCACAGTGAACTTTATTCACATCCATCTATTCAATGTACATCTATAGCATGGTGATAGGTCCTGTGTCATGGTGAAGGCTAAGATCAGACAAATACATTACTGGTCCTAAAATAACAAAGTACAAAAATGTCACTTCTGTCATTCAGGTCTACATTATTATTCTAAAGACTCCTTTAAAGTCATTCAGTTTTACAATCTAAAATATTTAAGTACTAATTGCCCTCACAAAGTTTCTGTTTAACTTTAACACTTGTCCAGGGAAAATTATCCCCGACCCATAATTTCCTTTATAAAACAGACAATGTCTTTTTCCCTCAATGACTTAATATCAACCAAATATCTGACATTTTACATTATTGAATTCCAAAATATGTCTTTACATCTCTCTAATTCGGTATTATTATCACCAACACTGATTACAATAGCAAGTACACATTTAACATCCGGAAGCCGGGCTGAATAAGCACGCGCTGTTGCTGTACTCCCAGCATAGCTGGAGTCTTTAGGTTCAAAAGATAATGGTTGTCAAACCAAAAATAAACATAATTTCACTCTTTATTTTACCACTAAAATATAGAATTGTTCCCCATTTTGCTAAATGAAACATTCATTATCTTTATTTCATGTTAATCCCTGTTAATCATACTCAATACCTTATTACTATTATTATTAATCTGAACCTCACTTTTCATACCATTTCTTAATCTGACTTAACAGGCGTTCATAAATAGTTCCATACATTTTATCAGAAATGTTATTTTCATAACATAAATTTTCTACAGTTGTTTTCTCCTCAAAATGGTTAGTCTGCCGATTCAACAACTATTATCATTACTGTCTCTGTCCCACTTATCCTACTTACTGTTTTTACAGAAACCAAAATATCATATTACTCAAATCTCAATCCTTCACAAAGACAGCCTTATTGCTGCTTGCTACTTCAACTCTTGTTACAAATAAAATCTTCTGACATCTAATGTCATGCATCCATCTAATGGATAAAAAATAAAAACCCTTTTATCCGTTATATTCAATCTGACTATATGAAAATACATTCTACATCGACTTCGTTCTCTTTTATCTGCTTCAAGCCAACACCTCATTGTCTTTTCACACTTTTACACACGTTGAACGCAGACACAACAACCTTTGTTTCTCACTGCCCTGTTCAACTGATTCCCGCACCATCTTTAATCTTGTGGCGCTCAATATCATACATTTCTGCCCTTAATTTTATCTCATTTGACAAAACACCGGTGTACCAAATTTCGCAAGCTTGCTTTTAAAACATCCCCATACTTTGGCTGTTTCACTGTCCTCTTTGGATTTTCCTCTGCGCGCGTTCTCTTTATTTGTCAGACGTCTCTGAAACAAACCCGATCTTTTCTTTTAACCCAAGTCGGTTGGGTTCGCACTATTAGTGCTTCTCCTAATTATGGTTTACCAAAAATCTGTTACGATTTCCTTGGCTCCCCCAATTAGTCTCAGCACCCAAAAATAACTTGCTCCGTGGTGGAACAATTAATTTTCAGGTACCTATCTGTATGAAATGTTTTGGTCTGTCACAGTTCTCAATTAATTCCAGATTATTTATCTGCTTGAAATATCTTGTTCTGTCACAGACCTCAATTAATTTCAGATCCTTACCACAGAAAACAGTTCCCAGCCAATATGGTTCAATTTCACTCTTCCCCCAATTAAACTGAATTTAATTACCTTACTCAGAGATGTTGTTCTGTGCCACCTTGAGTTCTTTTGATTTCCAGTGGTCGATCCTCCCGGGGCTCTGACATCGGCCGGCCTCTCTCTCTCAAGTTTACGAGGTAGAGCTGGAACTTACTCAGTCCAGGTGGCCAAACACCGTCCGATCTCAGGTCCAGGAGGCACCGTCCAAGGAATCCCACTTCTGACACCAAATTGTTGTGGCAAAAATTCATCAAACAAACATCACTGCGTAAGGGACACTCAGAGTCAAATTATAAAATTAAAAGTATTTATTCTTGCAAGAAGGAGCAGTCTCATACACAGCTGTTACCCTGTGCAGAAGAGTGACACACCCCCAGACAGACTGAACCAGCTTTTATCTAAGATTCAAGGTCTTCTTCTTCAGAGCCCTCCTCCCACAGTAGTTTTCCATCCAGTGGTTTTCCATAGACAAGGAAGCCATAACACTAGTTTCGATTCGTCACTAGAGCCAACTCCTAAGCCCTCCTTCACCAAATGGCCTTCTGACATCTAGGTCAGAGGTCCTCGTTCGTCTGTTCTCTGGAGTGTCTCTCCCTTCTGCCTTCCCAGGTACATAAAAAGAATCTTCTCACACTAACAAGTGAGAGTCACACATGTGACATTCTTTGAATCATCTATATTTTACTAAAGATCAGTGAATATCATAAAATAGCCACTACACTCTCTATATTGCTTTCAGAGAAAAGAACATTTTCCAGAGGCCGCTTCTTTATTGCAGTGGAGTAAACAAACGCAAACGCTGATTGGCTGACTCTTCTTATGGGGGAACTTTACTGTATCTTCGTATGATTTTGATCGTGTAGATTTTAATAGCCTTCAACTTTTTTTTAACTAATATTAAAGTGCACATATTTTTTTCTCTTCTATAGGCTTTTTAACTTCCCCTCTTTTGGAAATTCAGTTTATTTCTTAAACTGAAATCTTCATCTTTTTCATCCTAGCGTATTTTCCTCTAGCGTGGAGCAGACCATTTGGGTGAGCGTTTGCCATCCGCCATGACGCTTCCACTTTGCACCATGGAAAAGTCTGTTAAAATTCTTCACAATATTTGTCTAAGACAGTTTTGAACTAGACATTTGAACTTGTTCATCAGATTGGACTTCTGGTTCAAAAACCTCATATCTTCTGCCTTTTTGACGACAAGTAGACAGTAGGGAAATGCATTTACTGCCTGTTCTGTAGAGGTTGTTCAAAGGTTTGTCACAATGTTATTTCTTGCATTGACATTTTGTGTGGTTCGGCATGCCTCAAACTGCCATTTAAAGGGTAAATTATGAAAAAGCTGTAGTTAAAAAAGGAAAGATGAGCAGAGTGACGTGAAAGATACACAGGAACAGTTGGAGCAATTTAAGATTCAGTTCAGCTCAGGTTAATCCTCCATAATCTGCAAAAAAACAAACACTACAAATTAAGAAATGTAAATGGCAGGCCAATCCTTTCAATGACCCTGCTGTTTCCATGGAGTGCAGGCATTATGGGTAGTTTACATAAACCCAAGTGTTCAATCAAGAGCAGACTAGATGAAGACTGAACATAAATGTTCACAATGACGTGATATGAGGATGCTACTGTTTGTTCAGACTTTTCTTCCCCTTTCTCACTTTTTTCCCCTTAAGGCTTCCGAAAGAACAATGGTCGCTCATACATTACAAGGCTTGTCAGGCACAGAAAAATCTTTTTTTTTTTTTTTTTTTTTAACAAGGTGACTTTATAAATCATAGAGTTTCTGACCATAACATAAGCGCTCTCTCAGTTTTTCATTACATTTGAAGGTCACCGTGTTCCTACATTGAGAGAGGCCTCTGATCTAACCTCAGCATGATTCGATTAGAGCAGAAAGTGTGTGTGTGCATCCCTACACTGTGCGATTTGACGTGATAAAGCTTGAATTTCCGCTGTACACGCTATGTTGGTCATTTCGTGATTAAATCTGAAGTTTCAGGGGATGTTTCTATTGTAACAATATTTTATTCAAGGAAATGTTGGGGGAGATGTGAAACTAATGGCAGCGACGTAAACTCATTTATGACTAGTAAAAAGTCCACAGGTCTAGTGTAGATAAAGTAACAGCAGCAACATCCATCAGCAAGATGATGATGATGATGATGGTTGTTCCTTGTGTGTGTGTGTATGCATCAGTCCATCTGAGGAGTGAGTCAGTGGTTCTCATCTCAACACCTCAGAGAGAGAGAGAGAGAGAGAGAGAGAGAGAGAGAGAGAGATTTTCCTGTGGTTTGGAGTAATTCTGGTGGATTCCCTCAGTTTTGTTGTGTGTGTGTGTGATAGAGGGATGTGCAGCTGAGAGGAGAGATATCTGGGATGATTCCACAGGGAGAAGTGCTGTCCATGGCACATCGGTCATTAAACATCACAGGTGATGACACTTGCTCAAGCCTCTCTTCACTGCACATTTGTTTGTCTATATACGAGCGGCTCCATGCAGATCCGTAATGGCCGCCTGCACTGCAGCTGCTGAGAGCCACGGCATACGGATGATGCCCGTAATTGAGTTTGTGCGAGGCAGCAACAGATTGTGATTTGGAGAAGAGAGGCGGGACGTGACGGATACCGGGGTCTCTCGGGGGACGTGGTGGGCTCGGAGAAAGCCATATGCACCTTAAACTTTCCAAGAAAATGTTCTGCGTTTATAAGCTGTGCGTAATCTTGGGAATTACGGAGACTAATTTAAGCTTTTAATAAACATTTCAAATGGGCTGGATGTTTTTCAGGAGGCAGGGAAAGCGTTTGAATGATGGCACACATCATATCTCCAGCTGGGCAGGCTAGTTTGAGAAGAGGTTTTGCACTGAAATGAAAACTTTTCACATACCAGGAGATCACATTGTTTTTTTGATGTCAAGGACCTAATGATCTCCTAATAAAGCAACTCTTTCCTAATATATTTAATGTATTAAGATCTATTTAGGAAAATATTCACTGCAAAATGTTCTCCATAAAGGTATAGATGTAATTGATGTAACTGATGTAATTATACTTTTATTAAATTAACATTTTATTTTCCTTAATCCAGGGTCCAGGAACCCTAACCTTGAATAGTCTGACAGAGCAACAATGGCTCAACCAATAGCATGAGTTTGGAGGCGGGGCTTTCTGTTTTACTTACCAATGTCTGTGCTTGATCGTCTTTGCATATTATTAAGTATTCAAGCATCAGCTTTAAAGTGTGCTAATGTATGTCTTTACTGATTATGAGAACTCCAGTATCAACATCTAATCTTTAGTGACAAGGAAATGTGATTTTGAGCTTTTAAAAGATTTCATCCTGACCCTTCATTCTCAAAAACCGAGTGACAGACACTCACAGAGAGGGCTGCTTCTCTCAGGCGTATCCCGGCAGACAGACTAACCTCATACCCTCCCCTTCCCTCCTTCTCGCTCTCATGTCCTTCCTTTCCTCTCATCTTCTGAGAACAAAGGAAGCACTGAAGGAAGGAGGGGAGAAGGGGAGGAGGGCATTGGGGACACGCGCAGGTCGATCAGCTGAGATGGAAAGGTGTATAACCTTGTTTTTTTGGGGGTTTTTTCTCATGAGCTTTTGGAATAGGTTATCATATTAGAAGTGCTGTCTTTAAACACATCGATCAGCTGCGCAACAAAAGACGCCTGAAAACAATCGTAACTGTCAGTAACTCTTTCAGCCCACTGACTTTTAATGTTGAATTATTCCTCACTGAGTTTGAGGTTGTGCGATTGGCAGCTGTCAATTAATTATTGATGTTAAAATTGGTTTTCTGTTCTATCAGATAAGTTTGATCGAGTCGGTTAGAGTTTGGCTGTGGGTTTCAATGTCTTTTCTACATCATTGGGTGACTATAAAGGAAAACGATCCTGATTAAGTTCCTTAATTAGTTTTTTTTGTGCCAACTCCCACAGCAAGCGCTTCTTATTAGCACACCTGCTTGTGTGTATGACCGTGTGTCGGCATAATACACTACAACGTTGTCTGCTACTTTTGAACCTATTATTAATGTAACTTTGAAAGTGAAGACCAAATTATATATTTGTGTGGTTGTGGGGTAGCGTTTTGTTTGCTCCAAATCTCTGTAGTCAAAGTCTTTCTCCCTCATTGACTTTGTTTTGGAAATGAAATGTATTTCATTGTCGCCCAGTTGTTAGCATTTGATTGTTTGCAATGAGATAAACAGATGTCAATTATGAAGACCCAGATTCAGTTCATTTGTCATTTGCTAAAGGAACAAATGATGGTAATGGCAAACACAAACTTCTGCAATGATTGGTTGAGGAGGGAGGGGATGTAGGGGATTCCTGTTATGTACATTTTAAACTCTTAAACTTGACAGAAACATTAGTACTGTTGTCCTGTCAAATATGGTGTCACTTTCTGGATTATTGTCATTATGAAACTAGCTTAATGATGTCATGGAGACATAGCTTTATGAAATCACTTAGGGACTAGCATTTTTATGTCATTGAGAAGCTAACTAAATGATTACACGTAGGAACTAGCTTGATAATGACACTGAGGAACTACCTTTGTGATGTCATTAAGAAACTAGTGTTTTTGTCATTAAGGAGCTGTATTTCAAGAAAACGTACAAACGACTAACTGGATGAAAAGTGAAATTGAAGACACGGGGAAATTATGCAGGAGATTATAGAAAGTAAAAAAAGTAAAAAGCACCTAGAATATGTATTATTTAATAGGCTTTTCATGCTAGAATAACCCCTGACAAATTGAGAAATATGGTGAAATTATTTCAAATTTACCTTGACACGAAAATTCACTTAATATCTCTTAACTGTGATAGAAAACCAACTATTTTTTCAATCATTAAAAACACATTTATTTTATTTTATCCAGTATATTAAGAACACATTTTTTTTGTACACTCCTCTGTATGATGTATCTAAAATATATCTAACAGCAGGAGTGACCCAGGTTTGAGTGCATGTGTCTGCCAGCAGAGGATGAAGGACATCAATCCATATCCGTGTCATTTAATCCGAGACTTTCTCTGTCTGACGTGTGCTGACGGAGCGGTCAGAGAGGATTACCCAGAATCCACAGTCCCAACGCTGCTCTTCGCTGTCTGGCCCACAGCTCACCTTCAGGTGACCGGCCGTCTGTGGACGGGGAGTTTGTGTGGCGTTAAGTGTGTGTGATGATCCATCCTTCCCAGTAGCATGGTATGTGTTCACAACTGCAAAGAAGCCATTAACACTCGTCATGCGACCAGCGATGTACGCGCTGTGGTTTAATGAATGATATATGAGGGAACAGATGTTAGCTGCTTGCTGGACAGAACTCTTACAGAGTGACCTTGGCCCATACTGACAGAAATCATCATCATATGGCTAAACGCACATAATGCAATCTGCTATAGCAGCGTGAATGCAATGTAGTATGTAATTTCCCTCAATACCAAGATTAATTAGAAATGCGTACATATCTGATAGATTAATTGGGTTATTATGTGTATCTAAACCCAAGCAACTCCCTATTCACATTTATTTACACAGCCAATTTAGTTTTTCCCCCCATAATTTCCGCCGTTCTGCTAATTAACAATCACTTTAATCCTTCCATTTTGCAAATGCGATAATGTAAAACCGTTCATAACATTTGTTCTCCCTCCTGTAAGTCTCTTCTTCGTCCGCCATAGGCGATTCTCAGTTTTATCTAATGGCTTAGGCAAATGGGAAAACTCTGACGGGTGAGATTTTTGCAACACTGGTCATTGAATCGTAGTTTAGCCACTAAGAGCCAACTTGAAACACTATCGAAACCAAGTGCCGTAGTGACGAACTGTTTAACAAAAAGCTGTTAAATGTACACATAGTGCTTTGTTCTTCACCTAGAAATCAGATCTGGCAACACTGCTCTCTGCTTACACTCTCATTTTCGGGAAAGTGTGTGAAGACGATTATTTCAGATCTCGAACCCGGTACAGTTGATGGTCAATAAGAACATTGGTGACCCCTGTGATTAGATCAACACACCAACACTTGTTGATAATGAAATGTCTGGACCTGTTCGGGGCAGAATCATGTAAGACTGGATAAAACTGAATACATTAGCGCTCACTGAGTCCTTAGAGAGAATAATTATTGCATAACATCTGTAAAAATACATAAAACATCAATCACATCATGCATGCCAACCTTTCATGTGATTTTTGTTCCTCTTTTGCACCTATATTAGCTGAACAAACGTCCTCCTCATGGCTTTCTTGGCAAGAGCTTACTGTTAAAAATTTCAGTGGTTTCTTGATGCGCCGAACCTTTCTTTCCCAGTGTGGTTTCCCTACACCTCCTCAAGCTGTTCTTCCTCAGTTTTTGAGCTCCTTCCAAGAATTAATTTTTACTCCCTTTCAATTCTGTCATTATTTACTCACACTCCTGGGTTTCAAACATGTACAACTCTCAAATCTCATTTACACCTCTGCATATTCATACTTGGCACATCATGTTTGGCTATGTGAGAACCACAGTTTAGCATCACTGGCATCAAACCTGGCACAACACGTGTATTTTAAATGAGTATGAGTTTCCTTTTGTTTTCCATTAAGGAAAAAGTCAAGCAAACAGGGTTTCATATTTAGTGTCAGCCAAAGGCCTCACTTGTGAATATTAATTAGGATATGCACATTTTTTTAACATTACTTTAAACTGTCTTGATAAATACCTATTGATCTTGAAAGTATTATAACCCTAACCCTAACCATTTGCTAATTTCCAAGTAAAAAAATGTAAACTGTATCATTAAAATTTTGTACAACATTTTTTGTAGCACATTGAGTTTAGTTTTATGTATGAGTTTAAAATAGAAAAGTTGTTTTAGATTGTAATAATATTTCACAGTATTACTCTTTTTACTGTATTTATCAAATACATGCAGCCTTGGTGAGCTTAGAAGACTTCTTTCTGACAGATTGAATGTCACAGCAACTGGAGAAAAGTTGCCTAAATTCGATGCATTCGTGCCGCAAGCTACTTCATAAACTGATGGGGACGAAATCAGCCGTGGCAAAAAGTACTGTGACACGTCCAACACGTCCAGTCAGTAAATGACGCCTTTGTAGGAATTTCTCCAAGCAAATGGCTTTCATTAAAAAGCAATCGAGATCACACATGATTCTTCTGCAGGAAAAAAAGCCCCAGCTCTCCACACAACTCGACAAGCCATAAATCCAGTCCACAGCCTGAGAATGTTCGTTAATGGCGTCCAAACAAAGTAAAACAGTGATGCTGAGACTCAACAGGAGGAGAGGGATAAAATCGACCATCTCAATTAGAACCAATACCCCGCAGTAATGGATCAGATGAACTTCATCCAATCCGAGAGCAAATAATTACACGGAGAAACATTCATCCTCCTCTGAAAGCAGAAAGACCACAAGAAAACAAGGGGGACAGATAATGAAGATTCTAAAATGAGATGGCTTTATGCATAGAGCACAAATGAAGGAGATTATTAAAGAGAGCATGCATTGCTTTAATGGCCGGCCTTGCAAGAAGAAATATGCCTCTTTTATGGCAAATGAAAGCAAAATTAACTAATGAAGAGAAGATGAGCTTCTCATAACATAATGATCTCACAGCGCGGCTTCAATAACATTTTAGGATGCTAGTGTTGCAGTGTTTTCAAGATGTATTTGTTCTCAGAGCCATTTCTCTTCGGGATGACCAGCGAATGAAATGCAAGGAGTGATGCAACCTCTTGCAAATGATTATTTCTTAATTAATTACATAGCGATTTATTTATTCTCAAGTTGAAATGTTGAAATGTTTATTTAGAACATCATAGCATGAAGGACAGGCGCTAGAACGTTGACGTCAGCTTGCAGCATTAAAACTGGAAGTTTACTGGAACCACTGCCGAATGGCATTGGATTGTAGCTCTTGCCTAAATATAAATGTCTTATCTGCCCTGAAGTCTGTGTGCCGCTCGGATCAGTGAATCTAAATAGAATCTCAGAGCGCTTGACACTGTGTTGATGGTGTTTATTGAGAGGGCAGCAGAGGACAAGAACTGGTATGACTGTGTGCTTTGACTTTAGGAAAGTAGTATACTAATATTTGTTTCTTTTGGATACTGTACGTTGAAAAAGACAATAGGTCTCATTCACTAATAAAGAGTATAACTATAATAATACATATCTATATTACTTTTATACAACACTTCAATAAACAAATAAAGCGGTCATGAACTGCATTTTTTTATGCTCTCTGATGTCCACTTATAATATTATCAAGATTTTTACAAGTAATAAGCCATTTTCTATCCTGTGTTTGACCCTCTCTTTGAAACTCCAATGCTTCCAAAAACTTCAGATGTTAAAAAAAATATCACTGCACAGGCTAGTTGAAACATTTGCCAACAACATTAAACATTTATGCATATTACATATGCTTTATAAGTCTTGGTTGTGTCAAATAAAGTTGAAGCACATGGAGTTAAAACAGTTATAATTGAAAAATTATAACTTAGGGTTTTGTGTGAATGGAATTATGAACGAATGTACCATTGTCTGTGGCACTGTCACTCTTATAGGCGATAAAACGTATACATTGTCATTTTAAATGTTTAAACGTGTTTTAAATCAAATGAAACGTTGTAATGTCTACTGTGATGACAAATCCAAAGATGTTGGTCACTGAAGCTTTTATTCAGGGTTACAGTGAATGGTTTAGACAATAACAAAAGCGGTGTTCTCTATGTCCTTGGGAATACCGTACATTAACCCCATAAATGCCGAAACAAAGGAAAGAACAGCAAATCACAACTGTCACAACTATTCACAGTGTGACTGTGGTGCTACTGCATAACAGGACATATTAAACGATATCAGACAAAGCAATAGTGACACATGGTAAAACACTTATTACTCACACTTGTGTGTTGCAACATTACTAGGATCCAGTGTAGTTGGCATCATCTTTTATTTAATATCTCTCTAAAGCCTTTGCCAAATTGTGTCTTGTTTAAAAAACGAATCCGAAAATGAAGCGAACAAAGCGATCTGGAACTTCGTTAAAAATAAAGTTTAACCACACTCTTCACACAAGGAAGTTTCTTGTAATCCATTGTTTTGTTGCTCGATTAATATAGTCTCTCTCGTATTTACTACATGACATGCGTGAATCGGTGGGCGGGGCTAAAGAGGCAATGATGTAGAAGTAGGCGTTGATTTTGTTCTACAGAGGCGGTCTTTTGTCGCACTTTGACGTATATAATAATGCGACGAAATCTGAAAATTTAGAAAGTAAAAATCTATTTATTTATCAATAATGATTTCTACGTGAAAACATTTGCGCACAGGTTTTACACACAAATATGTGTGTATGCAGTTAGTGAATGAGACCCAATCTCCTCGTCTTTTTCAAGCTGGCAAACATTTATATGGGTGAATTAGCATGGTTAATAACAGATTAGCATGATTCTGCTAGAGCTGTCAAAGCTGCGATGAAGCGCTCAGGCTCAAAGGCCCCTTTAAAATGTGACGTCATCAAATAAATCTAATACGTGAAATATATGTTAAGGGCACTATGTCATACTGCAGTATGAAAGAGAGAGAGAGAGAGCGGGGGGCGAAACAGAGAGAGAGTGAAAGTCAGTCCGATCAAGTGTTACAGGTTCTCTCTTAATCCCCCTCTTCTCATACCTGACAGCAATACAAACTGTATAATCTTATGAGTTATCACCATGGCAACATCCATGTTCTCAGCCACAGCTTCAAGGTGAGATGAATGGATGCATTTTTCATGGATATTCCCAGAATTCACCAGTCCGGGATGCTCATGGGAGCTACATCAGAAATGCAACATGAATGTGTAATCTACTGGAAAAATAAAAGCAAAAACCATGCAGCACACAGGAAAACAGTGCAGGTTTACATCCAGTTGGTTAATGCACCCCCTGGTATTTAAAGTAACATGCGGTTTCAACACGACTGCGAGCATAAACCCAGCCAGACTGTGACTTTATTACCAAAGGATTTGCAATCTGGAGAATATTGAAACAGGATTTTATAAGTATGAATAGAAGCAAGGATTAAACTGTGTTGTCATGGTTTTCCTGCAGTGTAGACAGACTATGTATTACTTTTTAAATATCTGATCCATACAGGCGAGAAACACGTGCACAATCCTTTGCGTCCTTTAAAGTGGGTTTTGGCCCTTCCTGTGAAACAGGAAATGCAAATGAAGGAATGATTATATCAGTTTATTTTTAGTCCTTGCTGTTTCTCTTGAGGTCTTGTGTACGCTTAAGTGTAGAAGGCCCTCATTTCCTAAATTATTTACCCTTTTTAATTAACTTATGTTCTATTGTCTCTTTCTGTTCTTTATATACCATTTATATACATGTATGTGTGTACTCCATATTCTTTGGCAGTATTGTAAATGTCAACAATCAATAAATCTTTGTTTGCTTTGTTTTGATACTGACAGAGACAGATTTGCAGCGAGAGCTACAATTTAAAGGGATAGTTCGTTCAAAAATGATTATAACAACTAATATGATAATTACTCACGCTCATGTCGTTCCAAACCTCGTTCATCTTCGGAATACAAATTATATATTTTTTAATGAAATCTTACGCTTTCATGTTTGAGCTTCTGTTTACCACTGATGTGTGTTGATGAATGTTTATATGTGAATAAAAGCCTAAATTCAATCTGTTCATCATATAAAGCGATCATCGTGTCTCTTCAGAAAATTTGGACTGAACTGCTCAGATCATAAGGATTTTTTTACGATCTCTTTATGAACTTTTTGAAGCTTCAAAGTGGTAGTTGCGTCAATGGAGGGACAGAAATCTCTCAAATTTCATTACAAATATTTTCATTTGTTGTTCTGAACACTCTAAAAAATGCTGGGTTGTTTCAACCCAAATTTGGGTCAAATATGGACAAATCCAGCCGTTGGGTTACATTTTTTTAATTAAAAATGTTAACCCAACGGTTGGGTTTGTCCATATTTGACCCAAATTTGGGTTAAAACAACCCAGCATTTTTTTAGAGTGAAGATGACATAATGCTGAGTAATGACAGAATAAAACATTTTGGGTGAATTATCCCTTTAAGAACCCCAATCGTTTCAGGACTCAAAACCAAAACCAGCTGACTTAAGTGAATTGGTTTTTCCATGTACCCTTCCCAAACACGAGTGTAATGTTGACCCAGTGCTTAATGTTCTGTAGAATATTCCCAGACTCTATAAACAAACAATGATTTGACATTTAGCAAGCTGATGTTTACATAATGAATGGCCCCTGCACAGCAGCAACAGACACAAAGTTTTTACAGCGGTTACGGTCCCCTCAAGAGAGTCGCATGCACATTTCCAAGTCTAAATGTGTTCATGTTTGTGAGCGTTCCTCCTCCAGGGTGTGTGTTCTGTCATTCTGATGAAGTTCGGGGAAAGTGCGCCCCTACTTACTGTCCGCCAGCCAAAACACAAGCTTTAAAACGCTGTATCATGCCTCAGTGCGCTCACACTGACATAATGCTCGCAGGAAAATTGAGGTTAACACTATTGCGTTCTTGTTGTTTTAAAGGAACAGTCATGCTTAAAAGTCTAGAGTGCACTACACTGTAAAAATATATCAGATTTACAGTAAAAATTGTCAGCTATGGTTGCCAGAACTTTACTGTATAAAATACATTGGCAACATTTTACATTTTACAGATTTAAATTAAATTTACAGTAAAAAAAACTAAAACATTTCATCAACTGAAATCATGCAATGTATGTAGCAACAAACGTAGCAAAATTGTGACGAAACTTAAAAAGGGAAATCTTCCCTGACGTCCTAGGTGTCTATGAAAGTCTGTAGACTTGTGAACGAGATGTTTTGGTCAGGAAAATTAAAAGGATGTGACATTTACGAGTGCTCCAGAGAGTACAGACTCTCTTCCGTTCAATAACACATGGAATGAATGCTTATACAATGTTCAGGATAATGCCGAAAGAGCCATTCTGTACTGCAATGTCAATGTGTCATATAAAGAAAAAATCGATTCTTCAAACTTTAGTCTCACATAGCCAGATCTATAGTCTCAAAAACTAAGAAGCAACGGTTGTTTAATTGAAAAACCATCAAATGCAAACTGTCACACAGAGAATTCTGGAAATTTCCTTTTTTTACGTATACTGTAAACCCATAAGATGACTTCTTTTTCACTTTAAAAAAACTGTAACTGTATTTTACTGTAAAATTACATGAAATGTCCCATTAGATATATTAAAATGTTTCACTGTATAAAGAATCTTTCCAGTAACCAATGAACAGGTTTTTATCGTAGGATCTTTACGGCTTTTTACTGTTAAAATGATAAATTCTTTACAGTGTTGCATAGCTAAAAAAAATAGCGCAATTTAGTAAAACAGCAGAACGATCAAAAGCTGATGGCACTGTGATGGGTTTTACCGACATTTATCAAGTTTGTGTGTTTGCATATGATTGACTCCATCAGATGTAGCCGAGAGAGAAAAGCACAATCAATATTGTATTACAGGAAGCTTCAAAGTTTTTGCTTTTTGCTCTGTTCTTTGTGTAAGACACAAAGGCACAGCTGGTTCCGTCAGGGGAACGCTTTACATCTCTGAGCAATTTTAAGGTTCAGCCTAGGGGTCACTGCAGGGCTTGGGCGGGCTGTTTTTGCTGCGCGCACTGTTTGTTTTTATTATCAAACTCCGTTCTGTTTTACCGATTCGAACAGCATCACTCGGGAGCACAACAGTCGGCAGTGGAGTATCAAATCCCTCAGGCTTTTCCACCCTCCCATCTGTTTCTCCCCTTGAAAAGAAGGGAAGATGTGTTACCTCAACATCACCATAAAGCGCTGCTGGCGGGTTGCTGCCTGCCTGTAGCTGTATTGCGGGTGTTTTTTTCTTCCGGTGCCGAGACGCAGTATGATTACATTTCTCACTAAGCATCTATCTGCTTTGTGCGTTTTTACCTGAAGGATGTAATTTGGAGATTGTTTGCTTATCTGCAGTGCACTACTAAATGTTCCCTAACAGATGTTAGAATGACGTTCAACAGATGTTTTTTGCAAGGTTTATGATTTAGAATGTTTAAAGTGGTGAATTAAAAATGCAGCATGATGAGGGCAAGTGATTAATGTCGTGTTTTTTTTTTGTACTGTTTTTTTTTTTTTTTACTGTGAAGTATTTAGTAGTAAGCTTTTCCATTCGGAAGATACAGACAAAAGTTACTTTGTACACTACGTGTACTTGTGCACTATACTCAACGGTGTAGTTTATGAATTTTTATGAAGGGTTTTTTTTATCATTCGACATCAGACTCTGCCCTCTCCACCATTCAAGTGGTTTAAGCTTTTCAAAACTGTATGAGTGCAAATGTAAATGATGAACTTGGCACATGTGTTTTTCCTTTGTGAACATCAGTGTAATTGAGCCATTAGTTTCTGTTTGTTTGTTCAAATGAAAATGCTTAAGTACGCATTGCATTGTGGGAGGCAATATTCCATGCAGTGTTATGTTGTATCCTGCTTGTTTATAGAAAATTTGCATTCTGTGCACAATATACATAATTTAATATCCAGAAATAGTATGAGTAGTATGGTTGCTGTCCTGAATCCAGGCCATGTTGGTCACAAACTCACACTGCGATTACACTAGAAAAATGAGATTATGAGGAAACGTCCCCATTCCCTGAGAGAGCCGTGGCCACGTATGTGCAAAACTCCTAAAAGATTCATGATGCCTCATTTTTAGTGTAACATTTAAATTTTTTAAAGGGGCCCTTATTAATGTTTGGTCCCAGGGATATTCTTAATGAGATGTTAATATTTCATCAGAAAAACATCCTCTGTTCATCTTGCGGTCAGAATGATTTAAATTAGACTTAGGATATGCATATTAGATCTTATGAACACTTCCACACATGGATGTCAATGTTTGGACACATCAAATTTGGGCGTGTGAATGTTTTACTTGGAGTTACTGGTTCAATTTTCAGGGGGATTTTTGGTTGAGAGCTGCATGTTTTTTATTTTTTTATTTTTTTATGTGTGCTAAACTTAGTTCCCTCATAACTTGAGCCTTTCAGTTTCAAAATGGCAGCCATGTGAAATATGTCAATTTTCATTTACTGAGGAAGAAGCTGATTTCTGTTTATTTCTTATATATTTCTCTTATTATTTTTGTTTTGTTTTTTACTAAGACAGGAGTCAATTATTTTCTGTGGAAATCAATTTTTTTTTCTTCTTCTGTAATTTACATTGTGATATTCCATGAACCTGGAATATTCTTTTAGCCTAGGACAACTTTTATAATATGAGACTCATGTACACATACTCCTAAGCCTTCATAATTAAATTTCCGCAGAACGTTCTAGAAGCGCCTGGAAGGTTCAGTGCAGGCTGTGAAATGGTGCAGTGCTATAGGGCCTCTGCTCTGCCCTCCTGTCATGTGCGAAATGCTTGAGTGTGTTAGTCGGAGCCCTGGGACGACTGGTAATGATCAGGTTTTAATTAAGACCCCTTACACACTATATCAGAGCTCCCCTGCTCACCGGGGAAGTGCCCGAGTTGAAATCTCATGCTTTAGAGGAAAAAAGGAGCGAAAATATTTGATTAAATGAAGAGATCTCAACAGACTGTCAGATTCAATACAATCCAGAGATGGTTCTTATTCTGTGTTTTAAATGATTCTGTAATTAGATTCCTCTGTGACTTACATTTCATTTGAAAAGAGAAGATTTATCAGCCTTGGAGTTCAGTTACTGCACTTACTCGCCTGAATTACAACAAAAGCTCTTTGAAAAATAAATTCAAATAAAATGGTTACAAATGGTTTTCTAATTTACTCTCATCCCAAAATACAAAAATGTCATGACACTCTAGAGGGCGCATGCTGATAGATCCTTTGCATGCAATAAAATACATACAATTACATCATTATTACCGCATGGCACAAGCTGATTGGTTTCTGCTGATCCTGCAGCCAATGACATTGCTTGCTCAACATTTAAATAGTCTGTTGCATTGCTTGGTGTAAACTGGTCCTACGGCGCCATCAGAGTTCCTCCACCTCCATCCATCCATCCATCCATCCATCCATCCATCCATCCATCCATCCATCCATCCATCCATCCATCCATCCATCCATCCATCCATCCAATCCAATCCTTCCTAGATGTAGCGTTTTCACATTTTATTCTTGATGCCATGCTGCAATGCTGTAGCAACATTGACATCTGGTCAGATTGGTGAATCCGTGATTCTCACACACACACACCAACATGGCTCACACAAAGAGACGTAACGTGACACCCACACATTCCGTTGAGACTGGAGCACACACACACAAGAGACTTTTCATTGAACGAATCATATTTAAAACATTACCAAATGCATTCTGTGTTGCCATTTATATGTCGCGACAGGTTTTGGGATTTAATGTAAGTTTTAAAGTGTACTAATCAAAATCTAAATGCTTCTAATCTGTATATTTTATGTAACTTCGTTATCACATAACCTTAATTTGAAGTGTTTGATGTCGTTGTAATTCTCTAAATCTAACGGAGTTGAATCTCGATAATAGACTGCAATGGTATGATTATTTCGATATGAATTCTTGCCAGTCATAGAAATGACTAGTCCCGGAGCTCTGTCATAAACTACACAGACTGGGGTCTTGACAAGACAAAGGAAAAGTCTCCCGCTCTCAAATCACTGAAGGTGATTGGACCATCCACCAGGAGAAGGCGTTATCCTTACATTCCTTAAAAGCCAAACGCTCTTGCTCTGCGTTTCCTGCCTTCATCACTGCTCATCATGTGACGTCTCCGATCTAAACTCCCTCACGGAGTTCCCTGCTTTTTATTTTCTTTATAAAGTTTCTTTTGTTTAATTTCCAAATTCCACTTTGTTCGTTTCCACCTACGAGTCGAACGAACGGAGCCTGAATTCCTTCAGCAACTTCACTTTCAACCAGCTTTCAAAGCTCCCGCGGAAACGTGCTCTGGCAACGAGCACGCGCCCTGCTCCGAAACGACCCGAGAGAACGCGCCTCAGACACGAGAACGCGCGCTCCCCTCAGATCCAGACATGCACACATACGACCTTTTTGCAAGTATCCACTCTAACGAGTTTTTAATGTTTTAAGGTTCGATGCATTTTGGTTGGCTCTCAAAGGTCTGTGATTTCGTTATTCTATGATGTTTGCTGTTCTATGGCCACTCGTGACCATTCTCTCTCTCTCTCTCTCTACAACCTCCTCGCGTGCTTCGGCGCGCGCGCCCCCCCCCCCCCCATTCTCTCATCTGTTATTCGTCTTGTCTGTCCACATGTAAGTAAATGTACATAGATATATATAAAACGTGTATCTTGTGTAGTCCGTTATATTCTGTAGTTTGCATTTATTAAAACAATATATTCAAGACTGTGTCTGAAAAATGTTCGTAAAACCACAAAAGTCAATGAGGTAGATCAGAGCTACCGCGCTCCCTGTTCACTACATTAAGTAGTTTTAATTTTATAAACACCAGAAATATTAATGTTCACGGCCAGAAGGTTGGTGTTTCTTGGAGTTTATAAGGAAGGATAACTTTATTGAGAAATTAATCACTTAATCTGACGGTTGGTCGCAGGACGAACAACGATTTGATAATTACGTTGATTTCCCTTAAAGATTATCTCGCAATCGAAGTTAAGTAAGATTATTGATATATGAATGAGGAATTATAATTCGTTGTGATTGATTATTCATATATTCATATAATCCACCTTCACTTTCGACAATTTAATGTAACTGAAATATGCAAAACATTAATCATATTCATGATTAGTTATTAAAATTCCCTATGGATCATTTGAGCTAATTCATACGGACCCAGGAGTCCGAAGCATAAGGCATAAAGATTACAATGCTTTAAAATACGAATTTGATTCAATTGACCGTTTTGAGTGACAGCAGCTCTAGGAGCGTTTAGTGTTCAAAATCTGGTATGAATAAAGAAAACGAGTTTGTAAATGTGTCAATCATTCAGAATTGTTAAATGTTTAAGGCGAAATAAAGCCTAGTGAAAATGGGAGAAATTAGTTGTAATGAGAGACTAGAAAAAAGAGACGTATAATCATCTACTGTTCATTGTTCTCCCGTACTAAAAGACCAAAAGTGTTTCTAAAAAAAGGAATAATAACCAATTTCACGTACACACCATGCATGAGTGCGTACTCTATGTAGACTGTAAGTGTGTGAAGTCTGTCCTTGACGGAGTTGCTCGTCTCGTGTCCAGCAATGGAAACGAGGGCAGCTCTCCCTCAGGTAACCCCTACCGTCATTGCAATTCCTCACACAGTGTGTGTTCGCGCTTGTACATGTGTGTTCACTGCCCTGTCACTTTGATTGATGGATGCAGGTGGACGTATTGAATATGGGTGTGAGGTCATAACTCAGATGAGATGGGGAGGTGGAGCGCTGCACTTTTCCTGACAGACGTGCAGATGAGCGTGCGATAGAGAATGCAGATGAAAGGTTCATCAGATAGCTGGAGTGTGACTGTGATGTTGCTATTGCGGCATTAAAAAAGATGTGTGCACTCGCTCATGAAAAACAAGCGTGCGGATGTGTGTCTGCCAAGCTTTAAAAAGGTAATTTACAAAGAAATTACACCAGCAGTCCATTTCTTTTGTCATTCTCTCACACACTCACTATATTTGGGAGTGTTATCACAACTCTATATTTCTTGAGCCGAAATTGTCCCTATTCTCCGGATGATGAAATGTTTTTCTATTCAAGTTTTCTGACATGGGTGTTTTAACATATCTCTTCCGACGAAGAATGAAGACATTTTTAAGCTCATAGATTGTAGGGATGAATTTCCAAACCTTTACGTTCGGGTAACAATAGCAATTGTCACTTGCGAGTTTCCAGTCTTTGTTTTTTCTGGTGCATAAATTCTTCTGTGCTTCACCAGGTGCACGGTATACGTGCATGTATCTGTTTGTTGGCTCATTTGCATTCAGATTACTCTTGTTCTGTGTCTTCTACATCTAAAGCTAATGCAGCAGAGGAAAAGATTGATTGCGGAGGCTTTGGCTGAGTCCATGAGCATCAGAGAGCATTGAGAAAGCTTTCCATCTCTGTTTGCTTTCCCATCTCTCCCAACAGGAGAAACAGCACAGGTCATGCAAAATTCAACAGCCACCAAGGGCACAGTGTAAGAAAGAGGTATAAAGAGCATCAAATACAGACACACACTCCTGTCCTTGAAAATATGGTGCGATTGTGGCAGATGCTACTGAATACACTGTAAATTTGGAGTTAATATGGGAGATTTCAAGGGATAATTCACCTTTATCTTTTTATTGGTTTTATAAGCATATAAAAGCATAAATTAAATCTAATTTATGATATCTTTATGAAATTTTTGAGGCAACTCGGAGATTTGGGCTAATAGACTTTCAATGGAGGGACAAAAATCTTTTAGATTTAAAGGACAAGTTCGGTATTTTACACTTAAAGCCCTGTTTACAGATCGTATCTGATGAAATAGAACGGTTAAGATTAAAATTTGGACACATGCTGCTGTCGCGAGAATTTTAGGTTTATTTCGCGTTTGTGGACCTATTTTGCCAAACGTGTCACACCCGTGATTCTTCCGTTGAGAGCTTGAATAATAGACACTCCAGTGGCGGAGTAATACCGCACCTCACTCAGCACATTCAATACAAGTCATGGAGTTGGACAAAAACTACGATAAAACCTGTTGGAAAGCATCTTTTTCAGCGATTTTTTTTTGGGACCGTATCAGTGAACACCCCTGACCACTCGGTGAGTTTCACGTCTTTGTAAACGAAAGTTTAATGTGTTTTAGGAAGGAATCTTCCAGTGCACATAGACTGCCATTGTGGGGGTGGGTGGGGGAAAGCGATATAAACCTAAAATTCTCGCAACAGCAGCATCTGTCCAAAGTTTAATCTTAACCGTTCTATTTCATCAGATACGATCTGTAAACAGGGCTTTAAGTGTAAAATACCGAACTTGTCCTTTAACTAAAAATATCTTTATTTATGTGTTCCGAAGATGAAAGAATGACTTATGGGTTTGAAACGACATGAGGGTGAGTAATTGATAACAGAATTTTTCAGCTTTGGATGAACTATCCCTTTAAGTTCAAGACGTTTCTCTACTATACAAAACAATACAATAAAAAATAAAATAAAACAATTTTTAACATTTATTTCATATGTACAGTATGACGTATAAACAAAGGTTAATAGTTTACCTCTACATGTGCTGCACATTTATTTAGTGTATTTAGTAATTTAGTTCTAAAATGAATTAGTACTAAAACCCCAATGGTAGGATGCCTTACAACCTCTAAATTAATTTGATTCTATATTTAAAAACTCTTTCGAACTCCCTTGCGCTCTCACTTAAAAACCCCGATCAGAAACTGCACACTTCTGCTCGCTGAACGATAACAAATTATTGGATTTCTTCAGGGGTTTGTCGAATCCCCCGGTCATCCTGTAGCAGCATTACCCTCCGTTGCCGTGGTATATCCTCTCATTTCTCTACGGGCCGCCGTCGGATTGGGCGGCAGTCAGAGGGGATGAGTGAGAGATGAGAGGAAACGAGAAGGGACAGAGGAAGAGAATGAGAAAAGGACATGATAAAGGAGACGAGATGCAGAAGTGATAGGGTCTTTGTGGGAACGGCCAAGGGTGTGTGTGTCAGGTGTTTCTGCATCAATTCAGGCCTGAAGGGCGGGATAGGTATTGTTGGAAATGCAGTTTTCTATAAATAGTATCAGTAATAGTTGGTCCAAAGGGTACTTTATGTAATTGATGCTCAGCTTCAGAAATAGATCTGTACTCTGATCACTCTGAACACTGTCTCCTGCGCCACACGAGAGGGGCATAACAGCTTTAGGACGTCACACTTGGATAGTCCCATTATATCCTAACACCATATGTGAACATCTAGACACTAGTTCTGTTATAAAATTTCACGAGCTGCCTACCTAGACAGCATTTTAAGACATTCATATATGGAAGTAAATCATTCTATTTTCAAAATTGCAACCTCACAATTCTCTTTCTCATGCTTCCAATGTTACTTGTGACTATTTGTCTTTATTTGTCCTTATTTCAAAATTACAATTTTATATTGATTATGATTATGACACTTTCTCATAGTTATGAGTTCTAACTGACATTGTGAACTTGTCTATGAATTGTGACTATTTTTCTTATAATTGGGATTATTTAGCTGATTTGTAATTAGGGCCCAAGCCCTGAAAGGGCGCAGAGCCCTATTGTTCTTCTAAGGGTTTTTTGTTTTTCTTCTTCTTCTTCTTTATAATAAATTTTTTTTCAAGGTTTTTGCCACTTTTGGGGGCCTTAACGTGCTCAAAAACTCTTGAAACTTTGCACACTGGTCAGAACCCGCGGCCATTAGAGCCGGACTGAAGCTGGTACCCGGGCGTGGCAGGGGGGCTCGACAGCGCCCCCTGGAACGGGGTCCGAAAACTTGGTCCATAAATCAAACACGCTTGCATGAAATAATATGAAACTCGGTACACTTATAGATCTCATCGGTTCATATATCCTTCATGCTCTGACTTTTTACCCCAGCCCAACAGGAAGTCGGCTATTTGGCGTAGTTTAAAAAACACATGCAATGGAATTTAAAATACTCCTCCTAGACGATTCAACCAATCACCACGAAACTCGGTGTGCATGAACTCAAGACATTGAGGATGAAAAGTTGCGAGGGGATTTTTGATATCTCGAACGGTTTGGCCGTGGTGAGGAAACGAATTTATGGCGAATATTGGAAACAGGAAGTGTGTTATAACATCCTCATACATTAATTGATCTTGATGAAACTTCAGCAGTGTGTTCGCTGTAAGAGGCCGATCACATGGATGTGACTATTGTGAGTCAAAGTTATAGCGCCACCAACTGGCAGCAGGAAGTGTGTCACTTTCGAAATGCTTTGAAATCACCCTCTTATTTTTACCCGATTTGCTTCAAACTTCATCTGTATAATGTAAACACACGACAGATGTAGACCTGTGAAAGGATTATTGATATCTTTAATACTGTCGCCATGGCAACGCTTTAAACTTTTATATTCTTTTTGGATGCATTTGAAGCTCTTAACATGCTTCAAATTGCATGAAACTCAACATGCATTTGACATTTATTGTGTAATAGACATGTGCGAAGTTTCAGAAACGGGCGTGGTAAGGGGCTCAGTAGCGCCACCTTTAGTCAAAAATGGGGTATTAGTTTTACCTACAGTAACCAAACTCGGTACGTATATTCTTCTCTTCGATCCGGACAACTTTCTAATTTACAGTCATTAGCTCCGACCAACAGGAAGTCAGATATTTTGGTTTGAATGTGTACTGTTTGGAGCATTTTCCCTCTGCCCCTCTGTGTGTGTGTGTGTGTGTGAGGAGGGGGGCTAGTTTAGTTTAACCATTTCTCTGCTGTGTGCAAAATCTCTGGCACTTTTGAGGGCCTTAACGTGCTCGAAAACTCTTGAAATTTTGCACACAGGTCAGAACCCGCGGCCATTAGGGCCGGGCTGAAGCTGGTACCCGGGCGTGGCAGGGGGGCTCGACAGCGCCCCCTGGAATGGGATTCGAACACTTGTCCGTATATCAAACACGCTTGCATGAATTAATATGAAACTCGGTACACATATAGATTTAATCGGGCCGAACAACTTTCCCTGGGTCAAGTTTTACGCCAGCCCAACAGGAAGTCGGCTATTACGGGTTGATTGGAGAACGCTTGCTCTCGCATTTGAAACACTTCTCCTAGAGAATTCATCCGATGACCACGAAACTCGGTCAGCATGAAGTCAAGACATGGAAGATGATAAATTGCCAGGGGATTTTTGATATCTCGAACGGTTTGGCCGTGGCGAGGAAACAAATTTATGATTAAAAAAGGATGCATAAAGTGTGTTATAACTTAGTTATAGTTTTACCTACAGTAACCAAACTCGGTACGTATATTCTTCTCTTCGATCCGGACAACTTTCTAATTTACAGTCATTAGCTCCGACCAACAGGAAGTCAGATATTGTGGTTTGAATGTGTATTTTCTCTCTCTCTGTCTCTCTGCCATTCTGTGTGTGTGTGTGTCTGTCTGTGTGGGGAGGGGAGGGGAGGGGGGATGTGTGTGTGTGTGTGTGTGTGATTTTGGTTGGGTGACAGTTGTAGGTTACAGTTTGACAAGAGTTTATAGTTTAACAAAAGCACAATGTTGTGTTTCATTGCCAGTGTACACAAATATAAGGAAACACTTTGCATTTTGAATGATGGTCTGTATGAACAAAATGACGGAGTATGTTTTTATGTCTCCATTGTTCGATCGAGCCTCACACACACACACACACACACACACACACACACACACACACACACACACACACACACACACACACACACACACACACACACACACACACACACACACACACACACACACACACACACACACACACACACACAGCATTCCAGCATTGCAATCCTGACATCGCAGAATGTTCATTATAGCCTTAATAAAATATAATAATAAAATAGTCAACCTTACATATAAAAATTACACTGCTCTGTTTAAATAGTCATTTGTACAGTTTGTGCCGTTCATAATAATTTTTTTTTAATTTTTCTATATTGGAACGTGAGTGTACAAAGTGTACAAAGTACAAAGCCTATAAAAAGAATAGTTTAGCATCCAAAAATGTTAATAATATATATATTATTATTATATATATAATAATATATATGTTAAAAATAGGGGGAAAAAAAGAATTTACATAATATATATATATATATATATTTTTATTTATTTTTTTATTTATATATATATATATATATATATATATATATATATATATATATATATATATATATATATATATATATATATATATATATAATTAAAGCTGCAAGCAGCGATGGAGGGCCCAAGCCGGTGGCACCGCCACCCGGTGCCTTTAGTTCCACTAAAGGCACCAGGGTGGCGGTGCCACCGGCTTGGGCCCGCAATCGCTGCTTGCAGCTTTAATTATATATATTTTTAATTATATCACTATTTCAAAATCTTAAAAAAAAGCATCAACAAAATAAAAACGTTTGCATATTTAGAATGTTTTTCTTGTAATTGTGGCTATTTTTCTGAATTGTGGCTTTAGTGAAAAATAAATATACTACAATTTATTTGAAATACATTTATTTTATGCTTAGTATACTACAAATACATTTACATATTTATGGACTTAATATAAATGCCCTGCAGTTGTGCTTTTCACATATTAAATTGATATACTTAAAGTCTGCTAAATACTTAAAGCACTTTCATTGTGTGGAAGTAGTGGTCCAAATGAAGAAGATATACTTAAGTATATTTGATTGTGCTAAAGTGGAACTATTGCAAGTATACTTCAGGTTCACTTTACATATCTTGCATTGAAATACTGATATTATACAGAGATCATACTATCCATACTAATAGTGATTTAGGTTTAATATTAAGAAATGTACATTTTGCAATAAAGAAGTGCTCCAAAAAAAGTTGAATTATAATATTGATATCAGTCTCAGTCTCCGAGATATCAGTCTCAAGCGATATGTCAGTACATGTTAATGGATTTGTAGTATACTTAATATGATATCAACTTTTTTTTTCCACTAGAGATATTATAAAATTATCATTTTTATACAAAACACATCATCATGGTCTGTCAAAAGGGTCCATTGAATCATTTGAGCTTTATGTAGAGTATTAAACAAGACAACTCACGTGGGTTTTTAACAGTACTGTTTTTAAGTCATGTCCTGAATGCCTTATGTTTGTTGTAGTGAATTATGAGTGTGTCAGTGACCTGCCTCCGTGGCCTTATGTCCTTCTCCCTGGAGTGGCTCTGGCCAGGTCACTGGAACAAATCCATGCCTAACAAGTGAGAATAAACCCAGAATCCTGAAGTGCGCTTGAGAGAGTAGAAGGAAGAGAGCATATCTTTC
This sequence comes from Phoxinus phoxinus, assembly GCF_949152265.1. NCBI lineage: Eukaryota > Metazoa > Chordata > Actinopteri > Cypriniformes > Leuciscidae > Phoxinus > Phoxinus phoxinus. The sequence goes on from NC_136884.1 coordinate 7,080,518, forward strand.
AAGATAATTACTTCTTTGCACTTCATAATGTGTGTGTGGGTGTGTGATGGTCTTTTGAGAGTAGATTTAATATTGCAAATCAGTCTGCTATTAAGAGAATGTCAAGTTTATTTGTTGCATAGAAAGTCAGAGTACAATCTAACGTCCTGCAGCGTCCTGCAGCGCTGGGGAAGGTAAAGTGTTCAGGGTGTGTGTGTGTGTGTGTGTGTGTGTGTGTGTGTGTGTGTGTGTGTATGTATGCTGAAATCATGATATTTTAAGGTTGTCTCACAGGCAGCCACCATCTGTTATCAAGGGCTCTGAAGCCTCAGAGGGACAGCAAATGTCACGACTGTCTCTGCAGGGGTGTGTGTGTGTGCGCGAGTGTGTGAGACAATTCCCCTCACACCACGACTTGCAGGTAGGTTATGGAGAACGGTAACCTTTGACACCTCTCGTACCACATCATGTACTTCTTTGAAGTAAACATAGGATGCGTTAGTGGCTTTAAATTTAAACTTAAACTTAAAATGTATTCAGCCATCTTAAATTTGTAGACATTTTCAGAAAGGCACTGCAAAGTTAAATATAAATGGACATATTTTTCTTTATTTTTCTTACACTGTAAAAAGTGATCAGTTGACTTGAGGAATCCCGTTGCCTTACAATTATCAAGTAAAAAAACCTAATGTGTAATTGAAAAAATTAAGTTATGTGAACTTAACAATTCCACAGCTTAACTAGTAAACTGTATACTTTTTGCAGTGTTACAGTGAAGAGCTGAACTCAGGCTCAGGCTTCAAGGGGCCGTTTACACGACACCGTTTTCAACTAAAAACGGAAAACTTTGTATGTGTTTTGGCCCTTCATTTACACGACGACTGCGTTTTAAGGCAGCTTTTGAAATCGGGTTTCAAAGTGCATTTAAAAAATATATATAGTTATCATCTGTAAACAACAAAAATGTGCATTTGTGAAAACGCTCATGCGTATTACGTGTTCAGTCTAGTTGCGTATAGTGTTTCTTTACAAAGTGGCATAGCCAACTACTTGCCTGGTATGAATAATACAGCATTTTTTGTTGTTTTTTTGCGCATCCATGTGAACGGAGATCGCTTGTAGTCTGTATGCAAAAAAAGCGAAGAAAAACCTTTTCATTTTTTAGTATGCTTTTAGTATTGTGTAAACAAACAGTCTGTAGTTGTCGGCTGTTGAAAAGCTGTTGTGTCTCCTGTGTTTCCATTGTCATCTTGTTTGGATTAATGCCATTGGCTCATAGTTTAGATTATCTCTGGGGTTTTTTTTGTTTCTGTGTGTGTTTGTTTAATAAAGACGGCTTGCTAGTAGATCTACACCTGTCCTTGTCCCTGCCACACCTGTGGTGTGTGTGTGTGTGTGTGTGTGTGTGTGTGTGTGTGTGTGTGTATGTGTGTCATAGGGACCTAGCCATCATGAAAACTAACACAACCAGTTAAATATAGTCTTTAAATATCTTTTGCACACAAGTTTTCAAAACCAATCTCTTGGGAACATTTTTAGATTGTCTTTTGATAACTTGCGTAGCACAGGAAACGCATCATCTTTTGATCTAACACCCAAAAAATTGCAACCCTAAAATACTTCACAATTGATTGCACTCTAAAATTAGAAATTCAAACGAAACAGATGTTTTATAGTTTAATTAACACTTTAAATGATTATGCGTCCAATTCAAAGCATTCATTTCCGTATCACTGACGGAAAACTTTTTTGAACAAAGAAACTTGAAGTGGTTATTAAATCGCCCACTTGTGTGTGTGCATATACAAATGTTCTTTAACAATATTCAGCCTAAAAAAAAATTATGTGCGCTTGTTCATTTTTTAATTCATTGTGAACTAATATCTGACAAATATAAGACAATCGTTCATTTTGTTGTTTCATTGAATGAAAGAGTCGAGATAATGTTGATTCACACTGAACATGCAAAGCATTCTGGGTTGGTGCTTTTAACTCAGAATTCATTTAAACAACAAATCTACATACTTGACCTGGAACCCAGACAGCAACATCGTGTCGGCCCAGATGTGGAATCCATGTGTGCCAGATGTGGGCCGACACGATGTTGCTGTCTGGTAACTGATGCTACACTAGTCTTGTTTTTGTGTATACTAATCCGAGCGTGAACTGCCAAACTGAGAGAAAATGTGGTCATTTTGTTGATGCATTTCCATAAACAGCCATTTCTGTGTGTATGTCTATCTGTCAGGGCTCAGATGTCTGATACACACAGGTCTCCTTCCCTAAGACTCTATAAGCAGAAAGATTAAATGTGACATCTAAGTGTTACGTGCGAGCCGCTGGGAGATCATTTGCTGTAGCCGCCGCTTACCTGTGCCGGGCGGTAATGAGCCTTCAGCTGGATCACAGAGGATCCTGCGAAAAATGAAGCAGGAAAAAGGTTAGTTATTTCTCGTCAGGGCACTTATCAGACCTCACGCGGAAATGATACACACTCTTCACTGACATACTGACACACTATTAGCTAACCTTCAAAATTCCTGCTCCAGAAATCCACAGAGGGAGAGAAAATATTGAAAGAGCCTGTCAATCTGATTGAGTTTTAATAGTGTTGTCGTTCCTGTGTGTTTTCTTATGCGTTTAGTCTTCAATGGTCGTGTTTTGTGTTCCTCTCCAATTAGTGGATGGCGGACAGAATGACGTGTTCTCTTGTAATAATTGCTCTTTGATCCCGACACATCTAGGTGTTTGTGAGGACTGAGTCGGATCCTGAGTTTCTCCTTAATTGCACAACCGTAGGTGTTTCGGGGCCTGTCTTCTCAGATACTGTATCTAGGTTTAATAGCACAACTCTCCAGCTGTACTCGAGTGCATTCATTAAGGCAGTGGTTCTCAAACTTTTGTGGTCACACCCCCCCTTTAAATCTGGCTCTCTTATTTCTGAAGTCAGTTCACAGCTAGTTTATGTCCTAACCAGGCACAAGTCATGATTAGTTTCCGGAAACAGGAGCGATTGTGTACGACATTTCATTTAGTCAGGAGACTGAATCAGTGCAATCTGAAATTACATCGTCATTTTTATTTTATAAAAAGTTTATTCTCAATGCTACGACTTAATTCTCTTGATTCACTTTATTCTAAAAACAATAGTTTGATCTCAGTTTGATCTACATTTTGTTTTAAATATTGGTTGAATCAAATAATAGGCTTAATTCTCAAAATATTACTAGTTTACTAGTTTAAAATATTACACATTTGTGATATCGGACTGCCAGAACTGTTTTTATCTTGTTGGTGTAAATAAAGTTTTGTTCATGAAATATTAAAAAAAATACACTCGTGCTTACCACGCACGCATGCACGCACACACACACACACACACACACACACACTCCATAATGTGTATTATACTGTATATTAAACACAACCCTCAGAAAACATGGTAAAAATGGGAAGAAAGTCCAAAACATTCAGAAACATGTCTGATTTTATTACACTCATCATAACATGACATATCCAACACAGAATAATGTGACCTTTATTGCTAAGAAAGCAACTATTAAAACATTGACATCTCAAGCAATTTACTGACAAAATATGTCTCTCTTCCAAGAAATAGTCGATGAGGGCTTGGATATTGATGGAATCTAAAGGTCAGTGGAGATAATTCATTGATGATGCAGGAGCTGATTTATGTTGTATTGAGATACACTAAATGGTCAAAGCATGTGAACCAACTCCCTATTAATTCCAACTGCTTTGAAATGAAATATTCCACAAGCGCATATTGGTTTTAGTATTTGTGTCCACATCACTTGGGCCAAAGACTGATGACAACAGCTCTTATTTGTGTTTTCGTCACCGTGATCGACTATTCATGAGGCGGGATATCCTTCACACCCACAGGCCATTGCATGAAGCATCTTATAAAAAAACACATCATGGAAATTCAATCGCAGAAACCTATATGTATTCCTTCTTACTTTTCCTCCCGTACTTCACAAAAAGCCCCAGAGTCCCCACCACCGAAATAGACTATATTGCACAGGTATCTGATCAAATGAGCTGCTCTTCTTCAAGCGTGTGTGTTTTAAAATATGATAACAGAATTAAAGCACTAGTCAAATCAAATATGAGTTGAAAGCTTTAAATGAATTCAGAACACTTAAGATACAGCACATTAGTCATGTGGACCACTTTTATGTCTCTTTTGGAGCTTGGAACTGGAAAACAGACTCGCAGATAATTTCACCCAAGATAAAATGGTTTCACAGAAGAAAGAAAGTAATATTAGATTGAAGTGAAGGGGATTCGCTGGTTAGCATCCCAACTGCCATTGGAAGAACAGGGAATTCTGATGGATGGCTTCCTGCAGTTATACATCTCCTTGGAATGACATGAGGATGAGTAAATGATGATTTTATTGTCGTTTTTGAGTGAAGGACGCCTTTGAAGGAGACCTATTGTGCCGTTTTTAGTGTCTACTAGAATAGGTATTCAAGCTTAAATAATAAATAAAAAAAACATTATTTTTCACATATTTTACATTATTGCATCACTTCTGCTCCCAGTCTGTATAGTGTTCTGTTTAGTCATCCGTCCATCGAATTAGAAAACTTTGCAATCCAGTCCCTTTTGAGTGACTTTGTGCTTTGTAACTTTGCAGATCTTTCTCATGCTCAGACTGCAACATTACACACTAAAAAAAGTTGGAGATAAACGCATAATAGGAGCCATTTAAAGAGTGTTTTATTGGCTTTGTGAAAATGCATTCTAGCTTTGTCTGTAGATTTGCGCTTGTTATACTACATTTCCAGTATTGTCACACAACATGATGCCCATTTCCGGCACAGATTCCTTCTCGTTCCAGAAGGGTGATGGCCAGATGTTAGATGGAGTTTTGATGTTTTCTTTCACCTGAGCAATGAGATTTGTCCTCTGTCTCTCCATCTCTTTTCTCTCTCTTTCTCTCTGGACAGTCGCGGTGGCCATCTGTCATCTACACCGAAGGGTATTTTTACTTTTTTTGTGTGTGTGTGTCAGAGTGAAATATGGTAAACACTCTGTCACAATCAGTCATGGACTTGGGAACAATAGTTAGTGCCCTAGGGTTTTTGTAGTTTCCGTAAAACAAAAGTGGTCTATGGAGCCTTCTTTTATGCACAGTAGTCTGTCCCATAATGCAGCACTTGTTTGTAATGGAAACTGTCTGTCTGGTGCCAATGATAACAACAACACACCCTCACACTGCGACCTTCACACTCAAGCACAGACACACTCCACTCGACCCTCTCCAGGGGTGTAGCGTTGCTCTCGACGGGCTGAGGGCATCACCCCTGATGAGGTGCGGGCTGCGGTCCAATTCACAGGGTCCCTACACAGTGTTCACTGCACAGGGTACGACTGTAGAGTTCTCTTCTCTTCATTCACTAAATTCATTCATTTTGAATAGCCAACAATATCACACAACACATTTGACAATCGTACATATTAGTGGTTTTGATGTGGGATGCCATCATGCTCATAAATATGATGGATCTCTATACTTTCACAACATTTTTTTTGTTATTTAAGTTTAACTTTTTTGTTTTGTTTAATCCCCTTTATTTATTTGATAGTTTCAAAGAATTCCAAAAAAAGTATATTCCAAAAATGTTACTTTAATCTTGTTTTCCATGTAGTGTTTGTGCAACTATATAATTTAATTATAATTATAGTTAATTTATTCAGTATTTTATTTTATTTTAATTCCAATTATTTATTTAATCTCCATGACTATTCTCGTATTATTAAATGTATTAAATTATTATTAAATTACATTTGGACTTTTCCTAAAATTACTTCAATCTTTTTTTAAATGTAGTATTCTTACAACAACAACAACAACAACAACAGTGGTTATTATGATTATATCCCTATTTTCTCATTTTACTTACATTTGGCATCCTTTGTCAGAGGGTAACTCATACAAAATAAAACGTAATATTTTGTATATATGTATTAATTTTTTAAAATATATTTCTTAAAAATGAAAATGTTTGAAAAATAAACGTTAAAGTTTTACCAAATTAAATATAAATCCATAAAAATGTACTGTTAAATGACTGATGTAATGTCTAATATGAATATAAATGTTTAGTTAAATGACCTTTGGATCGATATACAAAAAGCCTGCACTATCAGTCAATTGTAAGGTTTTCTAGATGTGCTGTAGGTGTTTAGTTGGAAAGGTATAAAGGGAAAGCTGTTTTAGGCTGAGTCATACTCCTGTAGTGGAACAACGTCATGATAACCTTGCACCAGAACTTGCCTTCAGGGCCATTCAGGGTATTTATTCTCTTTCTCAAACTCATTATGAAAAAAATAAATAAATCAGTGTTGAAACGGCTCCAAATCTTCTTTCCCTGATAAATATATGTAATCCTTCCTGCTCACTATCTCGTCTGTGTGTTCAGACGTCTCGAAAAGCCGCGCTGTCACGATTCTAATATTAGCAGCTTCTGTTGAGCGTGTGTTTTCTGTTTATTGGCCAACGGCCGATGTGTGATTAATGACTGAGTTAGAAAGCTATTAATTGTGTGTTATCATCACCGAAGTAGCATTTGTATCAGTCTCTCTCCTGTTCCCTGTCTGAGATTACTGATGAGACCGAGAGCGTGTGTGTGTGTGTGTGTGTGTGTGGTGGAGGGTCACTTTATAGGGAGTATAATTAGATGTTATTGGAATCCAGATGTTGCCTGGCTTGGTCACACCTGGAGGGAGACATTTCAAGCACAAAGATGTGAGAGTTCACACCCGCGAACATCTGTGTCTGCAATCTCGTGTGTGTATGTGCTCAGTGTGTCACAGTTGTGAAATAGCATCTGCTGTTGCTATGTTTAGAAAGCCTTCACATTATGACGTTAGCGGCCTGATTTTTTGCCTTTTACTGTCGATGTGATTGTGTGTATAACACTTATTTAGTGCTTTTAGAGTGTAGTGTCACTTTTTTTTACTATGCTACTAGAATAGGTTTGATTTGTTGAACTTTTTATAAAAGAGTGTGGAACAAAACCTGAAAATTAATTCCGTCAAACTTGCCAAAATCAGGATCTGCCTTACAAATCATTATTACTTAACTTTTAACTTCATGCATTTTACAACAACGATGGATGGAATGGATGGATGGATGGATGGATTGGATGAGTGGGTGGATGGCTGGATTGGATGGATGGATGGATGGATGGAAGGATGGATGGATGGAAGGATAGATGGATGGATGGATGGATGGATGGATGGATGGATGGATGGATGGATGGATGGATGGATGGATGGATGGATGGATGGATCGATCGATGGATCAATGGACGGATGGCTGGATTGGATGGGTGGATGGATGGATGGATGGATGGATGGATTGATTGGATGAGTGGGTGGGTGGGTGGGTGGATGGATTGGATGGATGGATGGATGGGTGGGTGGGTGGGTGGGTGGGTGGGTGGATGGATGGATGGGTGGGTGGGTGGATGGGTGGATGGATGGATGGATGGGTGGATGGGTGGATTGATTGGATGAGTGGGTGGGTGGATGGATGGATTGGATGGATGGATGGATGGATGGATGGATGGATGGGTGGGTGGGTGGATGGATGGATGGGTGGGTGGGTGGGTGGATGGATGGATGGGTGGGTGGTTGGATGGATGGATGGATGGGTGGGTGGGTGGGTGGATGGATGGATGGATGGATGGATGGGTGGATGGGTGGATCGATGGATCGATGGACGGATGGCTGGATTGGATGGGTGGGTGGATAGATGGATGCATACTTTGAGAAAAAAAAGTTAAAAAGTTCATAATTCAGACACATTTGGGCTTATTTCAACATATCACAATATATTAGACTGTTAGTATCACAGGTAGTTCCCCTGATGGCGTATTGCCAATCTATTTTTTTGTAATTAAACCATCTTTGATAGATCTTTTCAAATCAACTCTGCAATAGCTGAAGTTTCCTCTGGGAGAAGGTGTTGATTTCCTTTTATATCCTCCAATAAATGCTACACAGGGATTTCTTGCCGTCGGCGAACATTAGCGGATATCAGCAACAGACTCAGGAGAGGGGAAATTGTGTTGCAGATTTAAATAATTTTATATAGTTCATAAAATGATTTGAATGTAAGAAAATGAGTGAAATCAGATCTGACAGTGATTTTAAATTTAGTATTATATGTCTGACCACCAGGGCTAAATAAAAAGGCCAATATTGTGAGCCAGATTTAAACCTTATCATTGCATTTGCACCACAAAGACGCGGCTGCAGGGTTATTTATGGGTTAAATCCAGAGTGTCAGTATTTCCTGCTGAAAGTGGGCCGTGACTGATCAGCCATGCACAATCTGTACCTGCATCTGTAGCCCTGAGATAACAACGGAGACGGGGGGAGTGGAGAATGAAGGGCTGGAGAAATGAGGTGGGATTTCGGGTCAAAGGTTGATTGATTGCTGTCAATAGACATCAATATCAACAGTGTATAGACCATCATTTGTGTGTATTTGAGTGTGTTGGAAGCATGCGGCACTCGATTTGTTGTGGTGATGTGATGGGTGTCATAGACTGACACATTGATGTGCTGTCATAGCCAATCAGAGCACAGAATGAATGACAGCATTCAAACATGGGGACTGTCAAAAATGTGCAAGATGTTTTTTTTCCCTTCCTATTAATGATTGTAAGGCACGTGTACACCATTTATTTGCAAACTTATCAGGCACTTTCAGACATCTGGCCCTCATTTAATTCCCACCTTTCCCCCATGACTATCCTGACTGTGTTTATACTGGAAGCAGTGTCTTGAGGCTGTCTACACTGGTAGTTTGTTGAAGCTTTACACCACATCAGAATAAATTAGCAACAGCTGTAAGCTCAAGGCTACACTTCAACAATAGCAGGACAAAAATAACAATGCCAAAAAACGTTACTTGCTTTTTAAATTACATACAGAAATCTGTTAGTTGTGTGTATATATATATATATATATATATATATAAGTTAATAGTGAAACTTATAACTGCAACTGCAGATTCATATTCATTGTTTGGATCTTTCCAGGTTTCAAGTAGACACATATTTAGTGAAAGGAAGTGCTTTAGATAATGTTAATTGTCAACCTCTGAAGGTCAAACTAAATATATATATGAGCTGTTTGATTTTATACTAGATTGTCTATCATTTTTGCAACACTGTTACCTTGGGAAATGTCTAAAATCCCTAGTTGATTTTATACATTTTTATTTTCTAGCAATACTATTCATTTATTTATGTTAATGGTCTGTTTAATGTTAGTTCATACAGTTCTGATGGAAGTGTATCATGGTTTCCACAAAAATATTAAGCAGCACAACTGTTTTCAACGTTGAAACTAAGAAGAGACGTTTCTTAAGCAGAAAATCAGCATATTACAATGATTTCTGAAGGATCATGTGACACTGAAGACTGGACTATGCTAATTTATAGATACATTTTTGAGCTTAGCAAATACCATCAACACTACAATTTTGTTGAAAATGTATTTGTGAATGAAAAATTGTTGGTGAAAAGAAGAGCATAAATTGGCTGGTGGGCATTAGTGTCACACACAAGCTCTTCTGTTTATGGAAAGTATGGGAGAATATTAATAATGTCAGAGGTTTTGACTGCTCCCTGGACACCTGCATTCTTCAACACTTTCTTTCAACACTTTTTTTTCACTTTCAACACTAAATGTTTCTTTTCACTAACCCAAGGGACTAATACACACGGGTATCAACACATTCCCCTTTCCCGAGGGATGGTGTCGTGGGAGGGTCCTGGGGTCGATGAGTTCCCGACATGTGAGGCAGGTTTTAGTGTTTTAGGGAAAGCTGTTGGCATGATGCTTTATGACGCTCATTTGAGAAAGAATGATTGCTGCCATGACCATTCACACTGAGATTACTCCCATGAATAAATAACGACTCTAATGGAGAAGCCAATATATAAAGCAACTACCATTATTACAAATGCTCTAAACGCTTATTAGCCACTGTGAACCTTTATCGAGGGAAGTAATGCTAGACAGCCATTTTAGTGAATTTTGACTGGATGACATGACATTCTTCTGCAAGGCCTGATGTACAAATACAATAAGTTGACAATTTAGTTTTTGTTCTGTGTTCTGTCACTAAACACATAATTGAGTTTGTTTATAGCTGCTCAAAATGTGTCGCATAAGTAAACAAATCCACTCAACAACTATCTGGGTCACACGGTTATCTGTATTTAGTTTTGTTTATCAGATTAATTACATGATCCACATATTAAATGCACAAATAATTGTGCGTCAAACCAATCTTGTGCGTTTGTGTTGTGTGTTGTGTGTAGATACAGACACTCCAGGTTCGCTAGGTTTAAAAGGTTCGATTTTCGACTGATACGTTTGTCATTTGTTTGGCCTTGTAATAGTTATGTGCTAAAAAGTATTGAATTTGAAGTTGCCATAGTACAATAAATGGAAAAAGATTGTTACTGCTGGCATTAATACTTTAATGGCTTATAGTTTCTGATTTTCCAGAGGTTTTTTATGAAAAAGGATTCAACGTGTGGGAGGAAGATTATGATGTTTGTTTGCTCTCAGAAACAAAACTCCGTCTGTCACACGGCCCTAGGGGTGAGATAAAGACTTCTGCCACTCACGGAGACTGACAAAGAACTCTAACAGAGATGGAGAGAAAGGGAAGGAGGAATATAAAATAGAGAGAATAGACTAATAATTCACTGAGGAGTCGGCAGTACCTGGTCCGCTCATAAAACTGCCTCGCGGAATCAGCGTGCACATCATTTCAATCCCATCAAGACAGCAAGGTGTCCCGACGCGCCCATCCACTTTCAAATCCATCAGCGATCCCGGATACATCTCGTTGACTTGGACAGGTGTGGGTTTTGTGAGGAGGACTGTCATCAGCTGCCTCTAATTCCATTAAACCTTGTTTACACCTGAAATTAAGATCCGATTCAAGCGGACAACGTAAAATGTAAATGGGGTCCAAACCAGTCAAAAAACGTTCGTGACCAATTTGCATTTGTACTGAAACTATTTTTTCATTTTGAAATTAACTGTTCCTTCAATAACCGTCCAATTGGAAGATGGGTCACACAGATCATATAAAGCACTTCCAGTGTTCACTAAATACAAGAAATCCACATAAATAACTTGAAACATCTGCTAAAAAAATCATGATGTGTGATCGGATCACCCGAGATGGATCTTAGATGTTCACTAAGTTCAAATTTAAATGTAGTACCTTCTCATATTTCGGACGCATCGACAGTAACCAATCGAAATATGCAAGTCTTGTCCCACAATTGACCATTTGCAGGGAGTTTGATTGACAGATGATCTGGCCAATCATACTTCGCCATCCGCCATTTTGTCTGACAAAGCAGTCAGGAGAGTTAGTAGATTAACATGGGAGGATTTGAACTTGAAAAACAGAGTGTATTGACGCCTTTCTGCGGTTAAAACAACATTCCTTCTTATGTTCATTCATGTTTATTTGATGCTATAAATTAACTAGAAGGAAGAGATAATCGGTTCACGAGCAGCTTTAACTGATGACTTCAGCGATCTGGCAGACACATTAAGAGCCACAAAACGGTATTTATTGTTTCAATTTATTAAAAAAATGACCAAATTTGAAAGGTGAGACTTTGTTTAATATCAAAAGTAACCTGCTCTGTCCTGTCTGTCAGCGCGTTGTCTGTATCCTCTCCGCGATGTATTTTTCACTGCGTGAGAACATGGTGTGGCGTGAGAGCGGACATAGCAACAGTAACTAAAGGGGGCGGGTCTTTGAGAACGGTCAATTCCTTGCATATTTCAAATGCTCCGCTGGCTTCACCTGAATCCATCCTAGTTTTGCATCTAGATGAAACGGAGAGTGCAAATGAAGCCGAATACTTCAAAACGTGTGTCAGCATAAACTGATGGAGAAAATCATCATATTTGTGACAAAAGCCATCCTGTTTCTTTTCTTCCTGGGGATAGACATCACGCGCAGCGTGGAATGAAAGTACGGTCTGCTCTTTCTGACAACAAAGACGGATATAACTCATCCTGAGCTGCACTGAATAAAGTTTCCTTTTGTTGCCGTGCTGTCGCATCGTTCCAGATCTCTCAGTGGATCGAAACTAATCGCTTCCTGGAAACACTTGATAGCGGCGGCTGTGCAGGACGTGTGCGAGGCAAAGCGGGGGATTGAGTTTAAGCAGAAGAGGATGAGAGTGGTCAGGTTTCAGTTTCAATGCAACAAGCCCTCTATTATATGACACATTCTGAGATTGAATCCTTTTTTTTTTTTTTTGGTGCTCGCCTTAGCTTATATCAGACTGACCATTCTTCCTTTAATATTTTCCTCCCCACTTTCGTTCCATCATCTCAAATCCTGTTTCCCAGTTCCAATCTAATTTTTTCCTCTATCCATTGTGAGCACATGCTCAGATATGTGGACTCGCATGCTGTTTTGGTCCCTTTGAGCCGGGGCGGGAGCCCCCCAGGGCTGCCTGGGGTCTCTTTACAAGAATAGGAGTTCTGCCGAAGGACCCGGAGCTTTCTCTGAGGTCTGTGTCTCATGCAGACTGAATTTAAAAGCATTCAGTAATGATCACAACACTGCTGCTTCTGGGACCACAAGGAGTCTTAAGGCATGGTGTCAACTGATGACTAAGGGACTGACTTGCTCCTCGTGGAGTTGTGCTACACAACCAGTCATAAAAGACATACAAAGACAACAGGAAGTCTAGGATATTAATCCTGATGGATTAGAGATGGAGAATGAAAAAGTGAGGAGGAGTGAGAGAGGGGAAAGCTAATTTGACAGTCAATTAGCACATACGGCTAACTAGACGTCCTGTTTATGAAGGTATTTACGGTGGAGGGAGAGGGTTTCGGATGATGTGAAATGGAAAGATACCAGACAGATATGGGTAGAAAGGGATTATACAATGGGAAAGAAAGACACATTTAGCCACTTGTTGTCCGCTGACATCATGCTTTAGCTTCACGCTAGCTTTAAACTGGTGATGAAGGGATAGACTGGTGTGTGTATGTGTGTAAGAGATTGAGTATGATGATGGAAGATGACACACTCCACACGTTATGCAGACAGTGAGAGATAAGGGCCAGACAGAGCTTGGCTGTTGTCAATGCAATTACCCTCTCTGCCAAACACATGCTACACACACACACACACGCACACACACACACACACACACACACACACACACACACACACACACACACACACACACACACACACACACACACACACACACACACACACACACACACACACACACACACACAAGATGCACCACTCTGGGGCTCTTGAAGCACAGAAAATGACCCTGGTTTTTACACCAGCAAGTATTGCGTTAGTGTCCAATACATTTGTAGTTCTGTACATTTCTGTATCCCAAGCCGTGAATCAACCCGAGGAAAATTGTATTGCTCTTTCATAGCTCAGGAGGATCTGTTATTAGTTTCTCCTGTACAATTCCTAAGGAGAAATAAAAACTGAAAGAAATCAATTGTTGAAATAAAGTAAAGGCCCGTTCACACCAAGAATGATAACTATGATAACACTTTTATCGTCAACACACAATAACGTTCTGTTTATTTTGAGCATGTTATGCCATGCAGAACCTGATTTCACCAAGTGCAACATGTTCCTGGATCTACATCTTTGTTGATGTAGACTGAATTTTGTCTGATTTTAGCGATAACTTATGGGTTAGGTGTAGGTGGTATAGGGTTAAGACTAAAATTTCAGAATGTTGCAGGAACGTGTCTAACTCTGCAAAATCAGGACGTGTGTTATGTCATCTGTTGCTTTAAATGCACAAGCTTTTTAAAGTCAGGTGGATTCTGATTAGTTCTCAATGTTTTTATCATTCATCAGCTGGAACATTAAAAAAATGGAACAATAAATCATTCTGAAAGTGATTCCAAATATATTGTTCATCTGTGCTGTCATTGTTATAGTTTGTGTGGACTTCCCTAATCTCATAGAATTGGAGTGTTTTCCTTTAGTTATTGTCCTTAAGACTATAAAGCTATAAAATGAACAGTGTTGGTCAAGTTAGACTGCTGAAAAATGAGCTAAGCTAAACTGAAAGCTACCATTTGAAAACAAGTTACAAGCTACATAGCATATCTTGCTACATTGAATACTTAATTTTATTTCTTTAAATATATGAAATATTAAGCTGTAATTGTTCTAATGGTTAAAAAAAATCCCTTTTACAGGAACTGGTTGGTCAAAAAAATCTTAACCTCTCATATTTGAGATTCCCAGGGTCTTATTCTCAGAAGAACAATCTAAAAAGCACGATATTTCAGCCAGTTTTCATAATTTCATTGCTATCTAGGAGAAATAACTGACATATTAAGGAAATTTGAACGAAATACTACACTTTTTGGATTCTACAAAATCCATGAGGGTTATGCACAGTAGTAAAATAAGGCAGCATTAAGGGAGCCATCGGGAACTTTTATTAGACTTTGAATGGTCGCCTCAGTGTCCTACATAAAGGTCCATCTGGCTGTGCAATAGAAGTGTGGAGAAGAAATCTGTTGGGTGATACACTCCTACACACAATTCTAATTGATTAAAAGCATTGAGTTGTAAGTGTTCTGAATATAGAACTTGTAGATTTAAAAAAATACAAGTGTTATAAATTGTATGCTGCGCATTTTGCAATAATGATTATTTTTGAGATATTGGACACTAGCAGAGAGAATAAAATCTAGGAAAATGCAAAGCAACATTTTTGTTTTTTTTTATCATGCAAAAATATACTGTTTGTCTAGTCGAACTAAACACACATACACATAACCAATAAAAGTAAGGATAAGACATTTATGAACATACAGTATATATATATATATATATATATATATATATATATATATATATATATATATATATATATATATTCTTCTGTTTGTTCTCACCCCTTTTTTGTTTTGTGAATAAGGTTCTGTAAATATTGAGAAATTTGTAGGATGTCAGCTGGACTGAATGTATCTAATTTTTCTTTTAACTCTGGAATGTACTCTTGACTCCTACACAGAAAACAAATTCAATAAAAAACAAAACAAAAACAAAAGTGAGTACAAACGCATGCACAGGATGGTTTTTAGCATGCAACAAAATGAACAGCAAAGTGTATGCATTGTGTGCAGAACTAATGCTTTATCTGTGTTTTCCGCAGCCACAGAGAATGATGTAGTTTGTCACACAAGCCTCATAAAACTGGCAAAATGAGAAGCATTTTCTTGCAAGAGTGAGTTTCTCACTGGTGTTTACAACCTTGTGGTTGCATGCGTGTCCACTCATCTTATAAATAGTCATTCCAATGTGGCTTGAAGGTAGTGGTGAATATTATTAGGCTGATCATGTGATCTCAATATGGCCGCCTCCATGAGAACTAGCCAAACTCAATAACTTTTCCAAGGCCACTGATGGAGTCTTCTTCTCATGTGAGTGTACATTATTCATCTTGTTTTCACTGGTAGTTTCTTAAGTTGTACAGTTATTTTTAATGGGTAAAAAAAAATTGTGAATATGTTAAATTAAATTACACACATTATGACCACATTTTTAGGTTTTAAGACTATCATCTAAAATGCTTTTTATTAGTTGACACATTAGTTGACACACACACACACACACACACACACACACACACACACACACACACACACACACACACACACACACACACACACACACACACACACACACACATACACACACACACACACACACACACACACACACACACACACACACACACACACACACACACACCTATCTTTACGGAAGCCTGGTCTAATTCTCGGTTGCCAGCTATGACATAGATACAGGATTTCCTACCAGCACCAGGGACACACCATATGCTACACCAGGACAGGAGCATATGTGAACCTCAGAGTTATTGGAACACTCCCACACATGTTGCCTGCAAACCATACCTGTCAGTTCAGTATGCATTGCTTCTGCTGAGCACTCCATTTCAACCGGATACAAAGTATTGTTAAACATGAAGTGTGTCATTTCTGAAAGTAAAAAAATGAAAGTTGAGAAATGCTCAGATTTATGCAAATAAAATGCTAAAAAAGGGTTGAGTTTGTGGTGCATTTAGTGTTAAATATGTCATGCATGCAGTTTTCATTGTGGCTATAATGTTTGACATTTTGGACTGTGTATTGAAAGTGATCCTAAATTATAATGAAGAAAGAATATGACTACATTTGCTGTGCATTTTGCAGACCTCTGGTGTTTTGAGTGGTATTGTATGGGGCTGTCTTCAGGAGTGTGTGCGTGTGTGTGTGCATTTGAGTGCTTTAGTGAGTATATAAACAGATGGTGTTGGTGACCGTAGAGGCCGGAAGTATCAACGGGTGGGCTGATCTCTTCCCCCGTGTCCCGCCTCTGCCCACCTCACCTTGGGCCAATCGTGTTTGTGTGCCTGGTCATGACAGGTGATGTCACCACAATACGATATCAAGCAGAGTGCGACCTATCTTTTCCGCTGTCTATTCCTATTCATTTTCTTTCTGTCTCTTCCTTATTTGTCTTTTCTTTTCTTTTTTCTTCCCCACTGTGATCCGTCAGTTGCACAAAAGCACAAGATGATTCATACTGGAAATTCATTGCACAGAAATGTTGTTGTTTTGGGAGAAATTTGCATAAACGACAGTGACAAGTGCTTAAACAGTAGAAGAAAAAAAAAGTCTGTTTATTGTCTGATGTTGTAATCTGAAATAAAGTTTTAGACGTGTATTTTCTTTATCTGAAGTGCGCAGACAATGGTCCCAGAATAGCCAAAACATGCACTTCTAAAAAAGCATTTGATTGTGTGAGAACTGAAAATGATTTAAATTGAAAAATTTGCGGTGTCACATTTCAGTCCATATTTTATTGCAAGAATGCATCACAAACAGATTCAAGTTTAAAACATTGTTTTCATGATACATTTATGTCCTATATGATTGAACATTGAAACGTTCCTGAATTTTGACAATTGCATCGAACTCGTTCAATCGTGCGATCTGAAAATCACCTCAACAATCCAGCAAGAATATGATAATGTTAACATGAATGTTTGCGATGTAGCAAGAAGCGTAAACATCAGAACACATTATACAACCTGTGATGCTTTTAATGCGAATGGTTAGGGTGGAAACAGACAGAAAATGGACTGAAAAGGGTGGAAAGAATTCTGAAGACAACATGAGGTTAAACTTCAAAGATGCCAGATGAGAGGAGGAGGACACATGTCAAACATTGACAAAGAGAAGCTTTGGCACATTAGGGCACTCATAGCAGAATCTCTGGAGCCCAAAGCCTCGGTGTGCGCGTGTGCGCGAGCTCTCTGTAGTTGATTGGCATGGCCGAGGTTATTTTGGGCGGCTCTAGGATGCAGCTGTCTTTAGCTGAGGAAAGAAGCTGAAAGGTTTTAGATGGAGATCTAACTTTGCACCCTGCCATACGCGCGCACGCACATACCCATCATGCATCGGTCAATAAATTGAATCATACCGCACGTCTATTCCTGTCTCACATCAAGGTGAAATTTATCAGATTAAAGGAAGGAGACACAAACAGAGCTTTATGTAGGACGGGCAACGCTGAATGACAATCAAATCCAGTTTGCGATGTGCGCGCGCGTGTGTTTTTGTCGATAGCCAATGTAAGCGATCAGGGTGGAGGGAGAGTCGCGCAGATGGCCATAAGGTTGCTGCGAGTTCTGATCCTCCTCTCTTATGCGGGCTGTAATTGCATGTTGTGCGCTGCATCTGTCCCGTCGCTGATGAATGGGAGGGAGAGGAGATGCGGTTGGGAATATGAATGTCTTTTCTCTGGCTCACATACGCACTCAACCCACCCTCCTCTGTTTGCCGCACACACACACACTTACTTCGGTAGTCTAGACACTTCAAAAGAGCACATAGCAAATTGTAGTGTGTCTTGGGGAAAATACGGGTCTTCAGTACTTTAAAGCCAACAATAATATATTTGTATATATTAGATATTTTTGTATATTGCAAATTGGTTAATAACAAAATTCGTATATCGCAAAACTGTATTTCTCCCAATTCTAACTTTATATCTCACAATGTGATTTTAAGTCTTGCACTGCAAAACCAATGAGTTACGGTAACTCAATTATTTGAGGAAACCGTTTGCCTTAAACCATTTATGTTTAAAACTAACATTTGAGTACTGTGAACTTATTTAATTTGTGTCCATAAATAGAATATTTAAAAAGAAAACAAAGTTACTTGTACTGTAGTTTGTAGAATGTCTAAAGTGGACTATCGTAATAGTGTTGGCCAAATTTCAAGCAAAAAAGTTTTATAAGTTTTAAATCATAAATATACTGCTCAAAGTGAAGTTAAAAAAAAGTATTGGGATACTTTGCAGTTGTCATAGAGGAACATGTTCATGTGTTGGTGTGATGAACTACACCTGTGGTTAATCTGTTCTACAATTAAAAAAATCTTTGCAATAATGCCACAGAAAAGTCAGTTCTGAGAAAAGCTTTGTGCTCGCAGATGCCCCTTAGTTCCAATAATGCAATGATATTGATATTTTAATCTGTGCCTAAAGTGTTCAGATACTTTTTGTGGCCATTGTAGATAATTTTCTAAATAACTAGAGAATAAAGGGTTATTTGTAGAAGTAAAAAAGGCTCTCCAATGGGCGCTGTGAAAACCCTATTTGGTTTAATGGGATCCCTTAGTATGAAATCATATGGATCGGCCTGAGTGGGTGAAATCTTCAGTCTATTCAAAGTTGAGATAGAAAACAGGTCTTAATGATTTGTTGTGTGTTTCCATCAAGCTAGCACAGGACCAGACTATAATTTGCGTTTTGATTGACTCTTGGACAGAAGTATCACAATTTATTTGTTTTTTAATGTGCTTTCTCTCCCTCATTCCTCCCTTTCCGTTCCTACTTTCCCCCTCACTTAACTGTGTTTCAATGACTTTTAAGATGGCGCATGCATTAAATTGGATGGAACGGTAATTACGGAGTTCTCCGACTTACATTTGCTCAAGCTGTTTTGACATAAGTTATGATGTGCCGCCAACACGTTTTAACGCGAACAAAGCACCATTTACTCAATCTGTCAGTTGTTTGCAATTTTTCATAATGTGTTGTGATGAGAAATTAATTGTTAATCAGCTTCACAAAATGCAATGTACCTTAGCGGTGTCTTCTCCGCCGGACAAACTGAAGGATGAGGGTCTTCTCATCATGTTTTGCATTGGCTGGCCAACCATTCGAGCTCATTAGAAAGTAAGATTCTAGGGTTTTCTTCTCCCCCCTCCATCCTACTGCCAATTTAATTCAATTAAATTCACATTTCATGGTGGGGCCAGTTAGTTCACGATATGGGCTTGAGGTATGGGACCTACATGGGTTTGACCCTTCATGGGTTCAATGTTGGCCCTCTATGAATTAGCCCCAGAATGGGCCCTACATGGGTTTGTCCATGGGTTTCATTGGCCCTATATGAATTAGCCCCAGAATGGGCCCTACATGGGTTTGTCCATGGGTTTCATTGGCCCTATATGAATAAGCCCCAGTATGGGCCCTAAATGTGTTGTCAATGGGTTCCATGTTGAACATTGTAGAACACTGAACCCGTGAAGGGTCCATACATCAAGCTCATATCCTACATTGGCAATGTTAGCTGGGTTAGGGTCCCTCAGACCCCCAACAAAACCATTGAGGATTTTTCAATTGTCTTAAAAGTTCATTCAGTTCAGCTTTTTTCCCGCCTCACAGTCGTTTTAAGAAAATGAGTGATTCATTCCCTCGTCAACACGAACGCCAAACCTGAGTCAGCCCTTACTCTTACCTCTTCATTTCCCACAAATCGTTCCCTGCCAAGCGCCGGGTTCTTTACGACCTCCTTCAACACATCTAATGTGGGTCCCATTAAATTATCATCCACCTTTTAATAAACCTCCCAATGAACTTTCATGTGCTCTGATTCTCTATAGTCATGCTGCGTAAGGAAACCTAGCTGGCTGCATGAATTATTCACAATATTTCCTCCGTTTCTATGATGGGTCATCTCCATATGTTTTTTTTTCCAGCTCCAGTGTATGCCACGTTTCGACACCTTTAAATATGCGCAGACAAAATATTTATTCATCAGAGAGACCGAGCAGAAAAAACTCAGATAGAATCTAATTATCCAGATCAGCGAAGGCTACAAACAGGCACTCGTAAGAGAGATGTTCAACTGGGCTTTTCTTTCTTTCTCTCTGGGTTTGGCAGCGTGGACTTTAATGAATGCCTCAAGGACCTGTCTGAAGACTATTTCGGCCCCTTTGCGTGCCCAGGACAAGCCTCTTAAATTGGGCTGTAGCTCATCAGTCCGACTCCTGGCTTCCGCGGGGCTCCCAGGTAAAAGCACAGAGAAAAGGAAAATAAAGCAATACAAGCTCCATTGAGAGTTTCTAAAGCTCACTTTTATCATTCCGAGGGATAACTACATTTAGGAAACACTGATCTCGATGTCATTCTCTAACCTAGCTGCTGAAATCGTTCTTTTGCATAATAAAACAACGGTGCAAAGAGTAAAAACTGAGCTTCTCTTCAGTCTCTGAAGACTCTTTGACTTGGACTCCTATTCAGTTCACGGATCAGATCCTAATCCTGTTAGGCAAGTCCCCAAACACCGCGGATCTGATATTGCAGCTGACCTCAGTTCAGTTGTACAGGGAGCTTTCAGTCTTCATATCTTCCTGAAGAAAAAAAATCATGTTCAGCTTTTGTATTTTTTAGTAGAACATTTTCAACGGCAAATCTGTTTTTTCAGAAATTGATGAGCTGGCTTATTAGCGAGCAAACATGAACCACCATGTCTGACAGATACTGATAATATGAATATTTCATACTGTTTTAATCATGCAGGGAGCCTCTGAAATGCATCATGAGTGTTTGTCTGCATCTCAAACCTTGTGGCTCCAGCAGAAGGCCCTCGGTCCAGTCCAGGCGGGGTGATGAACGACCGGTGTGGCGTGCTCACTCTGAGCGGCATTGTCAGGTATGAAAAATGACATTTTTACGGTTATACCGTTACCATGGATCCTGTCAGAGGGGTTGAAAAACACCACCGGCGTTCATGATATTGTGTCACTCACGGCTTGGCTTGTATATGCGTGAAGCTTAATGGGAAAACCAGACAGAATCCAAAGTTCTCTCTCTCTCTCTCTCTCTCTCTCTCTCTCTCTCTCTCTCTCTCTCTCTCTCTCTCTCTCTTTCCTTCTGGATTAAGATTAATGGATGTTATTTTGCGTTATTTTATGCGTGTTCAAAGCGGTTATGCAGGATTGCATTCGCTCTGATGCTGAATGACTGACTCATGGGAGTTTTAGTACATATTTAATCTAGTTTTTACAAGTGAGAGTTGTATTATACTCCTCTACATTTTATATGTATGAGTAATGGTCAAGGCAATGAAGCAGGTGTTATTTTGTTCAACACTGAATGGAGTACTGCAGAGATAATGAGTGCTTCAGATCGCTCACCTTCTCCACACAAAGGCACACATATAATACACAAATGAAAGAATGATATAGTCCGCTTTCTCGTTCTTTTAAGTATGAAAATAGGAGGTTTTTGTTGCAATCGCAATCACAGTTACCGTGTAGTCATCTATTCGCATTACAGTCGTCTGTTCTAATAGTTGGATTTAATGTAATGATACTTGTTTGCTAGACATTGTTTGCTTTTTCTTCATTTTACGGTCTAATTCATACCGAAGTCATTTCTCCACACAACTAATTTCAAGGATGTAAGTGAACCGTTTAAAGGGACAGTTCACTCAAAATTGTAATTTACTCTCCCTCATGTCGTTCTAAACCTGTAGGACTTTGGTGAACCGGATTCCACCAAGTGCAACATGTTCCTGGATCAACAACTGGATCAATATTCCAATCAACCAATCAGATTTGAGGGACATGTTTACAGATGATGTCAAGTTTAGGCTTACAACCAGGGTTAGATGCTTCTATACATCAGTGTTGTTCACCTATAATTTCTCTCTAACTTTCATGATAACGTGTGGGTAGGGTTAGGTTTAGGGGTAGGGATAGGGTTAGGACAACATTTTTAGACAGTAATATTATTCCAGGATCAATGAAATATGTTTTACTTGGCAAAATCACGGTGACAGAAAGAGTTTTTTGAAGAATGTTTCTACTGTTTTTGTTCATATAATGAAAGTCAATGGGGTCTAGAATGACACGAGGGTGAGTAAATGATGACAGAGTCTTCATTTATCATTCATATGAAGAAACATATATTTAGTCAGGTGTGTCCTGCCCATAGACCCAAATCAAGACCTTTCAATCGTTCATTTTGATTCAATGCAACATTCCTGCAGGCATAACATGAGCAGTAAAATAATGTTTGGCCCGAGAGAAGTTGAACATAATAAATGTTGAAAAGCTCCACATCGACCGTGCAGAATTTCAAATACACTGATCAGGCAGTCATTTAAAGTCATATCCAACTACCATGCATGCTGAGACAGCCCTTCTGATGCCCTCGCAGTCCAGTCTCCAATGATAAGGATCATTTCTAATGAGCATGTCTCTGAGGTTTGACCTACAGCGTAAAGAGTTTGAATAAAGATGTTCCTTTTCATTTTCTGTATGTATAAGTATATCTTCAGCTGTGGTCTGACACTTCTACCGGCCGCCGATGCAGCACATCTAACCCGGGCTCAAAGGTCCGTCGCTGATTCAGAGTGTTATCCCAGTGGTAAAGTTAGATGTTCTAGATTTCAACCGAGGCGTGAGTTTTGTCACGCTGACGCGATGAACTGTAGGGGTGAAGATTCTCAACACTGTCAGGTTTAGCTCACGGGACTGAAATAGATGTGACTGGTAACCATGGTGACATCAGCGCCTGTCATATTTTGGCGCCATTTCTCTAACAACCCGAGGCAGGGAAATGCTCTGAACAAAAGTCACTAAATTGACTACGATGGCGCAGAACACTAATATTCTGGTTCATTCAGTTTAAAACATAGTGCGTGGTCACGGTACAGAATGCTCAAATGAGGGAATCCTGTTAGCTTTGGAAATGAATTAAGTTTGCCATGGTGTGGTTTTGTGCAAAGGCGAGTGTGGGATTTGCTTTTCTTGAAGGAAATGGCAGTGCTCGCAAGGCAGCAAGAGAAAAGTTCTGTTTAATTAAAATACTGAATCACAGGCATTTTGATGGTCAGAAGGTCAAAGTATTATTTTTTCTGTTCATTCTGTTCATGGGATTCACGTGTTTGGTTTAGTGGAAACTAAGCCAGAACTGATACAAATGTTTGAAGCAACAGGGTTTAAATTTGGCCTAAAGTAATCTGTCACTTGTTGGGACCAAATGTTCTTAGTGATAAACTGTAATTTATATATAAATATATAAAATCTGGAAAGAGTGTACATAAAGACTGGAAAACCAGTCAAGCCTTTGAGTTTAAAAACCTCTCTCTCTCTCTCTCTCTCTCTCTCTCTCTCTCTATATATATATATATATATATATATATATATATATATAAATGTAACCTTTTTTTGGGTAATATGTTGAGAGCTTGTTGAGTGCATATCAAAGTTGATAACATGGTTTCAGATAATGTTATTTCTTGTAGATATCACAATTTTAAGAAATGTTACTTTTACTTTTAATCATCTAGTATAAGGGGTGAGAAATGTGGGACAGTGTAATATAGCATTTTTGATCCTTAAAATTAGTTTATTCAGTGCTGTTAATAAAATGCTGCTCATTTTATATTAGAAAATACAAGAACATTTAGAATAGAAGAACATTTCTAATCAATCTCACAAAAACAGACATAGGATTTGTGCTTCATAATTTATTTAAGGGAAATAAATTAATATTCAAAGAAATACAAGACCAGGCGCAAATTAATATGCAAATATTACGATTATTCTGATTGGGGAGACTTTCTTAATTTATTTCACATTGAAAATGTACTTTAATTTAGCAGGCTATAACTTAGCACAAAACTAGGTGAACAGAATGCATTCTGTTGTTTGTGCTGAATTGCAAAAAAAAAAAAAAAAAGTGTGCAGAGAATATTGCAGATCTGCATTTTAAACACTGAAGGGGAAAGAGAGAAAGGATACAAACCCTAAACATAATGGAATTTGGCTATAAGCACTCGAATCGCGTTAGCAATAATCAACAAGGCGGCAGTGCAACTGGTCGGTCGCTGTCCATGGTGCTGAAAGAAAACCAGTCCCACCAAGCCTTTGAGATCAAAAACCTCTCTGTTTCTCTCGCAATATTTAATCTGTGATGCGTCTACGTGACTAATTTGGAAGGCAATGGAGAAGACGGAGGCCCTGCGCCAGGAAATTCATCACGGGGGCGCGCAGACAAACACGCATGGCGCTCTGAGCTGCCGCAGCTGTTTTGGTTCACTAGCTGAAATCAGTTTTTGGCAAAGTCGATTTTGTCAGAAGCCTCGCCGAATGGGATATTACCGCAGAAATCACAGTCCTGAAAGATTTAAAAATATTTGAAATTTTTTGTCCGTTTTGTCTGAATCTATTCGATTTCTTATTTCAGTGAAGCGATTTTAAGTATGTAGGATATCTGAAAAACTTTTGTCCGTCAATTCGATGTCAGTGTGAATTAATCACATGATTTGCCAAAATGTCTTTTCTTATATTTGAATGAATTTGTTTTGGTAATGCCCCAGTCGACGCAGTTCCTCACAAAATCGCACGGCTGTATAAAACGAGCATAAAAAAACTTGCCACGTACAGCATTTCTCTTTTTATTGTCTCAAGCATCCGTATTTGTCATTGACCCATCCATAGACATAGATAATCGCATTTTGAGCTTGCTGATTGTGTTTGTCACAGCAAGAGACCTTCGCATGACTCGAATCCATTCGCTCTTACAGGTCTGATCTTCCCTCACCTCTGAAAACTGTCTCCATCTAGCGGCTTCCCCCACTGCACATCTATAGCAGCGCTGGATGTGTGAATCAATAACCTGAGACGTGAAAAAAAAATCCGCAGCGCTTTGCCCCAGTCTCTGAGCTCGTCATTCAACACTTCACTGAATTCCAGCGAAATTCTGTTTAATAATAATTCAAAGAAAGCCATTGAATAACTTTACACAAGGCGCTATATAGGGTTTATAAGAGAATCAAATGCTACATATAAGCATTTAAACGTAACACTACTCATGGCACATTATGCACCATTCACACAGGCTGTGTTACATTCATTTGTGTTAACCGATGCCCGTAGCACGTGACACGCCTCCAATGCGCCGTGAGCAGAAGCAACTTGGGCTCCACCGCAGACTCACAGATCTTCCTCGGTAGCGGATGAAGCAACTTCCAGCGAATCATTTGTTGCGGGTTCACTTTTTGTTCGGGTTACAGGCAGACCCTGCGAAACCGTTCTCGGCTCATTGGATTACATTTAAGAGAAGCGGATAGGAAAGTGACATTCTCTGCTTTTGAAACACCGAGCGCGCACTCGCCAGGGTGGTCTTCTCTTCCTATGAAAGGACCACTGTGGCAGGTTTCTCCAAGAGCGTCAGTGTGAAGCACAGAAGCTTTGTCCGGTAAAAGGATGTCCTTGGACAACGTGAATCATCTACCTGACTTCTAAACTTGTTGCATTTGCTCTAGAACAGATCCGAGAGCGCTTTTCGGATACTTATTTGTGCGTAACGGCGGGACAGCGATTCAAAGTGGACTATAACTGATGATCTGTGTGTAAAAACCTACACTTTTGCATCAAAATCCATTTATGAGGAGGTAAGTTGTTTCTCTTGCACATGAGCAATAGGTTACATAGTAAAAAAGGTCCATTCTCAGCCATTCGTGTTTGACCGAAAAGGCGGTCTTTTCATGCATACATAACCCACCATTCCATTCTGCGCTCACAGTAATTCCACCTTGCCATTCGAATGCTTTGATCTTGATAAATATTATGGCTCACTCTGCAGTGTTCTGCTACGCGTGAGAAATAGTCTTCCTTGAACTTTACATCAAGTAATAGCGCATTGTGTCTCTCCAGATGTCCTTTCTGTTCGTGGCGGATCTGTGAGCGCAAAACCTGCTTCAGTCTCACCGGGTCGCGCACATTGGGTCAGCATGGCAGCCGGAGTAGCCGCGTGGCTACCGTTCGCGCGCGCCGCGGCCATAGGATGGATGCCCGTGGCGAGCACCCCGATGCCGCCGCCTCCACGGGAAAAGAGGCGAGGTCAGGACGGCCTGATTATCTTAAACGTCAGCGGCTCTAGGTTTCAAACTTGGCGGAATACTTTGGAGAGGTACCCTGACACCTTACTAGGAAGCACAGAGCGCGACTTCTTCTTCCACGAGGAGTCCAACGAGTACTTTTTCGACCGCGACCCGGACATCTTCAGGCACATCCTCAACTTCTACCGAACCGGGAAGCTGCACTACCCTCGCCACGAGTGCATCTCCGCCTATGACGAGGAACTGGCCTTCTTCGGCATCATTCCTGAGATAATAGGGGACTGCTGTTATGAGGAGTACAAAGATCGCAGGAGGGAGAACACGGAGAGGATTCAAGACGATGAGGAGAACGAAAACAGCAAGGACATGGTGCCGCCGGATATGTCGTTCCGCGAGACCATGTGGCGCGCGTTTGAGAACCCGCACACGAGCACCATGGCGCTGGTGTTCTATTACGTCACGGGATTTTTCATCGCCGTCTCCGTTATGGCCAACGTGGTGGAGACGGTCCCGTGCCGCAGCGAGCAAAACCGGGCGAAGGAGGTGTCGTGCGGGGAGCGCTACTCCGTCGCGTTCTTCTGTCTGGATACGGCCTGCGTCATGATCTTCACTGTTGAGTACCTGCTGCGTCTGATCGCCGCGCCCAGCAGGTACAAGTTCGTCAAGAGCGTCATGAGCATCATTGACGTGGTGGCCATCATGCCTTACTATATAGGCTTGGTCATGTCGGACAACGAGGACGTAAGCGGGGCCTTCGTCACCCTCAGGGTCTTCAGGGTCTTTCGGATTTTCAAATTTTCGCGGCACTCCGCGGGACTGCGCATCCTGGGGTACACGCTCAAAAGCTGCGCGTCCGAGCTGGGCTTCCTGCTCTTCTCGCTCACCATGGCCATCATCATCTTTGCTACCGTCATGTTCTACGCAGAGAAGGGCTCCACCTCCAGCAAGTTCACCAGCATACCGGCGGCTTTCTGGTACACCATCGTCACCATGACAACGCTGGGGTGAGTCGATGTTGTTGTGATGCGCAAACTTAGGGAATGAGCTTGTGCGCATGATCTTCTGTCATGACTGCTTCAAAGCAGTCCTTTTACACCAACGCGTCAGAGAGGTTGAGCTGGAGATCGAATACATCAAGGGCAGGGGGAGATCAATAAAAGTGAAATAAATCAAAGAAATAGACTCCCTCTAGACTGTCTCTCTCCTTTCTCTATCTGGCCGGTGAGACAGAGGCCATCCTTTACTGCCTCATTGCTAGAGAAGACAAGACCTATAAAGCTTTTTCATTTTATTTTATTTTTCTGCAATATTTAGTGCCATATGCACACACATCACAAGTATATAAAAAGACTTTTATGCCGTTTACATACTTTTTTATGTTCTATTCCATTTTCTATTGCAGCTTTAATAATAAATAAAATAATAAAATTGTATTTGATAAACTAAATCCTTTATAATGTATTTTACTAATTAAAAAAAACATTAATTTTATTGTATTAACCTATAGTTATTAATATAAAATACAATATGAAATATATTACAACTTTCAGCAAGATGTTAATGAACATTGAACATGTTAATGAAGACCACAATGCTGTGCAGACAATGAATACACAAGTGAGCATGGTGATTAGAACATAAATTGGCATCAGTTTGGCTGTGGCAGCTTTGTGAATGCCAGTAACAGTTTCTGACAGTTTAGGGAATTACATTTTAGAGTTTTTAATAGTATTTCTCTCTTATATCTCTGAATTGAATCACTGTAAAGGAGAAAGTGTGTCTGTCACATGAAACCTCGCCAGTGTCAGATTGAGCACAGACTCTTCATTCCTTTGGAAGCCTTGCTTGTTTATAACTAACCATCTCAATGCGCCTTTGGCAGAATGTTGTAATTTCCACACAGTCAATGAACACACAGAGAGACATGGCTGATTCGTGTGACTTTAAGCACTGAGGGCGATTACAATAATGCATTCCCTATTGATGTGTTATTTATTCATTAATCCCATCACTCGACACCTCAGCATGGCTTCTCTGAGCCTCCCACCTGTGCTGAGCGGGTGCTCTCCGTGGTGCTGAACCTGCCCTCCGCATGTTGCGGTCGCCCCACGGCTGCACTCTGCTGCTCGGGAGACGACCGGTTCTTTGCTGGCGGGCCGACACGGTCCTGAGTCACACTCGAGGGGATTAATCAAGCCGCATGCTCCAGTACACATCCCGTGCTTTGATCGGCACGCCTTTGAAGTGCATTACTGTGTGTGTGTCATAACGTGCATTGCGAGCGTCAATCTGACTCCTGCACCTGGCTGATATGATGCAGACATGATCGAGAATCTTTTGGTTTTGAGGTTTTTAGTTTTGAATTAGGTGTTTGGGAGTCTAGTTCAACAACGTGTGGTTCAGAACAACTGTCGGCTTCTCTTTATATATGACTTTATGTCTGAATATGCTCTTTGACATACTGAATGTGACTAATGTTGAAGTCAAAAGTTCCTCTTTTAGATACCATGAACCTTTAATAATAAGAAAATGAGGTTGTCAGAGGTTGTGCATGTCCTTGTGATATATAAGAGTTATGGCTCACAGACTTCGATTCATTCCCATTCCTCCCTCTGCTTTACTGTCAGGTCTACATTGTCCTATAAAGAAAATATGAGGTTTGGAGACAGCGGGAGTGAAGGGGGGAAAAAGAGATCCCGTATGAGTGAGAGAAAGAAGAAAATCGCACATCTTATTGTGTGCAATTTGTGTCCTGCAGTTTTTTGCCTGTCAAATCGGATGACATCAATGAGAAAATGAAATTACGGGCTGACGCTCAGCACTGTCTTAATGTTAGGAACGCAGTGTGTGTGTGTTTGGGAGAGATGATGACTTGTTGGAGCCAGCTGGTTATGAACTGTCTTCCAAACAGACCCACAGCTGCAGGGCTTCAGTGATGCGGCCCATATACTCATCTCCTCTCTCTCTGCAGGCAGGCATGCTGTTCCTCATTTCAAATTTTATTGCATTGCCTCAGTGAGCCTATCAAGAGGAGCGCGCAGGGGGGCTGTCGCTACAGCAGAGATCTGACCTGGCAAAGTCAACTTCATCCTGTGATGAGCAGTAGCCAAATCTTGGGATGTCAAATCGGGCTATGTCTTGAGACCATTTCATGTTTGAGTGGCTACAGTTTGATCTGGGGGAAAAAAGTTTCACATTGTAGATGTCACAGTTTAACTTTAAGGGAGTGAGGGGTAAGGAGAAACCTTGCCTCTTAGGTTTGAGATCTCATCCTCTCTTTGTCTTTGTCTTGATGGTTGAATTCATCCATTACCCCTTTGTCATGTCTGAAATCTCATTCCCCTTCCCATTTCTCCTTAAACACACACTTGAGTGAGAGGCCAGCCCAGGCATTGCTAAACGACTTTACCTGCACTGATTGAACAAGAGCCTGGCTCTCTAAACGTATGCATCACTTTTTAATGCCTCATTTCCCAGACTGGATGACAGGGATGGATCCGTGGCTCGGAGAGCAAGGGAAGGGATTTACACGAGGCGGCTGCTTTAGATTACGTGAAACTGGTTTTGGGTTTGGATTACTAGTAATGAAGCCATGTGATGTTCCTTTACCAAAGTGCAATTGAAGTCTGAGAACATTTCGACTATCAGCAAAGGTTTTTACGCTTGCTAGATTATACTCAACCCTCAGGCGTCTTCAATCTGTCTGCATGAGAATGATTGAGAATTTTAATTATCCGTAAAGATAGCCTCTATCGTGCAAAACTCCACATAAGATACCTGAATGCCTCAACCAGATTTAGCCCTCAAAGTTTTGGGTATATGCACCAGGGACTGCTGCTCATTCCAGTCTCATTTTGATTAGATAAAGTGACTTATTTTATCTCTGGCTGTGCTTAAAGTATGCATAGAGCTTTACTGCCTGGTAATGTAAGATATGCCGGTTATCTCCCAATTGGCGTAATATCATGATGGTGAGAACAGAACCCGCATTGATGTTCTTTTAAACCTGGCTCAGAAGTGCCTGAGATATTTATTCAACAATATCTCATAATGTTCACCTACAGTAAGCGCAATCCTGACCATGACATACCTTTAGACCAGGGTTGTCCAATTCTGCATCTGAAGAGACACTTTCCTGCAAACTTTAGTTCCAACACACCCGCCTGAACGTGTTTAGAGATCCTAGATACCTTGATTATCTGGTTCAGGTGTGAGCTAAACTCTGCTGGACTGGGGCCCTCCCGGAGCAGGATTGGATATCCCTGATTCGGACTCATTCGGTGAAGAGACTGAACAAATCCAATAATTGACTCTAATTTGCCTGTAATCCGGCATCAACGTTCAGTCCTCACAGAGTTCTGCTCTTCCCAAAAGGGAATGCGCAGAGCAGAGAGGGAGGAGACGAGGGACGGGATGCGACTTTGGTTCACAGCACGAATGGCCTCCGCTTCACTGGCCCCTATCGCCTCTTTAATGGACTCATTTTCTGGCATAGGCTGATTTTGCCCAGCTCAATTAAATCAGCAGCATTTTAATTGGCTTATGCACTGTCAAACGGGATCTATTAAGCGAGCAGCTGTCAGAGCTGAAGACATGCAGATCTGAGTCCGAGGGAGAGTGAGAACGGTGAAGAGGGGTAAATACATCAGCTTTAAAGCACTCGGGTACAATAATAATGTCTTGTAAATGAAATGCCCCCATGATCCGACCTCTACACAACCCACACTCTAAAAAATGCTGGGTTGTTTCAACCCAATTTTGGGTAAAATATGGACAAACCCAGCCGTTGGGTTAAATTTTTACATTACATTTTTAACCCAAAGTTTGGGTTTGTCCATATTTTACCCAAAATTGGGTTGAAACAACCCAGCATTTTTTAGAGTGCATCATTCTTTTCACTGAAATGCTCTTCACTCGGTTCATTCTCCCATCTTCCAATCCTTTTCATCCTCTCACCCCCCCTCCTCCTTCGGGGTTATGAAGGCACATAAAGAGTCCTACGGAGAGGTTGTAAAGTGATTGATGGAGTAGCATGGAGAGTCTATTAAACCCTCTGAAGTCTCCCTGCATTAGGTCAATTAAGGCCAGAGGCTTCAACGCCCGCCAGCTATGTATCCCCTCCCCAGGATATGTCGCACAGAACAGGGTGGATTAATCTTCGATGTTCACCGTGGTCACCATGGGTTAAGCAATAGGCTTAATTTCTTCTAAGGGAAAAGATCATAAGTTCATAGTGCATGACAGAAGAGGCTTTGGTGTGGTTTTCGACACTCTGATCAAAGCGAAAGGTTGAATCTTTGAGAGGTTGTGGTCATGGTACAACATGTGAAAGGGACTCATTATTGTGTCTGAAAGAGCATGCCGGTGTGGGGTTACCCTGATTAGCAGACCTTGAGCAGGCATCACACAGCAAGACGACTGCCCCAGAGAAATGCAATGGCACAGGTTTATTATTGATGATCCCGGGTCACTCAAATGCGTTCACCTAAGACACAACTGGATGCCTGCAAAGACTTAATGCCCCTGTGCTGGTGGAACCTATAGTGCGTTGTAAATGATCCACATGACACAGGTTACCGTTAATTATTGTATTTTGTTGAAAGAAATGCACAAACCAAACAGAATCTATTTGCCTCTGTCACTCTCCCCACGAATGCAGGGCTTTGGGAAACCCCAAACATGGGTTTTGAAAGAATATACACCCAGACAATAAAACTGGGCTCATTGAAGGGACAGTTTATCCTAAAATTCAAGTCATCATTTACTCACTCATGTTGTTCCAAACCTGTATGACATTGAACAACCCCATTGGACCCCATTGACTTTCACTGTATGAATGAAAAGAAACTGAGATTTTTCAAAATATCTTCTTTTGTTGCACAGAAGAATGGAAGTCATGGTTTTGAATAACATGAGGAGGGTGAGAAGATTTTTCCTTTTCGGCTGTACCATCCCGTTAAACACTTTAGGTGAGAAACACTGTTTGAGGTTGTGCAAATGGCCACAACGCACTTCCTCTGGCTTGTTTTAGCAGACGTCCAGTTTATGATCGCTGCATTCCCCCAATGTAATACGTATTTCATATAATGGTTGCAGAGAAGAAAAAATGAGTGTTTTGGCCAACATTTTTTGTTTCACAGATGTGCATGACATGTTTCATGGCTCAAATAGGAGCACAAGAGAAACGCTGTATTTGAAAGATTTACACAGTGGCACAGCCACGGGGAAATAAAGAGCCCAGAATGAGGTAATTAAAGGCTCTTTGTCATGTGGAATAACCCCTGTGGTGTTGCTGTAGAGGCGCTAACTCTATTCATCCATCCATTTCATACTCGCACTATTACTCCACACCGAGAGGCTAATTGGACTACCGTCTCTCTCCTTAACTCTCGTTCTGTGTCTCCCTCTTTCTCTACCATACTTTTTATTCCTCATCCCTTCCTTTATTCCACATTTTTATTTGCTTTCTGTCTCTGTCTTTGTTCTGGATACATTCGCCTTCTCTGTGATAGTTCAAACACCATAAAAATGCGTTGAAAGTGGAACATGCTTTCCTCAGACGGCTGCCTTTAATCACTTACATGTAATGGACAGAGGGCTTTCTTCCTCCTTCCAATTCAGTTTTTTTTTTTTTTCATTTGGGTTTTTTAATTACTTGGCCCGTCAAGAAAAAAAAAAACAGTGGTAGATGTAATTGTACTGGCATTAGAAGTTTTAAGCGCTTTAAATCTCACACACACGTCTTGGCACACATCAAAACATTGAAAATCAAAATACGCACTTGTTCAGTGGTTGCTCGAAACGACAGATATTGTGAGAGTGAGTGGAATGTAAAACTTCAAAAGTATAGACCTTTTTTCCCCATGATGATTAATGTTCGCTTGAATGAGTTCCAGGATTGAGATTCTGGAATTAGATCAGCTCTATGTTTAGACAAATTCGCATCCAGATACAGGGGATTAGTGACACTACAACGTTTAGAAGTTTCACTTTTTGTTCCCGATCTACAATTTTAGACGACTAAATTTAACCCAATGTTTTTTTAAACCCTGATGAAGGTTATTTTTAACCCATATACGTTAATATTTATGTATAGTTTTTAACCCTTAATACCTTGTTCCATATTTTAGACTGTTCATACTCGACACCGTATATCTTTGGCACCACAATTTGGGGTTACCGTGGGGCTTCGTTACCCAAGGCTATTTCCCTTTTAAGCCATATGATAAGAGATGTTTCACACCTGTCATTTTTTTAGAGATGTCTGCCAAGGATTAACCTTTGTCACAGCAAAAAATTGGAAAAATGTAACCACACACTTTCATATCATTCTTCCACTCAAGTCCATATATACAGACACAGCCTTGATCCAACCTCATTTTATTAATCTGTCAATCACAAACATGGAAATCTTCCTGGTTCCACTGCTCATCTCCTCTCGTTCTACTGTATGTGTCTGTTATCTTCTCCAGGTCATGACTGATTTGATTTGTGTGCAATTAAGATTGCTATTTCCTATTATGTTGCTCTGTGTGTGTGTGTGTGTGTGTGTGTGTGTGTGTGTGTGTGTGTGTTTCCTGTGCAGTGCTCTGGCTTGCACTGGACTAATTGAATTAATGCATTCATTTGTGTAGCGCTTTCTTTTCCCCGTCTCATTCTTGTGCACGTTCATTCTCTTTTATTTTTTTTACCCTGAAGCATGTGTAATTCTTTTTAATAAAATAATGTAAAAATTCATGACACCTTGAGAAGTCCTGGATGAATGTGATGATTTGATCCTCTGCGTTGAAAACGAGCGAGCGAGAGAGTGTTTGTAGTTTCGGTGAAAATAATATTGAATTGGCTGAAACTCAATAGGGAGCTGGAGTGTTTTGCTAAAGCCTGCTAATACCGTACAAGAGGCTCATAAATAGCAGAACCCGAGTGAAGTGGGGTAGCGAATACAAATTTGGCCTTTCATATGGAGATCTCCTGTGATAGATGGACGTGTCTTCATTACAGCCCTACTGAATAGTGTTTAAAGACAGCAGGAGAGACGGCCATCAGTCTAGAGTTGGCTTTTTGTCAGTGTACATTGATTATGCCTCACTAGGTACAGAAGAGATGACCTGCTGAAACTGATCTAAAAGCAGCCGTTAACAGCTTGCAAACATGCTCGCAGCATGCAGAAAGACAAGAGAAAGACAAACTGAGAATCAATGAGCCTGCGCTATCCTGCACCTGTGTGTGTGTGTGTGTGTGTGTGTGTGTGTGTGTGTGTGTGTGTGTGTGTGTGTGTGTGTGTGTGTGTGTGTGTGTGTGTGTGTGTGTGTGTCTGAACTCAATCCCTTTAGACCTTTTACCTTGACCCATTTTCACTAAATATTTTCATAATGCCACAGATGTTAACTTGATATATTGTAAATAACTAGATGTTTGCTTTTTCCAAAGAAGCTGAGAGAGGTGCAAGGCTGTTGTAGGAGGTAGCCAGGTGTTTAAATATATATCAAGACGATTACAAGTAATTTATGTTAAAACCTCATCTGTGTTCGCCAGCTAGAATGCCTCTAGTACAAACAGTGCAGGATGAGCTATTAATATAGTAATAGAGACGCTTGCCTTAAAAATTTTTCATTTTTTACTCGTTGATCTTTCATGCATACGTGTCATTTTTCTTTCTTAACTGACCTTTGAATGCTGACTTGATCTTTTTCTTGAAC
Organism: Phoxinus phoxinus; assembly: GCF_949152265.1. Taxonomy (NCBI): domain Eukaryota; kingdom Metazoa; phylum Chordata; class Actinopteri; order Cypriniformes; family Leuciscidae; genus Phoxinus; species Phoxinus phoxinus. Next base: position 7,115,523 of record NC_136884.1, read on the forward strand.
TCATGTGAACAGCTGAAACAGGCTGAACGTCTGTTTGGAGTTTGTGTTTCGTTCATTGCGTTATGTTATTAGGCAGTTATGATCTTCCGGTAGAGAGATGCTGTACAGTCCAGTCTAAACAGATCACTTGCATTACATTTGTCCCTGTCAGTGTGAATCTGAGGACGGCCGGCAGGAAGGCCTTTTGTTGGTCTTTGCGGTTTGGACTCAAATGGAGTGAATCAGTGGGAGCACGCCATGTAACTGCTGCAAGTCAGGCAGAAAACTAGGGGAGACACTGATTTTATGGTTTGTGATACAAACACTTGAATAGGCCATTACACAGCTTATAACACACCTGTCTCTCTTTTCCTTATTGTCACCTTATTTTTCCCCATTTCTCTTCTGTTGTTCGTTTCTTTGCTTTAAGGCACAATACTTTTTTTTTTCAGCTCAAATTCTAGCACCCACAGACTGAAAAGTCAGCAGTGCTAGTGCATAAATCCCTAACGTTTCCCAATTTAGATTTACTTGCTTAAAGCAATGTTCTGTGTTCAATGCTACATTTGGACACGTTAGAATCTGTAAAAACTGTGTTGACAGTAATGCAATGGACCAATCCTGGAGTTTAGATTGTTTAACATAGACATTTTTTTCCCAATTAAAAATGTGTTACTTGAGCTTTAAACTTTCTGAATGGTCCTTTTAGCTGTGCCACTATAGTTATTATAATTCCTGTGGGTTTTATCTTTTTTTTTACAATGATAACAGTTTAGTGACAAGGTTTACTTTACATGGTCTTGTATGCAATCCAGCACAAACAACAAACATCAGCACTAATCACATATTCACGTGTTTCATTTTTTCAACTTGTTGTTGCTACTGTACAATAGTGTGTATTTTACCTTTTTGACCTGTTCCCTATTGACTTTCACTGTAAGTACATTACTACACACATGTTGTTTTGTTTGTTTGTACAAACTGATGGATGAGGTGATTTTTTTTTTTTTCTCTGGTAATCAACAGATGTCAGTAATTCAATTGGATCAAACCTGGATCATTCCTATAGGATATTCTTTAAAAGAAAGTACTCTATGTTTTATATCATTCCCTTTACCTCAAGATAACTTTAGTACTGGGAAAGCACACACAGGAATACTTCTCAGGTGACTGGGTTCAGAGAAACACAAGCTGTATTGGTAAACTAACAGGTCTCATTACATTACGGCTCAGTGTCCTGAACCTTAAACACACGCTTCATCTTCTTTGACATTCAAACGTGACACACATATCTAATATTTCCTCTGAATCTGAACAAATGTACTTTTTACATGCTTGTTTATTGAATTAGAATTGCATTATAGATGAATCCCCAAAATGACATGATTTTAAAATGTTTATGGTCAAACAAAGTGCATTTCTTTGATGTAAAACCATAAAGATTTAGTCTTTATTTCTTATGCTCTTTTTTGACAGTAATGATTCCTGCTGGCGCGAGATTGACATTTCTGACCAATCACGTGTCGCCTTAGAATGGCGCATCGGAACAGCCAATGAGAGATGGTGAATTATTTGATCAAGAGTGTTTCTAGAAATGCTGTTAGCAAAGCATTTGATCCGTCTGGTATTATTATTTTGAAAGTGCGAAGTCGTCCGATTGCTTCTGGAATTGCTTATTTAGGTCCAATCGAGCGGTGAATGGAATTTATATAGCGCTGATACAATCTGTTGTACACTGTCACCTGAAAATCAAGCTAAAATTGAATCCTGTGTTTTGGTGTATATTGAGAAATTAGCAAGTGAGTAAATGCTAGAAGCAGCCGTGGATATCTAGGTCATTGAATTTGACGCTCTTGTTCACTGTTTCGGGTGTCCTCCTCAGTGTCCTGGACTGTAGATATAGTGTCGTCGCTCCAGTGAAGGTAAACCGGCGAAGATGGACAGCTGAGGTCAATGTGGACAGAACGACGGTAATAGGAGAGAGACGGAGAGAGAGGGAGGAGGGTGGCGTTTAGAGTGTTACATGTCACCATGACACATGTCGTTTCCCCCGACAGGCCGTAATCACTCCGCTCGCACACATCTCTGACGCCGTGTTCAAACATACACACCTGCATTTACAGGAAATGCGCAGTAATGAACTGCCAGTCAGGAAGATAGAGTGCGCGGTTGTCCTGGAGGCAGTGGTGGTCAAACCGCATTGAGACCCCACATTACGGGATGTGTACAGTATGTGCTGAATGCTCGCAGTTTCTAAAAGATGTGAGGACAGGTTGTGCTCTTTAATCCAAGATTGGTGAGATGGAAGATGGCGAGCGGGAACAGCAAGTGCGGACTGCGGTGGTGGCCTCATGTTTTAAACATCGCCGCCGTTCTCTTCACCGCCTGACATTCGGCAAACTCTCCGTCTGTCCGGCCTTGATAGTGTCTCCCGCCAGGACGATCACTCCTATAAACTAATTATAATACGCACACATGCATGAATCACCTTCAGAGGATTTCTGTTTTTGCAAACGTCCACTCTCACACAGTGCTCTATTATTTCATTCATTCCCGCTCGTGATTTTGCTGAGGCGTAGGGGCCAAATAAATGTTTTTCACAAGAAATATCCGCAAACTTTTTGAGTGCCATTCACGAGAGTGCCGTAATTAAACTATGCGTGTGCGGGTATGTAGGAAACACTACGTAATTAGAAAGTTTGATGTTTTTTTAAAGAGAAAATCTCTGTTTTGGTTTTACCCATTTCCAATCGCATCAGTCTTGATAATAGACGACATGCTGCATAGGGAAGCGATGTGTGTGTGCATCACTTGAAATGAATCTGCTGTATATTTTGCGGCTAATGCATCACGCTCGGTCGCTGCCCTCAGCGTTCACAGTTTGAGGAAATAAATGGTGATTTTATTTTTTGCTGGTCTCTATGGTATCCATCAGAGAGAGAGAGAGAGAGAGAGAGAGAGAGAGAGAGAGAGAGAGAGAGAGAGAGAGAGAGAGAGAGAGAGACTGAGACTGCTGTGATCTAATGGAACAGTACTGGTCTTTGAGGTTCTCTCTGTGTGCCCATTGGGGAAAGCAGCCACATCTGTCACATATTTGACCTAATAGTCTACATTTTCAACATTCTGCTCTCATTAACAGTATTTAACCTATTAAAAATGTTGTGCACCCAGGGGCAAAGCAAGAATTATACAGTAACTGTATATATGTATTTATTCGCCCCCCTTCTTTTTGGTGAATAATCAAGAATATAACCGTTATGTCCCAAACATCACGCCCCCTCATGCTTTTGTGCATTTAATGTATATATATATACAAATATTTGTATATTTCATATTGATATAAATAGCAAGAGTGTTGTTGTTCCAAATAGCCTGATTGTGAGTGTGATAATACTTTTATACAACGGTTCAGTAAGTTAATAGTGAGTAACTTAAATTTTAGACATAATATTGCCAGTTACTTTGTCTGTTCTTGATCCACCATCAAAAACGGCTCCAAACAAAGCCACATTAGAACCGTTGAACATCTCTGAGCATCTCTGAGCATCAAACATTAGTGGTGTTCCTGAAAAAATCGACATAAAAAAATCAATGATTCAATAACTCACTCATAAAGGCACTAGTTTCATTTGTCAATGAATCAGCATTTTCAAACGAATCGATGGCATGAATGATTCAATGCAGTTACTATAGTAATAACTATAAATTGTGCATGCAACTAACCCTAAACCAAACCAAATCCTAACCCTAACTCTATAGTAAATACATGTAGTTACTTAATATTACCCAGAACTTAAATGTATAATGTGTATATACAGCATAACAAAGACACCTTATAAAGTGTAACCTATTTTTGACCTAAATAAAAACAGTTTATTTGAATGTTACCAAATAAAGCACATATTTTATATATATTATAGCATATATTATTCTGTATGCCCCCCTCATTGCCTGTTTTGGAGCTCGAATTGACTCGAATATAAATATTTATATACAGCAAGAACTGTGATTAATGTGTATTGAAGGTTCTGACTGGTTTCCGCACTCTTACACCTGGTAGATTCCGATTGGCTGGTTGTGGATGGTTGTAGCTTTGTATTGGCTGAGGGAGAGATCATAGCTGCTGTTATTGGCTCAGGGTTTGTGCCATTGTGTGAATACTGATGTGTGTGTGTGTGTGTGTGTGTGTGTGTGTGTGTGTGTGTGTGTGTGTGTGTGTGTGTGTGTGTGTGTGTGTGTGTGTGTGTGTGTGTGTGGGTATCTGTACTTCAGTGCTTTAGCCCACACAGCGCCTTTGTGACGACTCAGCCAAAACGGGCTCAAAACAATTTAGCTGAATCCTCGATACGCCTTTTAGATACAAGAAATGAAATAATAGCAAGACTGCCAGGGATCATTGATCCACAGCCGGCTGTAAATATCAATGAAGTACCATTACACAAAGATAAATACGGTTTCAGAGTGTTGTGGCGCACCCCTCGCACACATAAACGCACTCCAGCTTTTAGATAAAAAACCAGCAGACTGAAACGCGGGGTGACATGAAAGCATTCGCGGGAAACAGGTGGAATCTGAGAGCTGCAGTCCCTAGAAATCAGCAGGAAAAATGAGCTCTGGATGACATGGAGAGTTGAGTTTCTCACAGGTGAAACCTGAAAACCATACCTGCAATTTTTAATTAGAAGAACTGTCTTTACTCAGAATTTCTGCCTATTTGTTTAGATGTCCTGGATCTGATTTCATTAGACCTCAACTGTTGGGTTCCCTTTATTTTGCCCATTTGAGTGTATTAATCGGTGGTATATGCTTCTGTTGAAGCCATCTGTCAGCGTTAATTCAACTTAATTAATAACTTAATTTCTACAGAATCATGCTTAAAATAGCCCAATTCGAATGATGAGCTATCCACTGATAAGAAATCTGTGGCAGAAAACTCAGCAGTTGCCATTGTATCCCATGAAGCATTGCAGACAACGTAAATCACCTCCACTCTTAAACTGCTTATGTATGTGTATATCTTATATAAAATGTAATACTTATAATACTTAATGTAATATATATGCAAATAATAATAATCTCATGCAAATAATAAAATGCTATAAACAATGCAATCATGCATAGTTAGGTTATCAGAATAAACGAGCTCATCATAAAAGGTTCTCACTGAAAAACATTAAGGAATTATTCATACCCAGTCCCTCTTGTATGATTCTCAGTATTCCCTAATTGGTCGTGTTCGTGATTACCCAATTTACTAATTAGCTGAGCGTGTTTTACATCTGCACTCTGAGGGAGTTGATAGGAAGGATATAAAAGTTGCATCTCTTTTTATGTGCAGTCACTGCAGGAGACCGTCTCTGAACCAACTTCTGAAATAAAATGAAAAGTTTAAATTTGCATTATTCTAACTAGAGAACAGTGTGGTGAATTTCAGTGCGATCGTCTGTGTGCAAAAGGTGTCAAAAGAAGTGTGTGTGTTTGTGTGTGTGTGTGTGTGTGTGTGTGTGTGTGTGTGGTTGATGTAATGGTTTTATTATGGATTTAGAGCGGTCACGGTGATCAGCACAGGATGACTTATTTAAATGTCGTGCACTCTTCTCATCCTTTGCTGGAGATGAGGCATAGAAAAGGATGAGGGGAGAAAGCGAACGGATATTTCACCACTGTCACTCGTTTCTCCTGCAAAGCTTAGACTGGATTTACGGTTCTCCGAGAGAGCTAAATCTTCATTCGAGTCTAATTTCAAGTCGTTACTGTTACATGACAGCGAGGGCCAAGGCAAATATCACCTGAAACGAATGGAAGGGAAAAAGAGCAGAAGGGAGTGATAGAGAGGCTGGCAGAGGTCTCATTTGGGGCTGGCTGTGAGTTTCTATACGCTCTGAAAAATAAAATGCTATTTCACCTACTTCAACTTAAAAACGTAAGTTCAGTTGCTGCCTTTCATTTTTAAGTAAAAGAGGGGAGGTCTCCGCAAACTTCCATCGCGGCCCAAAGATGACTTAAAATTATTTTAAAAAATAAGACAAAACAAGCATTAAAGTGTGTGTTTAATACATAAATATATAATATATAATTAAATATATATATAAATGAAATATAACTTATATAAAAAAACTAAAAAAAGAGTAAAATATACATTTGATATTTTTGTGTATTTAATATATATAAAAAAATTCCTTTCATTTACAAATTTATTTTGACTTTTTTTATACATTTGGCTAGTAAAACTTTTTGCCATTTTCCTCTTTTATAACTAGTTTATGCCATTAGCAAAAATAAATTGAAGTGTACTATTTTTGTTCATTTAAATATTTTCTTTTACATTATGCATTTGACAAATTTACAGTGAAAATACATTTTACATTTTTATGCATTTAGCATAATTTTATTTTATTCTGGTCAATGGAGGGCTGTGGAGTCAAAAGTTGAAAACTATTGTCTTATGAACTTTTACAGTTTCCATGATGTCATAAAAAACAGTATTGTAATCTAAGGAACATATAATCCATCCAATTAAATAAAAACGTTTTTTAAATTCCCGTAGGAACCATCTAGCCAACTGAAGAATGGTTCTTGCTTAGAAGAGGGTTCTACCACTTGTGCATATCAATAATCCTAATGATTGTGCATGTTTGTGAACACGTCCCTGCTGTTCCACTGGTTTGGCGTTCTATGAGCTGAAAATAAGGGAAGTGAAATATGAAATGCAGCCAGCCATCTCTGTAAATCATATGACTGAGATGGAAATGAGGAGATAAGAGAGAAAGAGAGAGAGAGAGAGTCCTTTGAGACAGGTAGATGATGACGCTACTCTTGATCAGTATTTATGATCACGGTCACAGCGTAGCGATCTCAAATATAAACCCATTCAACACACACAGGCATACCGCGCTGAAGTGCTGACGACCAGTAAACAGCCCGTTGCTGTATGCAAAGATGTGAGTAATGACTTCTAAAGGACAGGAGGAGCGGAAATGGGCCAGCCCGCCGTTTGATGACTGGGGTAATGTGGCACAGGAAGTGATGAATATATCGGTGGGCACCATTTGCCACGACTCAGCGCTTTTCTCCTGACGCAGGTCTTTAAGACAGCCAGATTAATGAATCTCACTGAAATTAGATTAAAGACTTATAGCCCTCGTTTCTCTCCGGCACCAGACACGACGTCTTCTGAAATGTACACACGCAGATAAACGACAGATGCGTCATGGGTATTACTCATGTTTTTGCTCTTTATCTGGGATGTCACTACAGATGCATCAGTGTTTTGTGCTGAAATGTTACATTTCTGAACGGTCAAAACTATATTATTTGTGGAAAACTCCATTTACAGGCTCTATTAGTCACTACCAGCGGGGGAAATTGGCTTCGGTTGTTCTCGAAAGTGCGGCGTGTCAAATTTGAGCATGTTGGAACCGACATACATGTTCATTTATTCATGGCTCATGTCGCAGGAGCAACTGAAGTCGTACGTGAATGGAACACAGCCGATTGGGATTGAATTTAGGCCCAAAACGCTTCTTTTACTTTATTCTTATTTCATTTACATATTTACCTTTAAAAAATAAATAAATTTGCCTTAAAAAAATGGACAAAAGTAATATTTAATATAAAATGAAAGAATGTATTTAATAATTGTTTCCTCTCTTAAATGCTGTTTTGGCAGAAATGTATTGAAATGTACTATTTTTCTGCTTTTTTGCATGTATATATTTAATAGAGACGTTATGCATTTGACAAATATGAAAAGATTTGCATTTAGCATAAAAATAAAAATAACTTTTTTGATTTACATATTTACTTTTTACATGTGTATACATTTGCATAAACAAATGAAAAAAGTAAAACTAAGAGTAAAATGTACATATTTTTATCAATTAAGCATAAAACATATTCATTAGTCTTTCATTTACGTATTTACTTTTTACATTTAAAAGTAAAAAAAAAAAAAACTCCTTTAAAACTAGTTTATGCCTTTAGCAAAAAGAAATGTATTAATAAAAGTATATTATTTCTTACATGTTTGCATTTAAATATTTAGTTTTACATTATGCGTTTGACAAAAATTAGTAACATTTACATTTTATATTTTTATTCATTCAGCATAAAAATTATCTTTATTACTTTTTATGCATTTGGCATGATGAAAAAAAAAACGATCTTCCATTTTTTTTTAACGAAAAATATAAATTGCTTAAATTTGCATTTTTATGTATAGTCTTGTTTTGTTTTTTTCCATCTGGATTGCTGCTTCAGATGCGTCAATGTTTTGTGATGAATGTTACATTTCTGAACAGTCAAGACAATATGAGTGTGTAAAACTCCATTTACAGACTATTAGTCTCTTACAGGAGGGAAAATTGCTTCGGTTGTTCTCGAAAGCGTGGCGTGTCAAATTTGAGCATGTTGAAACCGATGCACAGGTCCATTTATTGGTGGCACACGTCGCAGGTAAGCGACTGAAGGCTTGTACGCGGCCATACGTGAATGGAATACAGCAGAGCGGGATTGAATCTCGGCCCAAAACGCTTCTCATTTGAATGCAGCAAACAGCCACTGCTGCACACACACACCCGAGATGAGCTTTCAAAAGTGAGCAGACAGTTGAGGTGTTCAGGAAGGCAGAGCGAGCAACTCTGAAGGAGTGTGTGACCTTTAGCTTGCGTCACTTTTTTTCCCTGCGTGCGTCTGAAGAGCGAGGTGGAGAGGAGCTTGGATGAGAGTACCATGGGATATGACATTTCTCATTCTTTCAGTTTGGAAACAGCAAGGCTCTGACAGAAAGCGTGTGAAGAGGGGGGTGGGATTCTGGAAAGATGCCCGCAGATGTTAACCCTCGCCCGTTGGACTGGAAAAACACCCCTGGGGGGGCTTTCTGGACGAGGTCCGATTGCTTTTCAGACCTCAGTCATTACTAAACCACTTACATTCTGTATTACATTCACTCCATCCCATCCCATCTCTCTCTCTCTCTCTCTCTCTCTCTCTCTCTCTCTCTCTCTCTTAAAGGGATAGATCACCTTAAAATGAAAATGGTCGGTTTTAGGCTAGTTATCGTTTACAATAGTTTTATTTTATATTTTCCCAGTAGAGAAGTTGTATTCACATTACACATACATTTTTGGGAGGTAAATGTATTTTTGTAAAATTTTGCATTTGGCATAAAAATTTTAAGAGCATGTTTTTGCATTAAAATGGGGGGAAATCTTTTTAAATGAAAGTTAAATGAAAAGTTTTTACATTTGTATACCCCCCCCCCCCCCACACACACACACACACACATTTTGTTATGTAAAAGTAAAGCGAAAACTAATATAAAGATGACCTTAAACCTAACAGACTCAAACTTTTTTTCAATGCGTGCACTTGTGTACTTACAGTGTATAATCTAAAAAAGCACTGGCTAATTTAATGGTAATACATGGGTTATTACCCTGCTATAGTAATTACCATAATAAGTACATACTGTATTATGGACATGAGGAATATGACTGTAAAATAGAGTGCAACATTTGTTTTCTCCCTGTCCAGAACCACCGTTCTTGACCGTTTAAAAACTGAAGGTTGTGGTTCCCTCTGTGCCAGCCACTGCTCACTCTCTCACTTTCTATTTGCACTTCCTTGTACGATATTTTTACAGCACTCCTCCTTCTACGAGTGCCTCTGAAAATAGTGATTTTCCAGCTCTGGGCAGGACCTGGCCTGTTCAAATCAATGCTGCACAGAGCTTTTCCAACAAAATCACATTACTTATGTTGATCCTTGAGCTCCATCTTCTCAATGTGCCCTCCAGAAGCTCGCGTTCTGCAAGTGAACGGCACCTCGTGGTGCCGTCCCAAAGAGGCACGAAATCACTTTCATGGACCTTTACCTCGACTCTTCCAAGCTGGTGGAGTGACCTGCCTAACTTTTTCGCCAACACTTGACCCATTAATAGCACTTACTAATCTATATATTGTTTTAAATCCTTGCTGTACGTGTACTGTGCTAGACTAACTGGGACTAGTCACAGCACTTGCATATTGTTGCCCTATTGTTGGTGGTTTGATTGCTTCGATTGCTCTCCTTATTTGTAATTCGCTTTGGATAAAAGCGTCTGCTGAATTATTAAATGTAAATGTAATGTGTTTTTAAAGGCGAGCAAGACGCGGCAGACAGTATCTACTGCAGTTGTTTCAATATGAGCTTTACAACAGCGCTGACTCGTCACTTGCTTGGATGTGAGTGACAATCTTTTTTAATGAAGATTTTGAAACGACATTCATGTTGAGTATTTTTTTTTGTTGTTGACATTTTGTCTCCATTTAATACCCAGAATTACCACCGGAACACCTCCAAAACCCCAGCGTTGCTTGAATAGTGAGCGGACTCACTCGTCAGCAGTTGTGTGTGTGTGTGTGTGTGTGTGTGTGTGCGTGTGCATGTCCACTAAAGCATTACAAGCACGGTTTATTTAGCAGGCGTGATCCTCTCTGCATGATCTATCATCATCATCATAATAACCACATTGTTTATGGTGATGCTCTCAGCGTTCATATATTCAGGCCGAGCGCTGGATGATGCATCTCCCAAACTTCACTCTTCACCGGGCAATTACAGTCCGATCTGCTGAGCATAACTCACCGCAAAAGGAGCCACTGAAAGGCTCTTCATTTGCGCTTGATTTGGAGAGAGAGTGAGATGAGAATAGGGAGACTGGGGTTGGTTGGCACAATATTCATTTTTTTTTATTGATATATACAATATCTGTGGTATAGTAAACATTAAAAAAGCTAAAAATGGCTGTGGTTTGAAGAGAGAAAGCAAACCAAATGAATAATATAAAATACAAAGTGTTATTTTAGTATTATTTATATACTGTTAAAGTATTTATTCATGTTTTAATTAAAATTTTTGTTTAAGTTTTAGTTTATTCTGCTTTATTGACTGGTTATCTGCCATTTTTATTCGCTTTTTAGATTTCTATTACATTTATTTCTAAGTTTTTTTAATTGATTAATTGTAGAACTTAATTTATTTTATTTCAGTTAGTTGCCAATATTTAAAATTTTGTTAATTTTTCATATATGATATGATTAAATAATGCATTATAAAAGAAGAATATATATATATATATGTATACATTATTTAATAATTTGTAATGATTTTTAATGATTAAAAATCAATGGAGAAACTTTTTTTTAAATTTTGATTTATATTTTGATATGTTTATATATCACACACACAATATTTTACAACACTATACTCATTATACTATTTTTAATCTTAGGTATGTTAGCAGTTTTTTATTTGACAAGTTTCCCTCGTGTTGACATGTTTTGACTATTTATTATCGTTATGGATGCAATGAGCGTCAAGAGGGCAAACAATCAACTGTTACATGTTTGTGGCAGCGTCCAATTATAAACCGCAAATGAGAAATGAACCATGTAGTCAACCGACCCCGGCCTCCTCTAACCAGTCAAACAGAGTCTTTAATCAGAGCTCTCCGCCCGGCTGCAGCGTGGCAGGCACATCTCTAAGGAAAGCAATAAGACACAAACACAAACTCTCTCATCGGCCTTTATCTTACCCAAGACAGCTGGGGGATTTAAAAGAGCCGCAGTCATTTAAATTCGCTCAGCTGTGCGCTCACACACTTGCAGGTATGCGCTGGTTTTTCTTGGTACTGAACTTTCTACCAGGTCCACTTTAACATGTGGAGACCACTACCTCTGGTGCCTTCAGTTACCCTGGCAACAGCATTTCCCTAATAATCCCCACCTTCCATCTCGAGAGAGAGAGAGAGAGAGAGAGAGAGAGAGAGAGAGAGAGAGAGAGAGAGAGAGAGAGAGAGAGAGAGAGAGTGGGAGAAGCTCTGTGATAAAGGGGGAACAATGCACATTCTTTCATTCAGACAGCAGACACCCATTTGTATTTTTCTAGTGAAAGCGAATGCCTACGCAATCTCTCTAATAAGGGTTTATGAGACCGAGAGAAAGAAAGAGAGCAAGAAAGATGACTCCTGTAGAGGTTCAGGGTGGAGATGTTCTCCTACGACCCATAGTTTCTTTCTGTAATAAAATCACATGCATTGCATTGTATAATGGAGCTAGTGAACATAGTAAATAATCTAGCACCAGCCTAGCATTAGCATAGAAATGCACTTAAAAACACCCGGAACACTTTGCCAACCGCATAGCAACACCCTAGCAACCACCCACAACACCCAAGATTCATGGTTGTGACTTTAGTACACTTTTGTGAAAATGTATACATTCAGTTTCTCCTGTACAGGTATGTGTAGATACTGTATCCTTGCTGTAACCAGCTTCTTTAGCAATGTACTAAAAAACTGCATGGCAACACCATAGCAACCACTCACAACACCCAAGAATCATGGTTGTGGCTTTTGTACTTTTTTTAAAAATGTATAAATTCAGTGTCTCTTGTATGTGTGGATATTGTCTTCTTGCTGTAACCAGCTTCTTTAGTAATGCACTGAAAAAACACTGCATAGCAACACCCTAGCAACCAGCCACGACAACCTAGAATAATGGAGGTGTAAATGTCTAAATTCAGTTTCTTTTGTACAGTATGTGTAGATATTGTCTTCTTGCACCCGAGCTTCTTTAACCCGAGCTCAGACAGAGACAGCAAAGACATATCGGATTTAACCACACATGCCCCGTGATCATCTAAGGAACGCTACTATGTTACTGAGAAGTATCGGGTGTTGAACGATAACCTACAGCAAGCATTACTGCAACGCTTCTCAAACATTCCCACATACGTAATCCACAGATTACTGTTACGTGAGACCGGCCTTCGCCAACGTGCTCGACGTGAGGGGATTTGATGCTGGAAGAGCGCACCCGAAAACATTCGTATGCATGAATAAACACACATACGTGATCACACTCATGAGCGGAAACGGCCTATTGCTTACACACAGTCACAGTTCCTACTCGCCTGTGTTCAGCTAGCGCTCTATTTGACTCGGCTTGTGACAAACATGTTTTATTTGATTTTCACGGCCTACTGTAACATCAAAACAAAAACATGACATGCAAACAAATAAACGTGCTATAAAAAGTGCATATGCATGCAGTGAGCTGTATAAAGCATAATGCATCTTTATAGTGCTATACAGTCTCTATGAAAATTCCCCATGGTTTTATAAGGTGTTATTTATTTATTTATTTACAAGACGGGCTGAACATTGTCTGATTTCCCAGCTAATATCACTCGATCATTGGTGGATGCAGCATTGGCTGTGCTCAGCTCCACTTTAACAGCTGTCAGAGTATTTTTAGCAGGCATTGTGTATCTGGCCTGTGTTTAGTCAGTGATAAACATCTATAGAGAGAGAATTACTGTATGTGTGGCACCGAACCAAACCGCCTCATGTTAGTCAGAAGCATGTAGTGTGTGATCATATGTATTGTTGTTGATACTTCCCAAATAGTCAAATTTAATGAGGAGCATCCAACCATATAACACCAGATCACTTCCTTAAGGGTGTCAGGTGAACCCTGGGTAAAATGATCACTCCCGAGACATGTGATTTAATGAGGATCAAAGCTCTCTCGTCATGTGTGTGTGGGTGCATGAATGTTTAATGTTGTACAGATGCTCCAGATAATACCGCCAGTGTGATACACTTAAATAAGTTGATCTAATTGTGCCACGTGCTATAAAAAGGCATTAAAGTACTCTGTGGATGGCTCATCCAGACAAGTAAATTGGATTTTTGATTGCGGAAAGTTAATAGTTTGCTCAGTAAGCTCTCTTTCTCTTTAGCACACAAACACACACTCTAACGCACCTGCGAGCGAACAAGAGGGAAAAGTAGGACAGATAAAGACTTGAGAGCCCAAGGCAAAGGACTGACTAACACACACACGCATGCACGCACACGCGCACACACACACACACACACGCACGCACACACACTCGCAATTACAAAAATACCGTTCGGCCACCAGCCACACTTTCTCACAGCTTATTTAACACAGCTTGCACAAACTGCCAAAGAGCAACATGTCTCACGTCAGGCATGTGTCATCGCTGCAAGTCAAGAGCTGGGAAACTCAGAGTCTCACTTTTACTCTGCCTGTAACCGCTGATCCGAAGACTCAAGACCCTTGTAGAATGGGAGGGGAAGTCATCATGGCGAGGGGTGAACTGTAACCATAGTAACATGACCTTAAGGGTGAATTTGTAATTGCACGGCCCTGAGGGTGTGCATACTAAATGTACATGTTAGAGAGTTTGTCAACATGTTGTAAGTTTTGTCACATTTGGACAAAAATACATCAGGATTTCATTATGATATCATTCTGAAAGAGAAACCCTTATGACCAATACACAGAAAGTCAACGGGGTCAAAAACAACCCATTTGGGTGTTGTGTTGGTTACATGTAAAGAATGTGTTGTGAATAGTGTAGAACATGGCCTGGCCGTGTTGCTCCTGCTAATGGCATCAGATATCATTAATTATTGATGGTGTTCAAAGTGTAATTAGCTGCAGTTGTGATCCTGGGGTGTACTTTACCCAAACAATGAGTGCCGAGAGACACTTGCAGAGAGTCTTTGGCATATTCAGCCTGAGGGATACATTTACCTGAGCAGGTGTGAAACACAGCGCGGTCCATACAGTGCGGGAAACGCATATCCGCGGGCAAGGACAAAGCACTCGATGGTTTGATTGTGAACAGGCATTAACAATTAAAATGAAACCGGGATCAAAGACTGGATCTTTTTGAAGCGGCTATACGAGAGCGTATCTGAGCTGGGTTGAAATGCAGACTTTGTAGGGAAAGATTGCTGCACTTTGCCAACAGCTCATGTAGGCTCTGAGCTACAGAGCCCCCGGTCGCTCGGCGAGAGAAGACAAGCACTGAGAGAGAGACATACCGGGGAAAGAGATGAACGAAAAGGTCAGATGAGTGTCTGCCAAAGAGTACAGAAAGGTACAGCCTCCTGGGAATTATTCAAAAGACCTTGGTGTGCACAGTTCTCTGTAATATGCGTGTTTCACACATACACACTCTCCTCTCTCTTTCTTTCTCAAGGCTGTCTAGTGATGAATGGGGCTTGACTTAATGGTAAATGAGAAAATGTAGCCGATCCAAGTACGAGGATTTCTACCTCCATTACATCCCACTATACAATCACGAAATCAGCACAAATCTAGTAAACCCTGCTAGCAGCGAAACGCAACACGCGTCAACGCAACTCGATCGTTTTTACAATCAAACAACCCCTGTAGCAATTTAATGGCACTGTGAAGGATATTCATTGTTCTGTAGATCATAATTTTACCACTAAAATCAAAGCAAATGCTAATATTAGCTTTAACACAACAGTGTACATTGTAAACAAAAGTACTAAAACTGTGTGCTAACAACACGCAACACAATAATGAATTGTCACAATGCAACAATTTACATTCACAGCTAATCAGAACATTTTATGTTTTATTAACAGTAATTTGAAGCGAATTCTTGTCAAATGTGATGTCACTTTTGGCGGGGCTACTGTACATAGCAAAACGCAACAGAAAATATTTCATCTTGCCGCTCGTCTTGTTAGGACATTATTTGTTCTTGTTTATTAGCATTAGCATTGGAAGCTAACTAACAAAAGCTATTAAGAAATAATGTTGCTTTCATGCCATGCCGTAATTATGAGATGACAACATGTGAACGTTTTAAGTCAGAGCTCTCAGAAAATTCAGAGTTTACAAATAATTACTAGTTATTTGAGGGCATGAACTCTCTTTACAAGTCGGAATCTCGTAATTATGGTAATTCTGATATGGTGTGAACCTTCCCTTTAAGAATAACATTGCTATGTGCACTTGTAAAGTTATTGTTCGTACACTAAAGCAAACCACAGTTAAATAGCTACCTGTATCGTATTATAAAACACAGCTTTTTAGTTTCCAAACACACTCAGTTAACCTCTATAAAAAATAAAGCAAACGCAATAATATCTCATTAACACAGTGCTTCACTTGTTCAGCGTGATCTAAACCCCATGCGCTCAAGCTCGCTCTCCCAGCAGGGCCATGTACGTGATTTCAATAAGCACTTGTGATATATTGGCACGCAAAGCCAGCGGGAATCACCTGCTATTTTTATCCACTGCAATAATGCCATCCAATAACACGACTCTCAACCAACATGCCATCCGCAACAAATGCAGCGATGCCGCGAGAACAAAAGAGGCCTGGTGTGCATTACTGCCACATGCCATGAGACACTGAGTCTGAAAATGAACATCGATATCTGTCATCAGACGTGTTGCTCGTGATTAAAAGCTGCAAACGTTAGCGGCGAGAGGGCTTTTTACAGACATCTGTTGAGAAGTCCGTATTCATTTCCATGTCTGAAAGGATTTTTGATACTGTGTCTAATTGTTGACGTTTTGATAATGATGATAATGATTTTGTCTGTCCTTGTTATGTGATCAATTTGTCATTT
Organism: Phoxinus phoxinus; assembly: GCF_949152265.1. NCBI lineage: Eukaryota > Metazoa > Chordata > Actinopteri > Cypriniformes > Leuciscidae > Phoxinus > Phoxinus phoxinus. The sequence continues at coordinate 7,131,975 of NC_136884.1, forward strand.
TTCTCAATAACATGTCTCTAGTCTATTTCTGCATTGACTGTGTGTGTTATGAAGACATCCAGACATCCATCCAGAATAGGGATGCCCAAGAGCAAATGGAGTTACGAGGGAATTTCGTACGTGTGTTGTCCGTGCGACTGCGTGCGACACTTCATTCACAATATAGGTGGGTGGAGCTATGAGCTTTGACTGACAGTTTGATAAGAGGTTTAATCACAAGCTCTTTTTAACACTTTTCATTGGTTAGATATCTGCAAAACCCACAGACAGACATAAATGGTGACCAATAGTAATGATTTATGAAAAAAATCTAAATGACGAAATATGGAGATACGAGGTTTCCGCCCCGACAGCGGCGGTGTGTGTGTGGTTTTGACATTCTTGCCCAGAGCATGATAATTACTCAGTAGAGCCGTATTATCCAGACCTTTCACATTGCCCTCTGCTCATATCATCAAGTGCAGGGTGTTTTATCCAAAGTGACTCAGCATTTGTCCACACAGTCGAGACCTTCCAGTCAGCCAGTATCTTAATCCTGAGCGGGACAGCATGTCCTCACTTTATTCCAATCGGAAGAGAAGCGTATTCACCTGGCGGCATGAATAATGTTGATTCAGACTCCAGACTAATGCCTCATTTACTTCAATTTGAGTAGAAACCGCATTTCTCCAAATCTTCTAAAGTCATTTCTTATTCGTTTATTTTTTAATGTCATGGTCAGAACAGGCTGTAAAACAGCCAATGTGGCTTAAATTCCTCTTTAATTTATGAAGTCGTAATTTGGAAGTGTCGGATCATAAATACCAAGAGCGCGTGAAGTTCAGCAGAGCTGTTCCAGACCCACAGGATAGGTTTTAGTAGAACTAATGTTGATTTACAGCAGGAAACAAATTAATGTGGAAAATGTATTCATTTGGAGGGTGGAATCCAACTTTGATTCAGACTCAGCAACTAAACCTGGTGTTAAAATTGCCTTTTTTTAATATTCCTCGCATCCTTCTGTGTTTATCTAACACATCTTTCTGTTTTTAAAGGCAGATGACCTGTTTTTGTCTGGACATAGTGTGAATGTGTAATGTTATACCAGAGACACTGCGCCGTTTTGACAGATTACCACACAGCAAGTGACTCATCGTTTTCACCTTGAGTGTGTTTTGTCCAAGTGTTTGTTTGGGTGTCCGTGACTGATTTGTTCATCAAAACCCCATGACAATGTGTTGGAATTGTCAAGGATGAAGGGAAATGTTCAAGTAGCGCTGGCAGCTTATTCACTGTATATGTGGTGTTTGTGCTGTTTACGAGAATTGAAAGGGCTGCCATAAGACTCACAAAGACCATTGTCACTGGAGATAAAAATGTCAAAGGAAGAATGGCAAGAAACTTTGATAGTTTCTCATATCGCTCTTCTCCCGTTTATCTTCTTTTATCTCTCACAGTCAACTTCACCGCATGTTTACTGTATTTTAGGTTGATTTATAAATTCAATCTTATTTTCAATTAACCACTTCATAAAAACGGAGTGTTTCATTCATGAATCGACTTGACTTTCATTAGATTTTACTGCATTTACAGATTTTATTTTTGTTACAGGTATGTCCTGTCCTTTTGAGTCAGAAATTTTCAATGACTTGGTTAATAAAAACCAGTCTGAACGATTTGTTCTTTACTTGAATCCTTCAACTTCAACTGCAGATATGGACTGTATTGTTGTTCTTATTCTGATTTGCGAATGATTTGTTATTTTGAGTCAGAACTTTATAATATATTGGTTGAAACAAACTTAAATGATTATTTCTTTTGAGTTTAATCTTTTCAGAGAATCTTTTAAACCAGTTTACAAAACTAGTATGAATGTTTCATTAACGAATAGAATCAACCCCTTTCCAGGACTACATTTTAGTTTTAGTTATGTTCAACTTGTGAATGATTCATTCTTGTCTGTAAATCATGTAAAACAGTTCACAAAACAGATTTTGAACAATTATTTCATTACCATGTCAGGTAGATTTCTCTGCAGATACAAATTGCATTTTAATTAGATTTATGAATGATTCAAAAGTTTCATCTTTTGATGATTCTTTTCAGTGAATCACCTGAACCAGTTCGTAAAGCTAGTCTGAATGTTTAATTCACGAATTCGATCGAACTCTTTCCAGGACTACATTTTAGTTATGCTCAATTTGTGAATCATTCATTTTTGTCTGAATCATTTAAAGAGGTTCACAAAACTACTCTGAATGTTTCATTCACAAATTGAATGAACTACTTCAACTACACTTTTAGTTATTTTTGATTTGTGAATGATTGGTTCTTTTGAATCAGATTCTTTTCAATAAATATGTCGGTCTGAACCGAATTAATTTATATATATTCATATATTATGAATGTTATTCATATATCTTCCCCCTCCTGCTGAATGACACATTTACCATTATTTTAGAACAAGTTCACAAAACTGATCTGTATGTTTCATTCATAAATTGAATCGATCCCTTACTACTTCACTGCAGATACACTACATTTGAGTCACGTTTGATTTGTGAATGATTGGTTCTTTTGAGTTGGATTCTTTCCACTGAACTAGATTCATTTATATATGTTCATATATTATGAATGCTATTCATATATCTTCCCCCTCCAGTTGAATAACACATTTGCCATCTCATACACAGGACAGCTGTTATAGACCAAATGGACTGGCACTTGCATCGGCTTGAAATATTTCACCGTGACACTGGCAAGCTCGCTTAAGGCAGTTTGGATGATTTGTAGTAATTTCTGTTGGTTGGTTGGTGCTTTGTGCTTCCAGTGCTTTTCAGAAGAATAAATATTTCATCCTCCAACATCTTGCTGGTTAAACAAATATAAAGAGTTTTCTGTAGTGCAATTATCTGAATTATGTAAAGCATCTATTGTATTTGTACAGGCGGGGTTGGAATTGCAGATGTGGTTATATGTGCCAGTGGGAGAAGCAACACTTCTTTTAACATTCTCCCTCTGTTTTGCATTGCACATTGAAAGGCGTCACTATGAAAGGGCTGACTGAGCGGCCTGTAGACAAATCCTGTTTATCATTAATCAAACAGGACATAGCCTGTCAGATAAAAGATGTAATTCAATTTGCGGATTGACTTTCTCTTTTAACGCCATCAATATCACCTCCTCTTAACATGCCAATCATTCCCTCGTCGTCTCTTTCATTTTCTATCGCAGGCCAATTTACACTCTGTCATCTAGTGGGGCTTGTGATGTCATAAATAATAAGAGATTCCTCATACCGATCAGCCAATCACAGATTATTCATGCACTTCTGTTCATGTTCTTTGCATTGCAACAGATATATGGATTTTAATGTGATCTGGGACTTTTGGTCGCCTCTATATAACAGCATATTGCACATGTAAATGCAACATTCCTCCAATGCCACTAAATATACATGCAGCTGACATGTCTGCACAAATGTATGCTCTTTATTATGGGCCATTAGTGAGCGGAAGAGCACGGGACAGCTGTCATGATTTATAATACATATGTTCAGCATCATGTAAGGGCTATATATAGTGGTAGTATCCATGGTGAGTGCATCTGCCCTGTTCTGATATTTCATTCATCATTCAAACCTCTACCAAACTGTCATCTTGCTAGTCTTTTTCATTTATATCTAAATGCACCATCTGCCAAAAGTTTGGTCAAATTTATGCTTTTTTTTTTTTTCCGAAGAAGTTAGAATGTTTGAATTATATTACACTGCTAAAAAAAAAAAAAAAAAATCGCATTAAATTTATTGTAAAACAAAACTGGCAACTGTGCCTGCCAGAAATTCACCGTAAAAAAATGACTGACAATATTTCCAGTTTTACAGGATTCCTGTATATTTTAAGTTAACATAAAGCCATCTATTTCATTAGAAATCATTAGAGAGGGGTGGGGGGATTGTTGGTCCCCATGATGACAACAGCGGATAAATCATAAGTGATTTTTTTAAATGTAAAAATGCAGAAAGTTTTGTGTGATGAATCGGTTTAGGGGCAGGGTTGGTGTAAGGGGAGAGAATATACAGTTTGTACAGTATAAATCATAATGTGTGTGTGTGTGTGTGTGTGTGTGTGTGTGTGTGTGTGTGTGTGTGTGTGTGTGTGTGTGTTTCCCAAGAGCTAGTGAAAACATCACTTCAGATATTTAAAAGGCAAAAAATAAGTTGTGTAAAAGCATAAAATAAAAAGTGAAAGACTTTAGGTGAGATGTCACTCTTAAGGTATAGACCGATGTATCCTCAAATGCAGTCTAAAAAGTTAGACCTGTTTCTGACGATATCACAAATCACAATCACGGTATCATAAATATGACTCTCTGACTTTATGTATTTACTTAATAACAATAATAATGTTGTCAAGAAAATAAATAACCACAAGGTATGCAAGGAGCATGAATGCAGCTGTAATAACTGTAAAATAACACACTATTCTATTCTGCTTGATTTTTTTTTTTTTGTGCGTTTGATATTTTACTTGCATGATTGGTAGTATTCTGGTTATTTCATAGACTGATGGTTTCTTTTATTAGTTATATTGCCTGGTTCTGCTTGGGTATGTTTTGGTGTGTGTGTGTGTGTGTGTGTGTGTGTGTGTGTGTGTGTGTGTGTGTGTGTGTGTGTGTGTGTGTGTGTGTGTGTGTGTGTGTGTGTGTGTGTGTGTGTGTGTGTGTGTGTGTGTGTGTGTGTGTGTGTGTGTGTGTGTGCGTCTCTACACATATGGTTGCCTCCATTAGGGAGTAATAAAAATAGAGTTGCGTAATCCTGATGTGGATGCCTCCAGGAAAGTGGCTAGATTCCTGGTGACACAAAATTATAAGAAATGAGAATGTTCTTTTCTCTCCCACATCTCCTCCCCCTACACTCATTTTTCTTTTCTGTTTCTTCTTCCTTCCAGGAGGTCTGTCACATTTCCATCCCTTTAGTGTTGTTGAGTGTAATGATTGTGTTCAAACTGGCACCTCTGACTGTTTTAATGCATTTTCCCATCTCATTCAAATTATTCTTACAGCTACACTGGTTTATGTGACATGTCAGATGTTTCTGTGTGTTAGAGTCAACAAAGATTCCGATCCATTTGTTTGTTACAACAATATTGCAATCCGGTTTGAGACAATTACAGAATAACTCTGAGAAAAAGTAAGTGTGTGTGTGTTGTGTGTGTCTGCGTGTGTGCGCGTGCGTGCGTGCGTGCGTGCATGCATGCGTGTGTGGTTTTTATTACATTTTTGATTCTTTTTTTAAATATATTTTTGTTATTTCAGAAATGGCATAACGTAACCTTCATAAATGAAAGGTACTTTATCTTATGTGATTATTTTATTCTTGGAATCTGATGGAAGCAGACCAAAAAATAAGATTATTCATGACAAAGTTTGGCAGCAGTACAAAAACATCTTTTAAATTATGTAACACTTGATTAGACAACAAAAGATGCAATAAAACACAGTTTGCATTCTGATTGGATAAGCCACATTTGACATTTTTTGACAACATATAGCTGATGCACTCATCCATCTGCCACAGATATATTGTGCTATAAATTGTACCTCATCTCATCTGATGATTGACAGGTCATTTCTACCTGCTGAGTGTTGAGTAGCGCTTCTGTAGCTTGTGTTATCTGGTTACTTATGTACTGTTCATTTAATCTCTTTACATAACTGACTGAAACGTCTTGACTACTGTAGTCTCTATTAGTGTGTGTGTGTGTGTGTGTGTGTGTGTGTGTGTGTGTGTGTGTGTGTGTGTGTGTGTGTCTGCTTGCATGCGTGCGTGCGTGTGTGTGCCAGAAATGTCTAGTAACCTCTTAAATGTTGTCAAATATTCAGATTTCATATCATCTATTTTATTAGAGTGAATGGAAAATAATTTATGGATGTACTGGAAGTATGGATGTACTGGATGTATCTATGTATTTTTGGTTGAAATTTAGAATTTAAATATTTCCCAAGAGCTAGTGAAAACATCACTTCAGATACTTAAAAGGCAAAAAATAGGTTGTGTAAAAGCATAAAATAAAAAGTGAAAGACTTTAGGTGAGATGTCACTCTTAAGGTATAGACCGATGTATCTTCAAATGCTGTATAAAAAGTTAGACCTGTTTCTGAGAAATCGGAGCTGTATTTTTAAAAGCTGCTGTAGAAAATGCAGCTGTATAGCGACATCTGTTCGGATGTTTTGCTACAGTGATCATTCGAAGGCAAGTTGCACAATAAAACAGCTATTTAGGGGATGATTTATAGAGATCACACCTGCATTGTATGCTCAGCAAATACACCGGTGTGATGAGAACGAGCTCAGTAATCACATACAAAACACGGCTTGCCACAAACAAAAGCCTTCAGACGCACCAATGACTGCTTTTGTAAACCACTTATAAACTAGACCTTAAAGGTGCAGTGTGTTATATTAACTGCTAGTGGTTGAAATGGTTACTGCAGTCCAAATTCAAAATATTGGAGAGATTTGTTTCCCAGTTCCCTCCTCCTCAGACCTACGCGGGTTGCCAGATTGAGGACACGCAACAGGAACAAGTGCAAATGGAAAGCGACGAGCCTTAAGGCCCGTTTAGACCAAGAACGATAACTATAAAGATAACGATAACTATATTAGCATTCAGACTAATCCACAAATTTGTTCTGTTTATTCTAAGCATTGCTGCAGTTTTGTCGTCTGTCTCTTTAAATGCTCGGGCTATTTAAAGCAGGACAGATTTTGAGTGGCTGTCAATGTTTTTATCGTTCATCAGCTGGAAAGAAATCGTTCTGAAAGCTATTCCAACGATATAATTTCTCAGTGCAGTTATAGTTACACTTGTGTTGTGGACTCTGCTATTCTTTATATTTAGAACAATTTTTTGAATTAAATATGTATCTTTATCTTTTATCGTTCTTGGTGTGAACGGGCCTTCACACTGTGTATTTATCCACATTTTAATATGTGTTTTAATATTCCTCGGGTCATAGAGCTTTTTAGATGGATGCCGACCGAGGCTTTTTAGGTTGGGTAGAATCCAGTTGGCTCCCATGGCTGCAATACACTGTGTTTTCCATTAACTGGCAACCCAGAGTTTCAAAATACTATTGGGTAAATTGGCAGTTGGTAAGATCACATGGACCAAAACAAAAACTGACATTCCGACACGGAACGCACATTCAAATAGAATATCTGGCTGTAGCATTGTTTTTTCGGAGAAACAATTATTTGAACTTATGTGTGCTAAATCTTTATGCTTTGGAACAATAAAACAATTTACATACAGGACTTGTAAGCAGTGATCCTTTTTAGTAATAGTCAACCGTTCTTATACAGATGTTATTCACCATTGAAAAAGTTCCAAAACTCCTGAGCGGCCTCATGGTGCTTTGTATTGAAATAATCTTATTTCCGGCTACAATCGAATCAAATCATTATTACAACATGACCATGGGCTGGTGGAATTTGTTTCTATGTCTTTCATTTGATTTTGCCATTAACCAGCAGCATGAACAATGGGCCTGGAGCAGCACTGGTGTTCAGTGGCTTGCTAATGGTCTCAGTGTTGATGGCTCATGGCTCACTTCTTATGTCTAATGAACCAGCAACTTTCCAGTTACCAGCCCTGAGCCTTAAACACCACACCAAAACGTTACATCATTCGTCTTGCACTGAAACCTCAAGCTGGGTTTTCAAACCCAAGACCTATCAAGGCCGAGATACACCTTGAAGTTATTTTTTTTAAACAATAAATGGAAGAATGCAAATCCTCTGATGTAAAATAGCATACAAAAAATAATAATAATAATAGTTTTATAAACTGTGTATACATTTAATTTAATTGTATTATTTTATTTAAAATTTGGCATCCCTTGTAATATTTTCTGTTATTAATGTAATACTACGTAATTTTTTATTTAATGTTATTCATAAATTATGCATACCAAAACTGTTCCAATGCAATAAAGTCAAGGATAACTGCCAGATTGCAGCACAAAAAACAACAACAAATTGTGTTTTGAGCGACATCTTACGCCCGGTAGCATCTTGGCCCATCTTACCTAATTTTGCTTCCAGTTCCCTCACCTCCATTTAGCTCTTGTATGCATGCAGCATCACTGAAGTTGGCTGAAGAGAGAAGTTAATGAGGAGAAGTGGTGATCGACTCTTAGATAATCTCAGTGAAGCCCAGAGAGAGAGAGAGAGAGAGAGGAGGAACACTTATGGCTCTTAATTCTCCACTTGGGTTTGAAAGAAGAGCTCCCAAAGACTTTCTTATCGCTTTTGACAGCCCTTTGTTCTGGAGTGAGGGAGGTGACAGAGGAGAGGAGAGATCAAAATGAGAGAGCGAGAGAGAGAGAGGATGAGATAGACTCAGAGAAAGCAGAGCTCCACATGAGCAAGTGCTAGAAAAACCTGCATGGGACTCTGAACTGCAGTATACTGAAAGAACAAGGGTTTATGTCACCCAAACGCTTATCTTCTCCTCTCACTTATCCAATTGGTTAAAACGGCTAAAGATATAGGGTATGAAATATAATCCTTATCTTTACCCCCTTTTCAACCTCTCATCTTCTCATTCACAGTTTGCTTTGGCACTGCAAGCACAGTATATTTAGTGGCTGCTGTCTCCGTTTAATAATATTTTTCTCTCGCTGTCTAACATGTGGTGAAGCTGTATTTCCCTTACGTGCCTATTGAACCAGAAAACCCATCTTATTCAGCTTCGGTAGGCTGTTTATGTAGTGATTATGTCATCCTCCTGCCCTCTGCCTCTTCACGTAACTCAATGTCATTTTCTCCCTCCCTCCCTCTCACTCACTTGTTCTTTTCTGAACACAATTTAACTGCCACTCAGGGGGAAACAGATTTGCCTGACCTGTGGCTTACTGTAGGATATATATATATATATATATATTAGTGCTGTGTTGAAAAAATCGATTCACCAATTCTAAATCGATTTTCATATTAATTTCTAAAGATCGATCCGTAACTCAGAGGATCGATTTAATAACAGGCCTACATTTTCCCCATAAACACACTGAGACACGGCGACCGGCGGCGCTGCTAATGCAGTTTCTCTGAATCCACTTGTTGACAAGAAAGGAGGAATGAATCGTTCACATAGCGCGTTTTTTGCGCGTGCAAATTCGTTCATGGTCGTTCATGGCAGGCGCGCCTCTGTTCATGGTTGCATAGCAACGGCAGACGCAAAGGGAAAGCACGCGCTTGTTGAGAGGAGAAAGCGGTGCAAACTCGTGCAAACTGCGCTCTCCATGATGACGAGGAAGTATCATCAAATAATTAATTGATTTCTAGCCCTTGCATTAGCTTTACTACTAGATATATTCATTGAGATGAGAAATAAAAAGCCGCCCTCTACAGCTATGATCAGCTGTTCGGCCGAGCTTTCCATGTTGTTACGGAAAGGCCGTAACAGGCTTGTTTTTGTCACATGACCTGTTGAGATGCATTGAAGTGCTTCTCACTGAATTTGCACGCGCATAAAACGCGAAATGTGAACGGCCCCTAAAGTGGTATCGTGTGCGGTTCGTTGTATCTAGTTTAAAAGGCCTTTTAAATATGAACGCAGTTTTGGATTAAATAAAAGGACAGTCAATTATGTCAAATAAAAACACGTTTTATCTCCTGTTTAGTTGGTAACACTACATTAAGACACCATTCATTAACATTGATGCCTTATCTAACATCAATACATTGAGTGAACAATACATTTTTACAACATTAATGTATGTTTGTGAATGTTATTTAATACAAACACTTGATTGTTCATGAACAGTTAAAACTTTTGATTTTAAAAATATAAGATCGGATCAGATCGGATCGAATCGAATCGAATAATGATAATCGATTCAAGATCTTGAGAATCGGAATCGAATCGATTCTTGAAATTTGAATCGATACCCAGCACTAATATATATATATATATATATATCACCTATGTTATTTAACCTGTTATACTTCAAGAAGAAAAAAAATGTTTTAGTATTACAAGATATGCTATCATTCAATATATTGTTTTCACATAAAGAGGAATTTCTGTTGGGAAAACGCATTTGCTCGCATATCTTTACTGATTAGCTTGCAGTAACTGATGGCGATGATATTAGGATCGATTATCTACAAGAGCCTTCCCACTATAGATTGTCAATAGAGCAGCATGTTATATTAATTAAGCGACCTGAAGGCTGAGCACTCATTGGGGAGTTAGCCGTTAAACTGCATCATAACCAATGTCGCATCGACCAATCACGCGGCCACAGAGCAGTTAACGTGTGTGTCAGCAAACTGAGCCGCGATCGATCGAGCGCTAGTCGATATCTGTAGGGTTTTCTCTCTCTCTCTCTTCCATCATATTAACATTACCATCTATCTGTGTCTTCCTCAGAACGGCCGGCTGAAATTCTCCATTGCTTAATCTTGTCTGCTTTCAAAGGAACCGTAGCCTACCATAAACAGCCTGAATCGTCACTATGGCCTTGGCAATAACATCTTTTTGGAAACCTTAAGTGCAGGGGTTGGGTGATTTTCACTTAGATAAGGGTTCACCGGTGGCGTGAGTTATACTGCTGTTGCTCGAGTGTGTAAATCTGAGCTCTGAGCTTTGCTGTAGAGCTGCTTTCTCTGCAAGTCCAATAGCCTCTGAGAAAAGAAAGATGTAAATAAGCTCTGTTAATTAGCCCTTGCTATCAGCTCCCTCTGGGCTCCGGAACACAACTCGTGCTCAAATAAGGTCTTTATCAGTCCGACGGCTCCTCAACACTGCAACACTTAACAATTGTGCTACCTTATGCATATATGCAAAATAAACCTGGTGTGTTTCGGGATGGATTGAGTCGGTTTTACATGTAGAACTTTGGGTTTGGGTCCACTCCAGGATATATATATATATATACAATTGTGTGTGTGTGTGTGTGTGTGTGTGTGTGTGTGTGTGTGTGTGTGTGTGTGTGTGTGTGTGTGCATGGATCTATCTATCCATCCATCCATCCATCCAATCCATCCATCCATCCATCCATCCATCCATCCATCCATCCATCTATTCATCTGCAAGTAAAGTGGACAGAGCCTAGAGGACGTAAAAAAAAGGATCTTTACGAGTTTGAGTCAAGTTTGGTCAATATCGGTTGGGTCAGATCACTGTGTCTTTGTTAACAGACTTTAGTTAGATGTCCTACTTACAAAGTTCTACAAGTTTTTAGCGGACAAACAAAATGAGGCTGTGAGTATATGCAGTTTGTTCACTGTGTCAGACTATCAATGATACAGTCAATGAGACATCAATGTGTCAGAAAATGCAGTGGGTGGAAAATCAGACGTCATCTTGGATCTAAGAAGACACTTCTATCCGTCATAGTGTCGTTTTCGTTTGCGTCAAACGCAATGCTGTCTTCTCCGACTCTGTGTTATAGAAGGCCAGGGTGTGTTTCCGAGTTTGTACGTTGACATGCGTCTGTGTGTCGTCAACTAAAGAGCTTCTTTTCCAAACATGGTAACAGAGTCTCTGTCCCAGGTGATCTTCTGTCTGCAGTGATATCAGGTTTTGATTTTCTTTCTCTCTCTCTCTCTCTCTCTCTCTCACTGTTTGGTAACACGTGTTTAATATTCATGCGCTGTTTTGTGTTGTAAGTAGAATCTTTTATCGGCGTCGCTCTCTCTCCTGTTTGTGCACCTGTCTCTGAGGGAGACGCTCTGTGAAGACAGATGATGAAAAGAGACTTCGTGGTTTCTCTGAGTGTTTTCTACAGAGTTCACACTCAGCTGTTAAACACTTCAGCATCGAGCTGGTGCCTCAAGGTTGGTTCAGTGGGGTCACGGGAGCAGAGATTTTATGCCTACGGCACATTAGATGTCTTAAAAAGCAGGACGGGTCATCTATGTGGAAAAAAGGTGATTTCAGCTTCAGATCCATCCATCCATCCGTCCGTCCGTCCGTCCGTCCGTCCATCCATCCATCCATCCATCCATCCATCATTTTGTCTGTCTGTCTGTCTGTCTGTCTGTTGTACTCATCCATCCATCCATTCATCCATCCATTCATCCATCTATGATTTCATTTTAAATTGCTACTGTAAGTTCTGTCATTCATCCTCGTTTGTCTCACCGTATTACTTTAGTTGTACACATTTAAGAGCTTTTAACATCCACATGCTTTCTTTTTGGGTATCATTTCTATTTTTGTGGTCACGTCTGTCAGATGTGTAATTGTTGAAGACAGCAGGAGATGGATAGGAGAGAGAAGAGTTGGATGTTTTCCCAGACATCGAGTTTGCTGTGCGGCTGAAGATAGATGTGTTTGGCACGTGACGACTCCGGGAGGAATTGTCTGGTGCGGGGCGGTAGGGACACATTCAACAGTCGTAATCACCACAGAGATCACTCCTGATCCATCAGCAAAACAAAACAAACTGCCCAGTTTCTTAGGATCAGCAATCTCTTTGACGTGTTTTCTGACATGTCACTCGATGAGATTGCTGCTGGACATCTTCCAGCGGGATCTACCTCCAACATATGCCACTAACACTGGGATTTGGAAAGATAGGAGAACAAATATCTGCCTTCACTCTGTCCTCTTTTGCTCTTTCTATTTCTATGACATTCAAAGTCAAACTGCAATCAAAGTTGACTCTACTTTAATACACGTCTTGGTCTTATTGTGAAAAGTTCACATTATTACAAAGATGTTTGTCTTTGTAATCCTTCATCAAAATGTAATAACCTACTCTGACTCTAAAACGACTTTGACTTTCCTTTTCCTACACACTTTTTTCTCTTTGAATATTCCGTCTAACTGAGAAACAAGTCTTATTATGGATGTAAAATGGGGTGGGAATGTCATTTCATGTTGATATTTTTTTAATACCCGTGCCATAAAGATATTTATCATTTAACGTTCAGACCCTTCCAAGTTCAGGAAACAGGAAATTGCTGCACTTGTTCTTCAAGTGCACCTAATTTAATGATTGCCTCTCATTCTCGTCCCATTTTTTCCTTGAAATCTGTTCTCATTACCGTTTAACTACTTTCAAAGAAACCTTGATTCATGAACCCAATTAATTTTAAAAAGCTCTCTGCTTAGTTGTACGGTTACGGAGGATCTTTACCCAGAATGCATCCGGTGCATCAGCTCTTGAGATGTGCATGTCAGCTCACTGCAGTGATCTGCAGTCTAGCAAATTACAACTAGCCGGTGGGGTTTAGAGCGGAAGTGTGCGGAGGAGGGAAGGGCACAGTGTGTTGGATCGGTACAGTGGTGTTTCCACAGGCCCTCGGCGGCCCATGAGCCCACTGTGGTTATTACCAGACCAATACAATCAGCCTTCACTCAGTCTGCTCAAATGAGGCTGCAAATGCAATTACAACGCAACTAGCGAGGGGGAGGGTGTTGGGGAGGGTAGCCCTGGCCTTGGCAGACAAGAAATTTAATTAAAATGGGACAGATTTGACTCTCTCTCACTCCGTCTAATTTTATTTCTCAAGGACTTTCCAGCTCAGATCCAACGAAGAGATGAAGTCAGGCAAGCAGAACTCAAAAACCTTGGGTCATTTCTTTCTCTTTCTCTATCCCTCCTGAATTCATTCAGCCACATGATTTTGGTTGTTTCAGTGAGAAAATTACCAGGGTCATATTCACAAGTTTTATTACACCGTGCCTTTAAAAAAAAAAAAAAGCCCCAGATCTGCTCTCCGGTCATTTATAAGACCACCATATGTCAAACCGCTGACCTTTATGGCACAGGATACACCGTCCTGGTGTCAGCACTAATGTCTTACAAACACACTACACCTTGACATTCAACTGATTTCTGGACTGCACCGCTACATCTCATGGGTACAGATGCTTTCTCTCAAACTCACACACGGATAGTACATCTACTCTTTACAGCCTCAGAACAGTGTTGTTCTTGTGTTTGCTGTGCACAACCCCACTGTGATGTTGTCTGCCTTCATATCTAAAGTTTACTGTCTGTCCACATAGCATTCTGTCTGTCTTACATTATATGGCTTCTGTTGTTCTATCTGTCTGTTTTTCTATCAAATGTTTTCAGTCGTTCTGTCTATCTGTCATTATATCTGTCTGTCTATCTATCTAACGTTTACTGCCCATCTTTCTATCTAACATTATGTCTGTCTGTCTGTCTAACATTCTGTCTGTCTACATATCTATCGCTTCTGTTGTTCTGTCTGTTTTTCTTTCAAATGTTTTCTGTCTTTCTGTCTACCTAGCGTTCTGTCTGTCTATATCTATCGTTCTACCAGAAAGACTTGGGAGAATAAATGGCGTAACCAGAATACATTTATTAACAGCTCAGCAAGCACAATGTGATATAAAGTACTTTGGCGTAGGCCCCGTCCGTAGCTCACATTTCGAGGGTACGGAATCTGCATATCCTGCCTGAAGACGAAGGCAGGGGCGCAGCCGACCCCCGGGAGTTATAGGAAGGGACCATCCTGGTGGTGGTGTTGGGGAGGATGGAGGAAAATGGACATCTTGGTGGAGGTGGGGAGGATGGAGGAGAAGGGACATCTTGGTGGTGGTGGGAGGATGGAGGAGAAGGGACATCTTGGTGGAGGTGGGGAGGATGGAGGAGAAGGGACATCTTGGTGGAGGTGGGGAGGATGGAGGAGAAGGGACATCTTGGTGGAGGTGGGAGGATGGAGGAGAAGGGACATCTTGGTGGTGGTGGGAGGATGGAGGAGAAGGGACATCTTGGTGGTGGTGGAAGGATGGAGGAGAAGGGACATCTTGGTGGTGGTGGGAGGATGGAGGAGAAGGGACATATTTGTGGTGGTGGGGAGGATGGAGGAGAAGGGACATCTTGGTGGAGGTGGGGAGGATGGAGGAGAAGGGACAACTTGGTGGTGGTGGGAGGATGGAGGAGAAGGGACATCTTGGTGGAGGTGGGGAGGATGGAGGAGAAGGGACATCTTGGTGGTGGTGGGGAGGATGGAGGAGAAGGGACATCTTGGTGGAGGTGGGGAGGATGGAGGAGAAGGGACATCTTGGTGGTGGTGGGGAGGATGGAGGAGAAGGGACATCTTGGTGGAGGTGGGAAGGATGGAGGAGAAGGGACATCTTGGTGGTGGTGGGGAGGATGGAGGAGAAGGGACATCTTGGTGGAGGTGGGAAGGATGGAGGAGAAGGGACATCTTGGTGGAGGTGGGGAGGATGGAGGAGAAGGGACATCTTGGTGGAGGTGGGGAGGATGGAGGAGAAGGGACATCTTGGTGGAGGTGGGGAGGATGGAGGAGAAGGGACATCTTGGTGGAGGTGGGGAGGATGGAGGAGAAGGGACATCTTGGTGGAGGTGGGGAGGATGGAGGTGAATGGAAGCGTCAGCATCTGCAAACTCAAATATGTGTAAGTTTCGATCTTTTATACTACGAGTATTTAGAGCATGATTGGATAAAGAGAAGGTCTTTCCGGCAGAACTTACGCTAAACCATTCATTTCTGTCTATCTGTCTAACATTCTGTCTGTCTGTCATTCTATCTGTCTGTCTATCGGTCTAATGCTTACTGTCGGTTTTTCTATCTAACGTTTACTACCCATCTTTCTATCTAACATCCTGTCTGTCTTTCTATTTATCTAATGTTCTGTCTGTATGTACTGTATGTCTATCATTCTATCTGTCTGTCTGTCTGTCTATCTATCTATCTATCTATCTATCTATCTATCTATCTATCTATCTATCTATCTATCTATCTATCTATCTATCTATCTATCTATCTATCTATCTATCTATCTATCTATCTATCTATCTATCTATCATCTATCTATCTATCTTTCATTTTAGCTGTCTGTTGTTCTATCTGTCTAACATTATGTCTGTCTGTCTGTCTATCTATCTCTCTATGTGTCTGTCTTTCTATCTAAAGTTTTCTGTCTTTCTAACCATCTGTAATTTTATCTCTCTGTCGTTGTATCTGTTTAACGTTCTGTTTTTTTTTTGTTATATATATCTAACGTTCTGTCTGTCTGCCAGTGATCTGCTCTTGTGATAACTAAATAGTTTGTTTGGATAGTAGTGTTGCTACCTTTAGTACCTTCTTTCTCAGACACATGCACACACACAGACTGACAGTAAGATTTGCATCAGATCTTTTATTGCAGGTGTGCTGCTGATGTGTCTTTGTATTTGTATTCTCTGTGGAGATTTACATGAGTAAACTGTCTTTCACACAGTCACAGAGGAGCCGTTGAGAGGATGATACAGCATAACGGTGTGGGTTTGTGTGTTTTTGTGTGTGATAAAGACAGCTTGTAATTAATTTTGTTTATTGGCTCACCTTGCCTACGTCTAGATGTAGAGCAAACTAATCTGTTTTTATAGCACCAGGCAGTGAAAACACGCTCGCACAGAAACATAAGCGCACACAGTCTCTCACACACACACACATTTTCAGAGATCATCCTTTCAAATTTTTATGGGCACATCAGAGTAAGGCCTGGGACAGCAGCAAACAGCAAGACTCAGTTAAAATCAAACAGGAACACGTGGATTTATACATAAACACAATGTCTGGCAAGTGGAGCATGCTAAGCTAGTGAGTAAAGAACAGAAAAGAGTTAAAAACCAAACTATAGTTGGAAAAAAGAGGACATTTTTCCTGTCAATAGCATTATTTCTGTAAATGTGACCCTGTTCACACCTTGTCACAGCCACACATCTCAAACCCATCCTCCAAATATTTCATCCACCCAAACTTACAGTATTGCAGCACACAGTCTCTGTTGGCTTGTCACATTCTGTTCTTCACTTTTTGTCACAACTTGCTATTTTTTTAGTAGGTAGACGATTTATAGGTATATATTTTGTAGTAATGTAGCTATAAAATAAAAATGTATATAAATATATTGGACAAACAAAGACTATAGGATGAAACTGGGACATAAACTGGCCTGTTCCTCTCTCGCTCTCCACTGTCGTTGCTCCTCCGTGAGAGATACAAGACCGGTGCGTCGCGCAGGTGTCGCTCATTAGTAATCACGCCACCGGCCTCGCGCCATTCTCACGGCCCTTGACCTCGTCCTGCTGTGTGTGTGTGTGTGTGTGTGTGTGTGTGTGTGTGTGTGTGTGTGTGTGTGTGTGTGTGTGTGTGTGTGTGTGTGTGTGTGTGTGTGTGTGTGTGTGTGTGTGTGTGTGTGTGTGTGTGTGTGTGTGAGTGAGTGAGTGAGTGAGTGAGTGAGTGAGTGAGTGAGTGAGTGAGTGAGTGAGTGAGTGAGTGAGTGAGTGAGTGAGTGAGTGAGAGATAGAGAGAGTATATGTTTTGTATAATATGTACTGCATACACTGTAAAACAAATCTGTACTGTATAAAGTTTAGTGATGTGCTTTTACTGTTTTTTGTCTTTATTGTTTGTTTACTTATTATTTTGGTAATATTGGCCCCTACAGTCCCTATATGAAACAGCTTAATAAACATTCTACATATGATCAATTAAACGCTAATGAAAATGTTAAAGTGATTGTCCATACATTAAGGATTATGGGATAGAAAGAAATGTAGAAAAAAAACTAAACAATAGATGTCCCCCACCATGATAGAAAAACAATTGTGTATATGTGTGATCTGCTTAGTTCCTCCAAGTTTTATTATTCTGTGAAAGCGGTTTATGAGCAGTCAGTCTTCTGTAAGCAATTATTCATGGACTGTGATTCCCTTTAAGCCAAGTGCAACAGCCCATATATTGCAGACGTAGCGTGTACAGTCTCGTTTATAGAGGTGCAGGACCTTTTTTTCTCTGAATGCTGCTAATGGATTTTTAACACATAAGCTTCTGTCCACACATAAACTTACATACACACATCTGCTGTTGCTCAGAAACCATCTGCGATGTCTACTGTACGCTTGAACAGCAGGTGAACTAGGGTTCTCCAGCCCAACTGTATACCAAGTCTTTCATCATAGACAGAGAAGGAGAGAGAGACAGGTCTTAATCTAACTACAAAGCTCTCTCTCTCTCTCTCTCTCTCTCTCTCTCTCTCTCTCTCTCTCTCTCTCTCTCTCTCTCTCTCTCTCTCTCTCTCTCTCTATCTCTCTCTCTCTCTCTCTCTCTCTCTCTCTCTCTCTCTCTCTGTGTATCTGCCTCTGTGTTTTGAGAGCTAATTTGTCCTTCATCTTCATCTCTAATAGGAAGTCATTTGGGCCACATAAGGATTCATTATCCTAACAAGTCTTAGAACAGATGGGCTCACATTACCAGGCTAGAGCATTCACCTTGCGAAAGAAAACATATTTGCAAAGGGAGATACCAAATAACAGACAAAACTGTTAGAATATTATGCTGAAGGGAAGGGAAACATAGAGGGAAAGAACACGAATAGGGCTAGAAATGTGTGAAACATAATGTGTTATCTTGCAATGTTGTGGTCATGTGACTCTTTTTTGACCGACTTCTCTAATATAATATATAGGTGTAAGGTGTATGGGGACGTTCAAAATCAGAACTAAACTGTATGTTTCATTGGCTAGAAGTCTTATTAGAAGATTGTAAGTGGGAGGAGAAAGGGTAGAATGAAAGCAAGACCCCGAGAGGGACGGTGAGATGCAGCAGGGAGGTAAAGCATGAAAGAAAGAAGTGTAGATGTTTTTCAGGCCTGTATTGACTCTCCGCTCACATAGCTGATCGATTGCTCAGGCAGTAAGAGGTGCTTTGTGATTGAGGCTTATGGTTTGAATGAGGCTTAGAACGGGTTAGAAGCTACACTACAGCGAGAGAGCACTATTAAGAGTATCCCAAATCCCTGCTGTTCAATAACACTTCAGGGTCACAGGTCAAAATCAGATTTTATTAGCATTAGCATTAGCATTGTGCTGACTCTTTGGTGTACTTAACAATAAGGGATTGGCTATTTTATTGGTTTCAACTCGAAAGAATAAGGGTTTTTTACCCAACAATGTTTGGTTCCTATAGTGTTGCCTTCAAGTCATCCTTTAAGAAAAAAAAAATAGATATTTTTCTAAATAGCCTATAATAAATTATATATAAAACTATAGGTGTTAATATTTGCATTTTTTTTTCTTGGCTATTTTTTCTGTCTATATGTATACTGTCCAAAAAAGTATATATATTTTTTATATTTAAAAATGTATTATATATATATTAGTATTTTTATTTATTTTTATTGAAAATGGTTTTTCTTGCCCCTTAAATTACATTGTGTAATACATTTAGCCATTTGAGTGTTTAAATAAAATATATTTCTAATTTGAAAAAATGTGTACTTGCCTACTGTTTACAACACATATTTTAAATGTATTCTAGCCAGATTTTATCCCCTATAGTGTTAACTGTTAAAATAACTGGATTTACAAAATAAACACTCAAAGTATCAATGGACAATTCTGGATTTTGTACGAGTGCCGACTTTCTCAGTTGAGGGAGTTCATTAAAGAATTGTGGGTTAAACAAATTGGTATTGATCAAAAGCTTTTAAAGCACCTCATGAATGTTGGATATAACAATTTCATGAATGTTGGATATAACACTTTCGCCAGCATGTGCTGTGTGCAATGTTGATGAAAAATTGCTATAAAGCTATAAAAAAGAAGGTGACAGGCTTGCATGAAGAAACTACATTCACTATGGCTGCATGTGAACAATAAAACACATCAAGTAAACTTCAATTACACATTGCATGCTTTGCAATGTGCTTTGTTCTTGTACTAGCACTTCCTGCTTTTGTTAGAAAGTTGAAGAGAGAAACAATCTGATAGCTCAATGAGTCAATTTCATTCCAAAGGCATAATGTTTTCCAAAGTCACAAGAACTTCTCAGGAGGACCTGAAGGCAACGCTAGTACTGTATAGCAATTTACCACTTTAGCATCAAGGTTCTGGCTGGTCAGTCTCTAGAGATTTACATGTTCGCCCGATAAATGTGTGATGTGCCCATAAACATGAGTAGTGTAAGGCTGACGCATCGCATGATGAATAGCTGGCAGTCAGCACGACTCTTTTGTCATGGGGTTTGTGTCAATAAAATGGACTCTGTACGTCAATTCACCAGCTAATCAATCAACGCCTATAAACCATACTGTCACTTTACTAGTTTACTCTCTCACCCTGTTTCTCTCTCTCTCTTTTATGTCTTCTCTCTGCATAAATCAAACTTAACGGCCTATAATAATCACAACAAAATGCTTACATGCGCCGTTCTCTTCCTCTACATTTGTAAACATGGCACAGCTAGCGTAAATGCTAATGCTTATGCGATAAGATTCCTCCCTTGTTTTGAGGAAAACAAATAACAACGGAAGAGTATATGTAGTCATCACCAGGCTGATTTATTCTTATACAGAGACATGAAATGGGAGATAAAAAAACTAAATGGGATGAGGGTGTCAAGGACAGTTGGGAAATCAGAGTCAGTCTCTTTGGCTATGATAGCAAGGCTTATTTTTCCACCACTCGAGGGTTATTTAGCTATACTCAAGTTTTGGATTTATTCCATGAGCTCATCTTCCTTTCCCATCCTAGGAGGAGCTGAAGTGTTTTGCCGGAAACGGCACCTGGTTTGCGTAACCATAGCAGCGGCGGCTGAGGGGATATTCCTCAAAGGGTTTGAGAAATTAGGTCTGAGTCATTTATGAGTAATCTCCGCAGTCTTTTGTTAACGTGTGAATATTTAATGGCCGATGGAGGGCCTGTCATCTGTTTTTAAAGGGGAACATGGAGAATTGTATGCACAACAAATGGCCCACAGTCCACTTCACTCATTGCTGGTTCCTTATTGTATGATCTTTTGCTATTGAGAGCCCACCCTTATGGGCCCACAGATGAGGGAGCTCAACCCTTGAATTATATGTCACGTATATACAAACCAGTATTGGGGAATAACTATTGTGGTTCATAAATTCACACATAAATTCAAGACCACCATCTGGCAGCTGGAAGTGTGTGTGTGTGTGTGTGTGTGTGTGTGTGTGTGTGTGTGTGAGTGCAGAGAGAAGAGAGATCTGTTCAGGTCTCCCACCGAGTGAACCGATCCTCCAGTGCACATTCACACTCTTATACCTCAACACAAACTACACAATGTAATCTATGGAAATAAATAGAGAGGGACCAGGAACGCAGAGAATAAAAGAACAGTGAAGAGTGGAGTGTGTCTGAAAGAGATGAGGAACAGCATCTTCACTACTTTGATGCCTCGCACCACTGTGGTTCCTCACCTCGTGAATATTAATTATTAAAAGTCGCTTCTTCGCCATAGGTGCATTTCTCTTCTTTTCTTCTGGCTGCACCACTTCAGATCTCTTTATGTAGACATGATAAAAGGCAGAAAGGATTGTCTTTTGGGAAAGATTTGCCATCTCGTTCCCTGCACAGCAAAGAGGAAAAAGTGAATTCCCTTTCACATGACCTTTTCAAGTTAAGTCATTTTTATTGAATGATGGTTAAAGTTGAATTAGTTTGAACTTTGATTGTTTGACGCTTCACTTGTTAGGGCTTTTAAGTCGTGATAAAATGAAAGTACTGACAGATCTTTTCTTCAAGTGTGATCTACATCCAAGTCTAACGGAAAAAGAAAAAAATGTAGGACAGGGAATTGGTTCTATGCATTAATTGTTCACTGGATTTTGTTTTTTTTACTGGATTCTGTGGTCGATTTGTTGTTTTAACCAGAAGTTTTAAAAGGTCAAAATGTATATATTTTTCAAATAAATAAAAAATATGAAGGAATAAATAGTTCATAATAAGATTTGTAACATATGGAGCCCCTCATAGGACATGGAGACGAAAAAAAAACTTAGATGGGCACTTGCAAAACGTTTGTGTTCATGAGAGAAACTTTGTGGTTGCTTTTAAAAGTTTTGTGATGGAAATAATGAAATGGAAATAAAAGGGTGTGAGAAAAGGTATATTTGAGTGTTTTTGCAATGGACACACATTTTTATACTTTTTTTCCATCACAATGTCCCCTTAGGTCCTATAATAACATGTATTTAGAAATACAAGTAAAATTTCATTTCATTTTGACTTTAAAGATGAAAAACTGAAAAGAAATGACTTAATACAGCAAAGCGTGAAAGAGGAGAACAATATAAAGATGACGGTATTTAGACGTTTCTTGTTTTGTTCTGCAAGAACTTCCTGCCTCTCTTGTCGTCTCTTCCTCTGACGGGCGTTGGCCAGTGTTATTGCGAGACCCCGTGACGCTGCAGGCTTTGGAACAGCTGTGGAGCCGGCAGGCTTTTTGGGTTGAGTCCTGCTACTGTTTCGAGAAAACTGCATCAGACAGTGTGTAGGCGTTCATGTCTACTCTCCTCCTCTCTTCTCTAACTCTTCTTAGCTATTCCGTTTCTATTCCTAAAGAGGACCAGATGCAAAGAAACAAGCCAGCTTTCATCTTAGGCTCTCAAAAAAGCCTTTCATCCCGGTATGACTGTGTGTGCGTGTTACGGAGCGAGAAACATGCTAGATGTTTCTGAGCCATTTCCATCAAGATTTCAATTGTCATCATCAACGCTGTTACTTACGGAACATTCTCGATGAGAAAAAAGACGGACGAGCACCTACAATCATCTCTTACATTTCAGAAGGGCAATTTTCATTATCCTGAGAGTGCATACTGTCTTTGCACACACACCGATACACACATCTGCAATCTAGAGCTACTCAGAACCCTTCCTGTTGCCACAAAATACCTGCTTTGCCTAAAAGCATTGCGGGTAATTTCTGTTATTGTCTCTCACTTGCTATTTCTCGCTTTCTGTCTCTCTTTCTCCCTGTTTATCTCTCTGTTCTTGTTTTTTTGTGAGTGCAGAAAGCTTGTTGAGATTGCAGGAGTATGTCCGCTGAAGCAGAGATGAAGGGTGATCAGTCCACGGGAGCGTCACCGGTAAAATAACGGCAGATAAAAGGGTTCTGATGAAAGTTTCTGGACCGGGTCTTTGGTGTGGAGTGCTGTCAGGGTCTCTGAGGGTCTACACTTTGGGTTTTATCGCCATGCTGTAGAGCTGAAACTGCAGGAAGATGCATCTCACTCCAGAAGGAATGCATGTGCAAATGAAACCAATTCATCTAGAATGAGTTGACGTTGATTCACAGAAATGAGGAGAAAGTAGGCTCAGGGAAATCGTGTCGTTTGTAATTGTGCTTTCTGTATATTTTTGTCTGGAAATATTCGTTTTTTTTCTGAGGTTAATTGTATTTCTGTAATTGCAGAATACATTTGGGCTTTGCAGCACTGTGGGTTTTGCAGCATCTGTGCCAAATGTTTCCATATGGACCTGAAATATCCTACTTGGGGCTTATAACCCCTACCCAGAGCACCATGAAAGACACGTTGCAAAACTACTTCTCTCTTGTTGCTTTATATAATATAATATCTATAGTTAGAGAGCCGTGTTATTGATTTCTTTGCCGGTTCTCCATCTGTGCCTTGGGAACCCATATAAGAATTTTATGATTGTATGTCTATTCTGGTTATCCTAAGAGGATAGTAAAACCTGAAAATCACCTAGACACTTGGGCTTATGGCTTGGGCCTGTAAAGTCCCACTCTGGAATCATTGGAAACTGCATAGCAATAGCATGTTAAAAATGCGTTTTACCAACACCATAGCAAAACCCTGGCATTGTGATGAAGATTGTTCACATTTTATTCAGAAAAAGTCAAATCTAGTTCTTTCCTGTTGCAATATATTATAAATATAGGTTCAGTTAGAGAGCCCCTGTCATCTCTTCTTTTGCCTGTTCACCATTGGGACCTTGGGAGCCCATGTAAGACTAAAGGGAATGAATTATATTCTGACCTCTCTGTCTTCCTCCTCTCTCTTGATGCTAGAAGAAAGCGTAAAGTTTGAGTTGTGGAGGATTCTACGATGGTGCTCTGGAGAGCTGAGCTGGCCTGATTCAGACACGCCACCCAGGGATCATAAATCTGCTCCCCGCGTCAGTGCAGCGATCGGCTCGTAGGCTCCTTTAGTCTCTCTCACTGTGTAGATGTGCTGGAAGTAGAGACGGAGAGCAGGTTTATTGCCTGCCTTATGGAGATTAGCTCCATCCCAAATGAGTCACTTATCCTATGCCTGACACTTTAGTGAAGATAAGCAGTCTGTCTAGGGGACAGCGGCATTTGCACACTTTGATTTCATGGTAGCACTGCAGAGAAAAACGATCACAAATTCTTAAAAGTGTTTACAGACTCCTCAGTGGAAGCCGCCACTGTTGTGCAATGTTTATTAATTGTTGTAGTAAGATGAAACCTAAGTACACATTCCTGTGAAATATTAATCAGTGCACGTTATTATTGCATGTTTATCTTCATAATTTTTGTATTTTATATATGTTTATATACTACGGTGGCTGAGAGAGCTCAACGTGCTGCAACTAAAGAAAACACATGCAAATAGAAAAAAAACCAGCATATTAAGAAAACATCTTAACCAGCTTGACAATACATGTGCTGCGAATACTCACAACGCAAACAAATACAGGAACATGCTGCAAATACTCACAATGCAAACAAATACAAAAACGCACTACAAATACTCACAACGCAACCAAATACAAAAACGCACTACAAATACTCACAACGCAACCAAATACAAACATGCTGCAAATACTCACAACGCAACCGAATACAGGAACATGCTGCAAATACTCACAACATAACCAAATACAAAAACGCACTACAAATACTCACAACGCAACCGAATACAGGAACATGCTACAAATACTCACAATGCAACCAAATACAAAAACGCACTACAAATACTCACAACGCAACTAAATACAGAACTGTGCTGCAAACATCACTCCTGTTTCAATCTGAAATACATTAATTATGTAAGTAAAGCAGGTTCCAGACATCATTTCATGTTGACTGTAAATGCATATTCATTTAGTGCCGTTGCCACCGCTCAGTCTGTTTAGGAAAAGGTGTAAACAAACAGACTCTGTAAACAGCTTGATAAATAGTAACACTGCAGTTATCTCTTGTATGGCCAATTGAAAAAGTACCCACTCTTGGGAAATGAAACGCATTCGCACACACACGGGTGGAAAATCCAAACCCTTCGCTTCCCCCAAGGACCCAACCCTACCCCACTTTTCTCCGAGCCTCTTCATAAATGAAAAGACCCTTTCTCTCTGCTCAGCACTGATGGAGAGATACGCTTGTCGCTGCAGACCAGGATATAAACTGGCAAACCTCGCTCGTGCTCATCACTTTAAAACCTATGAAAATGGAGGATCAGAGCTAATCTCCTCCACCCACTAATAGCGCTGCGTTTGATTGGATAATCTGTCAAGCGGCAGATAAGCTCAGCTCTTTCTCTGACTGAGGGAAGAGGATGTGAGACAGCTCATAATTCTGACCCGGAGCAAAAAAAGTCACTCCTCTCTCTCCTCAACTCTTCCAATCCATGCTGGCTTATTTCCCTTGGTGTGATGGGTTATGGCTTACATATCCATAAAATTAGCATATATGACTTTGTTTTTGTCTTTTTTAGGGTTTGTGTAAACCATAACATTTGAATTGCAGAAACCAAGTGGCATTTAACAAAAAAAATTGTTAGCATAATCACACTTTTAAAGCCCAGCATTTCACAAAAATAAGTTTTGATGCTATTTGAAAGTATCATTTACTCACCCAATTTTGAATAATAATATATTATGAAGAATATTTGAGCTGATTTGTCTCTACAATGTATGTATGTGGCGCTTTGCATTTTTTTTTTTTTTATCTCTGCCGCTTTCCAATCCTGTCAGGTTGGCCTTATTAGTGTGGCTTCTGTCTGAGCAATCAGAGCTTATTGTTGGAACTGACTGAACGTGAGCACCTGCTCTTAACCTGGCTGGAATATAAATGAGGGATTAACATAGCCGCTCAAGTGGCTTCTGTTCTCCTGATATCCCCAGTTGTGTGTTTCGAGGAAGGCCCAGTCCGCTCTCGCGTGAGGAGTGAAGCCCACCTGCTCGCTGTCTGCTCTGGTGTTTGGCTCCTGGCCAGTCAGTCATGTCGGGAGAACTGGAGCTATGTGCTAACGTCTCCCTGACAGATTCTCCCACAGAAGCTCATTTGGGGTTTGCTCACGCAGAGGGAGGACAGGAAGTGTTGGAGAAAACAAAGATGGAAGAGACGAAGAAAGGCGGACATGTTGCGGAAACAAGGAAGGGACATGAATGAATGAACAAACAAATAAAAAAATGAACAAACAAATGACAATGAACGATTTAATGGAAGAGAACAATTAGCACATTTTAAAATTGTACATATTATTTATTTTAAATATTTGATAGTAATAGTTGTTATTATATTATATAGTTATTATATTAATCAAATAATTATTTTTCATATTTATTATATTATATTACATAATTAATAATTGTATTATTATTATTTTAATATATGACTACAAATACAATAATATAATACTTAATACTTATAATACTATAATAAAAAATATTGCATATTAAAAATAATAATGTTCATAAATTAATTTTTTTTATTAATTAATGAAAGAGAAAAATGTGCGTATTGTAAAATTAAATATGTAATTTAGTTCAATTATTTGAAGTTAATTATTACATTATATAAAAATAATACATTATTATTATTATAAATACTATTATATTGAAAAAAGTACATTTTTGGTGATGTTTTTCAAGGAGACCCTGCAAAGGATCTTTATCTGCATCACTGATTGTGTTTTTTTGGGTTCAATTAATTTTGGACTTTTTATTATGATGTTCCAGCGGACATTTAATGGAGCCACTGAACAAGCGATGTAAGAGGGAGAACACGAGGGAGAAATGTAGCATGTTCATCCAAATGACAAAATTTACATGAAATATCCCCTCAACTCTATAACTGACCGTTGGATCATATCTGTCATCGTGCTGATCAAAGTCATAATGGCGCAGTGTTCATAGTTAGTTTACTTATTGGGCTGGATAAATGATCTGTCATTATTCCATCCCTTTACATTTGTATTAGCATGAAGAGCACACTTGTTCGGTGACCCTGCACTTGTCCTATCGTTCTCCTCACTGCCCTGCTCTTGTTCTCATTTTTGTTCCAGTAGACCTTAGTCAGAGTTAACGCCATTTAATTAGACAAGAATGAAAATGAGGCTGTGAGGGATAGAAGTGCAGACTGTTGAATATATAGTGTTTTAATCTCTTGGGTAATGTTTCATTTTCATGAATCGTGTTTTTTTGCCACCTGAAAAATTAGCAAAAATCTGTTTACTCTGAGATCATATTTGATCATATTTAGTGTTTTATTTCTGTACTCAGACATGACGCCCCTGCTTTGGTTATAAATAGCCAAATTCTCACGCAGATGCTGACTTGTATTTCTGCCAGTGTACTTCCGTCTGTGCCGTGTCTTCTGTTGTGTACTTGTGTGGGAGTTTAAAGGTGTCAACAACAAGCTATCAGGCGCCCTTGCTTTAACAACCTCAATCAGATGCTTCACCAATCATATCTGTGAAGTCTCCATCTCTCAGTGTTTAACTGTCCGCAATGTAGACGCGAGCCACGCTAAATTTCACATTTGATGCAAGTTGATGCAACAATTATCTGTAATCTCTCTTTCGCTCAGGCCGGAAAGCACTTATCTCCGTTGAAGTCTGTTTCGGTTCAATTGTCTGCATTAGAGTGCAGCAAACAGTATTGAACTCTTGACTGCATTACCTTTGATCTAGATGAAACAAAATGACACCCAGTCTTTATTAGCCTGGGATGAGGCAGGTGGTAAAGGGACCAGTGGACACCAATGGAAAAACACACACTCTAAAAATGCTGGGTTGCTTTAACCCAATTTTGGGTCAGTTGGGTTAAAAATGTAATTTAAAAATGTAACCCAACTGCTGGGTTTGCCCATATTTGACCCAAAATTGGGTTGAAACAACCCAGCATTTATTAGAGCGCATAAGCTTAGGATCTGATGGTTTACAAGAGTGTAAAAGCAGCCGGAGATAAACGTTGACTGTGTTCATTTATGTAATAAATGTCTGCGGTCTTATTGTGCATGGTTTATCAGTGCACGTTTTTACAAAGAAAATCAAGAACAAATAATATTAACCAGTATTTTTGCACGGCACTGGAATGCTTGATTCTGATTGGTCAATCACAGCAATTTGCAGCGATATTTTTGTACGGTGTCCATTGAGCAGTGTAATTGACTGCTGTCCTTAAAATAAAATGAAATATAATAAATAATAAATTCAGCTTAAATAATTTGTCACTGCTGGTTTCAAGTCTCTCGTAACATTCCATTGTCTCTTTGTTCTCATAAATAAAAATAATATAACATTAAATTAAATATTAATAAATAATAAATCCAGCTTAAATCTTGTGTCACGATTACATTCCATGGTCTCTTTCTTCTCGTAAAATAAAGTATATAAAATAAAATAAAATGCTAAAGGAAAATAATATTAAAAATGAATAAACAATCAATTGAAATTAAATAAAAATCCTGAGATAAAATACTTCCTGTGCTTCGATAATCAAGAAAAACTACAATATATGGGCATTATGGAGACCTTCTTATGCTTGATGAACATTAATTTTATTTTAATTCTTTTAATTCTCTAGAATGTCATATAATGTATGCCGAAGCATTAAGATTTGGTCTTCCCTGGATTTAAGGATCCTATTCAAACACTTTAATTAGAAGGAAGTGTCCATATACTTTTGGCTCTGTAGAGTATCTCAATAGTCTGTGGCATTACAGGATTAAATC
Organism: Phoxinus phoxinus; assembly: GCF_949152265.1. NCBI lineage: Eukaryota > Metazoa > Chordata > Actinopteri > Cypriniformes > Leuciscidae > Phoxinus > Phoxinus phoxinus. The sequence continues at coordinate 7,160,709 of NC_136884.1, forward strand.
ATAGCCTACATTAAGCCTTCACTATCCTGACCGACCGTGTCCTTCACTCACAATTATCATGTGATCTCTGGCGGACTTGTAAATTATTCAACACTTCATGTACTTAGCCGCACTCGTTTACTTTTGGTAATAGCATGCAGTGATAATAGTTTTCTCAGCTTTCTCTCTCTGTGTGTGTGTGTGTGTGTGTGTGTGTGTGTGTGTGTGTGTGTGTGTGTGTGTGTGTGTGTGTGTGTGTGTGTGTGTGTGTGTGTGTGTGTGTGTGTGTGTGTGTGTGTGTGTGTGTGTGTGTGTGTGTGTGTGTGTGTGTGTGTGTGTGTGTGTGTACGCGTATGCATGCTTTATATTTTATGCATAGTCCTTTCGCTGTTCAGCTGTAATGAACATTTAGGTCTTTATAAATGTTACACAAGCCCTTTCCCCTGCATCTTTTAATATACGTCGTTTACAGAGCAAAAATATCAGTGTATGCGCACAATGTGTATATCGCAGTGTATGTTTGTGCTCATTTGCCTGCGTGTTATTATTCATATTCATCTTCTGCACTAATCTCTCCTTCGCTGGAAACCCTCTATATTAAGTTTTCCGTGCCCAGCGGGCTGTTTAAAACCGAGAAAGGGAAAATAAAGAGGTAGTGTGTTTAATATTAGTCTGCTTGAACAATATATGCTTGACATGTTTACTTGAAGAACAAAAAATGCTATTCCAGTGCAACCCAGTCAGCCAATTACAAGCGAAATTCCCTAGAGAAAGAGCAGTTAGCTTGAATTTACCTTCTTTTCGCTTGATTGCGCCATCTAGATATGTGAAATTATGTCTCTCCAGAGCTGCTCGGGGGTAAAGATAAATTGTATATTCTCAGTTTGAGGAACAGAGGAAGAGAGTGAGAATAAGATTTATATTCCTGCACATGGGAGAAGTTTTTTTTGTCATGCATTGATCCTCGGCACTGAGAGATTCAAAACAACAGTTGGCACTGAATGCATATCATCCCTCTTCAGTTCGAGATGTAATGACCAAATTAGAATTATAGTGAACTGAGACACCAACATAAAACGTTTTTTTTTTTTTTGTCTCATAATATCAATTCACTTAAATTGTGTAATGTGTTCCCTTTAATGGTGTATGAACAGATTAGCATTGAGAGGTTTGGGTTTACATGTGAACATTCATTGATTTGTTTGAGTCATCACTCAAAAGTGTTCATAAAACGTGATCTCTCTGAAGGGCTCAGAAAACTACCATTTTTACCATTACATATTTAGTTAATTACTGCTGTTTATCATGTATAGGTGTCGAATGAGGTTTTATTTTTAATTGGCCTCATGTCATTTCAAACCAATATGCTGGTATTTGTTTTCTATGGATTTTTTTTCTTCACAAAATTCGAGTTTTTTAAGTATTGTTGTGCCACATAATGAGAATATGTATTGGTACCATATTGGTTATTGATTTATATCTGTATATATATATATATATATATATAATAAGTGCTGTCAAATCGATTAATCGTGATTAATCGCATCTAACATAAAGGTTTTTGTTTACATAATGCAATATATGTGTGTGTAATGTATATCAGCCAGATATTGTATCTTATATATTGAATACCCTAGTGTTGTATAAACCAATTATGATGCTTTAATGGTGTTTGTGTTTTTGACAAATAAATGGCAGAATTAGTTAATAATGGCAGAATTTGCATTGTGGTTGAACAGTCCCTTTTTCTTGTTTCGAGTTGAGTTATTAGCAAACACTTTGTGAATCAATGAAAGAACTTGTCAAATCTAACATCGCTAGAATTGATGAGAATTTAACCGCAATCACTGTGGGATGTGTGTACGTGTGTTTGCATTTCCCCCGATGTCTTTAGATTCGAGTTCATTCCATCAGCGAGTCCTTAGTGTTTAATTAGCCAGCTTATGGAAGGCCCTCCGGATTCCCACAAACTGGCCCTTCATCTCCCAAACACAACATCTACACACACACACCCTGGAGACATTTACTAACCCTCACATACACCAGCCGATATTAGTATGCAACAGTGTTTGCGGAAGATAATGTTTCCATGGCTAGGAGGAAACTTTAGAAACATAAGCTCAGTTTAACCAGCCATTAAACCCGGATGAGGGCAAAAACGGTTGCCTTCAGCTACACAGCCTGGAAAAAATGGCACGGGAAGCATTGGTGTGAAAAATGGAGGAAGAGGAGGATTACGTGGTGTTGAGAAGAGTGAGATTTTAATATTAGGGTATTTTTCGGATTTTGAATTGGATTTCAGCTGTCCAGACTTCCAGTCCAGCGGCGTGATGAAAAACATGAATGAAAGAAAGGCAAAGTAAAGGCATCAGTCTGCCGTGTATGGGTGCAGAAAGGCGGATCGAGTGAGCTGAGGATCTTTCTTTTGAATGAACTGAAAGAGGGATGTCATAGAGGAATAAAAGGCATCTCTTTCATCGGTCCAGATGAGCGGGCACACCGCTGAGAGAAATAAAACATGCACAAATAGAGTCCCGCTCTGTTTGTCCCACCCTTGGCATCAGTGTGTTAGTGAGAACATACTGTGTCAATGTGCTTGTTTCATCAAAAGGGATTGGTGCTGCTTATGTGGGCAAAGGAGATTAGTTTTGGACATTTTGCTTTGTGTTTCCAAGTATTACAAGAAACACATGTGGGATGCCCATGTAATCTGTCTTTCTTTTTTTATGAGCTTAAAAAACACAGTTCAGATATCATAATGAAAGAGTTTATGACTATACTGTGTAGTCGGGTCAAGTATTTTATAATGGTGTCTTGTCTATATTGAGATATATTTACATGCATTCTCGTGTATCCAGACGTTTATTTTTATTCTGTCTGCTAAGAAAGGAAGAGATGTTCAAAACGTCAAATAAAAATACTCCTTACAGTTTCTACATCAGATGCCATTTAACCATTCCACCAATTTTTTTTTAATCTCACACACAGAATGTGAGATCTTCAGGAAAGTGACCAAATGAAGCCATTTGAATGAAAGCAGAAAGGATTGAACTATTGGATGGATGGATGGATGGATGGATGGATGGAGGGAGGGAGGGAGGGAGGGAGGGAGGGATGGATGGATGTGCGTAGATAGATACATACATACAGTGCTATGCATAAGTTTAGACACCCATGCTAAAGTTGACTAAAAAGAGGAATAAAAAATCATCTTTTGGAAATTGAACTTAATGCCTTAATTTAAAAAAATAGGAAAAATCCAACCTTTAAGGACACCAATTTTCTTTGTGAATGAATAATGTATCGTAAATAAATAAATGTTCTTCCTTAAAATACAGGGTGCATAAGTTTGGACACCCCTATGTTAAACTCCCATAGAGGCAGGCAGATTTTTATTTTTAAAGGCCAGTTACTATATGGATCCAGGATACTCAGCATCCTGATAAAGTTCCCTTGGCCTCTGGAATTAAAATAGCCCCACATCATCACACACTCTTCACTATACCTGGAGATTGGCATGGAGTACTTTCCATAAGATCATCTCTCAATGCAAATCAAACCAGCTGTTAGGCTAACTGAAATAAAACCATGCCAATCTCTAGGTATGGTGAAGGGTATGTGATGATGTGGGGCTATTTTAATTCCAAAGGCCAGGGGAACTTTATCAGGATGCAGAGTATCCTGGATCCATGAAGTAACTGGCCTTTAAAAATAAAAATCTGCCTGCCTCTATGGGAGTTTAACATAGGGGTGTCCAAACTTATGCACCCTGTATTTTAAGGAAGAACATTTATTTATTTACGATACATTATTCATTCACAACGAAAATTGGTGTCCTTAAAGGTTGGATTTTTCCTATTTTTTTAAATTAAGGCATTAAGTTCAATTTCCAAAAGATGATTTTTTATTCCTCTTTTTAGTCAACTTTAGCATGGGTGTCTAAACTTATGCATAGCACTGTAGATAGATACAATTGCATGAATTATATACTTTGTCATATTTAGTCATTTCTCAGGAATTAATTAGTTTTTTCAGGTTTCAAACACAGCCAAAGACTCCCTAAATCCCATCAGCCATCACTTCCTCCTGTAGGAATACCCGATGTGTGTTCGAGATTATGTGGGATAGTGAATGAACAAAATTGCCTTTGGCAGACGGCGGTATTGAGTGGAGCACAATCATGATCTGATTCAGGTACTTCTGGCCCTCTGATGAGGATCTTCTTTTATGAGGGACCGATCGATGTGTGTCTCCGGGTCCCCAGTGTTTAGCATCTGTCTGGCTCGGAGTTGTAGGTCTGCTCCATAAACTGCTGTTTGATAGAGGCGGGGGTATAAAACGAAAATGCTTTCTCTCCCGCTTGTTCTCCATCTCAGTTATATCCCTCTATAAACTACACGGCTTGTAGGAAGAGGTCCTTATTACTCCGATGATGAACTAAAACCATGATTAGGGTTCATTTTCACGGCCCCAAGGGGGCCACAGCTTGTAAAGACGTCTGAGTTCCATTTTGTTTTATGGCATGTCGTCTGCTAGGTTTACAGTTTGAAGCCCCAAGAGCATAATAATCCTTTCTTCAAAGGTATGATGCCAACAGGAAGTGAAGAAAAGGAAGTTATTTCTGTCCTGCATTCCTTTTGTGGTTTTGTTTGACTTGAAAATGCAGGTGTGCATCAGCTCCTTTGAGTTGTTTAATGGCTTGGTACGTCTGTTGTATATTTCTGTCTGAATTCATTCTTCATCACATAAGTCTGGTAAACTACCACTTTTTTATGGTGTGTTATAAAGTTTCAAGCATGATCACAAACTATATATATTTTTAATTAAAATAGTTTTAAAAGCCAACTAATCTTAAATGAACTGTTGATAATTTACAGTTGATATTCAGTCCAACACGATTGTGAGAGTGATATTGTTTTATATAGTTTTATACAATTTTGTACTTTGTGCACAGTTAATATTACCAAGCTGCTTAGATACTTTCTAATGTTCATAAAGTACAATGGAGTCGAGAATCAGATTTGGTTTTCAGATTTGGATGTGACTCAAAATTGAATCATGAGGTGCTTAAATATTCTCATGTTTCTTTGACTAAATGAATCCTCTCCCATCTCTTGAGAGCATTGCTGTAAATGTTTGAATCTTCAAACTTCTTTATTTGGAGTAGAGGTCTGCAAGCTCTTTATTACACATCTCAGTCACACTTGGACTGAAAAAAGAGAACGAGAGAGTCTGAAGCTAAACGCCCACAAGGCCTTGTTTGAAGAAATATACGAGAGAATGTGTCAGACAACCAAAGCACAGACAGATCCTGATATCTCTCTTTTCTCTTTCTCCCTAAAGTAAATGACACTATATTCCCCTGATTCATGTTAGAGACACAGGTCACAGCTTTTAAGGAAGTTATTCGCCTTAATCTTGTCACACATCACCTTCTATGAGTGAGACACATATAAATGAATGAAAGACACTAATAAAGGCACCTTGTGATTCAATTCGATTCAATTTTGACTCTGATTTTAATTTATACTTTAATATTATATTATTTTATGTATAATTTAATATTATATATAACATTATACTAATATTTCTATTCATTTATTATATTATTAATAATTTAAATTGGCTCTTATTTTTTTGATACAGCAGAAGCAGACAGTGACCATGGCTGTCAGGCTTCAAAAAGGACAAAAGTCCTCCATGAATACTATCAAATTATTCCATATGAATCTTCCCTTTCACCATAGCTCTTAAATCTCATTTTCTATATATTCAAGCCTGATCAGCCTACAATATGCATGTGAATAAATGCCCTTTGGTATTGTCAAACATGACATAATGTGTCCTTACGGTCGAGTTAGATGTGTTGGTCAGCAAATTTCATTGAGACTGGAACAACATTCCTGTCCGAAAATCCTATCCTAACCATATCCCTAAACCTGACCCTATACCCATAACTTATCCCTAAACTCAGAGGGAAATGATATGTGAATAATTTGGAAGCATCTAACCCTGGTTGTAAGCCTAAACTTGACATAAACTGTAAACTTGTCTCTCAAATCTGATTGGTTGATTGGAATGTTGTTCCAGGGTCAAAAAGAGGTTGATCCAGGAATATGTTGCATTTGTTGAAATCTGGTTCTGCGTCTTTACTTGCCAAGTTAGAAAATGCAAAGGAAATTTGAGAGCAGCTTTGGTTTTAAAGACTAGTGCTAGTGTAATGGACCAATTTTATGATTCTTTCCCATCTTTTTTGAAGCTCGACAGCCCCTGGTCACTTTCATTGTATGGAAAAGAGCAGCAAGATAATATGCTAAATGTTCATTGATATATTAACAATTTCTTGAAATCCAGGGTTTTCAACCAGGAATCAAAGAATAAGATATACAAGACATTGAAAGTTCTTACGATTTATAACTTTTAATTAATTCCAGACTTTCAAGCTAATTGTTACGCTTGGGTCATCGGATGCGCACTTTCCATAAGTTGGTATGATTCTTTAGGGTGTTCAAGTAAAGTTTGTAACAGCCTACTTTGGTTAAAATTCCTCAATGGTTGTGTAAAACAACACCCTTTTTACCTCCTCAAACAGCTCTGTTCACAGCGACCTGTTTCGGTGCATGTCTCTTTAAATGATAATGAGTAACTGCTCACCCCACCCCTCTCTTCCATGAACACATTAATTCAGTTTTCACTTCAGTTGATTTGAACAGCACTTTACTACACACGTTGTTCCAAAGCAGCTTCATAGACAAAATAAAAATAACGAAGATAAAAGGAAAATAATAAAAAATATGGCTCATTTCAACCACACTTTCCTGATTATGCAAACAGCCGAGTGTCGGAAAAGATGAAAGTTTGACTGTCACTTCAGTGTTTGTCTGGTCGATTCCTCAGATCTGATTCTCCGGAGAGCTGGAAAAAACAACAGGATCAGGTTTGGTAAAATGTCACAGACAGAGCAAATAACCTATCAAAAATTGTGACATTTACATGTCCCAGTCGTTTGCTGAATACTCAGGGCTGTTCGGATGCCACAGCAAGGAGAATTACTGCCTTTGTGATGGAAATTAGCCGAATGAAAATGAACACAGTCATCTGTGTTAACTCATTATCGGCACATAAGAGCGCTTCAGAAAAAAAGACGGATAATTAGGAATATTGTTTATCATGCGAAGTGTGTGCGAATATGTCTGCAGGTCAGCCTGTGACAGATTCAGACCCTTATTGCACCACTGTCATCGTTTGGTTCGCATTACACTGATGGACGCAACAGGACGTGCATTGCATTTCAATGTGTCGACCACTGTGGTTTGGGCAGGAATCAAATTCAGGTCTAATTATGTGTGCCGCGATTGTGTGTGTGTGTGTGTGTGTGTGTGTGTGTCAGTCAGACAGCATCAGTCGTGATGGGAAGTGTGTCTCGTGTTGCCCTGGGTGACAGCCAAAGATGTTGGCAGAGCATGTGGTGTGGAAGCCACTGACAGCTCCAGGAGGAACAGAAGTGTGTGTGTGTGTGTGTGTGTGTGCGCGAGGGAGTGTGGTTATGCACTTTAGCATGCATACCAAAATTGAATAGTAACAAACAGGTAATTTGATTACATAATAAGATTACAAAATGTAACTGTAATGAGGTTGGGCTGCAATAAGAAAAAGTGTAATTTAATTATAGTTGTATTCACAGAGATGGATTTGTGTAATTACGTTCATGAGGAAATATTGCAGTCCTGAACAGTGCAATCAAAGACATTTTTTTGTGGGATAAAAGGAGGATTTTCTCAATGGAATACTTGCGTAGTCTGTATACTGTATTCTGCCTACCAGGGCAATATGTACAACATAGTACTGGATATGAATATCCGAAATATAGAAGTGTTTTATATTGTTATATACATATTTTTTTACACAACAACGTTAGTTCTAGTAAATTTTACAAATAATTAAAATAAAACGGCAAGTAACAATACATTTTAAGTAGAAAAACTGAAATATAGTATTTTCTTGTAAAATTTACTACACTAATATGTTTTGTTTAGAAAATATTGTTTTACAGTGTATGTTTAAAGTCGGCATGACACGGATATTGCGTTCTTTTCTTCCATATTGTGATGTATATTCAAGTGCAATGGATTCTTGAACAAGAAAAAATTTATGTAGAAAACTTGGTTTTGTCCATCGGAAATTGATTGAGTGGTTGTGGTTTGCTATTGGTCGATCTCATGTGAGTGACAGGTTGCCCCGCCCTATTGATTAAAGATTGTGATGGCACATGAATTAAAAAAATGTCCATGGATAAATTATTTATATGTAATACTGCAATATATTACAAAAAAAAGAATTGTCCATTTTGGTGACTTTAATTCAGAGTGAAGTCAAGCAGGGCTGGGAGCTGATCCCGAAAAGAATAGATTCTTTAATTTCGAGGTGGGAACCAAATTTAGGAGTCAAATCCACTCATGTTTTGGTGCAACCATGTTCCTTATCTTCATTTCTAAGCTATTACATGTCCCAGAAGAGCCTTTAGAGCTTGTAGAGGAGATTTTGATTCATCCCATTGTCTTGAGCTTTTTTTATTCAGTTCACCAAAAAGACTCATCAAGATTTGTTCTCTGATTCACGCTGTGACTCTTTCTGGAGGGTCCATTGTTACACCAGTAGCAATGAGTCAGTGAGTGTCTCTTTGAGTAAAATATTATGAGTGATTCTTTCAATCGTTTGCTAAACACATTAAAGGGATAGTTCACCCACAATATGTGAATAAATTCGTTTTACGAACTCTTTGTGAACTTTTTTTTCAAACTGGTAGTTGTGTACAGTAGCTGTCAATGGAGGGACAGGAATTGCTCAGATTTCATCAAAAAGATCTTTATTTGTGTTTCCGAAGATGAACGAATGTCTTATAGGTTTGGAACGACATGAGGGGGAGTAATTAATGACAGAGTTCTCCTTTTTGGGTGAACTAACCCTTTAAGTCAGAAACCATGAAACCAAGTTCATGACCAAATCATAATTTAGGATATATTGCTTTATATTGCACTTTTTAATATATATATAAGATTTCACCTCTTATACCCTCTTTTTCTTTAAAATAAAGAAACTTAGTCTGTGATTAACTCTTGGAATCGACTCCATTGATTATATAAATGTATATTTATATTGTATATTTTAAATTATATATTATACCAGTCATGAAAAGGGTGTTTAAAATTGGGGGTTGAGTATTCCACACAGTGTGATCTGTATACATCTGGGAATTGCATGGAATACAGAAAATGTGCTTATCTCATCATAAAAGTCTGGTGGGATGTTGCTATTTTTCCAAAGGAAGTTTGTACAGTACAACTGTAATATAATTATTTGCAATTTAATGCAAAATCATGTCAACTAAACCCCACATCGCATTAAAATTAGTGATCATTTTGTTGTTGTTGTCTGCTTATTCATTTTTTATTATTATTTATCCAGTGGAGATGCACTGGGAATACATGCAAAGTCATCTATCAAAAACAATCCCTTTTATGTTTCTTATTTTGATAAACGCTATTAGTTTATGAATATTGAACTCCAGCCATATTCAGAATAAATGAATATATAAAAGCTATGAATACATTACCCAGTTTTCTTACGTAACGATCTGTGTCTCTAATCAGGAAGACTGACGCGCGGTTTATATTCTGTGACAGATTACATTTTGTGTAATCTTGCAATGTTTGTGTATTCGATGCATTTGTTTACAAATGCAGCCTTGGAAATATTACTCATAATGCAATTGCATGCTTGGCCATACACTGTGTGTGTGTGATTTGAAGGCCAGCCTTCACAACTCTGTACTTTGCAGATTAACGAACCCTGTCCGTATGTTTGTGTGTGTACGGGGGGGAAAAGCTTGGCATCTGTGGGCGGTAAATGAGGATTGCTGTAATTGGATTATACCTTATAAATGTTCTTATGGCTGACTGGGAATTATTAGGGCTGAGCAGCATGGCCAGATTAATTTAAAGCACATAGACTGTGTGTAAGGTGTGTGAGTGTGTTTGTTGTGGATGCTGGAGTTAAAGGCTTAGTGGAATGTCCTCTCTCCCTCGCTTAACATTCAGGGTCTTTCCATTTCTCATGGAGATAAACGGCTTGAGGGTAGATATTCTCATGCCATCTCAGTCTACAGTACACACACATAAAAACAATCAAATAAACACTTCTCCCTTCAGCACAACACATAGAAAAATTAAGATTATGCGGTTGCCAATATTTTGACGCGCATTTGGAGTTACAGCACATATTCAGACTTGTGTTAAACACTCATGCTAGCACGTAGCAAACAAACAAGCAAATGCAAACCCAGAGGTCTGAGGTATATGAAAGATCAGATCAATGATCTTAGGCCTGTTTTATATCACATGCACATGCAACTATGGCAAACTTTTATAGTTTATGGCTGTTATCAAATGAAATACTCGGTGTATTTACTCAGAAATCGTTATATTCTGCATCAAGCTGCGGGTTGCTCATGCGAACTGTGTAAAACAGGTGCTTTGTGTTGTCTTACACTCTACCAGTGTGTATTTCCAGCGCAGTGGGCTGTTTTGGGGTCATCCTGTGTATCTAAGTCAGTGGAAACAGGGGTATGTATAGATTCAATTAAGACGCATCCATTACATCGTGCCAGATTAAAACATGCCGTGTTCCATCATCGCGGTTACATAAACACAGCTTAGCACCAAATCCTGGCCGCAGGCCACCGCTGCCAAGAGTGGAGAGACAGAGAGAGAACTGTGACTGGCATTTTAATGACGGCTACATGGTGGCAAAAGCTATTGGGAGTTAGATCTCTGTCTTTGGGGGAAAACATTACTGTGTGTGTGTGTGTGTGTGTGTGTGTGTGTGTGTGTGTGTGTGTGTGTGTGTGTGTGTGTGTGTGTGTGTGTGTGTGTGTGTGTGTGTGAATGCACTAGTCAGTTTTATGAAAACAAAATGTCTTTAAAAAAGGGGGAAAGGCAGGCACCACTGCTTTTCAAATATTTTAATAATACTTTGTGTGTTTGTATATTTTGGCTTGTGGGCTGGTTTTGAATACATTAGATGTCACTAAGGTGCTATTATTATTATGTTTTATGTGTTTGCTGATCATGTGTCTTTTTTGTCTGAAAGGTTTGATTTCAGTGACATAAAATGGTTGATATTTTATTTTTATATTTTTACTTATTTTATGTTATTTTATTATTGCGTGCATGATGTATGTTTGTATGGACATGCTTCTATTGCGTTTTTTGCTTCACGTCTAAATCAGATAAAGGCAGTGAAGCATGAATTCTCACCCGAGTGAGAAATGTAGGACACGCATGCACATTTAATGCATGCCATATACTTACATACACATTTGCTTTCAAAATCATAACTTAACATACATTCATAAACAACTCTAACTTTTCATAATGTTGCTCCATTTAACTTGTGCCAGAGTGCTGCTTTCCATACTTTGTAATACATACATTTTTTATCTCTTTTTTTTCTTCCTGTAGCCCAATTTTGTTAGTCAAGTTTTTGACAGATGTTTATGTCTGTGTATGGCTGGGATTGTCGAGTCTTAGGATGTTGTTGTGAATGCGGTCGGGTGCGTTGGGGAACGCTAATGGGGTGCATGACTAATCTTGTGCATTGTGTGTTCAACGCTGATATGGCTTTGGATGAAGTACAAGAGATTACGTCCCAGAAACCATCTTCAGCGACCGGCTAATCTCTGTGTCCCCTCCCTCTCGTCTCCAGAACTCCCACGTAAACTCTTATAATCCTTCTGTTTATTTTGAAAACACAACAAGAATCTACTAGTTAGTGATATCACAGTTAAGTGATTGATTTAACATAAGGGGTGAACTTCAAATAAGTTCACTACTTTGGTTTGAGCAGATGTTGGCATTTTTGTCATGTCTGCATTTGGCAATTTTAAAAAAAATTGTCATGTCTGCAGTTGGCAAATGGACGATTTATTTAGAAATATTTCAGGTGTTCTTGCCATTTTGTAAATAATCATGTCATAATAAAGGATGTCTGAAAGGAATATATTAAAAGTCAATATTATAGAAATACTTCTTATAATGTAGTATATCTTATAATGTAGTAGTAATCTGCAAATGAATATGTAAGGTCGTTTAAGGTACTGGTAATCGTTCACATGACCTTCTCCGGCTCTACCGCTAATGACAGTTAGAGGACTGAGAATTGCACGGATACAAGTTTCCTGGGAAAGCCGCAAAGTTATGTAAGCGTGTGTCTTCTGTTATCCGAGAAGGGATCTCCTATTACCCATGTTTCCTTGCCTCATGCTCTCTATGCTTCTCTCTGTCTCTTAATCAACCTCTCTCGTGCAACTCGTCTTACCTGCTGGATTAAATATGTTTCCACATACCGAGCTCTGCCTGAGTCCACCTGTGGTGTTAGGGTTTCACCTGTGCATGTCAGCCTTGCTCAGGTAGGACTTACACTGTACTTAACTTGTGACTAAAAAAAAAAGCATTGTTGCTAGCTTCTTTGAAATAATTTCACTATTTCAGTTTTAACGGATGTTGCCATGTACTTCAAAATTCTACTGACTTCTAAAATAAAAAAAACTGGCCATTTATTAAATATATATTGCAGGTGTTTCTACATTTTCCCCTTTCTGTAATCCAATTATTTCAAACAAGAAATTTTTTAGGGTATAATGTTGTAATTGCACTTTTTTCCCCATCTTTTTTTCATACGGTTGCATGCCAGATCACCAATATAAAATGTGCTATAAAAGCATACATCACTAGTGATGGGAAAACTTATTCTTTGGCCGTTTTGTTCTGTAATTTGGGACACACTAATTCTAATCTCGCATACTGACTCACATACTGACTCATAGCGTCAAACTCACGTACTATGCTAATTGGGATGTAGGGCATGTTTCCACTCATCCGTGTTGGTGTTTGTTCAACATCTTATATTTAATTCGTTTTAAGACATTTAACCACTTATCTGATCATGCTGTGACTGAAGAAACCACTCGGATGAATGAAAAAAGTTTTTTCTGTTTAGTGAGTCCTCAACAGCCTTGCTGGAGAACATCAAAACTACACCTATGTAGATATTTCATTAACTCTCACTGAAAAGTAAATAAAGAACATTCCACACCAGAAAGTACGATCTGTAACTTTTTTAATAACTCCTATATCTCTTATAATCTTTGTTGCTTTTTGAAAAACATGTAAAGCTGCTTTTGTTTGCACTTTGCGCATGAATAAAATATATAGCTCGAAGCTAATGCACAGAGCAGCAGTGGCAGGACTGATTAAAGTTTCACAGTGCATTTTGGGAGAAACATCAGGCAATTCTATGAGCCTCTCTGCATCCATCATTTCTGTTTATATCTCCCGCTTTCCCTCTGTGGGCTCTCCAACGTGCCGTTTAGCTAGAATCCGTCAGAAATCGATGGCGCCCAATAGAAACCCAGCTGAGATCTATCTGCTTGCGCCACATGCTGACTTTTCTCTTTATCCTCTCTGCCTGCCGTCTCTTTTTGTTTTTTTTTCCCCCACACTTATCCCATCCGGCTCTCCGAGGACGGGTCCAAGGCTCCTTCTCTCTTCTTGCCTTGAGCAACAGGCCCCAAATTCCCTGTTGTGTGCCATCCTGGTCATGCAGCTTTCTTCATTTCCTGTAAATCTCCCACATAAGGCACACACAAACATGTGATCCCCTATCTCACTTCTGTCATGACACAGGAGGACGCGTCCCCCAGGGGTCTGTCCTGGGTAATCTGCTGTTCTCAGCAGGTGTGTGTTTCTGGGGGTTGCTTCTGTTAGGGGTTTTTCCATGAAGGATTGGATTGTCAGGTCTCTGTTATCGCTAGATGCTATCACAACTGTAACACCATCCCTCTAGCCAGCGTCTCTGGCCCTCTACTCCTTTGTGTCTTCTGAGCTATTGATGTAGCCCTATACCTCCAGCGAATTATCAGATGTCTCTGTCTATATGTGTGTGCGACTGATGTGTTTGACAGTGGTAGATGGAACATGTGTGCCTGTCTCAACCTCCGCTAGTTTGTCATGCATTGTGCGTCCCATTCTTTTCTGCTGTTTATAAGATAGACTACCAAACATGTGAACATCAATGCTGTTGTTGAACAAGTAATTGTCTTTTAAAACAACACAAAATAGCACATTTAGCTCATTTGACTTCTGTAATGTGAGGGATATTAAGTGAAATGCTTATTAAATGAGAAAAGGTAGGGGATCGGAAATATAAATGTTGTTAATTTCAATGACATTGTAGCACCAATTTGTCACAAAGAAATGCAATTGAATAAGAAAATGACTTTTCTTAGAGCTTTTTAATTCATTGAATATTGATTGTTTGGTGAAAAGTGGTCTACTTGACAGGTGGTTGGAGGGGAGGGGCTGAAAAATGAGGGGGCTTGGTGATGTCAGACAAAACAGAAAGTCGTTTAAGAGGCGGAGCAAGTTGATTACTTTTTGATGAAAGACTGCAAATAACTAATCTTGAATAGTTCAAGAATATATATTAAGAAAACATATTTTATGCTCCCTTTAATGTGCCAACAGTGGTTAGTTTTACTAAATAAAATTGTAAAACTATTTACAAACAGCTCCACTTCAACCCTATGGAAAAGTTTTTCCGACCCTAAACCAAAGCATTGATAAAGATAGAGAGTGACATGTTAGGCCCCTCAAACAAACAGATTGATGTGTGTTTACGCTCTTCAGGAAGTGAACCTGGATTACTTATAGTTGTCTGTTCACAAAAGACTATTTTATAGGAGAAAGTATCTTAACATCGACAATATTACACACCCGCGAACCGTGTCCATTTATAAGTAAACTCTCCTAATGTGTATTGTCTGTAGCACTTATTTGCCGCACTAAGTGGGTCAGATGCGCACACACGCCGCTAGTCCTAGATGAGACTCACAGCGAGAGTTGGTCCGAATGAGACTGTCAATCAAAGAGAGGGATCACGTAATGTGACACCCTTCCCATCATGCAATAATGCGTCTCAATTTAGCACCCCCACATCTCTTTCTTTCATTCTCTCTCACCAAACCTCTCTCCATCCCCAGACAGGCATTCGGCCCAGATCCCTTCCTCACAGTGATGGATGGAGAAGGTACAAACAAAGGAGAGAACAATTATTTTCATCTAATACTACCTCTCTCTCTCTCTCTCTCTCTCTCTCTCTCTCTCTGAGAAATCTAATTTAAACACAACACCTCTCACCTTCCCGCCTCGGCCGTCAATATTATTTATCGATCAGCACCCACGCATGCATGCTCTATTTCGCACAAACCAAAAGGCATCCCTTCCTGTCGTATGTGGGCCGCCA
The DNA here is from genome assembly GCF_949152265.1 of Phoxinus phoxinus. Lineage (NCBI taxonomy): Eukaryota > Metazoa > Chordata > Actinopteri > Cypriniformes > Leuciscidae > Phoxinus > Phoxinus phoxinus. Next base: position 7,176,048 of record NC_136884.1, read on the forward strand.
CACGCCAGCTTCTCTGGGGACGGGGAGAGAGATGGTGTATCTAACAGCTACTGACCTGTGAGGGAAAGCTAATTAGCTGAGAAAGCGCCGCTAATGCTGGAGCGTTCCACCCGCAGGTCTGGCCGGGGGTCACCCTTGATTAACCCCAGAACGGATCACTCCAACTCCAAGGACCAAGTTAAACTGTCTACAAGATATATGTACATGAGCTGGAGTGTAAGATGGGAAAGAGCAAGAGGTTTGAGAGGAACGTATGTTGGGCAAAATGGGAAACAATGTGCAAAACGACATAGGCCATGTTCACACAGCAACAGAATATGGTTGTCAGTGGTGTATTTGAGTCCATGGTTACATTCAAACAGAGAGCAGTTATTTACGAGAGTGACAACCATATTCTATAACCACATTCTATAACCTAACTTACACCTTAATTTTTAGGATACTTTGGTCACTGTTGAATACTGGCGTGACTCCCATTGAACGTTCATACAGTATTCGAGACGCTACCGTAAGAATGTAGCCATATTTTCAAAACTGACTACCTTATATTCCAGAAAATAGTTTGCACATGACTGTAAGTCAGACTGGGTCAAAATTGCATTGTTAAAATAAATTGCACTTGTGTCAGCAAATAATATAAGATAATGTTAAATAAGTAAACTAAAAACTGTAAACACTATACATGTGTTTTAGTTCCTCTCACTCCACAGCAAATCTTTTTTTATTCCTGCTCTTTTTCCCATCCAGCTCTCCAAGGACGGGTCCAAGGCTACTTCTCACTTCTTGCCTTGAGCAACAGGCCCCAAATTCCCTGTTGTGCCCTGAATCCCTTTGGAATAGGAGTCACTTTGGAAAATTATTCACGGCACATTTTAGATAATGAAAAACTTGCATTTCGAAAAATACGATAGTCGGTCGGTAATTAACTCATCTTAAAAGGAGAGTTTACTTAAAATTCTGTCTTTATTTACTCGCTGCCATGTCCTTTCAAACCGCTATAGCTTGTTTTCTTCTGGTGAACAACATTTGTCCATTCTATGAAATTTAGTGGTGTCCAATGGGATTGTTTTGGACCCCATTGACTTTGACAGTTTTTTTTAATATATTTTGTGTTCTGCAAGCCATTTGAGTTTGGAATGATGTGAGTATAATGAGGAGGCATGAGTACATTTCTGAATTTTTGGATTAACTTTCCTTTTAAGCCACAAATTGGCTTAAAGGGAAGGTTGGCTTTGGTTTACCTGACCTCAATTTAAACTATTTCTTGGAGACTTTACAAAAAACACATTTAAAACCTGCTAGACTCAGCAAAATGGATCTCAAACACTTTTGTAGCATGAGTAGTCAACTATCATAATCCATTTCTTTGGTGATGGATGAATGGATGGATGGATGACTGATGGTTGAAATAAAAGCAATTGTAAAATAATCAATAAGGATTTCAAGGTCCAAACATTTTCCTCGTTTGTGAATTGTGTATAATAAATCATACAGTTTTCTGTAGTTTATGACCCGCTCAAATTGTATACAAGCAATATTACATCATGTCATTCATTTACACCAACACTTCTCTCACTTTTTCTGATGTACGCGACAAACGTCTTTTTTGACACATTGGCATGGAAACCATTAGGCTGTGTTGCCTCAGTCTGTAGATGCAGCATTTACACTTATTAAGATTCATGCCTTTGTCAGCTTTTTTGGTTTTGCTTCAGATTTAGATTGGACATTAGGTAGCCAACACAGCACCAAAATTGTTCGTAGTACAAAAGTAAATATAAATGTCCTTAAAATCAAACATTGAAACCAAGCAACAGATGAATTGGACATATTTTCCCCCCCGCTTTTTCAACCCTACCAGTTTGGTGCTAGCTCATTGGGTCCAGCTGATCATAATCATGTTAGCATAGTCATTGTTCATGTATGTGTATTATAATCCTGTTTCTTAATGACTCGTATAGCCTCACTCAAGCATGGGTTGGTCACGGCGTGGCCTGCATGTAACTTCTCCTCATATTATATATGTGGGCCCTCTATCATAGCTGTCAGCTCCTCCATTATTCATGCCATAGTGTTAGCCTAGCAAGAGCGCCGCTGATTTATACAGGCCATTCATCTCTCCTAACAACGTCCTGACAATGTTTGCGCAATGTTAAGCAGACGCAAACAGCTCGTATCTAGCAACATGTCCAGCATAGGTTGCTGTGTGTGTCAGTCAGGGTTATCACAGCAGATGTTTGATTAAGAAGTAAAGAAAATCGAGTCGGCCGGATCAGTAATTGGTTGAATTTTGCCTGCTCTCGTGTCTGGTGGCGTTGATGAAGCACTCAGGTTTGCTGTGGTCGATGGATCAATACATAGTTAGCTCGGCTGAATTCTGATGGCAGCCTATTGATTTGCGAACAACGGGATGCTTTCCGTGCATCAGTTTGAGATGTTAGCTTGACCATTGAGGGGATATTCAGTCATTATTGGCAATTACTTGTATTTGAGGTTTGAGGTTTGCACATTGAACATTGTGCAACTTTGGATGCTGTGAAGTGTTGTGTCCGTGCATTTATGTGAATGGTGTTCAATTCGATGGCAAATAAATGTGCCCATGATAAATAAAATGAATGCTCTTTTTAAAATCTAGTTTAAAACACTCATGCTAAGTTCTTAGAATATGTCTTAGAAATGTTTCTGCTTGTTGGTAACAGCACATTGACTTTTGTTTGTCTATTTGTATATGTTGAATTAATAATATATTTATTTTTGATATACATCTACAATATACAGATACAAAAAACAATTGTTAAATTAATAGATCTGGACATAAAAATGTCTTTTTTTAATTTTTATTAATTTGCATTTTGGTATCTTCTCTGCATGTCATGTCTTTTGTCCACCCTGCACTCTGTAAACATAGAGTTATCTTGTATTCTTTTGAACAAATACGCTCAATGTAGCTGTGCCAGCGGTAGCACTACTATACCTTTTTATGAACACATTTCCCAGTTTTGCAGGAATGCTCTCACCAAACAATCTGAATCCTGTTCCTTATCAACAACCTACTTTTCCCACTCGTACTTTGTCATCCATAAACCTCTACTTTCGTTGGATGACGAAAGACAGGATGAGTTCCGGAAGAGTTTGCGAAAAGAAAGAAGGGCGAACAAACTGGATTGTCTTACTTCCGCAAAATATATGTATCTCTTTTCCGCAGACGCTTTCTTAGCCTATTTTCTCCTATCTCCTTAACGTCTAAGTGCCGATGAACTCGCATGAAACCCCTGCAGCATGAGCTGAAGGACAGAGGAGGATTGGAGAGGAGAAGGGATCGGATGGATGCCGATTTTAAGCAGTTTTCATCCTTTAATATTTCAAGAGTTTTCCTCAATCTCTACAGTGTGGATTTAAATGAGCCGTCTGTGCTGAAATTGTAAAGTGTATTTTCAGATGCATCATTTCGTTTAGGTTTTTATACATGTGATGTAATAACAGGACATTAATTGCGGAATATGAGTAGCATTGAGTTTAGTGAATATATCTACGGTATAATGAGCCTAATTTACATAGAATAGAGGCATGCTTGCGCTTGAATAATAATAGTGACTTAAATATTTAAAGCTTACATTTTTGTGTGTGTTAGTCCTCAACCAGAAGTATTTTTAAATTGGTCCTCAACCAGCTGTGTGTGTGTTAGTCCTCAACCAGCAGTGTTTGTGTGTTATTCCTTAACCAGCAGTGTGTGTATGTTAGTCCTCAACCAGCAGTGTGTGTGTGTTAGTCCTCAACCAGCAGTGTTGGTGTGTTAGTCCTCAACCAGCAGTGTTTGTGTGCTAGTCCTCAACCAGCAGTGTTTGTGTGCTAGTCCTCAACCAGCAGTGTCTGTGTGTTAGTCCTCAACCAGCAGTGTTTGTGTGCTAGTCCTCAACCAGCAGTGTTTGTGTGCTAGTCCTCAACCAGCAGTGTTTGTGTGTTAGTCCTCAACCAGCAGTGTGTGTGTGTTAGTCCTCAACCAGCAGTGTTTGTGTGCTAGTCCTCAACCAGCATTGTTTGTGTGTTAGTCCTCAACCAGCAGTGTTTGTGTGCTAGTCCTCAACCAGCAGTGTTTGTGTGTTAGTCCTCAACCAGCAGTGTTTGTGTGCTAGTCCTCAACCAGCAGTGTTTGTGTGTTAGTCCTCAACCAGCAGTGTTTGTGTGTTAGTCCTCAACCAGCAGTGTTTGTGTGTTAGTCCTCAACCAGCAGTGTTTGTGTGTTAGTCCTCAACCAGCAGTGTTTGTGTGCTAGTCCTCAACCAGCAGTGTGTGTGTGTTAGTCCTCAACCAGCAGTGTGTGTGTGTTAGTCCTCAACCAGCAGTGTTTGTGTGCTAGTCCTCAACCAGCAGTGTTTGTGTGCTAGTCCTCAACCAGCAGTGTGTGTGTGTTAGTCCTCAACCAGCAGTGTTTGTGTGTTAGTCCTCAACCAGCAGTGTCTGTGTGTTAGTCCTCAACCAGCAGTGTCTGTGTGTTAGTCCTCAACCAGCAGTGTGTGTGTGTTAGTCCTCAACCAGCAGTGTTTGTGTGCTAGTCCTCAACCAGCATTGTTTGTGTGTTAGTCCTCAACCAGCAGTGTTTGTGTGCTAGTCCTCAACCAGCAGTGTCTGTGTGTTAGTCCTCAACCAGCAGTGTTTGTGTGTTAGTCCTCAACCAGCAGTATTTGTGTGCTAGTCCTCAACCAGCAGTGTTTGTGTGCTAGTCCTCAACCAGCAGTGTCTGTGTGTTAGTCCTCAACCAGCAGTGTTTGTGTGCTAGTCCTCAACCAGCAGTGTGTGTGTGTTAGTCCTCAACCAGCAGTGCTTGTGTGCTAGTCCTCAACCAGCATTGTTTGTGTGTTAGTCCTCAACCAGCAGTGTTTGTGTGTTAGTCCTCAACCAGCAGTGTTTGTGTGCTAGTCCTCAACCAGCAGTGTTTGTGTGCTAGTCCTCAACCAGCAGTGTTTGTGTGTTAGTCCTCAACCAGCAGTGTTTGTGTGCTAGTCCTCAACCAGCAGTGTTTGTGTGCTAGTCCTCAACCAGCAGTGTCTGTGTGTTAGTCCTCAACCAGCAGTGTCTGTGTGTTAGTCCTCAACCAGCAGTGTGTGTGTGTTAGTCCTCAACCAGCAGTGTTTGTGTGTTAGTCCTCAACCAGCAGTGTTTGTGTGCTAGTCCTCAACCAGCAGTGTTTGTGTGCTAGTCCTCAACCAGCAGTGTTTGTGTGCTAGTCCTCAACCAGCAGTGTTTGTGTGTTAGTCCTCAACCAGAAGTATTTTTATATTAGTCCTCAACCAGCTGTTTGTGTGTTAGTTCTCAACCAGAAGTATTTTTATATTAGTCCTCAACCAGCAGTGTTTGTGTGTTAGTCCTCAACCAGCAGTGTTTGTGTGTTAGTCATCAAGTCAAGTCACCTTTATTTATATAGCCCTTTTACAATACAGATTGTATCAAAGCAGCTTCACAGTGATAACATGAAAATAATACAAAAAACAATTTCATCATTGTCCACCTTTAAGGCAGATCTATAATATTGTTGAATATTAAATGTCCCCAACTAAGCAAGCCAGAAGGTAAGGCAACAGCGGCAAGGAACCAAAACTCCATCAGGTGACAGAATGGAGAAAAAAACCTTGGGAGAACTCAGGCTCAGTCGTGGGCCAGTTCTCCCCTGGCCAATGAGTGAACAGTGTATGATTATGATTCAGGAGCATTACAGGTCAGAAGTTCAGAATGAATCAGAGAATTTGTCCAGTTCCGGTTGGTTGTAGTCGGAGTGGAGAGGATCCTCAACCAGCAGTGTTTGTGTGTTAGTCCTCAACCAGCAGTGTTCGTGTGTTAGTCCTCAACCAGCAGTGTTTGTGTGTTAGTCCTCAACCAGCAGTGTTTGTGTGTTAGTCCTCAACCAGCAGTGTTTGTGTGCTAGTCCTCAACCAGCAGTGTGTGTGTGTTAGTCCTCAACCAGCAGTGTTTGTGTGTTAGTCCTCAACCAGCAGTGTTTGTGTGTTAGTCCTCAACCAGCAGTGTTCGTGTGTTAGTCCTCAACCAGCAGTGTTTGTGTGCTAGTCCTCAACCAGCAGTGTTTGTGTGCTAGTCCTCAACCAGCAGTGTGTGTGTGTTAGTCCTCAACCAGCAGTGTTTGTGTGCTAGTCCTCAACCAGCAGTGTGTGTGTGTTAGTCCTCAACCAGCAGTGTTTGTGTGCTAGTCCTCAACCAGCAGTATTTGTGTGTTAGTCCTCAACCAGCAGTGTTTGTGTGTTAGTCCTCAACCAGCAGTGTTTGTGTGCTAGTCCTCAACCAGCAGTGTTTGTGTGCTAGTCCTCAACCAGCAGTGTTTGTGTGTTAGTCCTCAACAGGCAGTGTTTGTGTGTTAGTCCTCAACCAGCAGTGTTTGTGTGTTAGTCCTCAACCAGCAGTGTTTGTGTGCTAGTCCTCAACCAGCAGTATTTTGCATAATAAAGCTCACATTAATGACATCTCACTGCAAAACAATTAGCATTAAATGCTTTTGGGGCCCATTTATCTTCAGTGGCGCTTTTCAAAGGTTTTATTTAGCTGTGTGCGCTTGTGTGGGGATAGTCATAGTGTATTAACTTGAGTCACCATTAGCAGTAGTTGACTGAAGTGGGAGTGGGAGGTTGACAAGTAATATCCTGATAATTGGAGTGTGCTTTATAAGTGTGAAGGGAAGAACAGCGTGGCCATTGCAGTCATTCTGTCTGACTGTGCTACTATTAAAACACTAAGATACCAAGCTAGACTTTTAGGACATTCAAAATGACCTGTTCACTCATTCAGGTGAGTCTCGGAAGGCTATAAAATATTATATTATGTATTGTTTGTCATTCTGAAGCTTGACAGCCCATTCACTTTCATTGCATGGAAACCATGAGCCTCCATCTCTTTGTCCAATCGCCTGAGTTATCTCTCATTATAAACTACCCATTGTCACTAAGAGTTCACAGGAATAATCATCATATCTCGCACAGATTATATTTATCCTATCAGTTGTTAATTAGAAGGTCCAAATTGATTTTATCAATAATATGTCATCTCTCTAAACTTTTTGCATTCATTTCTCTCGCTCACACCCGCACTGTCATTTCAAGGTCAGATTTAATTGAAAAGTGCATCTAAACTGCTCTGTGCCTCATTACGTGCCAGATGGCTTTGCAAAAATTAATAGCAAAAAAAATGAAAGGAGGTATATAATTTAATGGCGGTTTCCCATCAACGTTATCTGCTAATGAAGGGCTTTCTCTGTTGCATTATGAGGGGAATCTGTGTTTTCAATAAGCCCGTTATTAACCTGAATCAGTGAAAGGAGATTAAAGGAGAGGATGTTCCAGCGCTTTTGTTTATGAAGCATAATGCCAGCTAGGTATTAGAAAACAATTAGCGCTTGTGATGGAGGCCACGGCTTTACAGCTGCACCATCAGCAGAGGTGTTTGCTATGCTAATGCTCAGAAAATAACATAAGCTGTATTTTTAATATCTTTAAGATTGAAGATACAGATTAAAGCAGTAATCCATGAGAGACTGTGCTACAGCAAATTTGCCACAGTTAAGACTTGTAAAATCAACGAGATACGATAAAATATTTCAGTTTTTAATAGAAGTTACAATCTAATTCTAACAATTTTCCCTCAAGATGAAAAAAAGTATAATTTCCAAAATATGTCCCAGAGTGTGTACCCAGATTTATTAATAATAATCAAAATGAACAAATCCGCCACCAGTAATATAATTAGCCCAAACACTGTTCTAACTAACTCAATTATTAAAATGTTTAATTTTAATTTGTTTTTATTTAATTCAATATAAGGCAAGGAGGGGGAAGAGTTTAAAATGGATCAATGGAAAATATATTTAAAAAGATAAACATTTGCAAATGTAAAAAGTATCTTAAAACCAGATGAAGAACGATCTGCCATGTTAAATTCTTTTAATATAATATACTATTATATTATATTATATTATTCTCATTTTGTTTTTAGAGTTTATGACTGACAGGCAATGCAGTAATCAAATGTTGCATTTTATTTTTAGATTATATTACATCACATTATATGATATTACATTACTTTATATAATGTTCTCATTTTGTTGTTGCAGTTTATTATGTTTATACGGTTATGATTCATCTCTTTTACAACGGTTTCAAACGTGACTCATCCTGTCTGTTTTATAATCATGAGACACACATACACACACAAGGTTAAGTGGGTTGAGGGCATGAAATCTCAGACACACACACATACCCACACACACACACAGCAGGACAGACAGGCACCTAGGCCAACCTCTGCGCTCCACCCGCAGTTCACTAACAGAGCAAGCTGTCGCTCACGCACACACACACACACACACACACACACACACGCACGCACCTGCTATGGCTCTTCCACAGGTACAAAACCTGAAACACACACACCTGCTGCTTCATCCTAGCTGTACCCAGGGGGGAAATAAGGCAGAGAAAAAGAGATGGATGGCTATTTTCAGCAACCTATGTCTTTTTTCTTCTTTTTTTTCTTTCTGTGTGTCTAAGTGTGTATACTCGCCGTTTCTTATTTACACCTTTCCATCTGTGCAATCACACCTCCAAAGTGTGCACCCTGCTGAGTGATGACAGAGCGAGTGAACGGAGGAAGAGATAGTGGTGAAAGTAGAGAAGGATGAAGGGATGCAGAGACTCCACTGTGAGAGGAGGAACGGTCTGTCTGAAGACATTTATAACAGGCTTAATGAGACAACCTGTTTGTCAGACATGCAGAGATCTGCGAGTCCTTCAGGAGAGACCGCGATGCCTGCGCAGTGGTGTTAAACAAGCAGCTGTACACTGAGGTTTTTAGAAACAGGTCTTACTGGAATACCTTAGAGGAAAAGAGTTTGAGCTAAGTAGAGTGCGAACCGCTTGCAGGATGGCGAAAAGACCCGAGGACGAGCTTGATTAATAGCCAACTTCTGCGAGCACAGGGAGGAAGAGTCGGACTGTGGCCATTTTTAGTGGCTTTCAGGCCATCTGAGATCAGGGTTTCATTTGTATAGACAGCACTCAGAAAATAAGATGACAGATCTGAGTCTGGCACTTTATGCAGAAGACGGATGTGATTTATCTCGAAAGACGCTCGGATGAGAGGTTAGCATAACGGATGCATAATTCCACTGGGGGCCGACGCACTGTAATCGCTCAGAGCAAATTTTTGGAAATGATAAATTACTCTCGGGTTTCACGTTTCCCTGTATAGTGTGTCACAGTTAAAAGGGACAGTGCACCCGTAAATGACAGTTAATGGATTTTGATGGTTTTAATTTTGATTTGAAATTGCTTTGTTTCTAACACAAAAGATTTGATTCAGTCTAGAGTTGAAAGAAGTTAATAGACTACTTTTATTCAGAAACATATGCATTAAATTGATACAATATTAAGACAATAATAATGTTACAAAAGATTTCCATTTCAAATAAATGCTTTTTTTTTTTACTTTCTGTTCATCAAAGAATCCTGACCGAATTTTTGTATCATGATTTAAGCTGTTTTCAACAATATTGATAACAAGAAATGTTTCTTGAGCACCAAATTAGCAAATTATAATGATTTCTGAAGGATCATGTGACACTGATAATAATGCTTTGCATCACAGGAATTAATTACATTTTTTAAAATATTTAAAAATAGAAAACTGTTGTTGTTATATTTCACAATTTTTCATACATTTTTGATCAAATAAATGCAGCCTTGGTGAGCATAAGAAACTTCTTTCAAAAAATAACTTTGTAATGGTTGGAACCGACTTTCATGTCCTTCCAAATCCGGCTTAAAAAAACGTAATTTTTGTTAAAAAAAGAAAAATAAGAAACTTGAGTGTCCAAATGTATCTTGAGCTCCAAAACAGCAAAATAAAAGTATAAATTACTCAAAATGATTTATTCTTCTGAAACCATACAACAGTTTGTGTGAAAACCCGGCCTGAAATTTGTCCTCAGACCTGCCTCTCAAAAGTCATGTGTCCAAACCTGGCACAACACGTCATTTTTGAGTGAGATTTGAGAACAGTAAGTCAAATTCCAGTCTGTTCCAAATGTATAATTATATACGCTTTTATTGAGATGTATGGGATCAGGAATGTTGCTAGCCAGATTCGAATGTGTCATTTGAACGAGCACCAATGACTCACATGTGCAATCTCTACGCAGATTTAGCTTTCTGATGTCCGCCACGTCTGAAGTCAGCAGTCACGCCGACCCAATATTTTGTATTCCGAGTGACTCTGCCGATGATTGACTGTGCTGAGCCCGTCTTAACACCACACTCATTAATCTACATCTGTTGTCATGGTTTGATATGAAAGAGAATAAATTAACAGGCAACAAATCTTCTCTTCTGGCTGTGTCGTGCCCCCTGTTGGCTGGGAGCAGATGGTGTACGGGATGGGGGGAGAGTTCTGGACGGGTTTCAGTGGCTCAGATTGCTTTTGGGATTAGAGTTTAGTTTAGGTTAGTTCAGTTTGGTTTGGACATGCTGTGCGCAGGACCTCTGAGTGTCACCAAGGTTGTGCCAATGAGCTGCATTGTATTTGAGCGCCCCCTAGTGGTGCTTCATTGTGCTCTGGCTCACACACACACACTTTAGTACACTCTTAAACACGCATTCCTGCCAAAAGATGCAAACAATAGAGTAGAGTTTATCAAAGAAGTACTATTCTCTGAGCATGAAACGCCACGGATCAAAGCGGATCTCAAACGCTCTTCACAGCGGCAGATCTGCGTTCTCACCTCGCTCTGTAAATCAACTTGCTTAAGACGCGAGAGGCTTTGATTCGAAGTAATGATGTGTGAAGCGGCGTTGTTTACTTATAAATACATGCTCCTTTTATCTGACGAGTACAGTGTGAGAAATTCTGGGTACATTTGCTGTTTTGCTTTTTGGTGTAAGTGTGTAACTGCAGTGTAATCACATTTATTGGCGCTGAATGTGATTACGGCTCAACGGGGAGGCTCATTGTCTGACTGTATTTAGCTCATCAAACCCTGAGCAGAGCCAATATGATCTGTCAGGTGATAATCACACAAACACTTCAAGAAAAGCTCAATTTGCACATTAACGCATTGATAAACACAGCATGTGTGTGTTTGTGTTGCAAATTAGTACATAAAAATGCTTTCTGCTGCGCCTTAATGGCCCCTTTGTAGGCTATACCTGCTTTTTATATTAAAATCCAGATGTAAATGCACTCGAGACACTGTGAATAGATCGCCACATCCGGAGGTGGGCGGATTGTGACCACAATTGGTTTAAACTAGAATAGGTTGTACATTTTTATACATTTTTGAAAAAAATCTATAATAACAGTATATGATTAAAATGAGATACATTTTTATTTTTATTTGCTCTTGCGAGGCCTTTTAAAACTTGTAACTTTTATTAAATTGTTTGCTTCTAATCCCCTTTAGCATACGCTGTAAAATGTATATGATCAATAGGTTATGACAAAATATGTTTTTACATTGCTTTAACTCATCAAAATAAGTTAAAGTCCCCCTGTGGTGAAAATCAAGCTTTTAATGTTGTTTATATGTCTATGTGCATGGTGTTTTTAATATGCTTTAAGACAAACCATGTGCAAATTCATAAGTCAGCACCATTGCTGAGTCTTTTCTCATTGAAACTGCAGTGAACCAAAGACTGTCTGAAAATCGCAGTTTGAAATCACTGGTGTTTGTGACGTAACAAACTACCTTGTACCCAATCAGATCAACGTGTGATCTTTAACGAGTGGATCTCTGAACTGGTGCGAGTGAGTGGAGGCAGGGCTAATTTGCATATTCATAGAACTGTATACTAAATGAGGCAAGGGTGTAGAGTTACATTCAAGCTTTTTTAAGACATGAATAATTTATTTCAAGGGAACAAAACACTTTTAAATATGTATTGTTTGATGATCAAAGGTGAGTTTTAAGGGATACCATTATTGACTACAGGGGGACGTTTCAACTTTTTTTATAAGTTATACAAGTTTTAACTCATTTTTTAAGTCAGTTTTAAGTAAATTAAGTTAAATCCCTCTCATCAGGTAAGAATCCTTGGTAATTTTAATATGTAAATGTTAAGTAGAGATACTTTGGAATGCAGCAAAATGTAATACAGACACACACAAAGAATCCAGATACTAATCTGGACACGAAACGCAGTGTAAAGTCGACCTGTGTGTGTGTGTGTGTGTGTGTGTCTTTGTGATTTGGATGTGATAGTGTGATGGATCAGTGTGCGAATGAGGGATTGCGTGGTTGCCAGGGGTACCACCTCTCTTCACCCCTTCTCCAGAAAGAGATGGATGACATGGCCCGCAGCACCAATTTGGCGGATGACAAGTTCAAAAGCAGACGGATGAGTGAAGCAGCCCAGGTGGGCTATTTATAGTTTGCCCGCCTTTCATCCCTCTCCATCCTTGGCTCAGTTTTCCCTCTCATTTTTTATTCCGTGAATTATAGCGGCTCTACCGGAGACACTCTTTCAGAGGGAACAGGACTGGTTTATCCGTCATGGACTCCGTAAAGAGTCAGGTGTGTGTGAAGATCTTATGATGAAAGATCGTGATGATCAGGATTTAACAGTTCTTCTGCTTTCACAATGCTCTCATAACCAACAGTCCAAGAAAACTCCAGCTCTAATATTCAGAGCTCATTTCTGTCGTATGAGTTTAAACCTAGACCTGTTGAATGGAGCTGTGAATACAAGACTCTTAACTCTTAAGCAGAATTGCATTAGTCAAAATTACCCAAGATTAATAAAAGCGGTAAAAGTTGTATGTTAGTTCATGATGCTGAATGCATTAAAGCTACACTGTGTAATTTTTTAAGTTGATTCTTAGCAAAAAACACTTTGTTCTTTCAAAATTAAATGTGCTCATTATGTATAATTACTTCTACCAACTAATAAAGTATTCTCATAAGTGTAGAATCTGCCATTTATAATACATACGAGCGAGTCGCGCGAACGGCGGAAGCCACGTTGCGCCTCCATCTTGAAAATACATTAGCCAAAGAGGGACATACCTGGATATTCAATCTTCGCCTTTCACGTTTTTACACTCAGTGGCATTGTGACGAATGCGAGGGAGAGATTACTCACGACTGCCGGCTGATTTGAAATAATACAGCCACCGTAGGAGTTAAAACGCCCTCGGAATGGGAGGGGCTAAAAAAGTAATATTCAGTTGGTATTCATATACAATTTCACCGCTAGATGGGAGAAAATCCTACACAGTGTAGCTTTAATAAATGTTTATGCATTGAACTTTAATGTAAAATGTTGTCGAAATTCTTTTAAAATAGTTGAACCCCTCTGATTATCACTGTGTAATTTGCACATACTTGATATTTGATATCTAAAAAAATATTGTTTTAGTCATCATGTACGCCAGAGCATTGTAAAATCCAATCACGAATGAGTGGTGTTTCTAACAAAATTGGACAGCAAAATCTGCTAATAAAACTTCTATTTCTAAATTCGTCATTCATTTTCAGTACACACACACACACACACACACACACACACACACACATACAGAGACTATGGGAATCGAGTGGAGATAGTATTACTGGATTAGAGAGAAATATGGCATCTGCATCTGTCTTGCCCAAGGCCTGGTTGACTAATTGTCCTCTGTGCTCAGGTCTGTAGGTGGAATGAAGTGTCAAACTGGAGCTTGTCTCTGAAAATGTGTGTGTGTGCATAATTTAGTGAGATTATGTGTGTGTGTTTAGCTCTGAGCTGAAAAGGTATGCAATAAATCTTTCATTTCACAATTCTTTGCGTTTCTTTCCTCCTCATGCGAGTGTGTGTTTGTGTTTGGCCTTTCCTTGAGGACTATACACCGACCATCAATGGCAGACAATCAAAACTGACTGAGACTGAGTCAGATCTGTATTCAGACAAATGCAGCTTTTTTTCTTCCTGACAGCTCTCAGAAGAAACATTCAGTGTGTGGGTGTGTAAATAACACATCTGCTTATATGTTTGTGCATAATGGGCGAATCTATCGAAAACTCTCAAAGACATGTCCTTGTCATGATTGTATGGTTTACAATAGGAAGGGGTGAGAAGCGTCCTTGTGTTGGCAGTTATGATCTGCTCTTCTAGTATAGACCTGCTTGCAGGGACCCCAAGGCTCATTGGAGCCAAAGGCAATCCACCGTATCATCTATAGGACGACCCGACTCTGTATGCAATAATGAGAATCATCGGGAATAATGGGAACTACAGCAAAAAAGAAAAACCTCAAGATACATTACAATAATGAGTTTTTGATGGGAAATATAACAAAGTAATTGCAGATTTTTATTGTTATAATTGTGGCATAATATTTCTGAATTGTAACTTTTCACTCAATTGAAAGTTTGACTATTACTATAACTTTACTTCTCTAATTTGGACTTGTCACAATTTTATTATTTTATTATTAATATATCATAGGATTAATAAATATTTGAATTAGTTTTTATTTTTATTCTTCAGTTTTAGTTTAATTTTAGTTTAAAGCTACTCTGTGTAATTTTTTTAGTTGATTCTTAGCAAAAATCACTTTGTTCTTTCAAAATGATATGTGCTCATTAATCAACTAATCAACCAACTAATCAAGTATTCTCGTAAGCGTAGAATCTGACATTTATAATACACACGGGTGAGCTGCTCGAATGGCGGACGCCATGTTGCGCCTCCATCTTGAAAATACATTAGCCAAAGAGGGACATACCGGGAATTCAAGCTTCGCCTTTCGCGTTATTACACTCAGTGGCACCGTGACGAATGCGAGGGGGGGATTACTCGCGACTGCCGGCAGATTTGAAATAATACGGCCACCGTAGGAGTTAAAACGCCCTCGGAATGGGAGGGGCTAGAAAGTAATATTCAGTTGGTAGTCATATACAATTTCACCGTTAGATGGCAGTTATTCCTACACAGTCTAGCTTTAAGATTTAGTAATTTTGCTGGTTTTGTACATTTTATTTGTTTTTGTTTTTATAAATATTTCAATTTAGTTTTTATTCATTTTAGTACGTCGGCCTAAACCTATTTATTTCAATTAGTTGCCAAGGCAGCAAAAATGCAAAATATTTATATAATATTCCATGATATGGACAAAAACAGCAAAAAAATTCTTCAAAATATCATGTGTTTTGCAGAAAAAAATAAGTAATTCAGGTTTGCAATGACATGAGAGTAATAATGACGGAATTGTAATTTTTGGCTCAACTATCCCTTTGGTCTTAAAAATAGACTTCCTTTATGCATTTTTTTTTTTTTTTTTTGCGGTGGGGGGTGAAATCTGAACATATGTTCTCAGCATGTTTTTGTGAAACCCACACACTGTAAGAACAGCGGTCGTGCATGTTTATGTGTGTATTGGTGTGTCAGGTTGACAGACAGCTACAAATGTTCTGTCTTGAGAAGGTCAGTTATCACAGATTGAAGCATCTTCACCCTCACTGCTGGAACACAGCGCTAAACATTCCCTCAATGTTCCGTGGACAATTTCCGAAACATTATTGCAGCATAATGCCGCTTGACATCAGCGCCGCACTGTGACCTCTGCCACTGCCTCAATGATGTTATATCTATTCATGTTCTCCCCTCATACCTGCTTTCTTTCTCCTACACAGTGTTATTGCACATTGGCCTTTGACATTTGATGCGGAGTTTTCCATTGTGATAATGTCAGGGACAGCTCATTGATTTGACCTCGCTCGCTTGCCATACGCCCAAATAGCTTCCCTTGGAAATAGAGAAATGAACAAAATGAAGTCATTTCTCACATTCAGCGGCTCTCTTACGTGCCTTTCCATAGCTGCCCTGTTATGACAGTCTGAAGGTTAAATTATACGGATATATTATATGATGGCTTATAGATACAAAATCACATGTTCAAGAGGCAGATGAAAAGATGACCTCTGAGTCAAGTGTGTATGTGTGAATCATGATTCACAGAAGCATAACTGTAGTGGAATAGAACATTAATTATGGCATGTCGGTGGACATGTGTTAATGTACTCTTCTGCTCACACACGACCACACAAGCACCTGCTGCAGGAACTTAGTGGCACTAATGTCGTCTCATCTTCAGATGATGTTCTCTGATCATTAGCGTTGGTGCTAGCAATGGCATTATTTGCTCATCCAAATCTCAGCCCCTTTGAACTTTGAGAGTGTCCTGACACACTAATCAGACCCATTTTGTTTGCTTTGCATCCTGTTCTTCCAAGTTTCTGAAGTAGTGTGCATATTAGCATTTATTAACCTCTTGGTAGCCCTAAACAAAATCAATTTGGCTGCATATGTTAGCATTTTACTTTCTATTTCAACAACATTAGCAATTCAAATGAGGAAAAAAAAAAAACATACAAAGTGAATATCTGAACGAGGGTTATTTGCATTCTGCCAAAACCTGTGAAGGATTTGTCCTTGAGTTTTAGTTCTGCCGAAGTAGATTCCATGTGGAGCATCTGTTGCATGCGCACAATACTGTAGTTATACGGCGAGAAAAGGCTGAAGGTTTTTTTCCCTTTCCTCTGTCTACTGCGAGAGGCAGGGGAGGCTCCCTCAGTTCGACCAGGTGGGTCATTAACATCCACACATAATAGCATTTATGTGATCATAATTATGCTGATTAGCACTTAGCCATGACACAAGTCCTGTTGGACCGAAAGCAGAAAATAATTATGTAAACACATTAAAATCTCTTCAGGAAACAACTAAATCGCATAAAACAAACTTCCAGAGCTTCAATTATGGCTGGAAATAGTGCAATTATTATAATAGGTAATGTTTTTTTTTTTTTTTTCGCTGCAAGAGAACTGAGAATGTAATCTAGAAATGTCCTATAATGAAGGCCCAAAACTTGCACAAACAAAGGTCGATTTGTGCATTGTGGCATTTCAAAATGTGTTGAAAATACAATTATTTAATGTAATTTAAGTCATCTTGCCATGCTAATTAGTTAAAGCTTGTTTAAACGTTTATATGCACCTTACAAATTATATCATACACATTACCATTGTCTTTCAGGTCAAGTAATAACGCAAATTTTAATCCAATACAAGTGTGCATTACTGCAGCAGGCATGGTGCGCAACAGTTTAAAGTAAAGAAATGCCATGCTAGTAAGTTAAAGTTAGCTTAAACTGCTTTTGTAGCTTCTTAGCAACATTAGCATAAATATCACCAACCATTTTGTCTTTAAACATGTTTGTAGCTACTAGCTACCTAGTAAAACATTACCATCACTTTTGTGTTTCTGGTCAAGTATACTGTCTTGTGTTGGGTTGTGTAAACAGTTAGAACAAAATCTGGCCACGCAAATTAGTTAAATTTAGTTTAAATGTGTCGTAGCTTAGCAGACATTAGTGTAAACTACCATCCCTTTTCTCTTTCAGAACTACTGTCATAGTGGAGCAGCAGTTTGAAGAAAATCTCCCAATTCTAGTCATTTAACTTCTATAGCTAAAGCTACCATCTCTTTTCTCCTTCAGGACAACTGTCATAGTGAAACAACTGTTTGAAGAAAATCGCCTCAAGCTAGTCTTTTAAAGTTAGTTTAAACTGGTGCTGGAGCAATAGTTAACAATAACAGCAGCACACTCTTTTAGTTTGTTTAACTGAGGTTTGTTGCCACCATAGCTAGCTCAAGATCGATCATCAAGTATGATAAAAAAGGATAATGTGCTTGATATGTATCTGCTTAACAATCACATGTGCATACTCACATCTGTCCTAAAACTAATGAGCCGTTTCCTATAGGGTTTTGAGCAGAGAAGATTTTAGTGTTGTTTAGCCTCTTAGCATACATTAGCATCTCGACCTCTCTTCTCCATTATCGATTATTCACTCTAAGCTGGACGCAGTAGGGAAATGAGATTGCTCTAATTGATTGGGTTATGAGTGTATCATGTTTGCCCATAAAAGCTCATTCACCTTCCTCTATTTCGATGTCAGCATTTTTGCCATCAGCGATGACCTCTCATCGCGTTTCACACGCTGTTCCCCGAGCCGTGACACAAACGACATGCCCAGCTGTGTAAAAACGACTGATCTGTCCATATAATGATCATTAAGTGTGATCTTCTCTGGAAATTGAACACCTTAAGCTTCACGCCCATTGTGCGGGGAGAGTATTTTTTTTTTCTTGGACACAAAAGTGAGCTCAGAGCTTTATCTCTGATTGATCTGCTGTGAGTAAGTGGAGCAAGAGACCAATCTGTGGGTTTATAAGAAAAGATAAAAGACCCTTATCTTCTCTCTCTCCCTCTCCCTCACTTGTATGCATCAACGAGAAGTTGCGTTCGAAAGCCAGGAGATCATCTTTCATTATCAGGTCAAGGACTTTGTACCTGCTTGTGCTAAGAGCTCGGGAGAAGAAAGCATTGGTTGATGCAATAAACTCTATGTGTCTGTCTCACCTTTAGCCGTGCTCAAACAGGGGACATCTCTGATATGAGTCTGTATGTCCACAAATGTGATGGAGGCAGAGAGAGTGAAAAGATGTAGGAAGGTAAGATGGGATAAAACAGATTGTTGAGCATTCATGGGAGGGGTAAGGAAAGCATAGACAGAATTATTGATGAGGGAGGGAGGGAGTCTCATGTGAAGCTTCCAACTGCCTGGCCATAAAGCATTCACAAAAGCCTTTCATGAAACCCTCAGTTGTGAGATTTCACCTACAGTGCTGTGCCCAGCCGAAGGAGAGGAGAATCAGAACTCAGTAGTGCTGCTTGTGCATGACATACACATCCCGCTTGTTTAGCTTCCTTCGCTTAGATGAGTTGCGGAACAGTGTTCCCTCTTGAGTTGGACTAAGGTGGGACAAATCTCAGCATCTGTCCACCAAAAATGTAATCTCATGTAATTAGGTCTATTAGTGCTTATTTTCAAGGTCTTTGTTTACTGACAGCAAGTCAAACTTAATGCATATACTTTTCCACAAACTTGCCCTAAGTGTAACATTTATGGGCATAACTTACCCAATGTTTGTGATACATGAATGATTCCTCCAATAATATGGCATGATGAAGACAGCTGTGCTCTTAATTTTCCAAATGATCAGACTAATGATTTCCCCCTGGTGGCCGATAAAACAGGTGAAAAAATCCCTTTGTTTAGAATATCATATAATTATTACACAGTAAAAAAAAAAAAATTAACTTGTTGAGTTGAATCTTGGTACAAGATTGCCCTATTCAAATCAATGTGATAAACAAATTAGGTCACAAGTAATCTAAAAGTGATCAAAAAGTAGTCCGCTTATATTGTATATACTAACTACATTTTTTGTCATGTAATTTGGAATCAGTAACCATCTAAAGTTTGTAAGTAATACCCAGCACTGCTTCTTAGCCTCATGACAGTGAATTGTTCATGGACAGCGCGTGCTATTATTTTTCAAGCGAAGCGGTTTTCTCATAGCAGACAGAAATGGCCAAAATAAACAATGTAATTGCAACTGTTACGAACACCTTAGCAAATGCTGTGAAAGTTTGCGGTTTGTTTAGTTTAGATTACTTTCAGCACTAATTATATTTGCATAATGTCAGTATGCGAATACTGTGAATACGATTATTCTGTGCTTTAAAAACAGTCACATACAGTATTGCACATTACAGGACAATAAAACAAGGAGAGTGACATTTCCCTCACGTGTGACTGTGAATAAGAGTTAGAAGCCCAGACGGGCTTAGTTAAATGGAACGCTCTAGTCATTAACTCAGGCTCTTAATATTCTAATGAGTGCTGAATTCGTTAGACTTGATAAGCATATTTCATCTCCAATCAGCCCAGAGCTTCATGAAGCAAGAGTTATTAAGTCAGTGAGCTCTGCGTTTTTTAATCTCACTGTCTCTTTATGTCCATCCACCCTTCTCTCATTTCACATAACGCTGGAGCCGAAGAGCGAAGATATGGACTCATAAAGTGTGGGGAAAATAAAGGGTTTTACTGCTTTTTTAGTCATGTCAGGAGTCTCTTTCATTGGATTTCATCCCCCTGTAATCTGCAGGACTGTGTTTGGGTTTACGGGCTCTTACAGCTGTTTACTTTGAAACGGTGTCTTTGATGACTGCTTTTTCTGCCGGCTGATTGGATCGTAATTGCTCTGTGTCCATCAAGGTGCTCTCAAAGTTTCTTGCAGAAGCAGTGTGAGTTTAATTAGCTAAAGTTTGAGGACAAAACTGTCCTCAGAAATTGGGCAAAACCTTGCTTTAGGGATATCCTTAAAGGTAAAAACGATTTGTAAATATTAAAAACAATGTCACATTGTAGGAGATATAGCGTCGCAATCATGATAAACAAAGTCGCAGATGTTAGACATAAAGTTGGAATCGCGAGAAAAGGCCAAAATTGTGAACTACAAAGTCATATTGTGAGATATAAAGTTACTTTTTGAGAGATAGTCGCAATTGTAAGAGAAAAGTCACAATTCTAAGAAATTTACAAGACATTGATGCATTTATGTGATATAGACACATATGTGAAATAGACACATTTACGATAAAGTTGCAGTTACGAGAATCAAAGTTGTGAGATATGAAGTTACATTGTGAGAGATAAAGTCATAAATCACAATTGTGAGATAAAGGCTCGGTTTCACAGACAGATTAAGCCAGGATTAGGCCTTAGTTCAATAAGTGCATTTAAGTAGCTTTTAAAAGCGTGCCTTAGAAAGAAACATTGCTGGTGTGCATATTGAGACAAAATACTGGCGTCAGTTCTGGCAGGTCACGTTAGTCAAGCTCGTATCAGCTGACTGTCAGCTGATCCACATCTACCTATAGGAATACGACGTCTATCACCTTCAGTATTATCAGCAGCTATGGCATTTCTCAGAAGCGAATTACCCTCCTCCATCCCCAGCTCCTCCTCTCGTCCAGTCTGATTCGCCCAGGCATTCTGATTCCCCTTGAGTCAGAATAAATTCTCAAATTATGTTGTACTTTAAAATCTTGAATTAATGATATCTGCATACATTCATGTTGGTTCTGTTGTGTTTACCCTAAGGGGGGGGTTATTGCTGCTCTCCCTGTTCTCGCCCAGAACGGAACCATACCAATCCAAACTGTATGCTAATTGTCAATCATATTTGACTATAGTGGTCCTGACAAAAATATCAGTACAAGTTGCTTTCGATTAAAACAGCTAAAACATGCACTTTAGACTGGGACTATCTTTAGCCTGGTTTGTGAAACCGGGGGATAAAGTCTCTAAGATCTCTAGAAGATTAAACTTGTGTATACCAATAACATTAAACAAGATGTACGTTTTTTTGTGATTGCCTTTATTTTGTTTTGTGCTGCAGTGAAGTGTGTGTGCTGTTCTAAACTAGGATCATTTTCTCAGTTTCTCTGAGTGGCCAGTACAGGTCGGCTGGGTTAATTGGGATGCTGTCATACGTAACAGTACTGGACAGTGAGCAGCAAGGAAATGACAAACGCGGAGAGCAAATTAGAGTCCTTGCTGTCCCCTCTAGTACACACACACACACACACACACACACACACACACACACACACACACACACACACACACACCTGACTGACACAGTGCAAGGTCAATATCTTTTATTACGTTCAGGCTGGCCGTGGAGAATCAAAATGCGACGCGCACACACTTTGCAAATAACAGCTTAGTATGCGGATTTGGATTAGCAGCTAGTGGCCGACATATTCATCATGTACACAAATCTAATTATGAGGGTAATTGCCTACAAGGGACTTTATTGGTCCCTTATAATAAGTCTATTGTCTATCGGTGCAGGGGATCACAAAGCTCTCTATTGATCAGTCATGAATACCGCTATAGCTCATGCGACCATTAATATGGATATTTTTCAGGGCTCTGAATGACTGGGTCAGTGTCGTCGATAATGTCGGCCACGGTACAGAGCATAAACGAGAGCCTCTTAACTCTTTGCGTGTCTTGTCTTTCACTCTTTCTCTCTCGCTGGCATATTTAATTACAGGCGTTTAATTGGAGAAGTCGACTCTGTGCCGTCCGTAATTATGACTCAGTCTATGGAGGCTTTGTCGCATCAGGCCCCTTGAGCTCATATTCTCCTCGCCGTAATTCAATTAGATCCTTCACTTAGAGCACGGAAGCCTCTCAGCACCGTTACGACATGCTATGCACTGCTTTCAGTATCTCACAATGCTCATTTATTTATTTATCTTTTTAATTCTTTTAAATCATAGCATATGTCCTTTGAGAGGAGATGAGTACCGGAAAAAGCTTGTTTGTTCATTTCAAAAAGACTATATACCCTTGAAGCACATGTACATTGCCATGACGTTTATTCAATACATGCATTTTCATCTTAAAGTGACAGGGATGTTGTGAAGAATTTGTTTTTCAACTGTTTTGTACATGTAAAGCCAATGGGGTCCAAAACAAACCTATTGGACCCCATTGACTTTCAGTGTTGGAAGTACAGTAATACTGTACTGGGTAAACAAATCAGGCAGTTAGTCTTCTAAAGACCTAATGTATATCTCACAATTTATCTTTCACAATTGTGACTTTATTTCTCATAACTGTGCTTTAATCTCTTTCAATGTAACAATGTAAGTCACAATTTTGTATTTGTTTCTCATAATTGCAGCTTTCTTGCCAATGCGACCATTTCTCGTAATTGCAAATTTATAATATTTCTCGTGAATGCAACTTTGTTTTTTTTAGAATTATGACTACCCAATTGAGATTATCTCTCACAAAGTACCCCCATATCTCACAATTTTTTACTTTCTTGGATCTCATAATTGCGACTTAAAAGATAAAAGATGCCAAAGATGTAAAAGATGCATTTTTCTCAATATTTTCCAATACTACTTTGTAGCTTCGTAATTGCCACATTGCTAAAAAATGCTGGGTTGTTTCAACCCAATTTTGGATAAAATATGGACAAACCCAGCCATTGGGTTAAATTTTTCAATTACATTTTTAACCCAACATTTGGGTTTGTCCATATTTTACCCAAAATTGGGTTGAAACAACCCAGCATTTTTTAGAGTGACAACAGTCATACAGGTTTGAAACGAAATGAGATTTAGTACATTTATTTTTGGGTGATCCTGATTTTTCAACGAATGGAAGATGGAGGTCTAGGCTCAGGTCTTGTGTGGTCACTTCAGTGGTCACAGCAAAATTATTGTGATGAAAAATTATAGAATGCATAGGCGTACCATGGTGCCGAATGATTGCAATATTTCTATGCATTTACATGCTAATTGCTGGCGATGTTTCTTATTTGTTAGCCACAAGTTTCAGCTAAATGACTATATGTAAATGTCATTCAAAGAATACTATGGCTTTACCATGGTACATGTCCAAAATATTGCAAATAGTAAACATCCCCATCAAAATTTTAAAGTGGCGCTGCTGGAATGACAGCTTGGATACTGATGAGATGAACCATCATTCTGTTGACTAATGGCAGATCGTCTCCTGAATGCCAGTGACGGAGTTGGTTTGTCATGCGTTGGCCTGCTTTAAAAAGACGAAGAGGAGGTGGTACAACAGAAGGGGTGTGTGTGTGTTTGTTTGAACAAGAATGCAATCGTGCCAGTACTGTGTGTTCTCAAGACAGCATGTTCACATGAATGCCATTTTAGGACGACATTGTGTGGAATATGAGCGTTTTGGATCACTGTAATGGTTATTATTTTAATGTAATTTTAAATTGAGAGTTGGGAAGTAGGTCAGAGAACTTGATCTCATATATCATGAAACTCAGCCCACACACACATGCAGCTCTTCCCACCACATGCAAACAGTCTTTTTTTAACATCGAGTTAAAAAGTTTGAGGATGTTAAGGCTTTATGAGGAAAAAAGCCTGCGGTCAAATATAAAAAAAAGAAGAGATTTTCACACAAAATTTGAGAGTGAATATTTGCCCCATGCTGTGTGGTTCTCTAGTGCCCCCTAGTGCTGTCATCCATTACATTACCAGATGAAATCACCTGAGCTGGTGGAAATGAAGAATTAAAACCCAGCTTGTGAAGGTCTAAAATATTTCTGCGATTTCGGGGTCAATGGCATGATGGAATTCATTTAGCTTATGCTTTTATCTAAAGTGGATAATGTTTCGCCTGGAACCATGAAGCTATTCAGAAAAGCATGACTTGAATACGCCTATTTTATGATGAACATTTTTAATTAAAGTTCATTTGGATATTTTTTGTGTGGAAAAAAAGTCCCATTAAAAGGCTGAAATTCTTGAAGAAAAAAACTTTGGCAAATTTGTTTGAAAATATATTATCATCATTTAAATTAATAAATTGTGTACACTCAAGGCTAGTGTAAAGAACATATATTAGTACTGTTTACTTGATGGTTACACTCTTTGACATTTTAGAGATAAAATATGCATCCTATTTTTTATTTTGAATTTCTTGAAACTAGATTTTTTTTCACTGAACCGTTGCCACTGACCCATATCTGTGTTGTGACTCTCTCCTTTTCTGTGTTACAGATACGGAGACATGGTTCCTAAGACCATCATGGGGAAGATCTTTGGCTCTATTTGTTCTTTGAGTGGTGTGTTGGTGATTGCTCTTCCCGTTCCTGTCATTGTGTCCAATTTCAGTCGGATCTACCATCAGAGTCAACGTGCAGAAAAGCGGCGTGCCCAAAAGGTACCCTACACCAGCACGGTCCACGACCTCTGACCTCACAGCGCTAAACGGAGCCGGGCTCAAATGTAGATGTTCTCTTGAAATACAAGCTGGTCTGGCTGTGGCAAAGAGATTAGTCCCTGACAGGACCATGAACACACAAACGCATAAATGACACTGGGATAGCATTTAATACAACTTGGCACAATGTGCTTGTGACCCAGATGTCTGCACGCTGAGTGGTGTGTGTGTCTCTGTGGTATGTTAACTGCAGGTCTCTGTGGAACCATCATTTCTAGTGCATGGCCAGATCTCATCCCGTACTTCAACACAGCAGACAGAAACACAAACACACAGAAACAAGACAGACAAGCAGAGAGAAACTTTGAGAATGGCAGATATAAAGAAATGATGAGAGAACAAAAGAGAGAACGGTCACATACACACTGCAAAGTTTAAAAGCACAAGCGTATGGAAGCTTTTTTTCTTGCAATTCTGATTTCATGTCTCACAATTCAGATTGTCTTTCCCCGTAGTTCTGTGCGATATAGACTCTCAATTGCGAGGGGAAAAGTCAGAATTGTGACATAGAAAGTTGCAATTGCCTTTTTTATTTTATTCAGTGATGGAAAAAGCTCAAAATTGCAGGTTATAAACTCAAAACTGCGAATGTATATCTTTCAATTCTGACATTTTTTCTCAGAATTGTAAGATATAAACTCACAACTGTGAGTTATAAAGCCTAAATTTCAATATACGTAAACTCGCTGTTCTATTTAAAAAAAATGTCAGAATTGTGAAATAAAAGAACTCGCAATTGCGAGAAAAAAGTCAGAATTGCGAGTTTGTACCTCTCAATTCTGACCTTTTCTCAGAATTGTGATACATGAACTCACAATTGTGAATTATAGAGTTGAATTGCGAGATAAAAATCTACAATTACCTTTTTCATATTGTTTTTTATTCCATGGCAGAAACAAGCTTCCATACAAGTTAATCGCCTAAATACTCAAATTTCGTTATGCCTGGAACCAGTGAAGAAAATTATTCTAGGTTTGCCATTATCTCAAACTTTAGTAACACTTTATTTTAAGGTGACATAGTTACACGTCACTACGTGTATTATAGTAGTAACAGTAAGTGATGCATAATTACAAGTAACTAACCCTAAACCAAACCCTAACTGTGACTCTAGTACGTACATGTAGGTGATTAATATTACTCAGTTCTTATTTGAGTAAATTCAATGTAACTACATCCCCTCAAAAAAAGGTGTAACCCAATCTTTAGCTGTGGCAGCAAATGGAATGTAGATGTGCACCAATCCGTGATGACGGAATTTGCATATCCTGATGCTTCAGGATTATTTAAAAAGAAACGATTCAATTCATTCCCAAACCTCAATTAATCTGATTACTTTTGCAATTAAATTTAAATGCAAGTTTTACAGCCCATCTGCACAGCGACTGCCATTATAATCAACGAAGCTGTCCGCGCACACGCACTACATTTATAGTCGATGCATTAGCCAGACGTTTGAATTTATTATGGCACGAGCCTTGTGATCTGTCATTACTTTTTGTGAATATTCCTACCGTAAATCCTCATTTCACGTGCGTACGGAAAACAGGAGTCACTTCTGTACATGCAATGATTGACATAGTGGTTTAAACCTTTCCGTTTGCAACATCTGTCAGCATTTAGTAAACCAAATCCTATTGTTCATGCCATTTAAATGAGTTTTGTACGTACTACGCACAATTATTTGGTCATCATCAAACTTCTAAATTGACAGAACTCTGTGTACAAGAGGAGTCACAACTGTATTTAGCTGCAGTGTGTACTTGGCCAGTGAGACCAGGCGAGGAACAGATGCTGTGTTCTGTATCCTGTTCTCCTATGGGGGTGATCAGAATACAGACAGTGATATCACATCGTGTCTCATTAGATGAGTGTCTTCTCTTAATTTAGCTGTTCTTCTCCAGCCACAAACAGTTCAGATATCCCACTGCCCCTCCGAGCATGGATAAACAGCACACGCAGTTCACCCAAGAACAACAGTCTGTTCATCCAGTTAACTGGGAGCTGAGGACGAGAATAGAAGAGGGGAAAGTGAGACAGGAAGTCAAGTTTGTAACAATACCAACATTTCAGTAGTCGATCTACCGATACCCTTATCATTTTACTGTACTGAAACTTAAACAAAAATAAACAGAGCAATTCCAATAGTGTCCTCGCACCATCGGTGCTCGGGCCCTAATAAACAAATTTTTTAAGATGTTAATACTTTAATGAATAATGTATAGCAGTTTGATATTTTGACACAAGTTTTTGGTTCTGGCAATCTATCTGCTGGAGATTTAAAGAAAAAATACTGAAATTCCTCAAGGAAAAAATTTGAAATAAGTAGTTTGACATCATTTTATAAATATAATTATTAAGTATCTATCTATCTATCTATCTATCTATCTATCTATCTATCTATCTATCTATCTATCTATCTATCTATCTATCTATCTATCTATACACACACACACACACACTACTGTTGAAATATTTGGGGACGGTAACATTTTTACTGTTTTTGAAAGGCGTCTCTTATGCTCACCAAGATTGTATTTATTTGATCAAAAGTACAGTATAAACAGTAATATTGTGAAATATCATTTCAGTTTAAAATAACTGGGTTTTTTTTTTCTATTTTTATATATTTTAAAAATGGAATTTATTCCTGTGTTGGCAAAGCTGACTTTTCTGCTGATTTTGTGCTCAAGAAACATTTCTTAATATTATCAGTTGATCAGTCAATACTTCATGATACTTCAGGAAATCATGATATGTTTTGTTTAGGATGAATGAAAAGCTCAAAATATTGATTTGAATTAGAAATCTTTTGTAGCATTATAAATGTCTTTACTGTCACTTTTGATCAATTTATGCATCCTTGCTGAATACAAGTATTAATTTCTTTAAAATAAATCTTACTGATGCCAAACTTTTAATATTTTTACATGACTGTATTTTTATATCTTTTTTTATTTCATTTATTTGATATATGATGTCAAAATATTCCCTCCTTGCAATGTACATCTAGCCACATTACAGAAAGACTGGTATTGTTACAATTTTTATTTGATCAAAGTACTTTCGACGGAGAACATACGACACATTGCCATTCTTCATGTCAGACATGAGCATGCAAACCTCCAGTCACATTCACAGCCACATTGATCACGAGAGGAGGACGTGTTAGGCTAAACGCACGTGTGTTTGTCCACCTGAACAGAAAACCAGGCTTGCTAGAATTCATGCAGCGAAGAGCGGTGGTGCTAACGCTTATTTGCAGTACAAACGCAATGGAATGCTGGTGGACGCAGAGGAGGAGGTAACGGTGGAAAGCAATTCGCCGGGGTCTCTCTTAATGGACCGTGACATGATGGGCTGGTGCTGGTGCATGTGGACCCCTCTTCCCCCCTGGCCGTTCGCCTCTCCGCCAGGGGGCCGGGGTCCAGCAGGGCTGTCCCCATCAACGCTTCCGTTGTGTTCCTCCAACTTTCTATCTTTCTCACTCTCTTTCGCTCTTTCTAACGCCTAGCCCGGGTACTCCGACACCTCTTGGTAGCTGGTCATGAGACCATCAATTATCGTGTGTCCTCTTTTCCAATGGCAGTGCGGTGCATGCGGCTTGGCCTTGCGGGGGCCACTCCCATCCGCTCCAGTTCCAACGGGGCCCCCTGTTTTTTACTGCAACCCTTTTCTCCATCTACTTTATCTCTTTTTTACTTTTTGTATCTTGTCTACTTGTTTTAACTGCTTTTTTCGACAACTACTACTCATGCATTTTTGAGTGAATTTCTCTCCGGACTGGTTTTTGCTCGCTCTCTCTCTCTCTCTCACTCTCTCTCTCTCTCTCTCTCTCTTCGTGACATCATCAGAACTCATCACATGGAGGAATGAAACTGTCTGAGCTGCATGTCATTGATTGGCCAGCATCTAAACGGGAGGCGGGGTTTAATGCGAGGCAGAGACCATGAGGCGTGTTGATCGAGTGCCTGCTGATCATATGCAGGTTCTCGAAGAGCAGCGCCCTAGTCCAGGGGTGTCCAGTCCTGCTCCTGAAGGGCCACTATCCTGCACAATTTAGCTCTTATACTAATTAAACACGCCTAAACCGGCTAATTTGGCTGCATCCTAAATTACATACGTCCCTACTATATAGTAGGCGAAAAACAGTATGTGAAAATAATAGTATGTCCGAGTTCACAGTATTTCATAAAACGGTAGTCGAAAAGTTCCCAGATGTCTTACTACTTCCGGCGCGATTCTGAAATGCTAATGGACACTTTATCCCACAGGAGAGAATTTATGAAGGGACGCTGGTAGATTACATGACAATGACAACATTCCTGGATTAAATTCATAATATATAGAACATACATCGCAAAGTACGCAAAAAGAAGTACCTACTCTGAGGGAATACGATTTCGGATGCGGCCTTGAGAATTGGATTGGTATTGGGATAGGTTGGAGTTACAATCTGCAGGACATTGGCCCACCAGGAGCAGGATCGGACACCCCTGCTCTAGTCGCCTGGTCACTGCTTCATGGTGATTCATTAAGGATGTAGTGAATTTAGGTACGGTGGCCGTCATGGTTCAAATACAGCAGACACTCATTTAGACAAACTTTTACAAATACTGCTTTTTTGTTTTTTATAATTAGTATCTATACACAAATTGAATAGACATTTACAGACACAGAATACTATTGTTCCTGTTGTCCGCTGTTTTTGAACCTAGAGCCGTCCATCAAAATGGTGATGTTGAGAGAACAGGACTGGGCAGTGACCTAACGCCTGCCATTGTCACAATGAAGTGGTTAAACGTTCCTCAGCATTGTCTCAACGTTGCTGGATCATTGTGAGAATTCAGGCCTAGCTGTCATTGGTCTAGTGTTTTCTCTTAGCTTCTTTCTGCTCTGACAGGTTGATAAGCAGTGTTTTCTGTTTCTCCAAAAGGCATCAAAACAGGCGGGCCAAGCTTTGGTATGTAAGACCAACCCCACATTTGAGACCCAGCATCACCATCTCCTGCACTGCTTAGAGAAAACCACGGTAAGAAACCTATGGAGAAACCTTTACACATACAGTAACTGGAAGTTTTTCTCAGCAATTCAGCGTTGCCATTATTTGATGTTTTTGATGCACAGTTCTCCTAAAAGGCACACTAAGCACATCTGTAAGAATGTGAGAAGAGGTTCTTCTACAATTTTATATTCTTTCTCAGCTGTTTTTTTAGTACCTTATAGAAGGTTCAATAGCTACTGGACAGGTGTCTGTATTGACTGTATTTAAAGTGGAAATGAAAATTATGTTATCATTTATTCCACTTCACATTGTTTCAATCCTGTATGACTTTCTTTCCTCATAGGATCACAAAAGGAGAAGTTTGGCATATTATCCCAGGTGCAAGAACAGACACTGTAGAGTTACAAAAAATGCTTAAAAGTATTGTGTAAAGTACATACAAATATTTAATTCAACTTATTTCCCAAGTATAAGTGCTATTTTCCAGGTTTTTCTTAAAAAGGCCAAGTTTTCTATAAAATAACGTTGTGTTAACAGACTGAAATTTGAGTTGTTATTAGTTGACGTGATCGGTTATGACATGATAAGCTTTGCTTATTGGCATAATTGACATTAAACGTGGCACGATGCTTCTTCGTATACCATATTTGAATAAAACATGATTTGAGAGCTCTGGCAGAGGGGAAAAATGAGGGTGAAAGTGGATAGAAGTTTCATTTTCATAACATTTAACAACCAGTGCCTGACTTCATCTGCACCCTTGTGGGTTTGCCACAAGTGAGTGCAGTTTTTCTCTCAAGCGAAATCATTAGTCAGGCACTGGCATGAAAATGACAGCCACTGTTGTCCCCTGCCAGCTAGACTCATGGCCGTCTAGAGAACATACTGTGACCCATTCTTGCTTTCCTAGGGCTGTAGACTTGAGACATTTGAAAGGAAAATTCCAGTGTCCTGCTGAGGATGCAGGACTGTTTGAGAAACAGCCAAAACAGTAAATCTGGATTCAAGGACACCCTCTGATCTTTGTTTTGACTGGCTCACATTATTAAATGCTTGTGCAATATTTGTTTTAGCGACAAAGGGATTTGAGATTTACCATTATTCTTTAAGTTCTTGTCAGCAATTACTGAAACTAATGAGAATTTAGACAAAGCACTAAAATCATAAAAAGTCTTAGAGTGCCATATTTTAACAGCACTTAAGTATTTTGATCATACTGAATGTAGGCTCAAAGATGCACTGGTCCTCATCGCCTCAGAGATATGCCAGTGAAAAACAAGAAACAGTTGATTTGTGGGGAAAGCAATGACACATTTATTTTCTAAAATCAAAATAAAACTCAAATTAAGACCTCAAAATTGCAATGAATCAAGGTCGACACAACAGCCTCTTAAACATACAAACACCCAAGTCTCAGTAAAGCTCAAGTGCTCGGAAAGGGCATAAGTAAACCAATAATGTTCTTTAATATAACGGATAAATAAAATAATGTTAAGTAAAATTAAAGACTCAAAGCCTACTTGCACTGGACGTGCTGGTTTCGGCCTCATCACCGACTGCAGTCATGTCCTCATCTCATTTATGAAACTCCTGCGATTCACAACTACCCGCTAATGCACTTGCATTCGCATAAAGTAGCCTTGTTGACAAGTTTGGGTGAGTAAGGGCAAAACGCACAAGATATTGTACCTTCAGTGCCCTGTAGATGGCGATATCACTTATTTTGTAGCAGAAATATACTGCTGCAGAAAAAGTTAGGTGCCATGCAGCAATTGCACTACTCATCACAAATGTATTGGAGTAAAGAGTACATACTTATTAAAAAATGTAGTCAACTAGAGAATAAAAGTTGCTAATATCTTTGATACTATAGTTTAATAATCATTACCCACACTATTATAATAATCAAATACCAAAATCAATCCTTAAAGTGATAAATACTCCCTGTTTCGTTTTCTCTTTCAGAATCATGAGTTTGTGGATGAGCAAACCTATGAGACAAGCTGTATGGAGGTTTCTCTAGCGAAGGCGTCCATGTCGCGTTCTTCCTCGATGTCTTCATCTCCGCACGGTCTGTCTTCTTGCTGCACACGCAGAAACAAGCGCAAGAGCTTCAACGTCCCCAATTCCAACATGGTCGCCGGCCGCAGGGGGAGCATACAGGAGCTCAGCACCATCCAGATCAGAGAGAGACCGGTTAACAACAGGTGCTCTCACAGCACTCATGCACACCTACACACACACATAAGTAGAATATGATGATATATTGGCCGTGGTCTGAATATAATATATATATAGTCCGTGCTGTGTCTTATTTCATTAGAAGTGTTTATAATACTGACTTTATGAAAATGGTGGGTTTATCTAGAGGGGTGTGTATGTTTTTTTGTATTTTGCCGGCCGGTGAGCAGTTCTTGAAGATCTAGTGCACATTGTTTGTTTATTTATATTGTTTATGTTTATTTGCCAAGTACAATATTTGAACAATAACAGCAATAACAAAAAAAGCCATAATTCTGCAATCTGTTGTGTGTTTTATTATGTACACATTATACTGTATGCAGTGTTGAATGTGGAATGAAGTATACAGTAAATGTGAAGTGTACATCTTTAGAATAAAGTGTACAAAACATAGTATGCAATATGTAGTACATAGGATGTAGAATGCATATTAGTGCATATATTTAGAATGTATAATATGTAGAATACAATGCGTAATGCATAATGTGCAATATAATAGTAATCCTACTATTTATATGCAAATGTTAAATTAAGTATACCATGCATAGTTAGTGTATAGAGCAGTGTATAGAGCCGTATGTATGTATAGTGAATAGTATGCATAATATGCAATATAGTATGCAATATGTAGTGCATAGGATGTAGAAAGGTTATTAGTACATATGCAGTATACATAATGTGTATAATACAATGTGTAATGCATAATATGCAGTATTTAATGCAAATATTTGTAATACAATGTGTAATGCATAGTGTGATGTGTATAATGGTTAGTATGCAGTGTTCAAAGTGTTTAGTTCGAAGAATGTAGAATGCTGTGCATATTACATATAATTTAGTATACATAATAAGAAAAATACAGTATGTAAAGCATAGCATCTTGTGCATAAAGAATGCAGTGTATCGTTTATTGGTTTAGCATGCATAAGTTAACGCATAGTATGTAATGTGTAGTGCATAATATGCAGATTCTGTTTGGATCTGGGTATGTGAAATTGTTCCCATAGTGATTCACGCTGCTGGAATCCTGTAAAGCTCCGGTTGTGACACTCCCCATATGCCAGGATATATCTCTGGGAACGCTATCATGATTCCCTCCAACAGCTGGGGGAATGTGCCCATCAGCTGGATTGTATTCTCACCCTCCCTCTCTTCCTCTCTCTTCCAATCCAGCCGCTCCAGTCTCAATGCCAAGTTCGAGGAGACGGTACCCCTGAACTCGGAAGAGCAGTCCTACATCACTGCCGCTGTCATCAGCATGCCTACCCCGCCCGTGACCACTCCCGAGAGCGGAGCTCTGGGCAACTGTCCCGACTTCTTGCAAAGCAACATCGTCAGAGTGTCAGCGTTATAGACCATGACCACTATCCTTTCTTTTTTCCATTTTTTGGCGAGTGGACGCTGCAGCGTAAAGGATTGGTGGAGCCCCCTAGAGTAGTGGAGGAGGCATTGCAGCAGGATGGGCCGTAGCTGGACCTTTTTTTAATCAGCTCCCGTCCAGAGCTCCATCAGCTCAACCTCTAAGGCCCATACGTCATGTGAGGAAAACAACGACCATTATGGTTGTTACCACTTCTATGATTTTTCAGTATTGTGTGTCTTTGAATTCGTTGTCTTCAATTTGATGGAATTGCGAGATATTTGGGACGAATAAGGAGTGTACCAGCAGGGGCGGGATTTTACAAGCTTTTAGACAGCTCTACACACACTTTTGATACTAAAAAAAGTAAAGCTGGGCTCTACTAGGGTGTGCGGTCGGATGCTTTTGTGCGCGTGTGATCGAGACCGATCTCTTGCATGATTTGCGTAAGTCTTTGTCTTTTTCCAATTCGGCATGAGCAATAAGGTTTGGCTCTCTCTGTCAGAATGTGCGTTTTACTTGTCAATAATTTGTCTCGTTATGTAGTATTGATCTTTCGAACCCGACGAGTGTGTGAAAACAGCTGTTTTGTTGCTCTCTGAGAGATTGGCCTGTTGATACCTGTCTGTCCCACCCATGTTGTGTTCACTCCTTGCCTGGCCTGATGGGATGTTTGTTATACTTCTCTTTTTGAGGATGGGCACAAAGAAAAGCTAAACGGAAAGGGAAACGCCTTTTGTGTTTCAATAGATTTGACAGTTGAGGCTTTTGGACTTGAGCTCAAATACTAGCCATTCCGTTTTATACTCCAAATTTTGCGAGTAAACTGTGAAAAAAAGAAATAACATGCTTATTTATTATCTTTCTTAAAATTATTGTGCATGTTGTCGTGGACATGTAAAACGGGCCAGCCCGGACCAGAGCATAGCCATCCGCCCAGAACCTTCTTTTTTTTTCAGGTATAACTTTTTCTTCCCTTCTTTGCCTTCCCTTTAAAGTGATGTACTTTTATCAGCAAACATCCTCGCCAAGTCCTGCTATTATTTCTGGATAATGGCATCAAGTTGTGTGTGATGACACTTTGAGAATCGTCCAATCAGATTCTTAGCGCTGTTTTAGAGCTGATCACCCAAACCCGCCCAGCGTGAATCTCACAAAATCATGTTCAGGTATGTTTTACTCCAAAATCGAAAAGAAAATAAATTATATTTTGCATAAAATAGTTTAAAAATAATTAAATAAAAACATTTTAAT
Organism: Phoxinus phoxinus; assembly: GCF_949152265.1. Classification (NCBI taxonomy): domain Eukaryota; kingdom Metazoa; phylum Chordata; class Actinopteri; order Cypriniformes; family Leuciscidae; genus Phoxinus; species Phoxinus phoxinus. The sequence continues at coordinate 7,210,641 of NC_136884.1, forward strand.
GACAATTAAGCACACTTTACACATTCTCATGTATTTCTCATTCTCAGTGAGGATATTTGTTAATGTAACAGTACTTTTAAAGATACTACAACAAATGTGAAATGCTTCATAACGATTGTAAAAATACTTCAAAATGTAAATTATTTCATTACAGTAATAATTATATCATATTTTGCATTACAGTAATGACAGATTTGGGGTGTAAGGTGCTTACTTGTCATTAAAATAATGCACAAAATTGTGCAGAAATATGTCTGTGAGATTTATCCAAAATGTATTATTATTAATTATAGTAGGCTATTTAAAAACAAATTTGCACCTGAAATATGAATGATCTCTTCTCTGCCATTTAATGTCTGGAGTTAGTGAGAAATTAGTCTAAAATGTTGATTATTTTTATACCAATGTCAATGCAATTTGTTGTGCTGAGGAGCTCTTATTGCACCTTGCTCAATACACACACACACACACACACACACCACTGCCCTCCTGCTCAATGCCTGAACCCATTCTTGCTTTACCATGTAACTTATGCAACAAGATTCCTTTTGTAAAGATATGCTTTGTATTAAAGGGGTTACTTGGGGAATAGAATCTCACAAATGCATATTTTTAAAACTCAAATGGTGTTGATTATATATTATAAATGTATTTCAGTTGTAAAATACACAAAAAAGAAAAGAAAAAAAGATGAAAACAGAAAACTACGAGAGTGTTGCTAGTGCACCTGTGCTGTAAATTTGTTCTTCGGTGTAGTGAAATTTATTACAGTTTCTTCATTTCTCCTAATTTCCATGGACAGAAAATTTGATGTCTCACAGTTTGCTTTTCTGGATCGACGATGACAAAGGCTGGACCATCTGTTTAGGTTTGAAGAGTTTATTTTTTCCTGTTTGGAGGACAGAATTGACGGAGTGCATGTGCTCACACTCACAGAGAACATGTGTGGGGTTTTTTCTTTTCTTCTTTTTTCAGGATCCACAGGGGACTTTTAAAACAGACTTCCTGTTTGTGATATAATGTACATTTAAATGACTACCAGGTGACGATGGTCCTTTGGAATTTGTTACAGCTTGTGTTATGGACATTAAAATATGACATATTGAAAAACAATGGAAAAAAATACAAAGCAGTTGTTTAGTCCGGTGCAGTGTCTATGAATAAATAGAATTAATTAATTGTCCTATTAAAATACAGATAAAAAATTACAATGGTGTTGTGATTATTTTATTAATCTTAGTTCATCGTGGAAGCGCACATTTCCATCTTATAATATTTAATACTTCATTACAACTGTATTGACTGGTTTCAGACAGGGCTTAGATTACGCCAGGATTAGGCCTTCGTTCAATTAGGACATTTAAGTTGCTTTAATAAAGTGCCTTAGAAAAAAACATCTTGAGACAAAACAATGGCAGTGACATATTTTAAGATATGTCAGTGCAAGTTGCTTTCAGTTAAAACATTAGACTATAGGCTGTTAGCTTTGTTGTTAGCATTGATATGCTAGCAAACTGCTAAAAGCAATGTAGTCTTTCTCTGTAAAATAGCAAAATTTTGCTGTAAATGTGGCCTTTTTTTCAGGGAGCATTCATGAGAATACAGTTATGATCTGCCCTCAAAATTCAGACTGCATTCATAACACAAACGTCTGGAATAAGTTGCACTCCAAAAATTAGCTAATAGTTACATTTAGGGGTTTGTTCAAATCCCTAACCATAATTATGAGTAATAGTAAAAGCAAGTTAGCAAGTCTTCACTCGTTTCTATTCCTAGCTGAGTGGCATTTTCTTTTGAGTTTCCATTTTGCCGATTTCACGAGTTTCTCAGGCGGTACATTTAAAGGGACCTGCTTTAATACGGCCAACCGAAGCGGTCTCACACTCTAGGCACTTAGCATGATTACGTTACACATTAACTTTCTAAATGCGATGACCACTCAGCTTTTCTTTTATACACAGGAATCAAAGGGATGAGAAGGGCCGGAAGGCAAGGGATTGCACCTATTTTCCGAGTTCACTCAGAACAAGCCCAGCGCAGGGCTGTGGTGAGCTCCCACAGGCGAACGATACCGCGCATTAGCATATTTCCCATCACACCGAGGGTAATTGAGACGTTTGAAGTCGGTTGTAGGAAGAGACCGTATCTGAGAGACGCAGAAGGAGGGGGACCTCACCACACACCGGGGGATATTGAAGTCAGACTTCATACAAGCTGCAGCTGTCTGTTTGTGACCTCGCTATTTTTGCAGAGAGGTGAAAGGTTAATGGTTTTATTTCCCCGCTGACTCGTTTTTACTGTACTTGGAGAAAGGAAAGAGGGATGGAGGCTGCCTATATGATAGCACCGTCCGTGTGAAACTCTCTGTACATCTGAACCGACGCTAAACGGCGGATGACACAAAGTCACCAATCTCAATTGGTGTCTATGGCTGAAAAGTAATACATTTTGACAGTGATTTACCACAGTATGTGAACACACACCAACACATGCTTGAGGATGCATGGAAGACTAAGTTATAAATTTAGGTTTTATTTCTCTGTCTGCAGGGCCGTAACCAAAAAGTTTAAATTTTAGGATGGTCTTCCTCAGTGGTCGTCAATGTCTGAAATGTTTGAGATTGATGGCCAGTCAAATCAACGAAGGAGGGCTTTACTTTTCACAGAAGCTGAGGCCGAGCACGAATTCCAGAGTGAGGCTTCAATTGCAAGGTTAGATGTAAGTAGCTAAACATTAAATACAGGTGAAACTCGAAAAATTTAAATATCGTGCAAAAGTTAATTTATTTCAGTAATTCAACTTAAAAGGTGAAACTAATATATTATATAGACTCATTACATGCAAAGTGAGATGTTTCAAGCCTGTATTTGTTATAATTTTGATGATTACAGCTTATGAAAACCTTTTCACAATATTCTAATTTTGAATATGGGGTTTTATGGCGTTTCTAAAAACGCTGTGTTGTTCATGCCAGGCCAGTAGTTGGCAAAACTAGTCACTTTGTAAAGAAACACTAAGCGACTGTAGACTGAACACGTAAAATGCATGACATCACCGTTTTCACAAATTAGCCTTTTTGTTGTTTACATTAGAGACGTTAACGTATCATTTTCATAAACATTGAAACCTGATTTCAAGTTTGCGTTTTTAGGCCGGTAAAACGCCATTGTCGTGTAAATAAACGGCCAAAACGCATACAAAGTTTTCCGTTTTTAGTTGAAAATGGTGTCGTGTAAACAACCCCTAAGTCTCTTTAAATACATTAATTCCTTTAAAAAAAGATTCCCCCATAAATGACTTTGGTCCCTGTCTGTCTCTATCTCACACAGGAGATGAATAGAGAGGGGGTGTTAGCAACAAGAGAGTCTTTTGTAAGCTTGTATGACGGCAATCCTGTGTGCTCCTCTTTGTTTCATAAATCAGATCCTGCACTGGCAATGAGCGGTGGGGGAAAGAGGAAGCTGACAGGAGCATTTCTAGCTCTCCACAAGCTATGTGGATTAGCGTACTATCATACTGTTCATGCTATTTCTGCATACTTCTTCTGTATGCTTGGATGACTATTTGCCAAAATTGTCCAATGTGCAACAGGGAACTGGTAGCAACTTAATTCGTTTGGTGGCTAACGCTAACTTCCTAAAGCTATTTTATAGAATGTCTAAAATTTGCCGAGATGAATGCTTCCCTCAAGTACACCAGTGAAACTCGTACTTCAGAGTCGGGCGTTTGTTATGTCACACATTCAAGTCGTAAACATAGCCTAACACAAAATTAGCCTAAACAAACCAAAATGATTATATTGTGAATAATAAACCTAACTCACTGTGTTGAAAAATATTAATTTCTGTCACTTTATACATGGTAAAGTGAAGCAGACTTAGCAATAGCTAACGGCAACGATCCAATCAATTCCCAATGAACAAAATCAAGTCCCTTTTCTTGTTTGAGAGCGTTTCACTCAGATTTACATCACAATAAAGAAAAGACGAACTATGTTTCATGCCGACTTTAACACCATTTGCTACAACTTTATTCCTGCCACTGATCTCAGATTATACATATCTGTAGGCCTATTATATCAGTGTTTCCACCATGTTTGACACGCCTCTGACAAAGTCGCAACATGCATCATTGAGAATAAAATTTCCCACTCGAAAATATGAATTCACTCATTCATGCATGTGCTCGAAACTTGTAAGTATGATATTTAGGACTTCACTTGAAGGGCACATTAGCATGCTACTGTTTGAAATGTTTAGTGTTGTATATAGCCTATATTCTGATTTTAAAAAAATAGTAAGAATGATATAGTGTAGAATACAGTATTCTAGTGTTCCATTTCCATGTGTCTACTTCCTCACTCTTTCTGTATACTCTCCATTGAGATGTTTTATTCATTGCTTTACATCTGTTAAAATTCATGAAGCAGAGCAGGGCTAAATCCCTGCGCTTCTCCTCAGCCAAGGATGTCTTCCATCAAGTGCAGAGAGGGGCCAAAAATTCCACCTGTGTTTCCACCCAGTAGCACTTAAGCGTGACACCTCTGGAATGCTCAAACTTGCAAACAAACACAAATCGCTCTGCAGAAAATCAGCCTGATTCGCCGGAAGTATACTGCATGGTAAGAAACCAGGCTTTGCTGCATGCTTCAATGTTTAAAATGAAGCGTTATGGTTGTTACTAGGCATGAAATTGGTGAATCATGTGTCAGATACATGTTGAAATATGCTTGACCTTGTGGTGTTATGACAAAAGTCATATGAAATTTGAGGCCTTTAAAATGTCACAGTTTAGCCCAATATAACGGGTATTTGAAAGCGTTATAAAACATGAAATTGACTGATTTTAGATTATTTATTGTAAGTGAATTATCAGTAGGCATTATTTTAAAGAAGAAGAAAAAATTCAGTTTTAAAAATATATTATTTTGAAAAATACTTTTAAATGTTTATAAATGTAAATATTAGTAAAAAAAAATGGTGGTTATACTTAAACATTTAATAATGTTTTTACAATTTCTAGAATTACTGTTTAGCCTCCCTAAAATGTTATTATGATATTCTTTGAAAGGGTTTAAGGCCATCCGTAAATCGCTAATTTGACTCACTCATAATAAATAATGGCTGAGATGTGAACAAACACACTCACACTGGCTTCAAATAACATCATGTCATCTGTGTTTAATGCACTGTGATTCACATGCAAGTTTCATAATAGGTTTCTCAAACCTTCAACAAAGTTTAGCCCTCTTATAACCTATGCTGTGTGCAGACTATTTCTGCATAGAAAATTAATACTACTTTTGAGATCTAAAACACTCTTTAGTGTGCACCAGTCCATGTGAATCATATCACGGCGCTGTTAAATTAAGACATGAAAATCCGCACAAATGTATCCTAGTATCTTCACGATGAGCAACGTTTTCATTCCATCTGAAAAATCTCATTAAGACTTGAGCTTCTGTCCACGTGTGTGTGTCTGTGTGCACGTGTTGAGCGTGAGAGAGTGGAAAACAGTGACCTAGCTGTTTTTTTCTGTCCTTTATGACTGTTTCTTGTCAAATTTCATAATGTGAGCCGGGTGAGATCTTGTGTAAAAGCCAAAGCGGGCGGTTATTGTTTTGTCTTTTCCTTTAAATACATTTGAATGCTCAAAGACAAATGTTAAATAGTACCACACACAAACCTTTGCGCTAGTAAAGAAAAATAAAGTTGGTGTCTGAATGTCATAGCTTGAATGAAAGAAGGAATTTTGTGAATTTTTCTGAACAAACTTGAGGTAAATTGTGATCATAATGTGAAGAGTGCTACATTTGGACTAACAAGATTGCAGATTCTCTTGAAAAATCTCTTACGATTCCTGATTCTTCTCTAAATAGTGGCTAAAATCGTAAAGTGTGCACCCGATTTAGTGGTTTGCAACTAGGTCAGTCTTAGTGGTGATGGCCCGTTCCATTGAGAGGAAGGAAGATTTATGCAAAAACGGTTCATTCCAGAAACCTCTCTCTAGAGAACTCAAGTCCGTAGAGACAGAGGCAATGGCTTTATTTTGGAAGAACCCAGTAAATCCTCTTCTTCTTTCCATGTAATGACCACAAAAGCCGCTTTATCCACAGGCATATAAAGTTTTCTATAAAACCGCTCACACCATCTAAATCTTGTCATCCAGGCTCCCACATAAGGTCCATTTTCTGGTCCAGTTCGCTGCTGTCCGATCCGTTTAGTGTCAGTAGAGGGCAGGAACATCATCTTTAGTGTCGAAGCAGCTGATGGGTCACCATCAAGTCTCTGCTAAAGCTGCTCCATCTCAAACTGGGTGTGTCCGTTAGCGGGCGCATTGGCCCAGGCCTCAGGCGCTCGTGGGTGTGAGTGGCTGGGCTTCAGGGGGTCTTCTGCGGGGCTGTGCGTGTGGGTTAAAGCATCCTGGGACGCTGGGTCTGGTGGTTTGTGGTCATAATACAGAGCCCATAGTAGTGTCACAGTCAACGTCATGGCTAAGATCTGGGCCACTCCGATCGACACGCCCAAGAACCTCAACACCTGCAACTGCTTGGTGCCCCGGATAAAACTGTAGATCTTGGGACCACAACCCTGTTGAAAACAAATTAAGTATCATATCAACATGAAATCAAAATTGACTATTCATTTTCTTAATGCATGTTTCTGGGTTGGAATATTCAAACTAACTAAAGGTTGGAAAATTCGGTGTCATTGACGGTGTCAATCTGTATTGGTGGAAGATTTATCAAATTGTAAAATGTTCAAAACTTTTTACAAATATTTTATTTATTTTATTTGACTTATTCTTTGATTAGCTTCCTATCTTGGCCAGGACACTCCACACTGGTAAATTACATTTTTAATAATTTCTCTCCTGGTTTAATGAAGCTCTAATATCATAATTCCAAAGAAAAATTGTCCCTGATATCAGCGAATTCCTACTTTTGAATACGTTACCAATAGCCAATTGGCTATTTAGCCATTGTTTTAGCAAATTAGCATTAGCTACTTTATTAGTCTGGCTACCTTATGACCAAATAATTCCCAATGGATAAAAACAGTCCATCCATTTACATTTTCCTCTCATTGCACTTCCTGTTTCAATATTCAAAATTCAATCAGTCAGGCCATTCAAAACAAACAATGTGGGAAAAAGCCTTCTAATTAGGGGTGTAACGATACCTTCATTTCACGATTCGATATATATCACGATACTGAACTCACGATACGATATTATTGCGATACTCCCAAGACATATGATAAAAGGTTAACAAAAAAATTACTGTTGATTAAAATGCTAACTTTGATATTACATTGTGGGTTTAAATGAACAGGTTTGGACTTGGTGCTTGTAATTCAAGGACAATCGTGACACCAGAATAAAAATATTCATGATTCTGAAGCTGACCATTGCATTATTATACATTATAATCAACATTATATAGTAGTTTAATGTAGTACTGACACTAAAACTCTGAAAACATGATTTTTTTTCTTATACAGTAATTTCTATTTTGGGTGAACTATCCACGATACATATTGTCACTATCCACGATACGTATTGTTGCATTTTTGTATTGCGATATATTGTGGCACGATATATTGTTACACCCCTACTTCTAATAGATCACTGTTGTCTCTTCACATTAACTGGGATGTGAGAAACAAAATCACACTTCTGCTTTAACAGTTTGTTTTCATGTAACTCTCCCCTACAACAGCTGCCACACTAATATGTGAGCAATGCGACCCGTTCATCCGCTCGCGTGTGTGCCTGCGTGTTTTGGGGTATTTCCTATGTTGAAGTGTAGAAGAGCAGGTAAACTATTTCCTGTTAGTGAGCGATTTATACTGTGGAGTAATTCCTCTGTCATCCAGGAGAGACAGGAAGTGTGTGTGTCTGTCTGTCTGTCTGTCTGTCTGTCTGTCTAACATTCTATCTATTGCTCTGTCTATCTATTGTTCTATCAATCTCTGTCTATAAGAATAAAAGACTTAACAGTATGTGGCAGACGTGTCACAGGCAGGGCATCTGAAGAGCAGGGTGCTGGATGAGACACTGTTGTGTTTGTCCTCGACCGTGTGTTTTAGGACTCCACACACAGGTGTGTCTCTGAGCGTACGTGACTGATTTGAATTGCACTGCTGGAGTCGCTCATAACACTCACTGGCAATACAGCTTGATTAAACTCACGCTCAGCAGGAAAGTGAATCTCTCCGCTGTCTCGCCTCATTTTTACAACGTCACGTTTTAATTAGGGCTGTCAATCAATTCACTTTTGTAATCAAATTAATCGCATGCTATTCCACATATCAATATTTGCTAAGCCCCAAATTAAAATGAAATTACACTATTGTGACAGATGAGTAAATCATTGAACAGACATCACAAAAAGTGGCTTTTACAAGTTTTGTTTTCATATAATTATAAGTCTATAACATAAGTTTAACACTGGTTCACAGCAATAATTTAGAAAAGTTATCAATCCGGGTTAGACATGGCGATATTTTAAAAAAATGTGTCTGTGTACAAATGCAGACGAACATTTTCAGCTGTTGCATCATAACTTGACACGTGCCATGAAATGCCATTGGACCACTTGTAAGAAGACCCCTCTTGTGAGTACATTTATTATTTCCAGATGTTGAATCAATATAAAAAATAAGCAAGCTCACCTCCTGGTAAAGGTCACTGAGGTCATTGTAGTGGGCGTTGCGTGCGCACCCTGGATATTGATTGGAGCAGCAGGAGTCAGGTGGCCACTCCATCTCTGTCATTTCCAGCCAGTCAGTGAAGTAGATCACTCCACAACACTTTAACTGTAAGGCACATTTTCATACTACGCTCAGTGAAAGGAACTATTTTTGATGTATACATATATTGGCCTGTGTATTCCATGCATATAGGTTTTCATATTATTTTTTCACATATTTTACATCATTGCTGCACCTCTATGAAGTCCCTCCACCCACAACTTTCAACAAACTACTAATGCAACTCAACTAGGCATTGTCCCCTTTTTTTGCGTATGCCTTGGGCGAGAATTATTTAAATGAGAAGAAAAGGTAGTTCAGAAACAGTCCTTACGGATATAGAGAATAACTAACTTTGCAAACCTTTTTCATGTTCAAACAGCAACGTTACACTCTAAAGAAAGTTGAAAAAGTTAAAAAAAATAATATATATATAATAACTGGTGATGATTTTGTCCCCTCACCTCAGTCTGTAAAGAGTTCCAGGCATGCGTGAGCCACTGGTAGCGCTGCAGGCCAAAATGAGGCATGCGTGACTTTAGACTTATCATATCAGACCTCTGTACCATAGGCTGAAGAAAGAGAGAGAGGGGGAGTTATGGAGAAATATTCATGGAGAAATCATTTCACAATTTTAAAAGCCCTTGTGATTTTTGTAATCACATAAAAATCATTGCCCTACACTGTTATTACCAACGTTTTCTAAATAACAAAAACAATGTGTTTTCCAGGCAGTTTAAAGGACCATCCACACGCCCACACGTCCAATTTTAGGCTCTCTTGTGACCATTTTATTGGCTAGCTATGAAAATCCCCTATTCACAAGTGCATGCATCTGTTGTTTATATAGTAGTTGGCATTTTATAATTTAGTCCTCATGAGACATGTCTCATATGATGGGCAGTACCCACAATGCCCGGAGGTTAGGAGTGTCATCTCTTATTTTGGGCAGCAGAACTTGCTAAAGCAGGATAGATTGAAGTCAACATGAAATCACAGTCAACTATTTGAAAAAAAAAGATTTCCTTCTTTTTTCTTTTTTTCCCCCAGTATTAAAAATACTGTTAGGTGCATAAACCTGCATATAAATATAAAGTTTAAGGACGAATGGATGGATGGATGCTATTGGGATGTCCAATTTTCTCAGTCCAATCCAATTCTAATTTATAAATTAAGCCTCATTCTACAGATTTTTTCTCAAAAACCAGTTTCACTCTGAAATAAGTCACATTTTGGAAATAAAATGGGTCGCGAATGCCATTTCATGTTTACTTTAAGCTGAAGAAAGTTGGAACGGATGCACTGTTGATACAACTGATAGCATGTAACCAGGCCAGGTGCCGCAGAATAAACAGACTCATTGCCCTTAAGCTCACAAGGGTCACATTAGGCCACAACAGCACAATAGGACCATCAAACCCAGCAAAGGTTTTGGGGTTTGTGATAAGAGTGTATCTTGAAGCAGAAGCTGTGTATGTCTGAGTGAGAGAAGCTAGATTAAAGCCAGGTGTGTGTGATATCTTCCCCTGGAGGTGCGCCTTATCTCTCGTATCCCTGGGCTAACAGAAGCAGATGCTACCTGCAATCCCTTTTCCCCTTGCTGATCAAATCTTTTAGTCTGCACAGATCCAGGACAGGTTTCTGTAAAGGTTTCTGATGCTAATCTGGCTTTAAGAGCCAACTAGAGCATTTACATATGACTCCATCCTCAACCCCGCACATGAAAACCCTCTGCTTATTAACTCCCCAAAAGGAAGTCTGCTTGAGTCGGGCTTTTGAAGTCATAATAGTTAAGATTAGACCGTAAGCAGGCGGTTCAGAAATCGGATCCTCGTTCCGTCTTCTCCTGGGAACGGCCATGTGGCGGCCGTGTTGTTGACGTGAGAGAGGGAAGAGTAGGCATTTCTGTTTATTCATAGCACCACGCACCTCGTCATACGTCCACACTCCACTGGCCAGCTCCACGCAGAATATCACCATCAGACTGCCAAAATACTGGGAATGCACACACACACACACACATAAAAAAAGAAAAGGGTTGGTTAAAAATATCTTCTGAAACAATAGGCCAGAAAGAAAGGTGTTGATGATAAGACAGAGAAATAAGGGCAAAGTGTGTGTGCTTGTTCATGTATGTTCGGATCTGGATTCTGAGGTCTGTTTTGTCTCTCAGGTTTTCTCTCGGGAGTTTGTGGCAATTGTGACAGACTGTGTTCAGAATAGCATAGTCATGCTATTTTTTGCAGGATGTATACGGTGCAATATATGTAAAAGAGCACACTGTATACCATTATACAATCCACCCAATTGCAAATAAATGTATAATGTGTGTGTATATATATATCATTGTTTTGAAGACTTAAATATGAAACGTAACGAGAACATAGTGATAACAATGTAGCATAATACTAGTTGAATTGTTTATTTATTAATGTCTCCAATATCTAAAAAGTAGTATGCAGTATGCTCAATATGCTTGGGTGGATGGAACAGAAGTTCCAAAGTTTTTTGCATTCGCACATGCACAGATTTTGCATTTAGGGCAAACTAACACATCCATCTCATCTCCTCCCTTCCTGAAGACAAAGACACTCTGTCTTTCTCAAAATCTCTAACGTACATAGTTCCCCTCGGTTGAACACACACTTTGAGAGAGATAATCAAGATGAATGACAGTGTTAGGAGCCGCATTGAGAGCAGACCCCGTCTGACGGCTTGTTTATTTGGGAGAATCTAAATATTTGTGGCTTTTCTATGCCTGTGTTAGCATTTCAGCTAGTTTGTCATACGCTTACCACACAAAAAAAAAGACAACCGTTTCTCTACACACCCTTCCCTGCTAATATCTGCCCTTCGAATATGTCCAGTGTGAACTTGTAACCCCTGGAAGTTCCCAACAAGCTGGCTCATCTGCAAACACACACACATTTTTCTCAGGGGTAAGAGAGGTTACATTCTCTCAGCGACCTCTGGGTTTATTGATTTGTTGAGAGTTTTACTCTTCCTCTTTCACACTCAGACATTTTTTGGCAAGTACTGTTACAGAAAACAGGACACTGTGAAATGGATGGATTTCCTTTTGACCGGAACGATTAACACCCCCTTTTTTACTTAGTCATGCAAACAGAACGAGAGTTAGATGCAATCTAGAGTCTAGTATTAAGTCATATCAGAAATGTTTTGACAGATGGCTACTGTTAATGTCATTAAACTGGTGCTTTTGGGTATACTTACAGTTAGAGATTTGAACAAACAATGCTATGGACACGTTGGACGCCTCAAATTGTGTGTCTTATAGAGGAAAGATGTGCTATTAGTTTTTTTAAGTGATGAGGGATGCATAGTGCACCATATTGGTTATTGGCCAACGTTACAGATGTTTTTAATTATTTTTCCATATTGGCTGATATTAGGTATTTAATAAAAAATTACTCATTAGCTGGATGCCTGGACCAACCTGAAATATATACATTTTTATAATATAAGCAACATTCATGAGAGTGTCCATGTCAGATTTTTTATTTGAAATATGAAATGTGAGTTTGAAAAGCAGTTTTTGATATTTAATTATTTAGCAGTTGGTTTTAAATGACCAAAATGTAATAAATTATTTTTTTAAAATCTTTAAAGCTGCAGTCTGTAACTTTTGGCGCTCTAGTGGTTAATAAACAGAACTGCATGCGTCTTGCGGGAAAAACATTGTAGCCGGAGCTACTTCTCTTTGTTTATGTCTATAACGAGTCACACGGGTACTGGGCTAATCCGCAGTGGTGGCGACCTGACCGGTCTAAAATAATCTGAATATAAAATATATAAACACTTATATAGGTGTACTATAGTGATTCATGATAAGACAAAATGGATTCATAAGTTTGGAAAATGGATTCATGATGTACTCGCTCATAATATACATTTTGTAAAATTTGAACACAAAAAAAGTTTTTGAACCAATAGTAATGTAATAACACTTAAATTGTATTATACCATGGTCTGTCTGAATACTCGATTCTGATTGGCTGGACTATAAGCATTCATTTAATGTGCCATTGAACGGAAGAGAGTCTCTCGGTCAGATCTTTTAGATTTTCCTGGCAGAAATGACCTTAGGTCATCACATAAAAATCAGTCAACAGGCTTTCAGGAAGTCAGGGAAGTTTTGTTCACACATTGACAAAGAACTCATGAAAATTTGAATCTATTCCACCGTTCAAGATGAACTCCTATCTGCTCTCCTGATCTCTTGATTGCTCTGACAGGACAAAGAGTGTGTGAGAGTGTTTGAGTTAATGTGCATGTGTGTGTCCGGCCAGGTCGCAGCACTCAGTGAGAGGGCGGCTGGTGAATGGTGCGACCACGTAACCCAAGTGCCTCTCCTCTCTTCATGTCTTCCCGCTCTCCTCCTGGATTGGTTTACCTATTGTATCTCAGCCAGATAATATTGTTTGTCGCTGAGCCTCTGGGTAACACAAGCCCACTGGGGCAGAGAGGAGAGGAGAAAGGCTCCTCAGGAGATGAATGGAGACCCAGAGAGAGGAGGAGGAGGGGGAGAGATGGGCAAAGGAGTCCCAGAAAACAGGTCCTCAGTCTGGGTCAGCAGACGGGACCCCACCCTCTCGCCCGCCGCACACCTGGGACTGAGAGCCACAAAACAGCCCTCTGCTTACTCTCTCCTCCCCCTTCATGCTGGGATTTTGTCGATTCATCATCATAAAATAGATTTGCTGACCTTCTAAATGTTACACAATGACAGCCTTTCAAAGGGTCGGTTGCATAGAAAACTGAATTATCCTTGCTCTTTTGAAATAAAACAGTCCAGCATGTTCATAGAAGCTGGAAAATGGTAGCTTAGAAATCACAGACATGAACATTTCTTATTTACCATCAAGATTTTTTAGATTCAAATTGAAAAAAGTCTGAGACCTCTAGTGAAAAATCTTCTATTTTTGTTATTTGATTCTAATGTTTTCAGTACGTTATATTTTGGTTTAGATTATTTTTTATTAAACAAAAAATATTATTAGTTAAATGTTTTTATTTAAACATTTTGTTTTTATATTTTCTAAATTACAAATAAATTTAAGTTCTGATCTAATTTCACTGCATTAGCAGTAAGCATCTTGAACATTGTCAAAATTTATTTTTTAATGCATATTTCTTATTTAATTTATATATATGTATGTATATAATTACATATTATGTAAATACTAATATATTAATAAGAAAATATTAGTATTAAAATATATATTAGCACAAAACCATTAAACAATTAAATTACATAAATGTTACTTTCACTTAAGGGAAAAAGAACAGTCTGGATACTTTGTTAAATATCTATCTCTGCGTTTCGACATCAAATGGGTTTGGAACAACATAGTATTTTCATTTTTGGGTGGACTGTTTCTTTAAAGTAGAAAAAGCAGCCTGTTTAATAAGGGTCAGATAGAGGGTAGATTTTCCTTCCTCCCCAAATCATTTATATTATATGTGCTAACAGCCTGTCAAGATCTTGCCATTTCAGAAGTCACAATGTCACAAACACATCTGTCTAAAAAACACACAGAAATCTCTCACAATGGATATAACTATGTGGCCTGTATTTGGCCCTCCTCGACAGTCTATCATGCTGAGTGAAGTGCAGCGCTCGTACATTACTCCTGTCTAACTCTTTGTCTCAGAGTCGCAAGAGCTTTACGACCTCCATAACCTATAGAGCGAGTTTCTACAAGTGTCGGAGGAGGTTATTATCACCTGAAACACACATTCTGATGATACGGATAACTAGACGCAGGGTTGCACCATGACATCTAATATAAGAAATATATTGCCTTGTATTATCCCAGTGTAGTTATGAGGTGAGAATATGGTAAGAAGTGACTTCCTGTGGCTATAATGTGTCATGCTAGATTTGAACACAAATATCTGTAGCAGAGATTCAAAAACAACATGATACTCCATTCACAATGCATATAACTTATATAATAAGACATATTTCCAAGTGAGAAACAATATTGGTTGGGACTTACTGTAAGGGCATTCATCAGGATTTGATTAGATGTTATGCTTGCTGTGATATTATTAGTTAACATGAATTTTTCTGCCTGCGCGGATTTTGCCACATCATAAAAGATCATGGCAAATATGGGCAATTGTAATCAACATACTGACGACGCAAATTGTTTTGCTTATTCTCATCCTCAATGCATGTTGATCAGCTTATTGTGAATGAATAATCATTGCATGTTATTCCAAAAAAGCTCAAATGTTAGTCTTCGTAAAAATTTACTACAAATATTAATGTTTATACTTCATACTCTCCCGTGGACTCATGGGATTGTAAAGCATCCATCGAGTGCGCACTTCATATTCTCGCCGGAAGTAATAGGTCATCTGGGTACTTTTCGCCTGTTTCATGAATATGAATTCGGACATATTACTCGGCTCACATACTCTTGTTCGACTACTGTACAAAATGGAAGTAAAATGGGTTCAGGATGGCTTTGAGGATGTGACATCTCTCTCTGCTCCCCTCTAGTGTGTGAAGTGAAGACGCAGAAGAGATGTGTGGATAAAGAAAGCGAGACTTGTTTGAATCTGGTTCGAGGGTGTTTGGGGTCAGCAACGTCAGTGCCAGCTAAACTTAACATATTCTCGGTACACAAAACCACACGCATTCCAAACCACACAATGTTCCTGCTGTGCTCGTCTTTTGTTTTCTTCTCTTCCCAGTTCTACTTACCCAGGACAGTAGGAGCAGACTGCACTTGAGCGTGCCGCAGTAGCCCACCATGGCCACGATGATGAGAAAACAGCACACGGCGATGACGACAGGATGGACGACGGGGGAGTATGTGAGAACGGCTGCCTCCTCCAGTCTTGAGAAAGAGAGAGAGAGAGAGAGAGACAGAGAGAGAGGAAGAGTCATTTCTTGGCAGGCTTTTTGTTTATTTATCCGTCCATCCTGCTCACTTGCCTCTTCCTTCTCTCATAGGGCAGCATATTTGAGTAATACACCAGTTGCAAATAAACAGTGATTATACTCTGTAGGAATGCAAACTCTCTCGCTCTTCCTGTCTCTTGCTGTCTCTACTTCTGTTTGGCTCTCTTTTGCACCAGTTTTCTGAGATGCAACAATGTTTTTAATAAGGAAGACGTGGAAAAGCTACAGTTTAAAGGAATATTCTGGATTCTGAATACTTTAAGCTCAGCTTATGAGGCATAATGTTGTAATCGCAACAAAATAAATTCCATGTGTCCCTCCTTTTCTTAAAAAAAAAGCTAAAATCTGTTGTGCCAATGAGACACTTACAATGGAATTGAGGCCAATTTGTAAACATTAAAATACTATTTCAATAATATAGCCACAAGTTGTAAACAAAATGCATGTAAACATGATTTTAGGGGCTGTTTACATGACACCATTTTCAACTAAAAACTGTTTTAATGCGTTTGGGCCGTTCATTTACATTTTGGGGGCCTAAAAACGATAACTATTCGTTTCTGAGAACGATACTGTTATCTCCGTGTAAGCTATAAAACGCAAATTTGTGAAAACAGTGACATCATGCGAATGTTTAGTCTATAGGCGCGTAGTTTCTTTCCAAAGGGACATCGTCAACTTCTGGCCTGGCATGCATTATACAGCCATTTTTAGATGTTTTTGACCCTGTAGAACCTAAAATACTAAAACAACTGTTTTACTTTTAAGAGTTTGAAGTTATAACAGAAGAATATGTGTTTTTATACATTTTAAAGCTTCACACCTTTTTAAACCCTCCAAAAATCGGCCCATTGTTAGTCCCTCACCATAACCTATTTTTGCTTTAATGAAAATCAACATATTTAACATTATGCTATTAGGGCTGTTGATTAAGCTGAACTTGTACTGAATATTTCCTGAGGTCAATATCTAACTAAAGATCACACAAATGCACACATCTGTATAAGTCTGAAACGTTCTATTCTAGTTGATATCCTATTATGTTTCATTCTGCAGAGATGAGATTTTTAGTCATCATAGGAGGGCTGACTCAGCATGTGACTTGCAACGCAACTCTGGTAAACCTATTTGTTGTGTACAATCAGGTTTTAACAATTTTCTCTCTGTTGATTCCCATTCATGTCATGATGTGGCCCACAGAGGGCTCAGTAATTATAATACACATCTTGGTGATAAATTGCTTTTTGTCAACACTAATTACGAATTACTTGCCTCCAGGATAATATTGGTTCTTTTGGGGTTTTTCATGCAGTTTTCCTTTTAATGCTTGAGATGATAAAAAAAAAAAAAAAAAAAAAAAAACATACACAAATGACTGGTTCTCAACCCAGGCCCTGTCTCAACTGGCAACTTAATGCATTTATCTGATTTATTCTCCAGAATTGCACACCTCATTCATGCTTGTAATTAATTCATAAGCTTGAGGCAATTTGATCCAGACCGGCTGAAAAACAGTAAATTAGACCTTTACATGGACCGCTGCCCCAAATGAAAGGATTTTACGGCTCACACCTGTCCATCGGCTGCGTCTCACCTGGTGTCTGCGGTTAAGGTGAGCACATTGTTCAGCTGATCCCTGAGGCAGGCGGACACTCCCAGCACACACAGGGCCATAAGCTTGGAAAAATGAGAAGAAAACACAGCACTTAAGCCACACTTAAACATCCAATTTTGAAGATATCATTTACAGTACCGTAGTGGTCAAAAGTGATGTCCGGCCTATATGAAAATCTACATCTTCACCCTTTATCCAAATATTATTCAAAAAGTGTTAACGATTTTGTATGCATATTGCGCAGTTGTGCTTGAAGTCTATTTTTTTATTTGTGATAACACAATGAAACATGTTGTCAAATTGTGCAGATATAATTTTTGGCTAGGCTGTCAGAAAAAGAAATGATAAACGCATGCAAAAACAAGAGAAGAAAACAAAATATGAATTAATAACTGATTATGTTGTAGTCAATGTATGCTTTTTCCTGTGAGCTGTTTGTTTTTCTATGAAAAAATAAAACATGTAGCTGTAGTTTGTCTTTTTGCCCAATAAATTTGGCAGATAAATAAATACCAAGGTTAGTGTTTTGTTCTTCCCTCATATATTATGGTTTGATAAAAACAAATAACTTTTGGTATAATTATTTGAATATTAGAATAAAAGTATTTAGACACTTTCTGGCTGCCAAATGTTAGTGGGACACCATGAACTACAGTGACTGGATACATCAATCACTTTTGGATCAGTTGGTAATCATACAATTGGCTCAGAAAAGTGAAATTATAGTTCTGAGAGACAGTCTGGCACACTTTTCTTACAGATGCCACTTGGTTTGATAATGCAATCCAGTACAGTTCATGCATTTTAGTTGTCTTTGGGGCCTCTGAATATTAAAAACATGGATTATGTTTGTGTCCATTGTTGGCTTGGAAACTTATTTAGGTGCTGTGCTATGTTTGACGTGTAGCAACATTAGTGGCATGGGTTTAGTTTGCCCTACGCAGGCATTCTTGGTCTAAAAACACACCCTGGTGCTTATCGCATTTAATTCCCTAAAAATAGCGGCCGCAGCAGAATGTGATCTGTGTGCCATTCGAGCATAGCTGGGATTCAGGCTGTCCTCTACATAAAGATAACATAGGATGGGGAGGGAGGGAACACAGATTGCGCGTGTGTTGGCGAGAGAGTGGCTGTTGCGCGTCTTGGAGAGCGCACAGCAGCACCGTGCCATGTAACGTGAGCGCTCGCTCGGCCACCTGCTCCGACTTGGACTCGTCTTACCCAGAAGAGAAAGTTGAGCGCGTAGAGCAGACAGCGCAGACATTTCACCGAATCCTCCCGGGCCATTCTAAGCACACCAACTGCTCGCCAAAAGACCTCATTTTAACTTCTGCCACCAAGGCACCATAACCGCTGAGGAGAAAACAACAATTAACAATCACATACTGCTTTCTTGAGTGGCAAGATGAACTTTGTTGGTCTCATAGCCTGGTAAGGCTGGGCTCTTGGTTGGTTATAAATGGGTTTTGGCCTCCTCAACACATTACAACCTGCAAAACTACCTTTATACCTGGAGACCATCTCAAACCACCTACAAAGGCCATCTAACCACCCAAGGCCAGCTGGGGAGACCATCTTAAACCACCAAAGTAAAGTTTCTTCCCCCATGCAATCTACATCACAAACAGTTAAATGTTCTCCCCACTGTGCAATGATCATTAAATGCAATATCACTTATATGTATTTGACAATACTTTACCTTTTTTA
The DNA here is from genome assembly GCF_949152265.1 of Phoxinus phoxinus. Taxonomy (NCBI): domain Eukaryota; kingdom Metazoa; phylum Chordata; class Actinopteri; order Cypriniformes; family Leuciscidae; genus Phoxinus; species Phoxinus phoxinus. The sequence continues at coordinate 7,229,653 of NC_136884.1, forward strand.
TTCCATTCCCTGTTAATTCTACTCTATTCTATTTGTATATAGCACACCTGCACATACAAATGTCTATTTTGTATATGTATGTCTTATCCACATATATCTTTTTATTATTTTTTTATTATCTATGCACTGTTGTCTCTGTTTACTGGAAGCTTATCCTGTCACCGAAATTGGCAATTCAACTTTTTCTGATTCTGAATGCCAGCTTGGTCAGGCTGGGAGACCATCATAGACCAGCTAAGAGCATCTCAAACCAGCTAAAACTATCTGAAGACCACTTGACAGGCTGGGGGACCAGTAAATCATAGGCTATTGAAGGTGTTTTTAGGGAGGTTTATGAAATCCTACCATGTCATAAGTCCTTGTGCGTGTTCAGTGCGCATCCAGAATGTCTTGATATAATGTTGTAAATATCCGTAAGAGGTTTAAAGAGCAACATGTGATTTTAAAAAGACCAACAGGTTGCAACTTTCTCTTCTTGGAGGGTGCTTAATTTAACCTGGATCACTTTTCTAAACCAAAAAAGAAAAAAGTCTTCAAAAGAGAACAAGAAAAAGAAGTTTGGAAAGTACTGCACAGACAACCCCTTTATATTTTGTCCAGCATGAAGTTGTTGGAAACTCCTCAAACTTAGTTGCGCCTGCAGTGTAAAATCATATTGATATTCCTGACGGAGCTGCGCGCAACAGTCGGGCGTGTTCGCTGCGATCCATTCACTGCTACTGTCATTCCTGGCGTTATATGCTCCATTCAGGACCAGCTGTGTGCACCTCGCCTTTCCACAAGTGTTTAACTTCTGCATGTAATAGACTTTCACTCTAAAGTGTCATCCGGAGCAGCGGTGCCGGTGCCTCCGGGTCCTAAAGGCAAACTCTGGGTCATCCCGATTATGGCAAGCCGATTTAACAACAACTAATGTCTGTGTTAATACTATATACTCTATACAGCATTATAAGCAGTAGTGAATGCAACATTTTTGCCAGTGAATTCTATGTTGTTCAGATATCAACATATCATATCAGTTGTTGCTTCAAGAAGCTATAAGTTTTACTAACTATTGAACATGTAGTAATAGGCTATTTATTTCTCAGTTAAGTGGATATTCCAGATCTATCATGACAACTCTCTGAAGATTTTTAGCATGATATTGGAAATGACAATGCTGCATTTGTTCTTGGCGGAATAAATCGGATATTGCTGCTGTTGATTATTGCTGTTGTTGTAAATTAAAGGTTGGCAAGTTTTTTTTATAAACACTTTTTGTTATTCTGGTTGAAATTCTCTTCACATCCTGATAGCAATCAATTATATAAGTGCACATATATATATCGTCTGTGGAAGTCTCAGGGCCAAAAATATTCGTCCAATCACTTAATTCAGTCCGAATGCAATAATACGATGTCTTACCTGCCTGTCAGTGTATGTATTTCCATAATTCCGCATGCTCGTGCAGACCTCACACGTCATCTGCACGTTCTGTAAGATGCAGAGTTAGGCTGTCACAAGTAGCCGCCTTTTACAGTTCCTCCTGGACCAAAACAACAACCTTGTGCTCCGTAAGTCTAAGCTCTGTTAGTTGTTTACATTCATTATTATAGTAATGTTATGTGCTTTGAGACATGAGGTAATGCCGTCTCCTCTCGTGACACTTTGCAGACTCTGCTGTGTGCATGAGGTATGGCTTTAGAGAGCGCTCTGAATCAACGCTTGCTTGCTATTGCTAGCTGCTCCAAAATCGCCTACAGGAACTTATACTGCCAATAAAAACACTGATTTGAGCTGTGAGCATGTAACATTAGCATATATGCAATTGCCTGTATTAGATCTATAAAGGTGGAGCTGGGGAAGGTGAAGGGTTTTAGAGGAACTCTATAGTGACCACTAAACAGCTATTTAAATGTTGAGCAGCAAGCTCATTGGCTGTGACATGAACCAATAAATTTGTGCCATGTAGTTAACTATGTAAATATCATAAGGTTGTGTAAGGACCCATCATCCTGCGCCATCTGTTTCATGACAGAACTTGGATTTTTAATTAATATTACATCATGCTAGTTTACCGCACTAGAATCTATTCTAGTGTTTATATGAAAATTACATTTAAAATGGTTATAAGAATAAACTCAAATAATTAATCCCATATAGTAATGCCATTTCAAATAAATAGGATCTTTACGTCGTATCTGACCAGTTAGGGTCAACTTCTGGGCCCGCTCATTTTTGGGTGCCTCATATTATTAGCCATTACCTGCTTAACCAGTTTCTGTGGTCATTACATGCTTCCCAATCGCATGCATCAACAGTGCTTGGCATGTATCCAGATCCCCGCCCCTGAGATATCGTATGCCCGGGTGAGGAGGTCACATCTGATGGGCGTATTATTGTCTTGAGAGAGACCCAATCTGCTGTTATCTGGGAATGTGTGTTGATTCATTTTACCGTGCTGCAGCTGTCCTGGTAATTTATATAGGCTACAAGTATGTTACACAGGCAAATATTAATTTACAAAAGCAGTTTTTGTAATATTAATCCTAATCATCCAGTTATGTAATGGCTTTAAGCAAGGAACATATATAAATTAGTGATTTCTTTAAGTTATTTTGCTTGCAAAAATAATAGACTTTCTCACTTGCATCCAATACTTATTCAACTCCCTCATGTAATTCTCTTACATCAGAGTGGCCTGTTCTAACACTCATTTTAAATCTCTATTTCATTTTGTTAATAGTTGGGTTTTTAAATATATTTATTGTTCAGCACTTAAAGACAAAAAATGTCATTAAATAAAAAATCAAAACAAAAAAAAATAATATATTTTTTAGAAAACTGATCAGAAAAATACAGGTAGCTACATGCAAATGCAAAACCAATATTGCATTGTTTTATTTTGAGCATCCTAACTGTTTACTGACTGATATAATTTGATATTATACTGTGCAAATATAGCACCAGGAAATTCGGATGAGAAGAAATATAAAAAGACAACTCGCTTTTAAACGGCCACAAATGGATGGAACAGTCATCAAAAAAGCCACATTTCCTGTTTATGATCTCAGGCATATTTTTATTTGATCCAAATTGAGAGCTGAGGTGCAATGTCACTTTGCAGAACATTTCATGTCTACAGCTGTGAGGTAATTTTGTCTTGGAAATAAAATACTTTAATGGGATGTTTTATAAAAGCCTCTTCCACCACAACTGCACCAAATCATAACTGTCTACAATAAACGTGGGGTCAAGCCGAGGTTTCTTCCTCTCAAGAGACAGCTGGGTATAGTTACATTGTCTTCCACTGGCAAATTTCTAGCGGTATGTTTTACAAAAGCCTCTTACACACAGACGGCACCAAAATTGCAACTGCTATAGAGCAAACGTATGAATTGTCATCCCACATTACAGTCAGTGCTGCCCTCCAAAGGCCAAAACGGCATAAAACCTGCTGTCTAAAAAACTGTACACATGTAAAAATGTAACATTTTAAGAAGCTAAGGATAATTTTCATACTATTTTTAATTTTAAGTTAAATTATTATTTAGTAACTGAATAAAACATACAATTAAAGAGTTTGTTCAAACCAATGCAACTGTAAAATGTTCTATAAATGTATAGAAGGAAACTTCACATGATTAAAAAATAAATAAAAATTAAACAGCATGGAGAAAAATGTAGCTAATAGCTTATATACATTTATGTTGTCATAAAACAGTTTTGTATTATATAATTTTCCATTTCCATTTATTATTATACACACAAATTATGTATACATTTTTTTATTATATGGACAAAATGCAAATACCCTGTTTAACCAAAAATGTGTTTTATTAATAATGTTAGTCTCAAGCACATATTTTTTGTGAACTCTTTACTCAAAGGTGTGAGGAAAGGGGGTATTTAAAAATTCAAAAGAAGGACGAAGTTCCAGTTCAAAATGTAAAGCTTTCCCATTCTATCCATTCTATTTTTAGGGCAGAATTCACACATATTTGCTTGAGACAAACATAAACACTTCCAGAGAAGTGTTCACTTCTCTTTTTGTGTAACTGGACATTTGCATATCGTAGACTCCAAATTATAATCCATATGCATCCCACAATTTGCATCGGTGGATGTAGCCTACGTACGGTAGTTTCAAATAGCGCAATTAAAGAACTACAAATCCCATGAAAGCAATCGCAAAAAGTCAGCTTCCGCGCAACTCCATCAGCGTCCAATCAAATCCCACGTCCTTCACGCAAGCCCCTCCCCTATCAACTTATGTTTTTTCCTCCCCTTCAGTTCTCCGCTGTCTCCGACGCCATATTGACCAGAAACACCCTTTCTCTAAAACGCCTGAAACACTCTCTCCGCCAGAATGTTGTACCTTGAGGACTACCTCGAGAGTGAGTATATTAATTATTTTAATGGTTCACGTTCGAATGAAAGCGTTTTAGTGTCTGGGAGGTCTGTTTTGGACGTGTGAAGGCGTCGAAGCCGTTAGCTTGTAACGCGTTTCTCTTCTTCTTCCCGGCAGTGATCGAGCAGCTACCCATGGATCTCCGCGACAGGTTTACGGAAATGAGAGAGATGGACCTGCAAGTGCAGAGTACGAATACAGTTTAAACTCACTCTTCTCCCGTAAAACATCACATCTGACCTTGACTAATGCAGAAAATCCTTCATAACAGTGGGGATTTGTTTGGTTATTTTGCATGCATAATGAGCATGTATGTGTTTGTGTTATCATGTTGCATACTGATGTGAAGTGCATAAAATCATGTGGAAGTTAACTTAAGCAACATGAGTAACTCGAATATGAAAAAACTTGTGATTAGCAAAAGCATGCATTATTCATTTAAATCCTTTTTATTTTTTTACCCTTCCTTCACAAACTCTGTTGACACCGTCAATGCCCTTGCTGAAATTAATATTCTCCTAATATTCTTCTTTCTTCATCACTCTGATCGTGTGTAAGAGTTATAGTATACATGCATGTATTTGTTGACCATTATAGGTTTTGCATGGAGCATAAACAATCAGCATTTGACATACCTAGTAACTCATTTTATTTAGTAATTTGAACTAACATTACTTATTTAGCCATATTTTCAGTAGAACTATTACAGCAACACGAGGTTAGAGAAATATGTCCTGGTCATACTTCACACCAAAATTAATTTTTTAACTTTACTTTTATAAAATAAAGTAAGCCTAATTAAAAACTCTATATATATATATATAGGTTTTTTTTTGGGGGTTTTTTGGATATAAACACTGATGTCTACATTAGTGGCCAAAATAGAGTAAATCATAAATTGGAAAGTAGCTTGACGTTTCAAATAAAGATTGTATAATTTATATCAATAGACCAGTAGGTGGCGATAAGTGACTGTTAAAAATTTGTTGTCATTCATTCAAGAGTTTTGTTCAAAAACGCAATTCATCCAGTAATGATTAATGATGACTCTTTATGACTCTTTAGTCATTTTATTTATTCAAACTGATTTATAAAAGTAAATTACTTAAAATAAAAATGACTTGTTTTAAATGAAATTGCAGAATTTAACATTTTGTCAGAACGTCTAGTAAATTACTCATTATTTTGTTTAGTTGTCGATTCAGAATCGTGGGAGAATTGTGATCTCCATTTTAAACAACAACAAAAATCATGATTCTCAATTTATCCAGAATTGTGCAGCTCTATTTTGAGGTGAATGTGATCAGGACATTTTTTTTCTTCCTTCAAATGTGATGGTTCATGGATCACCCTTTGTGGGGGTTGAACCTACAACCTTTTAATGATCTTACCCAAATCGTTTGCCCACTAGGCTACAACACCTCCTCCATCAAAAGATTTATTTTAGTGATCTGACCATAGACTTCCACAGTAGCCAATCAGTGTGATTGTGAACTGAGTGTTGGGCTCTTGACTAACTCCTGCCTCTGTTCCTTTGTTCAGATGCGATGGATCAGCTAGAGCAGCGGGTTAATGAGTTCTTTACTAACGCCAAGAAGAACAAGCCTGAATGGAGGGAAGAACAGATGGAAATCATTAAAAAGGTGAAGAACAGATGCTATGCACCTCAGTTGTTTCAAGTAATACAAATTGTATTCAGAATAATATTGATACTGACAGGTCTTTTTGTCCTAGTAGGGAATCCAAATGTGAAAACCTTCAGTATTTTCAACAAGAGAGATAAAATGAAAGTAAAAAGACACTAAATTAGCATTTGTTTTAACATGATAAGAGATATCAAGATAAGATCAGACAAAAGTATTTCTTACTCACTAAATTGGTCACAAAATACAATTATTTACGCTCGCACCAAGATGAACAATTATTTTACTCACACTGCTTACATTCCATTAAAAACCCCTTTGTCTTAGGCTAGTTAACTTATGTTCACTTTTCCCTCGTTCATGTGTTGAGCGCTACCTCGAGGAGCCATGAAGTAGCGACGCTGGGACCAGGGACATCTATTTAGAGCGCCTTATATTATTAATGAAAATATCGATATTTGGCGCCAGCGTATTGATTCTCATATCACACGGTGAAGGACAGTGATATATCGCCCTATTGGTATTTTGTCCCACCCCTAGTGGCTAGTGGTTTCCTAGCTACTCGCCATTTTCACTGGCCACATATAGATATTTTTTATCTCATAATTTGGCAGCAGGTGTATTAGCAGGGTCCCCGCGGATCCTTAAAAAGTATTAAAAAGTCTTAAATTCGATATTTAAAATTTAAGGCCTTAAAAAGTCTTAAATTCTTATTTTTACTTATGAAAAGTCTTATTTTTACCTATGAAAGGTCTTAAATTTTAGATGACACTTTGACGACATATCTAAATGCTTTCCAAATGAAAACGATCTAATTAGCGTACGTATTGTTTTTATTATTCTATCTTTGTGGATTTGCTTGCATGTTCACGTGACAATTCGCGTCATTTACGGCAGCGTATTAGCCTGCGTCTGTCTCCTGCACGCGAGAGGAGAGGATAAGAGAAAGAGTAAATGTCAGTTCAATAGTTCATTCTTTGTGTTTAGGATTGTCTATGAACTATGATGATATTGTAATCATTGTTTTAACTACGTACGAGGCACCGCGAGTTCGAGCTGACATCGCGTTTGTCTCTCATGCTTGCTTTCACTGCGTGATGTGTCAGTGCAGTTATAGATATGTCCCCAAATGAGTATTTGTCTTATTATATTTATATCATATTATGTTGTTATATTAGAATATCACGAGCAAGAGTGCCGTTTTCCTGTGCACAATTTATACAACAGTTAAATTAACAATAAAGTTAACATTGTGTGTTACTTTTTATATTGTCAATATTGTTTGTTTCCCCCTTTATTTTGCCGACGAGAATTTCATAATGAAACTGTAGTCCAACAGACAGCGATTCTTTTTTAAAAACTGAAATCGGCGTTCTGAACGAATCATTTGATTCAATGAATGAATCGGCCGTTTGAACAAATCGGTTGAATAAAACTCCAACAACTCGCTTATTAAAAGAGAACTCCGGTGCAAAATGAACCTTTGGTCTAATTACACATTGTTACCTAGTCAACCGTTATCTGAGATTTGTTTTCATGATTATCGAATGTAAATAGTTTTATCTCTAAAAACAGTTTAGCCTATAACGCTAGTATAACGCTAGTATATGGGGCATGGAGTAATGACAAATAAAAATCGCTTGTTAATACCACTAACAAGGCTCAAAATAGCCCCACACTAACACGGTAGCATAATGAGGGTCCCTACATGCAAACCGAAGCATTGAGAACTTTGACAGTGTCCAGACAGTTTAATAAGAAGATATTTTATACATACAGTCAACTTCACGTATATAAGCAGAATCTAGACAGACTCTATCAATCGATCTACGAACCACCGATCCAAATGCGCTGAACTGTGTAGAATCTCATATGGTCCAGCGCATTTGGATCGGTGGTTCGTAGATCGGTTGATAGAGTCTGTTTTTCCAAGATGGATTCTGCTTGTATACGTGAAGTTGACTGTATGTATAAAATATCTTCTTATTAAACTGTCTGGACACTGTCAAAGTTCTCAATGCTTCGGTTTGCATCTAGGGACCCTCATTATGCTACCGTGTTAGTGTGGGGCTATTTTGAGCCTTGTTAGTGGTATTAACAAGCGATTTTTATTTGTCATTACTCCATGCCCCATATACTAGCGTTATACTAGCGTTATAGGCTAAACTGTTTTTAGAGATAAAACTATTTACATTCGATAATCATGAAAACAAATCTCAGATAACGGTTGACTAGGTAACAATGTGTAATTAGACCAAAGGTTCATTTTGCACCGGAGTTCTCCTTTAAGACAGTGACTTACTGCCACCTACTGGCGGGTTTAGTTGCATATTTAAAGTACCCTTTAATTAAAATGTTAAAATTATAAATAATTTCATATTTAAATCTTGAATAGCTTTATTTATGCAATTGCAAATGAAGTGTAAATATAGTAATGCCAGTTCGGATGCCGCTTCTGTGTCACCTCTGCACTGCAAGGATGGATTTTAATTTAATTATTTAATTTGACAGTGGTACGGTCTTATTCTAATAGAATTTAATTTGAATGTTAGAATTTGACATAAAAGGTGATGCATACCTCTAAATATGTTTAGAAATAATTTCCATATTTAGGTGAAAATGCCCCTGGAAATCAATTTAAGCTGGCAAATATTGCCCCTTAATAAAATGTTTTATTTCAGTCACTACTGTGAACTGACCACTGCATAGATAGAATATGTTAAATATTAATATCTTTGTGAGTCTGCTGTCAACAACAAACCTAATGGTACCAGTACAAAATCAGTAAAATATCATCTAATTATTATCAACAAAACTTTGAAAATATCGAGATATATTTTTGTTAATATTGCACACCCCTAATGTACGGTATTAATTTTTATTTCTTCAGGTCTTAAAAAGGTCTTAAAAAGCCTTAAATTTGACTTTAAAAAATGTGCAGATACCCTGATTAGGCTTTTGTCACTTTAAGACCTGAAGCACGGATCTATTATACTGTTACACGTGCGTTTTCTTTCTCAACTGTTTTCAAACACTTAAAACATAACTGACTGTTTACTTTTTGACATTATTTTGTCTAAGCGCAATAAGCAGTGAAAAAGAACTCAATTTAGCACTGGGAGGTGGATTTATGTGCACACACTTTAGGTGTAAGTACAGAGTCTGCAGGAGGGAGTAAAATTATGCACAATACGCACAATCCCACGCTGAAATTCAAGTAACACCAATAATATTAATCTGGAGCAAATGAAACGAGTGAGTGAGGAGAGGTCGCTGTGTCAACTCGCTGTCGGAGAGATGAGCGAGAAAGCGTAGCTGGTATCGTGTATCTTTTCTGTGGAAAATTATTCTTGGAAGCGTTTCAGATATTTCAGTGTAATGCAAAATAATTTTTTTTGACAACACTACATTGCTTTTAGTTTATTATTTCACATGCCTTTTTAAAAGACTACAATTTAAAACTGTGTATTTAATAACAATAGTAACATAAATACTGGGATACAGAGAGAGAGAGAGAGAGAAGGAAAAAAAACATAATAATTAATGGATAATTAATTAATTTGATAATTAATTGATAATGAATTAAAGTTCCCCGTGGGGGATCATATGCACAGTTTTTTAAAAACATTCTCTTTATCAGGACTACTATAAGGCTTTGGAAGATGCAGATGAAAAGGTCCAATTAGCCAATCAAATTTATGATCTGGTGAGTACCATTACTTATTGAGATGTTATGGTACTTTGTGTCAATGCTTCATGTTTCCAGTAGGTGGCGGCACATAATTGAAAGTGAATGTGCAGTGACTCACAGGGCTGTAGTTTACTCCTGCTGCCTTTTCATGTGCTTTAATTCAAGTCTGTTTTGATTTACCCTGGAGAGGGTTTATGGGAAACCTGCTGCGGCTTGAAGTTTTTGTGATGTTGGGGTCTCTATGTAGGTTGATAGACACTTGCGGAAGTTGGATCAGGAGTTGGCGAAGTTCAAAATGGAGTTGGAGGCGGATAATGCTGGTATCACAGAGATCCTGGAGAGACGTGGGTGGCACCTGTCAATCACCTTCTTTGTGGTTTTTAATTAAAGGGCTAAAAAAAAAAAAAAAAAAAAATGGTAGAAATTAAAATTCTACTTGCTTAAGTCTTTGTAAAGGTTCCTGATAGGAAAAGTAAAGCTAGTCTGAAAATGTCTGGACACACTTTAGTAAACTGACCATGTTGTGGCTTTGTGCTGATTTGAAATTGTTTGTAAAGTCAGTTTTACCTGTTCTAGGGTCGCTGGAGATGGACAGTCCCTCCCAACCTGTCAATAACCACCATGTACATTCACACGCCACTGTGGAGAGTAAGCCTGTTTCAAGAGACTGTCCCATTCCCATTTTTCTGTTCCAGTCTTCTGACCTGCTTTGTGTGTTGTTGTTTTTTGACAGAGAGGAAGTACAGTGCGCCAGCCCATCACACTACTGAACACGTACCAGAAAAGAAGTTTAAGTCCGAGGCCCTGCTCTCCACACTCACGTCAGACGCTTCTAAAGAAAACACACCAGGTAAAACACACATTCTCACTCCTCTTGAGTCGCCCTATAAAAACATGTCAGGCACAAACATACACTGACATTCTTTAGAGAAAAGCTGATATTCAATATATATTTCAACATCTGCAAGACTGCTCATGTTTTTAATGTTTTTGAAAGAATGCGTACCTAGACTGCATTTATTTGCGTTTATTAAAAATACAGAACAAACAATAATATTATGACAATTTTAAATAATTGTAATATCTTTTTTTTTATGTTTTTCAACATGTAATTGATTAGAATGATTCATGAAATCATTCTAATATGTTGATTTGGTGCTCAAGATACATTTCTTATTCCTATTGTTATTAATGGTGAAAAAACTATAGAAATTGTAGGTTTTGTTGTTGTTAAAACTGATAAAAAATGTTTTAGCGTTCTTTAACGAATAAAAAGTTTAAAATAACAGGATTTATTTTAAATATAAATCTATTGTAACATTATATGTACTTACTGTCACTTTTGATCAATTAAATGCATCCTTGCTATTTAAAAAAAATAATCCTAATGACCCCAAACCATTGAATGTTAGTGTGTTCGGTCTTAAATCACTAAAAGGGTGAGTTTTATTTTATTTTTCCTGTCAGAGGAACCATCATTAAAGCTGAAAAGTAATTGTTTCCAAACGCCAATTCAAAATGATTTCTGTTAAAACTAAAACAATCTAAAAATGTTTAGTTAAATAAACCTGTTCATAGTTGTTGTTGTTGTTGTCTTTTTTCATAAAAAACCCACTAGAAATAATAATTTTTTTTTTTTTAACCTACATCCTCTATATTTTTATGTAAACGTTTTGACAACGTGTAGGGAACATAATGTCTAAATAAAAAGTGCGTTGAAGTCATTGTAATGTTATATTTCCAACAAAATGATTGCAAAACTTCAATATAACTGCAGCCCTAATCCTAATGACAGTGTCAAGGGAAATAAACAACAATTATGATTTGTCATAATCATGCCACCCTAAGGGCACATATATTTGTGATAACTATTGAATGGTTCAGAAGAAATATTTTTTATGATGTAATGAGATAACTTATCACTTAAGTTGTACTGTTCCTCACAAGTGTTTCTGGTTATAAACTAAATGTGATTGTGTGTGTGTTTCAGGCTGCAGAGTGAACAGCACGTCCACCTCTAACAGCATGTACAACGTCAACTCCTCCCAATCGCTTTCCTCATACAACCTGAGCCCACTTCCTGCCGGGCCGGCTGCAGGGGCGGGGGCTATTTCCATGGCAGCAGCACAGGCAGTGCAAGCCACCGCACAGGTAAAAACACCATCCTCCCTCTAATTCTCTCCTCCCTTCACTTCCTGTTTCAACTATTTTTGGCCTCTTAGGGGTCTTTCTCGTACTTTTCTTCCCCTTTCTGTTATTTTTGTGTAAGATTGTTATCCTGGCACTCAGCCCTTGATAATTGCAGCGCTCACTACACAGAGGCACTTTGATATTGTTCTTCGAGGGAAATCACGTCGCCACACCCTGTCCTGTAATTTTTGGTTTTTCATTAAGCCTTTTCATTAAGCCTTTCATTTCTTATTTAGGTCCAGTGATACTGCATCAGTTATTGTTTATATATGTATATATACTTTTTTTTTGGGATAAATCGGGCAACAATTCGGAGAAGAAAAAAACCTCACTTTTTTCTCGCAATTGTGACTATGTATTGCATTTCAGACTTTTTTTTCTGATAATTGTAAGATATAAACCCAGAAATTGTGAGTTATGAAGTTGTGTAATATAAACTCGCATTAAAAAAAAAAGCACAATTCTGATTTTATAACTCAGTTCAGAATTTTATCTCAATTCTGAGGGGGGAAAAACGTCTAATTAGTGAGGGAAAAAAAACTGATTTGTGAGATAAAAATAAGCTTCCATAACTACTAAATCATCAGCACATTGTTTCTTTGAGGAACTTGGGTGGTTTCTTCATTCTCTTTAATGTGTGTGTGTTTTTTCAGATGAAAGAGGGCAGGAGAACGTCCAGCCTGAAGGCCAGTTATGAAGCTGTCAAGAACAACGATTTCTTGGGACGGGAGTTTGCTCTGAGCCGGGACTCCAGCGCTTACTCTTCTTCTGCGCTGGCTAACACGCTCACACAGCCCCTGACGTCCAGCAACAGCTCAGACTCCCGCACAGGGCGCAAGACCAAGTAAGCATCACACTTGTTTTCATACTCGCCTAAATGGTTCCTGAATGAACCCACCAGAGATATGTTGGTTGCTCTTGTACATTGTACTTCCGCTAGAAGCACAAAATCCCTTCCCAATTCATATACATTGGATTTTGTTTAACCGCTTTGCCGTTTGTCTCTTCTTTCAGGGGCAACACTAAGTCTTCCAACCACCAGTCCTCTTCATCCTCCTCTTCCTCTTCACTGTCATCCTGCTCGTCGTCGTCAGCATTAGCCCATGAGCTGGTGCAGACCACAGTCACAGAAACTGACACCAGCAGTCAGGTGGACTGGACCTACGACCCCAACGAACCCAGATACTGCATCTGCAACCAGGTGTGTTCACGTCACATCTCTCTCATGCAGCGACGTACTGATTCACCACTATTCCTAGTGATTCTAACATTGAATTGATCTACCATTGCATTGATTGGCTCATACTAATTAATTGGTACCACTATATCTGCAAATTTCAAAGCTTTGGTATGGCAGTAAAGATCCATATATTAAAGCTGTTGTGTCGGGACGAGTCAGTTTCTATTTCTCCGTCTCTTATTCCATCGTCACTGTTTCTAATTAATGGTAAAAGCCTAAAAATAAAATAAACAAATATTTTTAATTGGTTAAAAATTACACTAAGTAAAAAAAAAAAAAAAAAACTTTACATTACAGTAAATTCTTCTCACAATTCTGAGAAATTCACGTTTATATCCTACATTGCTTGACCTTTTTTTCCTCGAAATTGTGAGATAAAAAGTTTATAGGTTTAAATATTTGTTGACATCTGTTCCTAAATGGTTTAAAAACAAGCATTAAACAATGGACAAATATGACCAGAACAAGGAAAAACATATCTATTTTGAGCTATTTCTAATCATCGACACTAGAGCGAGATCATACAGGAAACTCAAAGTTCTTGTCTGGGAGGTGAGGTGTGTGTGACTCCCTAACGGTTTGCTGAAGGATTGTGTGTGTGTGTTTTTTTAGGTTATGTATGAGTGCAAAAGAATTGTCTCCCCCTGAATGCATTTGTTTTTTAGCCTCAGTAATATTGCTTTTGTCAGAGTATATCAAAAATAGAAATGTGTGTGTGCGTGTCTCTGAATAGACATCAAAGACCAAACTTGCACATTCTTTGTTAGCAGGTGCACGCATTGGTGACACTCGGCTGCAGGTGTGCGAGTGCGCGTTTGTCCCTAATGCTCTGTGTCTCATTCTCTCTCTGTCTTTGTGCAGGTGTCATACGGAGAGATGGTCGGCTGTGATAACCAAGATGTAAGTCAACCCTTCATCTCCAGAGACATACAGACACATTTCCTCTTCAAACAACACACTCTCTGTCTGTGCTCTGACAGCTATTGTGACCCTTGGGCAGCCACGATTTTGTAGAGATGACAGCAAACAATAATCAGTATTATTGTTTCAGGGACCAGCGATACACTATTATTGATATCAGAGTTGTATCATGAAGATAAAAGAAAATTATATATATATTAGTATTATAATTTTTTTTTTTCATATATCATTATTTGCTGGTTGTCTATGATGTTTTGAATGATGCACAGTTTGAGAAATTGTTAATTTGACCCTCGTCTCTTCCCGCAGTGTCCGATCGAGTGGTTCCACTACGGCTGTGTGGGTTTGACCGAGGCACCCAAAGGGAAGTGGTATTGCCCACAGTGTACAGCAGCCATGAAGAGGAGGGGAAGCCGGCACAAATAAATGCCAAATCACCTGGGCCAACCTCTCTGAAATGACTGTCCCCCTCGACTGAGAGTGTACATGTTACATCACCATGTGATCGGGGTGTGTAGATGTGAGAGAGAGAGATCTTTGCGTGTGTGTGTGTGTGTGTGTGTGTGTGTGTGTGTGTGTGTGTGTGTGTGTGTGTGTGTGTGTGTGTGTAAATCACAACCAAGTTGGGTGTTTTTAGCTGGTGAATCTAAGCACACACTGCCCTCAACTTTTCCTATTTTATGTTTTTCTCTTCATCTCCATTAATCTTTATGGAGGCGGATGGGCTAGATGATATTGGAAGGCCCATTTATTTTATCATTCAAGACATTCCTCGGCTTGCCATGCGTGATGACCCTTCGCATTTGGCAGCTCCTGCTAATCCATATCGGCATAGTATGGATTGACATGATGCAGACTGGGAATTGTAGTGCTGAACTGTTTGATGAACTACAAGTTCAGCTAGTACTACACATTCACCTCTATAAAAAAAAAATCTTAAAGGATCCTGATATGAACAGATTACAACAGCAAAAGTGACGCCCCATTGCTTGACCAGTGAAAATGTTGTTTTGCTGGATTTTTTGTGTGTAATGGATAGATGATGTATTGTGCTCCGTTTAAAGGACATGACTTTATTTTATTTTAGCGAGGAGCTCTTAAGGTATATAATAGAACAAATGAACAACTGTGACCTGCGTGTATGTTTGTGTGTCTGTGTTTCTAGCCTGTACTGCACTGATGTGGTGATACATTTTGAGAGATGTGGGGGTGGGGGGGAAACAATAAAATGATCAAGAACTTTTGGTACACACTGTCTTAAAGTGCATTGTCAATGATCGAATATATTTTAGTTAATTTTCCAAAGTAGATGTTTCTGGATCAATGACCTTTCAGTTCTGGAACAACACTCCTATCAACCAATAAGTGCCCTCCGGTTTTAGTTAGGCGAGGGAAAATATGCTGTTCTCTTCATGTGACCTAATTTAATTTGTGGCCATTTATTTTGTTATTGTGAACTTTAAAGTTCAGACCCATGTGAACATTTTGCATGGCAAGTGTAAATTATATATAATATTTAAGGGTCCTTTTTAATTAATTTGTTATTAAAATTGCTGTCTCATAAATCATGACCACAATACAAGTAATCATGTCAGCAGTCACTACTAATTTTTTAGTAAATGGTAAATTGGAGTGTTGCTCCTTTAAATAAAAATAAACATTCCTATTTGCACACAACTGAGATTGTGTGTGTATGGGCTATATATATATATATATATATATATATATGAATAGCAATGTATTTTGTTTTATTGGGCTATTCAAAGAGTAAAATGCATGTGCACACTTATCTGGGAAAATGTTGGGGATAAATGGGTTAACGCAAACCAGGTGCGCACTTAACAAATAAAAAGGACACTTTTTTTGTTAGATTTAACTTAAACAGTATCTTCTACCGTTGTTTCCATTTCAACAGCTACGAAAAGATGACGAGACGCGTTTTTAAAAGTTAGGGTGATTTAACTATTTTTTAAAAACAGTATGCGCGCGCGAGACCTAAAAATAGTGAGAAGCGACGCCACGGTCATTGATGTCAGTAAAACGATCGCCTACACTGACCAAAATAATAATAAAAAATACTGTAAAATGACCGTTAACACACGTCCAGGAACGGACAGGCCTTTAAGTTCAATATGTTTGAGACACCTAGTCGAATTCATAAGTTTACAACGGTTTGGTAAAGGAAGGCACTTAAGGCAGGCGCGCGCTCAGCGTGAAGGAGGCGTATCATTACTCTCAGTCATGAGGTTCCGCTGCTCGGGAGTGTTTTTAATCAACCGTGGGGCTACGCAGCTTTGAGAAGAAGAAAAAAGAAGACTTCAGAGAAACTTTTCACTGCTTAGACACCCGGACCGCTGAAACGAGACTTTACCACCAGCTCTGACGCGCGTCGAATTAGTTCAAGATTTTCCATGATCATGTCATGAAGCGCCTTCAGGTTATGTGCGCTTCGGATTCCTCAACTGCGAGTTTGAGCGCTTGTCGTTTGACAGCGCACCGTGATCCTTAGGGATGATGTGGGGACCAAACGCACATTCCCAATGGTATCTCTTGACTCTATCCAGGAACGTTAGTGCAGAAGTGGGAATGCTTTTCCGTGGGATCTGGACGCTCCGCCGGAGGTGCTGCACGGGTCCCGTTCTGCTGTTGGGGATAGCGGTCGGGCTGTTTTACCACACTGTGACTATGGACCGGGACAGATCCGAGTTCAAGTCCAGTCAACGGGACCAAAGGAACAAGTCATCGGTGTTTGAGTATAAACAACTACTCAAGAACCCGGAGAGACTCATATCTCTACTAGAAGCATCAAAGACAGATGGTTTTGTAAGTAAACCAAAAGTTCATTATTTCATCATTGCCTATGATAATAGCAACAACAACACTATTATTATTATGTAATTCATATCACACAATCATTTTACAAAATATAAAAATACAAATATTTAAGACATAATTCTTAATAATTCAGAAAAATATATAATTTAGTACAACTAAAGTATAGTATTACTGCATTGTTTTTACATTTCTTGTATTATTCATGCATTTCATTTTTTTAATCAGTCATTTATAATACTGAAAAAATACTCATAACAGCATTAATACATTTAAATTTAATTCTTTAATGTATTATTTATGTATTTAAAATGTGATCTTTTTAAATTGTCATTTGCCTTTTTTTTCATACTGGATGCATTTAGTTTGATAGCCTATGAAAAATAAACTTGAAATTGTATTTCCAGTGCTGTATAATGGATGTCACCGCACTTCAGCTGTGTTACAAATGTTGTCAAAATCAAAAACTTTACTTCAAAGATCTCATCACTATCAGCAAAGCTGTTGCGTTGGGATACTTGTCTTCCCCCCTTTAGCGTGAAACCCCTGTTTAAAAATAATCGTTGGGTATTGTTTATTTATGATGGGTGTCTTTGTTGGTGGTATTTTAGGAGGAGAAACTCAAGGCTGGACATTCATTGGTTTAAGAGAGCTCATGAAGGAGGGGTTATTTATGAGTGCACATGCTTTTGTCCAAGCAGGGATGATTGACTTCTGCCGGGAAGTGTTATGTCAGTATGGGATAGAAAGATCTGAGGAGAGATGCCAGGAATAAAGAACGTCTGTCATGTAGGATGCCCAGCCAGTGGTTTATTTATGACTTTTGTATTATGAGGAGGAGGGTGGAGCATTTGTGCATGAGAGAGAGAAAGAATGCACAAAACATGGAAAAGTGTGTGAGAGCGAGAAAATATGGTCAGTGAGGCAGAAGATGAGGGCAGGAAAGCAGTGAGAGGTGAGAGAGGTTTAGTTTTAAGCCATGGATGCGGGAGTATGCCTTCCGATAATCCCACACTAACTAACTCTGAGCAGGAAGTATACACTGAGAACCATGACAGCTGTCCTCAGTGTGTGTGTGTGTGCGTGTGTGTGTCTTCAGTCGGATAGAGTTATCAGTCTGTGTGACCCTCAGTGGCTCTGATGTGTTTGGAGACCGGACGGTGCCCTGTAGTGTCCGGTACTGCCATATAAATCGTCATAAACACGTAACAGAGTTGTGACGAAACTAAAGAATTACCTCGTGCAATTGTGGGCATCATGACTTGTAATTGCAAATATTTTTGTGAGTATCTGGGAGTTTGTCTTGTCGAATTAAGGATTCTGGGCATGTATTTTGTGTTTAGAAGTTTTACACTCCACAACAACAAGAATAAGCAACACTATAATGTTTGTACGAATGACCATAATTATATATTACATTATTCATAATGTTCATTTTGAACAAAGTGCCTATTCCCATAGTTGCTGTGCATACTGTGAAAAGTGAAAAATTCCCATCCCATAAACCATTGCCGTCTCGTCGCTCCTAGAAACTAATGGAGGATGGACATTCATGTTAACGAAGCCACTTCTGTCTGGGCTTTTGGACTGGAGTCCGCCTGGTTGTGATGCAGAATCGCACAATTGCATTCACTCTCAGCTGATTAACTCCTAGTGTTTACACACACACACACACACACACACACACACACACACACACACACACACACACACACACACACACACACACACACACACACACACACACACACACACACACACACACACACACACACACACACACACACACACACATACATAGTGAATGTGAATAACTGCTTTGACTGCTGCCATATGTCAGGCTAATATGAACCACACTATGTAGTGTTTAGACATCACACTTTAGCAGCCCGTTGGACGGTTGTAATCACATACTAATCTCACAGAATCTACACTTTATTTTTTCTATATAATATAGCCTATAATTATAGGCATATAATATAATATAGCCTTAATACATCATTCATTATTTTAAATGTTTTGTTTGTAATGTATTATTCATTATTCAAAATGTAATTTTAAATGTAATGCATAATTAAAATATGTAATACTAAAAAATATTTAACACTCATAATTTTAAAGCGCTAATGATGTATATAAATTGAACGAATTAATAATATATTATTCACAAATGCAGTATAAAAGGGACAACACCTCTGCTGTGACATTGCTGTCAGGAGACGGTGTAACCTACTGTCTAGCACATGCTATTCATGTTATAGTCTATATTAGGCCTGCGGTTTGCTCGAGCAACTGCACTCCATCTCTGTTGGCCTGAACGCTCCCCAAAGAGGCCGTGTAAGTGCGCATTCAAGTATGCTGAGAGTTTATTGTCTGCCTTTTTGACTGTGTGGGGAGAGGACAAGTACAGGAGGTCAGCAAGTAGCGCGCACTTCTTTTCTACACCATGCGTCGCATTGTTTTGGAGGGTCTCGATGTGGCATAGAGGCGTGTTTGGTATGTTATGTGTTTGATGTGGTTTGCGTTCGAATACGTCTCTAGGAGAGAGTAAAAAAGGGTTATTTTTATATATAGGGGCCTCTCGACAGCCATGATTAACCTCTGAACCTTATCCACGGAGCCAGTGGTAACAGAAACCCTCATCCAGAGTGGCACAGAGAGAGAGAGAGAGAGAGAGAGAGGTATTTGTGGAGGGGGAGGAAGAAACGAGGAAAGCGCAGAAAAACAGGGAGAAGTAGTTTGTGGTGGGGGGGAGCTTGAATAAAATGTTGAGCCAATGCCAAATGTTTAGCCAAGTAAACCATTCACTTTGCATTGGACAAGCAGAGTTTGAGGTCTCCTTTGAATACTAACAGAACCCACATTTTGTTTTCTCTCTCCTTTCCACATCTCAAGCGGTCTCTTGAAGTCTAGGAGACGTTAACCCAACCCAGCTGCGCTTCGCACTGTGCTCAAATATTGAATCTGGATTACAGGTTTTTTTCTCTGCAGAAAGTGTTTTAGAAGAATAAAAGTAACACTAACACTAATGAGGTAACAGTCCACTTTAGACATTCTACTATAAGTAACTTTGCAACTACATGTCAACTCATTAGAGTATTAGTAGACCGTCTCTGCGTAATATCTGCTAACACTTTTTGATGCTCCCAACAGACATTCTACAGGTAACTTTGCAACTACATGTCAACTTATTCTACTAACCTGAACCCTAAACCTAACAGTCTACTAGCAGTGTACTACAGTCTAATACTCCAGTGAGAGTTAGTTGAAATGTAGATGCAAAGTTACTTGTAGTTAGTAGAGTGTCTATGTAACCAAATCCAAATGTGACATCCAATCGGATTTTTATAGGCATGATTGCTTTGAATTCACCGATCATTTTCTATTTCGTTGTACAGTTTATTGTGAGAAAACGTTGTCTGTGTTAGGCCTGTTTGTGCAAGTTCATTTTCGAAATGCCATTGCTCTGATGCGTGCGAGCACTTCAATAATGATAAAATGGCAATTTAGTTTGACTTGCCTTTCCACATTGAGTATAAGGAAACAAGAGCAGAGTTTGAGATGATAATGGTATTCTGGCAAGGATATTAACTCCCAAAGTGTTATCCTGACCACTCAAAAACTTGTGGGTGATTGACTCTGGCTTGACTAGCACTGAATGTTTTGGTTGTCTTCACAACTAAAAAATGTAGCATCTGATACCGTCAGTAGTACCAGCACACTTTCTTGTAAGGGTCATGTGTGGATTTCTGCATAGTATCTATCAGGGTGGTCTGTTCTTTATCATGTTTATTGTGTCAGGGGGCATGTGCGGATTGAGTTGTTTGAATTTGAGTACAGATGTTGCGCTGCTTAGATTTGTTTCTTTGTATTGTACACAGCACTTGTGACCCCTTTGTATAAGTGTGAGCATACATGTGATTTGTTTCAGCATTGCATTTCTTTGCGTGTTTTTCTGCATGTGGGCCATAAAAGTCGTCACCCTACGGAGACAGTAGGATGGTCTCTAAAGATAGTAGCATTATTTTTAGTCCAAACACTTTTGGAGTTTAGTTGCACATACCAAAAACACCATCAACTCTTGTCTCTCTCATGCCCGCATATGATATCCATTAAAAAAAATAAAACCTCTCATACATTTAATTCAAGACTTGTGGACTTGTCTGGATCCTGTTTAAAATGACCTCTGCTTGTTCATCATCTCCAAGTTAGCAAGCAAAAGCGGATGCTTTCCCACAAAAGAGCAATTTCAGCTGTGACTGTGTTTTCACAGATCCCCGCACCAGAGAACTAAATTAATATTTATGTGTATATTCATCTCCTGTTTTTATGTGGAGGGAATTAAAGCAAGATTTCCCTGAGAGGATTTAATGTTTTGTGTATAGCTGATTTAATTTCAGATCTTATTAAAGTTAATGTATCATTCTGCTCTCTCAGCTCTTTGGGTTTATATATATATTCATCTCCCTCCCAACTTCCTTTTTATTTCCCTCTTTCTTCATGAGACGTTTCTTATTGGTTGTTATTACTTCCTTTGAGCGCTGGGCTGTTTTAGGCAGCGCTTTAATGAAGTAATGATGTTTGTGTCTTGGGCCGCAGACACGGAGGGTGAAATGAATGCAGTCCAGTAATTGCATGTTTTAGATTAGCGTCTGCAGCCTGAGGTCTCACAGAGGGAAGAGAGAGGGAGCAGATTGGAGGAGGAGAGACTGGGAGACGTGCGGAAGAAAGAGTGGGAAACTAAGTATGAATGGAAATGAGATGCCTCTCGCTTCTTTTAAGTTAATGAGGAAGTTGGAATTCTAGTGTGTGAAAATAAAAAGAACTAGATTTTTAGTGGCGTCGCCCATGCAAAACTCAACATCACAACGCTAGGGTGTTGCTATGCAGTTGCTAGGGAGTTGCCAGGGTGTTCTTTTAGATGGTTACTTAATAGTCAAAGTCTCTAGATATGGCATAGTGTTAAATATAGATTTTTTTTTTGTTCACCAAGCGTGTCTAATTGCTTTTTTTTTAAAAAATACACATCTCCTCAAAAAAATATTATCCAATATATTACATAAAAGAATATATGAAGGGGAAAAATAAAATATGTAATGAATAATTTAAATGAATTTATATTATTATTATTATATACAAATAAAATACTTCAATATAAAAAATATATACATAATAAATATATTACATAGAAATGTCTATAACTTTTATTAAATTATTATTATTAGTAGTAGTATTAGTAGTAGTAATATTGTTGAAATAAAAGGGTTAGTTATACATTTCTTTTTATCAGTATAATTGAAAATAAATATATATATTTACAAATAATAATAGTAAAATAATAATAATGTTGTTGTTATTATTGTTATTATTATTATATGTCAATATAATTCATAAATGTAATTAGAAAATATTTCAATATTAAATATTACTCCATGCATAACTAACCCTTTTATTATTATTATTATTATTATTATGCACAATATTCTCTTATAATGATTTGTCAAAGTTGTTTAGGGTTTTTTATTTAATTCTTAACGAGCAATAGTAAAGAGTCTCTTTTGAGAACTGAATGAGCAGATAATGGGGTGCAGGGGTTGACCTGGCCATTTAGGACCCTTTCATTAATGTGGCTGAGCTCCCAGATGGAAACGGTTACAAGCAGAGGAGGAGTGGACCGCCGAGAGAGAGCGAGAAAGATCAGCACAGCACGACTGCAGAAAGAGATGAACGCATACAGAGAGCAAAGAAAAGGACTCGGTATCATCCATGCTGAAGGAGAGGAAACGCTCCCCTCCCTTCCTCAGTCACACGCTCTGCCCAAGTAACGCCGTGTTCCTCTGAATCTGTTACGCAACATGGAACTGGATGATCGTGTGCTATGTTTAATGACATTTAATAAGACTCCCGCTGTCAAACTTTCCTCTGATGCTAAACTAAACCGTATGCCACAGTTCTCCTTGTGCAGTCGCCATCACCTGAAACTCTGAACGTGTCCAGGCATCGGATCTAATCCTGCTCTCAGAGAAAACCGGGTTCAGCCCTCCTCCTATACCTGACGGCCCACAGAGGTCATTACCACGCTACCATGCATTATGGGTACTTAAATGCTCGGCTGCCTGTCCGATTAGCCCCTGGTGTTGTGATCCTCACATGTGACAAATCCAGAGGATTGTTTGAGACCTGTTATATGGAGTCAAATCAATGCCACAAAGATTTGCCAAACAATAAAGTTCTGCAAAAGAAAAATATTGAGTATTGAGTTAAAAGTATTGAGTTAAAAAAAAAAATAGATAAAAAAAAGTAGTCACAAGAATACAAATAAAAAAGAGCTAAATTAAAGATATAATTAATTGCAAAAAACAATGACGGCTATAAAAGCTTAAGAACTTTGTTCCAATTTGATCTCTGCAACAGATTTTTAGCTGCAATGATTTTGCAACACAAATTTTCCATGGCCATACCTACTAATTCATTTTCAATGCTCCCTTTTATTTTTCATTTCAGTCAAGTGTGAGCTCTTGACACTATTTCCCCTTTGCGCTTCACTTTATGGCATTGTTTTGATGTGGGGGTGGAGTCACGGGACTGGGGTGTGTTCAATGAGCCTGGCCACACCTTATACCAATACTTTAGTGTTTCGCAAATATATGTGGCATGGATTTGACTCCATACTGTTATGAACTTCATGGAGAATTTGTAACTTACAAATCAAGTTTATTGTATGTTTTTAAAGTTGTAAAGGAAGTAACCATATATATTCACATGTAAAAGTGTAGTTGCTAATCAGTTCCTCTTTTCTTTCTCTCCCAGGTGCATCATTCTAAACACAGCTGTGCGGGAAAAGCCATTATTTTGACAGGCCAACATGCTCCGACGGACACTGAGGTCCAGTTGTACCAGAGAGTCCTACAGCAGCAGGGTTATCGAGTGGATCAGGCCCGTTATGCAGAGACCAGCGCCTCTCTCAGACAGGACAGAAGAGGTGAGAGAGAGACATCATGCCCTTTTGTGTGTAAATCTAGGTTATATTACCTAGCATACTACTTACTGCACAGTAAACAGCACACTGAATGATGCCTAGTTTTGTCTTCTAGTGTAACAGTGAACACCTCGAACTATAATAATCTACATGGGTATCACATGAGCTCATTTAGCTAGTAACATCTATTTGTCATCTCTAATATGCTGTTCTGTAAATATGTAAATGTAGATTTTTAATTCAAATGTGTGTTAAATCATGGCTGAAGTACTTTTTTCGCCGACAGTGCATTACATTATGGGATATAGTATTCTATTGAGTGTATTTAATGCATACTGAACATTTTGTGCATATTATGTACGGAACACAATGCATACTTAAAATGGTAAGAGTATGATGTTAATATACTGGTCAGAACATAGCACAAAATACAGAATGCATGCATAAACTGTATGGGCTCAGGACAGATTGGGTATGTTTGGACTGGCATGCAACCAACTTCTATTTTTGAACCTCGTGTCACAGTATGCAAATTTTCTGGATGCATGGAATGTCTGCAGTGAACTACTACATTCACAAAAATGTATAGGATACAACCAAAGCACGGTGCAAATGCATTGCAACTTGACTTTTTCCATTTCTAATGTGAAGAATGAACCGGAATTAATGTCAATTGCATTTAGAAAAAAAAAAAAAATTATATAATCAATTGTTGTTGTTCTCTTTCATCATCTCGTGTTCGAGATCCACCTATGGGAAGGGCATCCGTACCTGACCTCTGCAGAAGCATCCAATTGCACCAAGTCTGGCTAGACAGACAGAAGCGCGCAGCCAATGCCAGGTAAGGCCCCGCCCCCTTACCTAGTGGCATATAACGCCTGCAAGCGCTGCTATTCTCCAGTTGACATTCGCTTCTCGCGATCTCTGCACCTACACAGTTCGGTTGGATTACGCTGCTCACTTTCGTGTCTTCAGGAGGACATATCGCCTGATCAGCCTCCGTCAGACGTGACAGTCGTCCTTTCAGCCTTTCTGCTGTGTTCTGCATTCGGAGCCGCCCGCGCTCTCGCCGTTTTTCACCTGCTCCTCCTTCCACGGCTGCCCGCTACGGATTTTTCCGAGTTCTTCTCCGGAATGTCGCTGTCTAAACCTGCCGCTTCTCCGGGGAACAGCCTATCACGGGCCTGCCCGGCCGCGTGTGGTGCGCTCATCGCCGCTAAGGACCTTCACCCGTTCTGCGTGGTCTGCTTGGGCCTTAAACACGCTCAAGAAGCCTTGGAGAACCCGGAAAATTGCAGTCACTGCCTTATGCTGCCCAAGAAGCTTTTACGACGTCGTCTGAAAGTTGCAGCGACCCAGTGCTCCGAGCTCGGCCTCTCTGACTCGGATGGGGGACACGGTGACGACGACGCGCTACCGGGGGACTCCCGGGGCGCCGCCTCTCTCATTTGGGCTGACCAGCCCAATCCCGCATTCCCCGAAGAGGACATCTTCGCGGGCAACCTCATGCTCGTCGACGAACCGGCCGGTTCCGGCGATGAGGATGACGCGGCCCTTCTTGGGGTCTCAGAGGACGAGGAGGCCATCCCGCCCTCTGGCTTTCCCCAGGCTAGCGCCCACACGGCCTTGCCTCAGTCCATCCTCCTGGAAGTTTGTGAGCGAGCGGCCGCTCGCCTCAACATGGAATGGCCGGCTCCACAGAGCGCCACCGACCAGGAGAGGGATATTTACGACGGGAAAGTGCTGGGACCCCCTGCCGGTCCGAGAAAACAACTCTTCCCCGTCCTTCCAGCGTGCGCGAAGCACATGAGGAACAATTGGAGCGACCCCCTCGACTTCAAACACGGTCTCACGGGTCTTGAGGTGAAGGACATGGCAGCTCATGGTATGGGTGACCCACCCGCTATCGAGCCTTCTATCGCCAGGCACCTTAACCCCGCTCAGGGAGGGCTGCTCGCTCCCCCGAAGCCGGTCTTGCCCAACAAGATGGACCGTTTTTCTGCCTCAGTTCACCAGGCCGCATATAAATCCTCGGCCTTGGCTGTCAGGGCCCTGAACGTCTCTTCACTCCTCTCCGCTTACCAGGCGGAGATTTTGGACGAATTAGGGCAACAGCTGGAAAAGGGAACTCCTTCTCTAACCTTGTGGAAGGAGATCCTCACGGTGAACGACCTCGTCCTCCGTAACGCTCGGCAGGCCGTCCAAGCCTGCGGGCGCTCTATGGCGCTTTCTGTGGTGGGAGAGCGCGCGCTCTGGCTTAACCTGTCGGGCCTTCCTGACAGTGAGAAGCGGCGCATCGCGGGCGCGTCGGTGGAGCCCGGCCGGGCTCTCTTCGGCCCCGCCGTCGCATTGATGCAACAACGGTGTGACGACAAAAAGAAGGAGGATGAGGCCTTCAAGTTATGTCTTCCTAGGAAGGCGGCCCCACGCCAGGCACCCCCTGCGCGTTTGCCTAACCCACCTGCCATGGGACGACATTTCCACCAGGGCAAGGAAAGGCCCCGCAACAGACCCCCCGCCCCACGGCAGAATAACCCACCGCCTGCTAAGCACTGGGGAAAATCTACTCCCGCCGCGGCCGCGGCTGGAAGACCATCTAACCCTACCCCCACCGACTCGAAACGCAAGCGGCCTGCCTGATGTTCGGCCGGTGGGGCATCGAGTCCACTTTCACGGGCTACGAGCCCTTTGGACTCTCTTCATGTCCAAGAACCCCTGTCCAAAAGACGCAGGGTCTCTCGCGAGGCTGCCCAGCCCATGTGTTTGTTGAACGTGTGTTCCCCCCTCACGTTCGAGGGGTCTGTTGTGAGGAAAAGTCACAAAGCAGTGTCACCACACCGCACACACTCACTTCCCCTCACCAAATTATTAAAGGCTTCGGCCCCAGTGTTCCCCCAACACAAAACACACAAAAAAACAAAAAACACATTAAAACAAACGAATCAAATGAATTCGTTACGGAGAGAGGATCTCTCTCCGCAGAGAGAATTCATCTCCCTGCAGAGAGAGAACATCTTTCTAAACCCCGGCATGCCGCCCCTAGTTCATCCACTAGATGGCGCCATTGCATCACAAATGAGTCAGCTGGGCTTACACAGCTCCGCTGCGGCTCGGGTGGGAACACTCGCGAGTCACGAACGGGCTTGGCAAGCGGTTTCGGCTCCCGAGTGGGTGATGCGTACTATAATGCAGGGCTACAGATTGCAGTTTGCAATGAAACCCCCGCATTTCAACGGCGTTCTCTCTTCACACACGGAAGAGAACGCTTCACACATTCTGAAAGAGGAAATATCCTCCCTCCTAAACAAGGAAGCTATTCAGGTGGTGCCCCCCAGTCTGATGAATCAGGGATTTTATTCTCGTTATTTCCTGGTCCCAAAGAAGGACGGCTCTCTCCGCCCTATCTTGGACCTTCGTGTGTTGAACAAACATTTGAGGAAATACAATTTCAGAATGCTAACTCATGGCTCGCTCGCCCGCGCCATAAAACAGAACGACTGGTTCACATCGGTAGACCTGAAAGATGCTTTCTTCCATATAAGCATTTATCCGCCACACAGGAAGTTTCTTCGTTTCGCCTACCAAGGCACATGTTACGAATTCACAGTTCTGCCATTTGGGCTCAGTCTAAGCCCTCGCAGTTTTTGTCTGTGTGCGGAGGCGGGTTTAGCACCCATGAGAATGTCTGGTCTGAGGATTCTGACATACATAGACGATTGGCTCATAATAGCCGAATCGAAGGAGAAAGTGTTGCAGGACACCTGCCGTGTGCTCGCGCACATCACATCTCTCGGGTTCAGAGTGAATGTGAGCAAGAGCAATTTTACACCCAGTCAGAATGTCATTTTCCTGGGCTTGGAGTTGAACTCAGTCTCCATGCGAGCGCGTCTCTCTCAAGAGCGCGTTCTCTCTCTAATGAACTGTCTATCGCAGTTCAGAGAGGGGGCGAGAGTGCAATATCGCACATGCCTCAGGCTGCAGGGTCTTATGGCTTCATCCATCCAAGTTGTGCCACTGGGACTCCTGAGAATGAGAGCGTTCATGAAATGGGTTTTGTCACTACATTTCAGCCCGATTCGCGATCTTTGCCGCTCTGTAATAGTGACGCGCGCCTGCTCGGCAGCCGTGCGACACTGGAAGAGCGCAGACTTTTACGCACAGGGAACCCCTCTGGGGACGGTTATGATGCGGAAAGTTGTGACGACAGATGCGTCCTTAACAGGCTGGGGTGCCACCCAGGAGGGCAGAACGGTGAACGGTCTGTGGCCGAGCAGACTACGTTCAGCGCACATAAATTATTTAGAGCTGTTGACCATTTGGAAAGCTCTGAATCATTTTCTGCCTCGCCTGCAGGGACATCATGTTCTCGTACGCTGCGACAATACCACGGCTGTGGCTTATATCAACCGTCAGGGCGGCGTGCGCTCGTCGAAACTTCACGCTCTAGCTTACAAGCTTTTGGTGTGGAGCAGACGGGTTTTCCTGTCGTTACGCGCGACTCATGTTCCGGGCATTCTGAACAGAGGCGCGGATCTTCTATCAAGGGGAAATCCAATCTACGGAGATTGGCGCCTTCACCCCCAGATAGTGGATATGTTATGGATGAGATTCGGACAGGCAACCGTAGATCTATTCGCCTCGCGCGAAAACTACCATTGTCCTATGTTCTTCTCGCTAAAGGACATGGACGCACCCCTCGGGGTAGATGCACTGGCCCACCCATGGCCCAGAGTGCTGCTGTATGCTTTTCCTCCCCTGTGCTTGATAATTCCAACACTGGCCAGGGTGAGAGAGCAGAGCCTGTCTCTCATTCTGATAGCACCCAGGTGGCCCAAGGCACCGTGGCTGGCGGAGATAATCCCTCTGTTATATGCCGAGCCGTGGCGCCTCCCCCCACGCACGGACCTATTGTCCCAAGCGAACGGGGAGATTTACCACCCACACCCGGACAGGGTGGCTCTCTGGGCCTGGCCCGTGAGAGGACGAACCTAAGCGCACTGGGGCTTTCGCCGCCTGTGATTGCCACTATACAGAATGCCAGAGCCGTTTCTACACGGTCCTTATATGGCTGTAAGTGGCAAGTGTTCGAAGGGTGGTGCGATGGGCGTGGTCTCACATCTTATCAGTGCTCAGTTCCTGATATTTTGTGTTTCCTTCAATACCTCATGGAAAAAGGGAGTGGGACCTCTCCATGGTGCTGGAGGCTCTGTCTCAACATCCTTTTGAGCCTCTGGGAAGTATTTCCCTTAAGCTGCTGTCCTTCGAGACAGTTTTGCTCTTGGCCTTGGCATCAGCTAAACGTGTCAGTGAGCTACATGCACTCTCGGTTCATCCCTCGTGCACTAAATTCTCTCTTAGTGGAGATAAGGTTTCCCTTAAGCCTAATCCGGCCTTCATGCCGAAGTGCTTCCCTGCGTTCACTTCGGAGGTGTTGGAGCTCTCCGCTTTTCACCCTCCACCGTTTTCCTCCCCGGAGGATCAGAGGCTAAATGCTCTGTGTCCTGTCCGTGCTTTACAGACATATATGACCAGGACCAGTGCGTTCCGGAAGAGCGACCAGCTCTTTATTTCATGGGCGCCCCCTCACAAAGGGAGTCCCATATCTAAGCAACGCCTCTCACATTGGCTTGTGAATGCTATAGCTGTGGCTTATGAATCTAAGGGAGTGCAGCCCCCAGGGGGCATCAGAGCTCATTCCACAAGGGGCTTAGCCGCCTCTTGGGCTTTGTTTAGGGGAGTGTCACTGCAGGACATCTGCTCCGCTGCCAGTTGGGCTTCTCCTCATACCTTTGTGCGTTACTACCGGCTGGATGTCACCAGAATTTCGGTAGCACATTCGGTTTTAGGGGTGGGGTCTTCTTAGCCCTTCCCTGTAACCCCGTTGGAAGTAACGAATAAGGAGTGAATGGGCCGGCAGGCCATGCACATTCCTGTCACCAAGCACGTATTTCCAATCCTTCTTGGGTGTATATATGCACATTGGTGTTGCTGGGGTTATTACCACATACATGTTTCATGTCCTGCATGTGCACAGCAGTTATGTGTGTGCGTCAGGATTGCAGGTTCATGATTATGGGACGTGTCTGGCACCGCCCCCCTGGGGCGACCGTCCTTCTCTGGCTTTCAGAACCTCACTGTGAGTGTATTGGGCAATCGGGGAGCTGTCCATGTCTCTCCCATAGGTGGATCTCGAACACGAGATGATGAAAGAGAACAATAGGTTACTGTCGTAACCCCGGTTCTCTGAAACATCGAGTGGAGAGATCCACCAGCTTTGCCCCGCTTGCCGCACGAGAAGCGAATATACTTACTGGAGAATAGCAGCGCTTGCAGGCGTTATATGCCACTAGGTAAGGGGGCGGGGCCTTACCTGGCATTGGCTGCGCGCTTCTGTCTGTCTAGCCAGACTTGGTGCAATTGGATGCTTCTGCAGAGGTCAGGTACGGATGCCCTTCCCATAGGTGGATCTCTCCACTCGATGTTTCAGAGAACCGGGGTTACGACAGTAACCTATTGTTCTTCCTTTCTTTGATTGAACTGAATATTTGTTTTACGCAACAACAAAAAAAGGTAATTGTACATTTTCAAGATTGACACTTGTAATGTGACAAGCTACTGTTTGAAATGTTTATTTTTGAATACTGCATAGTGTTTCACATTTTTTTAGTACACAGCACATATTGTATAGTACGTAGTATGCGAGTATTCCAACCTAGCCAACCGTCACTTGACTGCTGTGTGTGTGTCTTCATGTTGTGTGTTTATTGCGTTGATTAGTATCCAGGGACACAGTCAAATATAGTTAAGTGGTCATTATACAAAAATGTTTGACCGCAGAATGCTGCGATTGACCAATCAGAATCAAGTATTCCAGAGAGTCATGTAATAAACTGCACTGTTGCTGCTTGCTCATGATCTCAGAGGTTTGTTGTTCCCGTCCACCATCAGGTGATTCAGGGGTTAATTTGGTCTCTTTACGTTCCCAGCTGGGGTCCTAAGACCCTCCTCCCCATCTCCTCCAGGTCGTGGCTGGACACAGAGAGGTGATTGAGATGGAGGCCTCTCTAGCGAACTGTGCCGTTTCGCTTCTGTAAATGTCTTTCACGCACATAGCGTCGACCATTGATAACTTGGTTATGTCATAATTCATCCTGATGTTTATATTGATGCATAAACTAGTATTATGCAACTTTATTACCACAAATTGAGGTAGTTAAATGTGATTTCGAGCCCTTTCTTAAAAAATTAGTTTTTTACATAACTGTTTTTTTTAAGTCCTTTCGAAAACCACATTGGCTGAATGAATGATGTAATGACACATTATTGTGGGTGAATAAATAAACAAAATACAGTGAGGCCCAAATGTCAGTCTACAAATGAAAATGCCTCTATTTTCCATTTTCCAATTTAGTTTACATTATATGTTATACTTTGAATGACTAATTATGGTATCAGCATGAATGAGATGACCTAGGATTCTTTGGTTTGATAGAAAGTTCAAAGGAACAGCATTTATTTGATAGAGAAATCTTTTGTAATGTTAGAAATGCATTTACTTTTATTATTCAAACTCTATTTTTTTGTATGCCACTTCATTATTTTATTTATTTTATTTTATATTAATTTTATGAGGCCATGCAAGTATACATGTGTATTATAAGGAACTGCAGGTGTTTGTTTGCCGCTGTGGACTAAGACAGGTTGTCAACAGCTGTCAGTGAGACTTACGGTCAGGCCTGCCAACCACATCAAAAACTTTGAGGTCATCAGGCCAACAGCTCCACCCAAACAACTTTACCAGAAACATACACAGATGCGCTACTGATAAAACATACACTCATCTTAATGCCAAGAACGCTGGAGGCATCAGTGTGCTTTCCAGTGCTATTCCATTAATGGCACATTAAACATCTAAGATAGTGTATGTGTGTGTAAAGTGTTTGAGCGTAGATTCACATGTGGTGACAGTTATATAGTACAGTTATATAGTCAGTACAGACTAACGGAGATGCTAATTTAATAGGCTGTTTAGTATGCAGCAGCCACAGGCGGTTGTCTTGGCTTTGGCCTGGAACTCCTCTGGAAACCATGGGAAAACCGTGAAGCAGAAGAATTAAAATGCATGGAATTGATTAGAAATAATGTGCTGTTAACAGCATTATTTGTATAGAATTAGCTGAAATTATCATGATCATATCAGGCGGGACATGAGGGCTGATTTCCCATGATTCCCTTTGGCTATAAACAGTACTTCCTGTTGTTTGGGCCGGGACGGCACTCAGGCACAAATGTTTGGACTTTACGCCAAATACACACCAGCCCATTTCCTGGAGCGCTGCTGACTACCACAATAACTACCAGATGTGCTTTTTCCAGTCTCTCTCTCACTCTCTCTCAAAGAATTTAAAGAAGTTTTATTAGCTCAATAAACAATGCTTCAAATTTCTAAAGCATTAATAAACATTACAAATGCACAAACGGCTTGATTTAAGTTAAACGTTCCTGGATCAACATCCTTTTAAACTTGGACAACATTCCTATTAATCAGTCCTATCCATATAATTCTTCGTAATCCTAACACTAACCCCTGATCTGATTGGTTGCAATTTATTATTATTAACAACATTAATAATTGTATATATCTATTTTATTTATTTATTTTTGGTCGGTTAATTGTGCTGTAATGTAATGAATCTCAGGATATGACCCATTATTAGTGGACCAAGTGGACCAACCATATTGTGCTTATGCTATATTATGCTAATTGGATCTGAACCTCTAGTCTAGCATTTGGTGAATTAAAAACGCCACTCATAAATCATGTGTTTGCATGCAGAGATTGCGTAGGCCGCATAGGGGGCTACATGTCTTTGATGCCTTGAAAACATGAGCGTCCCTCTTTTAATTCAAAGCTGTACAAAAGAAATAAAAAAAAGTTAAAAGAATGTCAAGTATACATGAAGGCAATCTTATTCCAAATGGAAAATTGGCTGTGTCTCATTTTCTTCCTGGCTGCGCTTAGTGTTGCCACAGCATTATGTAATCCACTTTTGTCCTCATTTTTAGGACTGCAAAAGGACTTCACAACTATTGGCCGTCTTTATTATTAGAACGAAGATTTTTCCAAGTCTTAAGCTTTCTTCCATCTTCATATTATGAAAACACAGACAGATTCACTTAAAGCTGCAGTCCGGCACTTTTTTGGGTTTAAAAATATCAAAAAAGACATTTTTGAAAAAAAAACGTAACCAGCCAGTGTTCAAAACGATCTGCTTGCCTTACCTCGATTCAAAACGGTAAGCTTGTAATAATGATTTTAATTCCAGTGGTACTGGTGGATTTCCGCGGGAATTTCGAGCATGTCTTTGCGTCATTACGTCACTTATGTACACATAGAGAATGAGTCCCGGCTAGCGTGTGTGGATGATGGAGGAGATTTAGCTTAGCACTTGGTATGGCGGATCCCGAAAGTTTAAAGCGACAATCACCAGTGACAACTGGAGATTCACCAGTTGTAAAACACAAAGACTTCGGACTTCAGAGTGGCTACAGAAAAAATATATTTTTCACGTTTTGACGTGATATAAGCAATCGTTAGATTTAATCAGCATGATATAGCTACTGCAATGCTTACCCCCACCCCCCGAATTTGGTCAGAACAAACGTGAATGTTACTTACTTGTTCAGATGACATTTACCGATGAAAATTCTAATGTTGACACTTTCAAAAAGTATACTCTGAGATTGCTGATGATGACAGTACAGTATCCACAGCGACGCAGCAGCCTCAATACATTGTGTTCATCCGCGCTGTTTCATGCCGATTTACTACCCACGCACAGTTAATAATTCCGCGAATAACTGCAATTGCAGATTTCTAACAGAGATGGCGACAAAGAGGAAAAACGACGGACTGCAGCTTTAAGTTTTTTTGTTCTTTTTCAGTGTTTACTCAGCTATACTTTGGGGACCATTGTCCCTAGAAGTGAGCTAAATATGACAAAACTTCTCTTTAGGGACATTCAGGGATGTTCTCCTTCCTCAATAAAATTATGGTATTTCAACATTCACTGTTGAAACAGAAATGCATATATTGGGCCACATAATTTTTAATTCATGGGGCCTTTAAATTATAATAAAAAGTTGTTTAGGAATAGGGTTTGGATTCATCTACAGTAGGAATAAATAATAATATTGAACCTTATCTTAAAAAACATTTTAAACAGATTTAGCTTTTAAAAAAAAGTGTGTGTGCTGAACTACCATCATCTCTTTTTGGCAAACTGTCAACAGCATAGTCAGTGCTGATCTTACCATCTTTTTTTTCTTACTTTATTTCTTCATCTAAATGCTAAATATACTCTCTCTTGAACACAGATGGAAGAGACTGGTCCGCCTTGATTTGTCTAAAGGGCTCTGAAAAAAGTTGCCTACGAAAAATCAACTTTGCCCATCCGCAGCACCACCAGAGGGTAAGACCACCCACTCCCTATAGCTGACTCAAATCACATCCAGCGCTCTTGAAGAGATTCCTGTTTATGATCAAATCTAATGCAGAATCATAGATCTGAAACTGAGAAGGAAAATCAAACGCAAAAGTCAATGCTTATGCCAAATGCTTTTTGTTTGAAATGCATGTGAATGTGTCCAGAGGTTCAAAGGGAATGTTTATAGAAACCAGGACGCAGTAAAACAGTCTGAGCTCACTCTCTAAATGCAGGAAATATATAAGAGCTTGAGCCATTCTTGTATTTTACTTACAATTCATTTTAAACCTGTATTTAGTAATGCTAATATAATTATCAGATTTGCTTAAATATCCCAGCTGTTGCGCGTTTCTGGGGTCAGTTGTAGTCCTGGAATTGATCCAAGAACAACTGCTACTTACTGTCAGTTATTAAATCTCTCTCGCTCGTAGGCCGTTAGTCATCTCACAGGATCTTACGGCGTTACCGAAAGACTGTTTTAAATGTTTTTAAACTATCCATCAGGGTGGTCTTGGTTCAACTCTGACCTCTTCACACAGGTTAACATAATACCGGCCTTCGCTGGAGCGTTTCTGGACATGGGCGGAGTCTGCCGGTTTTTGACGGACAGCCAGTTGTCAGGTGAGCTGGAATGTTCCAGGCATTTTAGTTTTTAACACTGATACTGAAGACATTAATATTTTCAGCCACGACATGATATGAGTACCGGTAGTTTTTAAAGTGTTGAATGAGTTCGTTCTGTGGAACACAAAAGGAGACGTTTTGCAGAATGTTCATGTTTCTCTTTTCTGTAGGACAAAAGCAGTCCAGTGATCTGGGTTTTAAATACATAAATAAAATCACCATAAAAGTAGTGACGTGCGCTATATTCTTCTAAAACAATATGACATATTTTTGCTAGAAGTTGACATTTTGCAAGAAACTAAAAGGGATATGTTCTCATAAAAATGAAATTTCTGTTATCATTTACTCACCTTCATGTTGTTCCAAACCTGTTGTAAATTTATTTTTACATTTAATTTAGTACTTCATCTTACGTATCAGTTAGTTACCAAGGCAACATTTCTGTTTAGATTACAATTTGGTTTAAGTTTGTTTTTCAAATGTATATATATATATATTTTTTTTTGTCATATTATGTTATATTTTCTATATTTTATTTTATTTCAGCTTTATTTAAATTGCCAAAGTTAACAAAAACAACCCCTTTGGAGCCCTTTGGCTTTCATTAGGATTTCAAATTCCTTTATAATAAAGCTTCATCGTTTAAATTGCTTGGAAAAACAAATTCCATTCTCAATTTAACTGTGTGTGTGTGTGTGTGTGTGTGTGTGTGTGTGTGTGTGTGTGTGTGTGTGTGTGTGTGTGTGTGTGTGTGTGTGTGTGTGTGTGTGTGTGTGTGTGTGTGTGTGTGTGTGTGTTTGTGTGTGTTTGTGTGTGTTTGTGTGTGTGTGTGTGTGTGTGTGTGTGTGTGTGTGTGTGTGTGTGACGCACTTCTGTCAGCAGTGTATTGTGGTGTTTGAAGGTTTTCTCTGTAATTGCTTATAAAAGTCAGTGTCAAGGGTGATAAGCAACTCTCTGTTGCATGGATATTAAAAGGTAAGTGCAAATAATAAATGCCATTTAATTTCATCAATAGTGAGTTTTCTTAAATGTCAAAGGAATGCTGTATTAACACAGCTCTTTGAACTTGATCATGCTTAATTAAACTACTTTAAACCAATTATGGTCATCGCCACTGAAAGACCTCAAAGAAGGAGGATAACAGTGCCTATGTTTTGTGACAATAATGACCGATTTTTCACCCGCTGCCCCTGTGGCATCAAGACCGCCCAGCTTCAGAAAAGGAGGCTTTGTCTCCGGCTCTGAAACAATATTGTCCTTCCTGTTGGCCCGTCGCCCACAGAAACAAGAACGATTGAGTCCTGGTGTTTGGGGTTTGGCTAGGCAAGGTTGTGTCCTCTTTATAATCATATCTGAAGGCAGGCGGACAGTAGGGGGCACAAATATACACATGACATGGACGGGTCAGTCACCAAGTTGAATGTAAACTCAGCATAGCTCACACACTTGGGTTGGGAGTGACCAGGACTTTGGCAGAAGCCCGAGTTACAGAGATCCTGATGTTTTTCCAAGTGTTTCATTAGGGTTTGGGGTTTGAAACAGGGCCCAAGGCTGGTGTGGTGTTGGTTAACTGAACAAGGTTTGGAGATGTGTAATGTAGAGATGTTTGAGGGTTTTAAGCATTGCTTCAGTTCTGGTATGGTGGCATCCTTTCTCACGTGTGTGTTTCTGATTAAATGGTGACACGGGCACTGGAATCAGTGAAGGAATTTACATTCGCAGTGCCAGATCACTCTCTCACTCAGAAATGCGGAGCTGTGTTGATATGAAGCATATAAACACACATCATATAAGCACCACCACAGAAAGACGAACTGAAGAGACTGACAAAATGAACTGAGACTTATCACATGTGGCTGCTTTGAAGAGGAAGCTTTTATCGCTATAGTTGTTTTATCGTGTCGCGTCTGGCACCGCATGTCACTCTAAAATGCAACTTCTGACAGTTTCAGAAGTGAATGAAGATATGTCTCTTTGTTTAAGTTAATAATGTTTCCATTGAGAATGTGTCCATATTGCAAAACACACTACTGTTGAAATTCAGCAAATTCATGTATTAAATTTATCATAGTCTTTTGCACTGTTACAAACAACATCAGATAAATGCTGTACTTTTTATTCATCAAAGAATCATGAAAAAAAAATGAGCATGGTTTCCGCAAATATATTAAGCAGCACAGCTGTGTTTAACATTGATAATAATAATAATAATAATAATAATAAATGTTTTTTGAGCATTGAATCAGCATATTGGAATGATTTCTGAAGTTATTCAGTTATTTTAAATTGTAATATTCACAGTATTACTGTTTTTACTGTATTTTTGATCTAATAAATTCAGCCTTGGTGAGCATAAAAGACCTACCTTGTTTTAACCAAATTCGGAGGCAGATTTGCACACCATTTTTAATGAATGCATTGCGACATTTAAAGTCATTCTAACATGGCAGATGAAGTGAGGAAAGCGTTAATTACTTTTAACTTTAAAAAATAACTTTTTTACCTAATTGTGTGCAGTGAAATTGTATGACTAGCTTGCTGTTAGCTTAGCACCATGCTAATGTCAAATTATATTTAAATAATCTGAGATTTAAGTCTCTTCATGTTTGTTTTGCACTTTCTGCCTATGTAGTGCGTCCAAAATCAATCACTTATGAGGTTATGAGGCTGCTTTGTGTCGACGGTTAGCAGTAAGGCAGGCAGCTCACTACGTTTTGGAGCAGAGCTTCAGTTTATTTATCACAGAAGCAAAACCTGCATGTGAGAAACGTGGTGAGACTCAACGATTCGCTAACGTGGGATCTCTAGACAGATGTCTGGAGGTCTTTGTGGAAATAATTGAAGTAGTTTTGGCCGATCATGTCGATGCATGTGCTATGTGTCTTCCTCACAGAGGAAATCAATGTGCCTGACTCTATCCTCTGCCTTCTGTTTTTCTTTTCTCAGGAGTGACATTACCCATACACCCTTCAGCCTGTGCTTTTTCCACATCTCCACAAGAGGGAACCCCAAACACTGCTGAAGATCAACAGTAAGTCATGCCACATCTGAGAGAAATGGCCAACCAAAAATTGTTTTCTTCAGAGTTGTTGTGATTGTATCTTACAGGAGGCAGCCGATCACACGCTCGGACAACCAGGGCCTGAATGCTACTGTAAATGTATATGTCCTGGTTACCTCTGCAACTCCGCTGACCGCTTTCGTCCACCGCACAGCCTTGGTCAAAACCCACCTGGATGAAACTAGTTATGCTATTGAGGTACGGAAACATTTGCCTTAGAGTGAGAAAGCTGTAAAACAATTACAGTTTAAGTAAAACAATATCTGCATGTCAATACTCAAATGAGCTTAGAAATCATTAATAGGTGCCTTTTGGCTATTTTGATAAGCATTTATATATTTTAAATCAGATCAAATGAGATTTCTCTAGTCTTAATATTGCAGTGTGTATCCCTGTGCTGCAGTTTACTGATGATGAAGGCTTGGCTAAGCATTTATTCCCCATGTGATGTTTATTAGGCCTCCACGCAGCTGTGAAACACTGCTCTCATTGGTGTGTGTGTGTGTGTGTGTGTGTGTGTGTGTGTGTGTGTGTGTGTGTGTGTGTGTGTGTGTGTGTGTGTGTGTGTGTGTGTGTGTGTGTGTGTGATGCCAGATTACTAAAGAGGCTTCAGTCAGAGACTTGTGAACAGCTGGAGGGCACATTGAGATCTAAAATGAGACAGATCATGTTTACTGAGTTTCAATGGTTGATAAAAGAGTCCTGACAAACAAGCAGATCACTATAAAGCCTTCATAAAGGTCTGCTCGTTCCCCTCTGGTGCGTGTGTGTGCGTGTGATAGATCATGATCTTATGCAAAACTGTCTTAGACCGTTTGTGTGCAACAATGTGTCCTTGTGACAAAATCTCCCCTTAGTGTCATCTTCATTCAAACTAATGTTAGGGTTAGAGTTATGTCTATGGTAGCTCCTAATTAAGATAGTTTAGTACACATTTTGTGTGGTCTAGTAATGTTGTTTCACAAGCATAAGCAATTGTTCTTCTACTGCCCTCTAACGTTACTGCTCTGTCATTACTCTTCAGCTGGGTTCTTCAACTTCCTCAGTCTGTGTTACTGCTGTGTACAGTGGAATGGTTTCTCTCATGTGGTGATGCTGTGTTAAAGGGATGGTTCACCCAAAAATTTAAGTTGTCATTATTTACTCACCCTCAAGTTGTTCCAAAACCTGCATGAAGTTCTTTCTTCTGTTGAATATAAAGGAAGATATTTTGATGAATGTTGGTAAACAAACAGTGTCTGGTCCCCATTGACTTCCATGGTATTTTTATTTCTATACTATGGAAGTCAGTGGGGACCAGAATATTTTCATTTAAGGGTGAACTATCCCTTTAACTACATATGCTAAAAACACTATGCAAAGTTATAAAAGACAAGCTGAATAGGAAATGTTTCTGACTTCTAAATAATTATTGTATAGCTATATGTAATTGGTTCACTATATTCAATGGGTGCACATCAAAAACGAATCTGTACTGTAAATATCCTTTATAACTCGATCTCCACTAGGTGGGGACAACTCGTAGTAAAACTTGTTGACCGTTAAAGTCTGTTTTCCACGTGGGAGAGTTTTTGTGGCAGTATGCATGTCACTGTTAAATCAGTGTTGATGAACAGGTTTGGTAGTGTATAAATTTGTTTAGAGAGACTGAACGGATGCTGAATGATGGAGTGATGAGATCCTTCTGTTATTGATGCTGTTCGTCTTTGGGTTTATGTACTGTGTCAGACCCCTGTCTCTCTTTCAGTTACAGGTATTCTTTAGAGAACGACTGGGTCTTTTGCTCTCTCATCAAGCCATTGATCACATGAATCATGTTATCAGCGACATCCTGAAAGCTGCTCTATTATCCACAAAGGAGAGGAGCTCTTCACCAAGGTCATAAACACACATCATCCAGAAAGTGCCCACATACTTTAATCTTTGTTATATAACAACAGATTATAAAAATACTGGTTACACTTTACAATAATAAAATAAAATCATATAATGCATTGGGCAATATATTTGTTATCAGTGTTGAGGAAAGTTACTTTTAAGAGTAATTCATTAAAGGGTAACTGTTGCCAAAATTGCCAAAATATCTACCCGAGTTAAACTTTCGTGTAAAAGCATAATTAGAATGGAAACGCCACTTTTAAGATTGACCGTATTTTCGTTTTGGGTCAAAATGCCTTTTGAATGGGAGTGCATGGGGCACTTCTATGATAGCATCAAAATTGCTGTTTTTAAAACACTGAGAAGGCTCGACACAACATAAAACTGTGCTCGAAGTATCACCAGGGGCTCTACATATGAACTTGAACATTGAATTAATTGTTTATGTACACAAAGTTTACTAAAAATAAAGGTTTTGTACGACTTTATCAGTTAGTGTTTCCGGTGGCTGGAATTTTGTCAGTCAAAAGTAGTCGATCTCCGAATGCAACGTAACAGCGAGGAGAGTAAAGATGGAAAGCTCCTAAAGCTTAGTTCCATATAAATTCACGGATGATTTGTTGTTTTGTCGTTACTGAAAATCAATATTGACCTTGTATTTGAAAAAGGATCCTCATATAATAATGGAATGATTCAGTGATACAGATCGACTATTTTTGACTGACAAAATGCCGGCGGCTGGGAAGAACAACAGCTACAGTGAGTTGTTCAAAACCTTTCTTTTTAGTAAACTTAGTGTACACAAACAATGTAGTCAATGCTCAAGTTCATATGTAGAGCCCTGGTGATCCTTCGAGCACAGTTTTATGTTGTGTCGAGCCTTCTTAGTGTTTTAAAAACAGCTATGTTTATGCTATCATAGAAGTGCCCCATGCACTCCCATTCAAAAGGCATTTTGACCTAAAACAAAAATACGGTCAATCTTAAAAGTGGCGTTTCCATTCTAATTATGCTTTTACACGAAAGTTTAACTCGGGTAGATAAACAAAAAGATCCTAGTTTCAATTTTGGCAACAGTTACCCTTTAAGTAACGAATTGCATTAACTAGTTTATTTTTATGGAAGGTAATGTTGCATTACTTTTGCATTACTTTTTCTCATCTGGGCTGGGGATGCTTGTTTGTTTTTAATAAACTAATAAATAATAATAAAATAATAATAAAAAGCCTCAGGTTGAAGGAAATGTAAATTCACACCTGTACAGTAGAGGGCGCAGCTCAAACAAACCTGGATTGCAGAAGAATAGGACGAATACTAATGTTGACCTTATTTTAAAGTGTTACCAAAATTAGTTTGTCCTGTATTTAACTTAAAAGCCATTTATTTGATAATTCTTTTTTTATTAATAATACTAAAAATACTGGCTGTACTGTATATAAAATTGTATAATATATATGTTGATCAGCTCAATGTATAACATTTTGGTTATTTGTTTTTTTTTCTTAAAGGTGTAAGCTGTGTTTTCAGTTAATGACCTTCTCATTGCACTATAACGCTTCTCTTCGTCCAGTGGTGGTGAAGGTAAGAATTAACACCCATCCATGATCTCCCATGCACACTCTCAATGTGACCACTAGATGGCAGCATATCAACACTTCACTATCACTTTCTGTCTCAGCTTCAGACTGATCTACACTTTGATGGAATGAAGGACCCTCACTTTGACGGACAGATAGCCAAAGAGTATATGCTGGAGGATGTGCTGAAACTGCTTTTCCCAGTATGCAACAGCGAGCCCAGTTCACCTCTTAGCACGCAGGAAGAGACCCGCAAGGTAAAACGGACGTCCAGGTGTCCTTATGTTTTCAAACGCAAGTTAATTAATTAACACAATTCTTTTTTTAATGTGTCCTGACTCACTCCTCTTGGAGTGGATAAAAGCAAATGCAAAAAAAAAATCAGAACATTTATTCTGTGAGAAGAAATAAAGTGTCCAATAACAAGTTTTACCGAGATTAAATTTGTATTCGTCCAGTCATATGATCTTACCATATTTGCCCCGATGAGGCAACTTGGTCCATGTAAAATAAAACCGCCACTGAGTTTGTGTGATTTTAAAAATATGTAAATTTAAAAGGACATTTATGAAACACGAGTAGAACTAATTTTATGAACCCATTCTTGCAATAATCAATGGATTCAATTCAGTCCAAAATAAAAAAAAATTATTCTTGTGTTTCATGAACGAGGTCTATTTAATAAAAAGTGAATTAAAATGTCAAATAAGTAATTTCCCGTGCCTTACAAACAGTCCATTTTTATTTATTTGGTTAAATTTCCTTGTCTTCTTTGTTTCTTTGTAAAATAGTAATTTTTTCCCCATGCACATCAATAGTTTTTATCATTGTGGCCTAATTCTTTAAACTCGTGCTGCAGTACGGTGACTGTGAGGGGCCAAACAGTCTGTGTCTGCCTCCAGATGAGATGCATTTACTGCGGCAGTTTAATCAGCACCTCAAAAGACCAGGACCCTTCCAGCTGGTAAAGACATGTACTTTTAGATATGATCATATTAGCTATAGTATATATGCTTATTAATATGGACTAACAGGCATACATTTTATTGAATTTGACATGCAAGCATGCATCATGTTTGAAGGATCTTTCCATGTAAACTTATCGCATAATAAACCTGTATGTCCCTGTTGTGCATTTTTGTCTGTTAAATAAATCAAGTGTGTGTGTTGGCAGCTGTACCCTATATCTCCTCCTCCTGATGATCTCCGTCATGATCTAATCCAGGGAGAGTCCCTCAGCGCACAGGATTATGGATGGAGACCAGCTCTCATGGCCCTGCTCCAAGAACTCAGCCTTTACTACACGAGAAGACATCAGACTGAAAGGTTACACACACACAAACACATACTTGACGCATCATGACAAATTTGCAGATTCCCCAGGTCATATCATCAAGCCTTATTCTTTCTCCAACGATGAGATGAGTTATGCTGCAGGTGTGCCAAAATTCTACAAAGGTCCGGAGATCATTTCATACAAATTGTTTTGTATTCAATCATTCTTAGTGATGTTCTGGTTTAAGCCCGTGGTGCTTTGGGTCATCTGCAGTCCAGTCAAAACATTTGTTGTTACAGTATTTCTCACACAACCTCCTGTTGTCTTACTTTTATATATTCCTTTTTTTTCCCTTTTAATTTTCTCACTCTTGTACACCATCTGTCACTGTAAAGAAACTTGCCCTATTAAGTGAATTATTCTCTTGTAGTTCATATTATTATTATTATTACTTAATGGCAATAACACATTTGATATGGTTTACAATTTTAAAAAAAAATACTGTCAAATACACTTTAGCATTTTCAGAATAGCATAATTTCACATATTCTTTCATTTAAAAATGGTTAAAAAAGCTCTGTTGTACAAAGTTATAACAGTCTTTGAGCATCTTACTACATTGAGGAATAATTGCAGCAAGGATCGTTATCATGTCAAGTCCTTCAAACTAGTTAAGACACATTTTCAAGCCAACACTGATTGTTTTGATATGTTAAAATGAGGAGGGGAAAGTCATAAAATGCTTGCTTTTGCTATTCCTGAAAAACATTCTGCTAACGTACGTGCCATTCTTCCGATCACCAGCATTAATAAAGCATTTTAGAGCACTTGTTTTCTACTAAACATCGCTGTACTTTCTATAATTCCAACAGCTTGGATGAGCCAAAGAGCCCAGAGGCATCAGATTCACTGTCAAGAAATGGCAAGTACCATGTGGTAACATATTAACCTGACTATAATTATGAATAAACATTTGTTTTTATAAAGCACCTACTGTTTTTACTTAATAAAAATACATGTATCAGTGTAATAACTGCACTGTAAACCCGAAGTTGGCAAAACTGGAAAAGAAGTAGGTAATCAGTTACATTAAAATTTTTAAGTGAATAAATTCAAAGTTTAAAGTAAGATGAACTGGCAGATTTCATTTGTACTCGTACACTTTATTTGCTCTTAACTTGAAATATTTGAGTAAGCTAATTCATACATTTAACTTATAATTATCATGTCTCAACTTAAATATTTTTAGTAGTGGCAATGTGGCTAGCTTTAATTATTATTCAGTAACTTTCTAATTGGTACCACAATGCTTTGATAGTATTAGCATGGCATAGCAATTGCTAGAGTACAGCGGAATAGAATAATTTCCATATTTCTGTTTTCAAACTAAGCTCATGTTCCACTTGTCAATATTTGTTTCCCCCCCAAAAAACAATAAACACTACTAAATCTCCCACTTAACAATAATCTTGCAGTATTATATAACACTTAATTTTAGCATTTACTCACCCTTTCTGTCATGGCAAAGCATGCTGGGAAATCCCAGCCCAGTTTAGTCAAATTTAACTGTCTAAATTAAAAGAAACAATTAATGTGTTAGTTTTGTGGACTCAAAAGAAAAAGAAAGTTAATTGGATTGAACTAATTTGTTTAATTGAAGTTTACCCTACTCAAACCAATGAATTATTTTGACAATTATTTTTTACAGTGCGCTGGTAATCAGTATAAAACCATTAAATGCGCCTTACTTCTATTTTAAGGGAGGTGTGTTGATCCCCACCTGAGGCAGTTGTACACAGACCCTCCGATGGCCCTGATGCCGACATTTAACGCATGGATGAAGGAATATCGAGCCGAGGTTCCATTTGATGTGATCACCATTCATATCCGGCCAGAACCAGTCAGCCCACACTGTCATATTCACCTGGACGAACACCGTGGACCCAGGTAGACCATACACATAAGGCATAACCACAAACTCAATGGCCAGATTGTAGAATTAAT
This sequence comes from Phoxinus phoxinus, assembly GCF_949152265.1. Taxonomy (NCBI): domain Eukaryota; kingdom Metazoa; phylum Chordata; class Actinopteri; order Cypriniformes; family Leuciscidae; genus Phoxinus; species Phoxinus phoxinus. The sequence continues at coordinate 7,274,446 of NC_136884.1, forward strand.
TATTGTGGCATTCAAATGTACATTTAAGAGATTAATTTTATGTGCATAAAATCACGGAAACTTTATTGTGTGGACTGAGGAGCCATGCAGTCAGTGTTGTAAAACACAGCAGCTTGAGCTGGGAAACAATGAACAAAGGGTCTGCGGTACGGCAGTGCCGTCGCTGCTTTTTTCTTGGTAATCAGATCTAGCTTCTTATGTGTCAGCTCAAACTCACTTCACCGTTTGATTGATTTATCAGATTAATTTCTGAATTTGCTTTCCCATGCATGGCGAGTCACACACACATTTAAAATCCCTGATTACTGTCTACTGGACTCCATTACAGCCTGTAATCTCTAATACCCCCAGAGGGGGGGAAAGCGCTTTTACACATTTAAAGCTGACCCTTACCCAAGATTATAATAAGCAGCTATTGGACTTTTAATTGGTATTTAATAAAGAAATGTTTAATGATAATAATAAATAACGCAGTCAACAAATAACATGGATATGAATGCTTTTTATAATGTTCAAAAATTTATATTTTAATAATAATAATAATATATATACACAGTAGTCAACATTTGAAGTGGATAAAACCTTTCATCAAAGTTATAAATTAATTTTGAACAATAGGACATTTTTTGTCTTAGGACAAGTTTAAAGAACTACTCATAGAAAGCAAAGGGTTGATGGATCCGTCTGAAAGCAGTCTGGGCTGTCTCTTTTCTCAAGGTTTTGTGAAAGCACAGACGTATTTGTCCACGAGTGAGGGGTCACCTGTTGACTGGGACCCAGTTTTAATCCACAGTAATCCTCCTCCCCTGTCACAGCTAGAATAACCCCAAAATTGAAGGGTGTGTGTGTTTGTGAGTGTGTGTGCGCATAAGTGATCGGGTACACAGAGTTCCTCAGGACTTTCTTCTGTTTCCTTCAGAATGGCAAACTATCCAGTTGGCCTGGGCAACAGCAGAATCAACATTCTGGTGATGGACGAATCAGAGGCCGAGCCTGTCGTCATGACGATATACACTCTGCACATATACCGTGAAAGCAGGCCCAGTCTGCCAATGTTTGATGAGTATGTGATGTGCAGCTTTGTGCAGGTACGCAGGACAAACACACACACACTCTCACCAACTCCTGCCCTAAACTCAGCAGCAGACACTAATACACACATCTGTCTAAGAGGAATTTGTCGGCTTACATTCCTAGAGTCTCAGAAAAAAAGGTACAAAAGCTGTCACTGGGGTGGTACCCTTTCAAAAGGTACACCTTTGTTCCTTATTTACCCCTAAACGGTGCATATTAGTATCTTAAAGGTACATATTCAAATGGTACATACTGCCCCTGTTATGTCCGTTCAGGACGAATGAATCTGTGCTCGTTTGGTAATGTCTCGCTGCATGTTTTAGGATGCAGCTGTTTTGGTCTAAAAGATTCAGTTCCGTTGGTTGAAAAAAAGTAAAGTGAATTGTGTGCACAAACCTCGTATTCAGCGTCCTTTTTATATACAACATTTGGCGACGAGGATGGCTGAATTCTCTCTTCCTCCTCCACCTCCTTTTCTCGCACTTCCCGGTGAGCCTACAATACCGTGGAATCGCTGGCATCAGTCTTTTGAAACGTACCTTCAAGCTACGGGACTAGCCGACGTGAGTGAAGTTCGGAAAACAGCATTGCTGAGGCACTGTTTAGGAGTCGAGGGACAACGTGTACTGGAGACGTTAACTGGCAACGGGACAGATACAGAGACTATGCAGGGACAATTAAACTTTTAAAAGACCAGTTCGCTGCCCCACAGAGTGCTCTATTGAGACGGTTTATGTTTAGACAACGACATCAACTCCCGGGTGAGTCTGTCCATCAGTACGTCTCCAACCTGAAAGGTTTAGCCAGCCATTGTAAATTCGGCGCATTGACGGACGAGATGATACGTGATCAGCTGATTGAGCACACTACACAGTCTAAAATCAGGGAGACGTTGCTACTCGAATCAGATGATTTGACACTAGCTAGGGCTGTTGCCATTGCATTCCAAATTGAAAGTGCAGCTGAGTGTGCAGCTAAATTAACACGGACAGAATCACCATTGAGTCATGCAGTACGCTTAAGTGCACAGTCACATGAGCAGCAACAGCAGCAGCCATCTAGCGCTGGGTTGGATGTACCAGACACAGCCTCAGACTCAGTCATGCATTTCACAAGACAACAAGGGCCACGTCAGCGTCCAAGGCAGCCTTCCTGTGGTAACTGTGGATCAAACACACATGCCACCAGAGCCCAGAACTGTCCAGCTAATAACCAAACATGTCGTAACTGTGGAAGAAAAAATCACTTTGCAAAAATGTGCCGCTCTGCCCCCTCCAGGTCGGATGGACACACTTCCCGTGGTTCACCTACCATAATTCGCCATGTAACATCGGGGCCCATGCAGTTCAAGTCATGTACAGTGAATATAAACACAGTGTGTATTCCCTTGCTGTTAGACACAGGCGCGAGTGTCTCCCTCCTGAATGCCAGTACATACCATAAGTTCTTTAAATCCTGTCCACTGTCCACGCCCACTGCTGTCCTACACGGGTATGGTGACTCAAAAATTGACCTGTTGGGGTCCATCACAGTAACTGTTAGCTATGGCACGAGGGTCTTGCCCTCATATGTCTTCAATGTGGCCCGACGAGGGGCGAATTTAATGGGGCTGGATCTGTTCATGGCATTGGGATTTTCACTCATTGACACAGGGGGGGCTGCCATCATGACTGTCGCTGCCGGACCGCATCAGAAGTGGTCATCACTGTTTGACGGGCTGGGCTGTCTGTCTGCCTTCGCTCATCAACCCCTCATTGACTCCTCAGTGAGTCCAGTCGTCCAGCCACTGCGCCGTATTCCACTGGCCCTGAGGGATGGAGTGTCCGCTGAGCTGCAGCGGCTGCTGGATGCCGGTATCATTGAGCCGGTTGATGCTTCACCATGGATCTCGAATTTGGTTGTGGTCAGAAGGAAAACAGGGGGATTCGACACATCCGCACAGCCCTGTATCACCCACAGGCAAACGGCGGGGTGGAACGCTTCCATCAATCCCTAAAAAATGGCATCAGAGCACATCAGTTCCAGGGCTGTTCCTTTAAACAAGCCATACGTCTAACACTGTTACACTACCGTGCTACCCAGCATTCAACCACAGAGGTGTCCCCAGCCTCACTCATGCTGGGAAGGGAGTTACACCTACCACTGGACAGGCTCCGCCCCACTGTAGTCCAGAACACACACACACCAGTCAAAGCCTCAGTCACCCACCGTCAGAAGCGGATGAAACAGTGGTTTGACAAGAAAAAGAGGGTCAGGAGACCAGATATCACTGTGACAGACTGGGTGAGAGCTCGCCGACCGCACAGGGGGAACAAGATGGCATCATTTTGGTCCACTCCACAGCAAGTGACCCGCAGACTGGGACCAGCCACATACCTCCTAGATGATGGCACCCGGTGGCACGCCAGCTGCCTTCAGAAGGTACCAGCACCCCCTGCAACGTCAACTCAGTACAGCGGGGACATAATGCCACCCAGAGCGGAGCAGGAGAACTCCTTACCTCAATCGGCTGCACAGCCTCAAGATACTCCCTCATTGTCACACCCAGTACTCCCATCACCATCGCCGCTGCCCCTGTCTCCAGCCTCCACACCACTGTTCGCCTCACCTTCAGCTGTGTGGTCTCCACGGCCAGTGCGCGCGAGGGCACGGCCTGATTACCTGAAGGACTTTGTTTCTACCTTTCATATTTGAACCCCCCAGAGAGGGGAAAATGTTATGTCCGTTCAGGACGAATGAATCTGTGCTCGTTTGGTAATGTCTCGCTGCATGTTTTAGGATGCAGCTGTTTTGGTCTAAAAGATTCAGTTCCGTTGGTTGAAAAAAAGTAAAGTGAATTGTGTGCACAAACCTCGTATTCAGCGTCCTTTTTATATACAACAGCCCCAGTGACAGATTTCAAGAAAGAAAGATACAAGACACTTTCTTTCTTGTGGGTGTTCAGGTTTCAGTGCAAGCTGATAGCGCTGATCGTAGACTCAGAGTTAAACTGGATCACAGCAGGTTTCTGTCACACAGTGTTGACTCATGCTTGTGTGTGTGTGTGTGTGTGTGTGTGTGTGTGTGTGTGTGTGTGTGTATATTTATGTCTAAAATAAAATTAACACCTTGATAAATTATTTAATAATGTCCATTTATATGCAACAATCTTTACCTACATGTATTATGATTTTTACCAGACAATTGTAAAATGTAAACTGCCTACACAGCAAAATCTATGAACATTTCGAGTGGGATGCAAATGAATCATTGAATTGAATTAAAGGGGGAGTGGGGGACTAACAATAAAATACTATTTTTGTTACTGAATTAGATATGTTTTAAATTCTATTCCAAAATGCATTTGAAATGTTATCTACTTCTCAAAGGTTTCTTTGTATGGCATGCTTCTCTGGATCAAAGTGATGCAACATAATGGAAAAAAAAGCCAAATGAGTGAATAAGAAGAGGGAGAGTAACAGTGTTTGCGACTCTGTGGATCTCTAGCTCGTTATGAAAGTGTTTTATGGCTGCGTGTGCCTAGTGATAATGAGCTGATGACAGTATAATCCTTAGGGATTCCTGTTTGGTTGGAGTGAGCATCAACCACTTTCGGATTCAGGCATCACAAGTTTGGCGTGAGTTACTGGAGTGCTCTCTGAAAAGATTCAGGACTTCAAAACTTACCAAGTGATGAGCTGTGAGTTTTCTTAATTGGTCAATCTCATTCTCTGGCTGTGTTTTTGTCAAATGAACATGCATAGGAGATTAAGCAAATTCCTCCGTATGTTCTCAATTGTTCAGTTCTATTCTATCGAACTATTGAAAACCAGAGACTTGATGTTAACATTCACAAAGCATCACTTGTGATCGGATCAGCCAAGACAAATATTATTGTCAGGTGTAAACAGAGCTTTTGATTGAATATTTGGGATAGTTGTTACCAATCGGACCAATTGGTACTAAGACTTTGTGTTGGAGGACTTATTTTAGTCTCCGATTTTCAATGTGTATGAGGATTGCAACAGCTCCTTTCTTACATATGACATTCCTTCATTTATCCCTTAATCCCCGGAGGGGAGAATGGGCTGGAAATCGAGCATTTTATCACGTTTCCCCTTCAAAGACAAATCAAAAGGTTGTCTGAGGCTTTATTTACAGCGAGACAAACATATTCATAACTCTTCTCTTTGTGTGTCAGGGACACAATCCTAAAACCATAAGCAGCATCAGAATTTACTGACTAGCGTTCACATGGGTATATTCAGAAAGCAACATTCTGTTGATGGAGTGACCAAAAGATATCCATATGTGTCAAAAGATAATTCGCCACGTGTGTACCTTATTAATACACACAGGACTTCCTGACCTCATCCAGCATATAAATACGAGCTAGCTTGATGAATTGTCCACTGTTTTACATCCAGCTGGAAAAGTTTCGTTTGCAACACATCTCCTTTATTCTTCACTTATTTAAGGGTGACATGAAGCATTACCCAACGTCCTTGATGATGATGTCAATTTTGTCAGTTTTAGGGAATTTATGTAGTATAGTTTTCATCAAAATGAACAAAAGTTGTGTGGTTTGTAAAATATTTCAGACATTAGTTTCTTCAGCACAAATTAAAAACACAGTTCGCCCAAAACTAAAAATCTTTTTTTACTCTCCTTGTCATTCCAAAATGATGACTTTCTTTCTTCTGTTGAACAGAAAGGAGGAACATATTTTAATTTCAACTGTTTTTGTCTCTGCCTCTCTCATCATTAGTCTAAACCGATATAAAGTAGATGATGACAGTTTCTTTCTTTTTTTTCATTGAGCCATCATTTTAACTGACTGGTTGGGTCTGAAGCTAATTTTTAAATGAAAGTGGGTGCTGTTTTCAGACTTTCACTCTGTGTTGACATATGGCTTGTGATTGAATGGATTTTGACTAGGAAGCATTTTTTTTTTTCTGACCAGAAGCCACAATGTGGTTTTATAGTTCTGGAGCTGTTCCCCTGCATATGATGGGTGTTTTTCAAGCTTCGAGGTGACATTCAGAGACAACGGAGAAGATTGGCTTGTTGGCGTCCGTTCTGTTGATTTACATAGATATTTTTATTTATGAACTTTTCAAATGTTGGCACAATTTAAAGTCAACTCTTTCGTTTTCCATTTTTTGTATTTGTATCTCACGCCAAGAAGACACATAGGGTGGTCTTGAGGGAAAACAATGCAAGAGACTTTAATTCTTTCCAACTGCGTATGCACATCTTTTTACACCATAAACCTTCTAAGGAGCGGTTCACACAAGCTTTATGGAGAGCAGTGGAACAGAACGCATGGGTCTCGTTTTAACTTGACACTCCCTCATATAAACACGCCGCGAGATGTGACACAATTGCGAAGACATTCGTATTCAGATACTCAGAGCGTCTCTTTGTCCTGCTTTAGGTGGATTACTGTGGAAAGCATTAGTGCAGAAGGGACAGGGGAGGCAAGGTGGCAGCTCAGAGGAATTCTTTTGAAGCTACAGCATGTCGACATCCACGTCCACCATCTGCCCTCCCTCTCCTCTTCTCAACGCTCTCTCTGTTTGTCATTACAACCCTCATCATCCATCAAAGTTCTGCGGTGGCAAAAAAAAAATCACCCCTTTTTGACTCTGATGCTAAAGCAATTAGTTTAGCAAAGATTGGACTAGTTAAAGGAACATTTCACTCAAAAAAGGGAAATCATTTACTAATCCTCTTGTTTTTCAAACCCAAGCCCAAAGTCTTTTGTTGTTGTCATTCATATAATGAAAGTCAATGGGGTCCAATGTTTTTTGACTTCAAGATATCATCTTTAGTGTTCTGAAGAAGATAGAAAGAGTCGTACAGGTTTGGAGCAATAAGGGTGAGTAAATGATGCCACAATTTTTATTTTTGGCTGATCTATCCCATTAAATGATTGACCCTATATTCCAAATTCTTCAGAATACTTGAAAAATCCATTACAATTGGACGACCTTTTTGATACATTTATGGTGTTTTTGAAACCGTATTTGAATCTTAAAACCTTCTGAAGATCTTTTCTCTGAAACATGAACCTTGGCTTTTGAGATATGGTGGATTGTTACTTCATTCTCTCCATTCTGAGGCAGTTAAAGTCTCTCGTTCCTTCGTCTGGTGTTGTCGTTAGTCAACTGAACCCTGCTTCGTGAAGCCCACTCCAGCTGAGAAGTGTACCACAGTGTGTTTGGCACACTGGTGTGTGTATGGAGTCTTCTGGGTTTATGGAGTCTGTAATTATGAGAAGGGACGTATTCTGTGTCACCCTGGCACTGTAAACATACAGATGAGGTCTTTTTAAAATGGTGTGACCTTTTCAATGCTGTATGGCTTATAAAACCAATGAAGTGCTAAAGAATGTAATGGTCTGTTAGGAGTGAGATTCTTTCTGTACGGAAACTGGCATGTGTTGGACAATCTGATGAATGTGTGTTTTTTTAACCATGATTTGTCTGACTTCAACTTAAGGATGAAGAGAAAACCAGTAAAAATTTGTTTATAGATTCAGTTTTCCATAGGGATGCTGAGCTAGTATATTAAATTACGAAAAGATCAAATAAGTAAACTTTTTAGCACATTAATCTGATTTACGTGTTAGTGATTTAGGTTTATGTGTGTATATACACGACAGTTCAATGGTTTTATTAACATCTTACTGGCCCAAAAATGTTAACAACAGTGTAAATTGTATAATTATTATATAAATTATACAAATATATTTTTTTGCATAATTTAAATTATATAAAAAATTCAAAAAGAAATGCAAGTATTTTTATTTTAATAAGTGTACTTGTCTGCATGTTATCTGTCATATTCTCTAAATCTTGACTTGGAGCTTTTGGGGGGGGAAGACTTTTGAATTTTCAGTGTGTGAATGTTGCTTCAGTCCATTTAACTAACTCCCAAAAACCACCTGGACTCTTTTCCTCTACCAAGTGCTCTCTCATCTGTTCTCTTTTCATGTTTTTCTCTCATTTCTTCCCCCTTCACCTCAATGGGTCAGCGAGAGTACCATGATGGTCATAGCTGGATGTCTGTAAAATGGGCGGGGGGTTTGAGGACCACCGGCACCCCCTACCAAACACAAGCTCCATTCACCCTGCTGGGCTTTGAAGTCCTCTCGAGTGTCTCTGGCCACTGTATTGTCAGGCTAATGCAGAATGTTGCCCGATTGTTGGGGCAATTTGATTTTTAATTAGTTGAAGATGACACAGGCAGGATGGCAGGTATGCAAACAGTTATTACTCCCACCCACAATTGGTTGCATCCATGTATCGACTCCCATACACGCATCTTCCTCCTCAGGCTTCCTTTATTTCTACACCTGCTTTCATCTTGTGGTGAAAACAAACACACCAAAGTCAATTATGAAGCACTATTGTAATAGTGCCAGTGAACGTGAACATGAACATAAACGTTTTATTCTCAAAACCCAAAGGAGCCATAGGTTAGTCTTGTTAGATAGGTTAGATATGGTTCTCACCTTTTTTATCGTCCACTAGGGGAAAATATGTGAAATTGTGAATGCTTTAAAAAGCAGTTTTAAAGGTTTAAAACCCAGGTTAGCACTTATAAAATGTGGTAACGTGTTTTCAGCTACCTTTGACCTAAGTGTGAGTCATTTTAAACCGCATTTAAACCAGTCTTTAGCGCTGTCCACTTATAAACGGATCACCCGGGCAGAAACTGATCTTAATACCAGCTGTAAAGAGACTCGAGGAACAGTTAATGAGGCATGGATGATTTCCTAGGCTCCTTTGTAATGTAGTATTTTTATACTTGACCATCTTGTTTCTCACAGATTGTCTGACCGCCAGTTCACCTGCTAATGTGACGCTGCCCTCCTCACTTCAAAACTCAAAAGAAACTATATTCATCCTTGCGGTATGAAGATATAGAGTAATGCGCTCATTTCTTCACATTGTCAGGAGCTTTTAATCCTGCTTTGAAGCGCAGCAGCTTGGAGGATCCTCCGCCGGGAGCCTCAATCCTGTTTCGTAGAGAAAACCCTGTTTGCCCTGAGAGAGCTATAGGCTTGCTTACCCGCAGTCTGTTCGCGCACATCTGGACTGGCTAGCTCACCACAGAGAGCGAATGACCACAATGACAGACTTCATTGGCCTTATTAGTGCTGGACTGAGTTAGCATCAGCCAGGGGAAATGCCAATTTGACACAGTGTGCCACATTCACACAATCTTAATAAGATACAGCTGTTTTCTTGCTGATCTGATTAGGGAAAGTCGTTTTCTATTTTTGTCTGAGGGTCACAAACCGCTGTTGGTCATATGCGACTTAGCTAGATTCAAGTGATGATGTTTTACTTTTTATTTACCAATCTAGCTATGTTATCTGCCAATTACATTAAAAATGACAAAGATTTACATTAGCTATATTGATAACATTGTTTTTTTATTATTATAGTGACAATAAATGTCCTTTGAAAAAAACTCTTTTGGCTTAAACTTCTATGGTAAATGTTTTTAATGGCTAAAACGTGTCCTGATTCATCAATACTCGTTATTCTAAAGAAAAAAAACGTAGAAGTACTATTTTTATTTTATTTTTACATTTTTTTTAAATATTTTCATTTATTTTTATTTGATATTATATTTTGACTTTTTTTGGAATTTATTTTGACAATTTATTTTCATTGAATATCCTGTTTAACAATGAAATCGTTACCATTTTATATCTAGTCATTCTCAGTTGTGTATTCATAGAAGGCTATTTATTATTTTTATTTTTTATTATTTTTTTTACTTGCAGAATCCTGAGCTGTGGCCTATAGCTGTTAGTGTGCATGATCCATATTATTTTATTTTAAGGATTCTCACTAAATATAATGTTTCACAAAAGTAAACTCTTGCTATGTCTTTCTAATCTCCTAGAACAAACTTGCTCTTTTTTTGCTAATCCTTTATCCTTCAGTTTTTCTCCTGCATTATTGGTCTTGGGTTTCAATCAGGTGATGACAGAAGGGTTTGATTGGGATGATTGATGGAGGTGGATGTATGGAGAGAGACAGGAGAGACCTCCTGAACCCACCCACCCACACCTTTCATCTCTCTCTTTCCCTCTCACACACTAAAACCTCTTCTTTTTTCACTCTCTCCAGCTCAGGCTCTCACAGTGGGTCTTGAGGCCTTTATTTGCCCCATCAGGATCCGGGGTTGAATCTGAGCGATTATGTAGCGGCCCACATGCGCGCGTGATCGGGAGCTCTGCTTTTGAAGTCTGTCAAATCAGACCCACTCACACACGGATTAAGCTCTTACAGCACCGTGTGGGTCAGAGGCAGGACAGTGAATGCACATGTATGGTCTCCCACCGGTGCACTTCTCCAAAATGTTGGTGTTGTAATCTGTGCCGTGTGTTACTTCTGTGTGTGTGCGAGAAAAATAGATGGAGTTTGGGCCAGGGATAAATCAGAAAACAAGCCTCCTCTCTGTTTGGTAATTTTACATCTGGTATCTGATCGCTGAGTCAGGGTGTTTTTAAATCAAGGAGAAAAGAAAGACTTTTTAACACTTGCATCGCCTGTTCTCCCCCCTTTTTGTAACACACCTGTGTAAGCATGAGGGGAATTGACTTCATACATCCACTGAAAATTGGTTAAAAGTCAATGCAAAAGTGGTTCAGTTAGTTCTGAAAACAACAACAACTCTTTTGTGCAATGAACAGTTTCCATGAATGTGAACGTTTTTTTTTATGGAACATTCAATGCCAATACATACTTTTAAGTGTTTAGCATCTTTTCTTTGCAGATGCCTCTTGGATTAATGTTTTATTATCTAATTCTATGGCATTCAGACATGTTTAAGTGTGACTTAAGTGTCCAAATACGGTCTGTTGTGAGCAGTAGAAGTCTGCTAACAGAAACGAGCAAGATGGGGAAACTGGTTTAGGGTCTGAGAAAGATTCCACATGCAGTCTACATTATAACAGAAATATGAACCCATGTGGTAACTTTATGAGCTGACTGCTGGTTTTCATTGAACATTTCTGCGGTCTGGCCATAGCCCACTTTTTGCTTTGTACCAAATCAGCTCACTTGTACCAGAGAATTGAGTAAATGTATCCGCTCTGTTCTTAATCAGTCCCTGTTAAAGTATGGATCGAGCTAAAAGCTGTTTGCCGATCTCACTCAGAAGCTGACTGCTTTCTGCTCTGCCTTGTGTTTTTGTGGTCCAGCGGCACAATTATTTCACAATAACAAACCGCTGGTGGTCCACTGTTAGCGGTCAGGCTTCGCTATATGCTTCAGTCAGTTTGTGTGCTGTGTCATCGATTATACAGTGTTGACCGTACATTGTTTTTTCGTATTTTATTTTATTATATTGCTTTTTGTGTTTTTTTTGTTTTGTTTTTTCTGCTTATTGTTGCCTTTTTGAAAAGGAAATTGTGCTACACTTTACATTTAATAGTCCACTTTAGACAATACTAACTATTCACAACTACATGTCAACTAACTGTCATTAATTTGAAAATACACATCAACTAACTCTCATTGCATTTGACTGTTAGGTTAGAGTTCAGGTTAGTAGAATAAGTTGACATGTAGTTGCAAAGTTACTTATTGTCAGTAGAATGTATGTTGAGGGACCACCAAAGTGTAGTGTTAGCAGATATTACGCAGACGGTCTACTAAATACTCTATTGGGAGTTAGTTGATATGTAGTTGCAAAGTTACTTCTAGTTAGTAGAATGTCTAAAGTGTTACTATCGAAATAAAGTGTTACCAAAAATGTATTCATTGAATTGATCAAAAGTAAAAGTAAATGCATTTGTAATGTTACAAAAGATTTCTACTTCAAACAAATGCTGTTTTTTTTTTTTTACTTTGTATCAATCAAAGAACCCTGAAATTTTTTTATTATCGTTTCCACAAAAATGTAAAACCTACTGACCCCAAACTTTTGAATGGTAGCGTATATGGATATTATATTTATATACATAAAAAAGCATGCATGGATGCATTCTACGAAAGTCCTGTCATTGAGATGAATGAGAATGCTGACAGATAGCTCAAGTATTACAGACCTTCTTGCCTCAGCCAGTTAAAGAAAGATTTGCTTTGGCGGTGATTCATTCTGGCCAAAGTAAAGATGCAACATTTTTGACCTTAGTCCAATTTGTCTTCAAGGACTGGAAATTTACCGCTGTTAAATCTCACACTTACTTTCCTGAATAACTCAGGCCTGTTTTCATTCTTCAGGTCTCCTACGGAGAGACCGATCAGTGAAGTAAGAGCAGCTGTGAGTGTGTGTCCGTGTCCAACTGCCTCTGCTTCTAACAGGACTGGAATATCACTTGATTAAAGCCAAGCTGTGTGCTTTTGACTTTCTTTAATGCCCATGTGTGTGTTTGGTGGGGAAACGGGGGCTATGAGTGTGTATCACAGGTGGTACAGGGCTGTATCGTGTTACAGAGGAAGTGTGTGTTCTGAAAAGATGAGACTGGCAGCTTTGACTTCTGCTCATTTCCTCACTGTAATTAGTAAATGCTTATCTGATGCCATGTTTAGCCTGGGAAAGAGAAAGAGAAGGTAAGAGAGAAACAGATGAGATGGGAGACATACAGCAAACTTATAAATAGGGCAGACACAAGTATAACACTACATTTCATTAATATACGCAGTAAGGTTTCTATTATTTTCTATTATTTTATTCCATTTTTATATATATGGTGCGTGCGTGCGTGCTTGTGTGCGTGCGTGCGTGTGTGCGTGCGTGTGTGTGTGTGTGTGTGTGTGTGTGTGTGTGTGTGTGTGTGTGTGTGTGTGAACTGTGAATGTGTGTGTATATATATATGTTTTGCCAAGTCCGTTGTCTTCCTGCAGAATTGAGCAACTTTTAGATTGTTGCCGCAGGTTGATTTAAAAAAAAAAAATGTAAAGGACATACAAATTCGGCTTTCCAACCCATGCTTTAAACACTATGTAGCCAGTATGTATTAGTTGGAGTTTGTACAATATTTTTTTTACAAAATGCCTAATTTGCCCCCAATCCCAAGACTCGTCATGCAGTTGACTGACACAAAAAGGAAAGGAAGAGATACAGAATTTTATTGTCTTCTCATTGCATCCTTATGTTGTATTTTCTAGATGATGGATCCCTATTTTGATCGCTCAGATCCTTTAATAGAACTTGACTAGACACCGGAGTCCATCTGTCATCTTCCATTACAACTCAAATTTGCCAGAACCGCAGCTGTCGTACACCACTTCAGAATGACTCAGAAACAAACCAAACTGGCGATGGCAGTGTTCAAACACGTGAACTCCAAACCATGTGAGCTTAGATCTGACCCCCCACAACAGATGATGCTATCAGAGGTCATGAACCCCTGAACCCTTACAGTGAGCATATCAAATAAGTATTTGAAAGCTCGTTACAAATATCAGTGATTAGATATAGCCTACTGTGTGTGTGCGTGTGCGTGTGTGTGTGCGTGTGTGTATGTGGTTTGTATTAGCAGAGTCCTCTGATCTCATGTCCGATACAGTTAGCAGTGGCATTGGATCTTAGACCAATATGAAATATGAAAAAAGGTTTGCAGGAAAAAGCTATGGCTGTTTGCAAATGGAATAGTATATTACTAATTTTGTACTGCACATTACTCTTTATATCGCAAATATTTTTTTATTTGCTCTTAATTATTCCTATATATGACTATTTTTATTTATATATTTTCCAGATTTGTTTAAAATTATAATAATTTTATAACACAGACAAGTACTGTGCTGCTGTATGAAAAATATATACATACTCTGCTCTTTATAGCATAATACTAAAATAGTCTGAGTACTGTTAGTATGCCACTATACCAGCATTCACTATTTTTATGAATTAAATGCAAAGAGAAGAACATGAGCAGGCTTACTTCTCTGGATGTTGAGTGACATCCACAGTCTTTTTATGTGGCCTCAGATTTATCTGCTCAAGTGTGTTTGTTGCGTGTTTAGTGTATAGCTGGCAGTAGCTCTGCATTCAGCTCTAATAGAGATCTACTGTATGAAAACAGAGAACAGATGTGTGGTATAGCTCCTCGTCAGATAACCTGACCTTATAAGAGCATGTCCATAACTATTTTTCCAAAAGCTTATATGAGCTTTTTGGCTTGGACCGGCTACAGATGATTGCATCCATGTGTTTGTTTGTGTATGTTGTGTAATTATGTTTTGGAGACAAAGAACTTCAGAACAGAGACAGTTTGACATACAATCATATACTATGAATATAAAGTATATCAAATTCCTTCTTGATATTGCTTCTTAGTAAATGATTAAGTGACTTAGTCCATTGTTGCCTTTCTATGTCTAGGAGACACATTCCGAGGAAACCATGCAATTTTTTTAATTTATTTTTTATTTAGTTGTGTTCGTTTCATTTCGTTTGAGTATGTATTCATGTTGATTCAGTCATATGACAATTTTTTTTTTCCTACACTTTTCTTATTCCTTCATCCAGAATATTCTCCCTCGTAGTCTGTGATCTTTCACTTGCTAAATCAAATGCGAATGCTAGAATTGAGCTTTCGAAGTTACTAAAACCTCTCTTTCTGTTCTCTTAGCCGATTAAAGGATTCAGTCAGAGAATACCTCTTTTATATTCTTTCAAATAAAACTTTTTGATGCCTGCTGCATATGCTACTTCTGTTTTCACCACCCTAATTGAAAAGAAACCCAATAGCCGGCCTTATAGTGTGAGGGATTTTCTGACAGCATGACAGTTCTATATAGGATTACAATCCACAATCCACAGGATTACATTAAACACTCTCAGTAAAGCCACTTCAGGCTTTCATAACAAAGGGCGTATTTCATTGAGCAGATGGGACATCTGTACGGCACTTCTCACAATGCACCCAGTTTAATTACACTTTCGTTTTTGCATTGATCAGCGTTGAAGAAAGCATGGCACAAATGCATCAGCTTATCTGCCACTTCTAAATCTCTTTGTTGGTTGGACACTCTCACACTGACCTGTAATACAACATCTGTCCAATCAAGTTCTCATCTGACAAAATATCATGTTTTTTTCAAGCCAACAGAAGAAAGGGTTAAATTTGAGAAGAGCCTTTAAAGGTGGATTTACAAAGTTTCCCAATAATAAATGTTTTTAAAAAATTTAAATAAATTCATCATGATGTTATCTATGCTACTAATATCTAATGAATAAAATTGTCAACAAAAAGATATAAAAAATATTCTAAATTGTTAGATAAACAGTTTAACTTTTCTTTTATCGGAACTTTCTTTTTTTCTGTCAAAGTTTCATTTTGATTGTCAACTGCTTTACTTTCATCCAATATAGAGTGAGACTTGATCCCGCTGGAATGGTTTTACATGTTTGATCCTCTAAAGAAAGCTGTTAATCTCCTGCTTGTAAATTTTTATGTCTTTTAGTGCACTACAGCTGAGGGCTTTGTCTCCAATTGCGGCTTATTAAAACAGCCCTCTTAAGTATGTGTCCTTCCTCTCAAAGGGCTTAAGACTCTCACTTGAAACAAACTTTTAATGATAAAAGCTAAGCAGAGAGTTCTTGTGGAATCTGAAAGGGTTTGTGAAAGCTGGTAGTAAGGCAGAGACTTGACCGTGTTGGTCGCTGAGAGTATAGGATCTGATGCACGGCAATAATCCTGGCTTTTCTATCAGCGCGGGTTATTCACTTTGATCAGCGGAGATTACACTGCCGTTTCTGTTGGTCTCTCTGCACTTTGTAACCAACACGAATGGCTCAGTAAAGCTTTCAAGCTTAAATGTTCACACACACTCTACAGACATGCAGTGCATGCATGGCAAAATGATATAGCAATACCACTTGCATTCCTAAATTTGAAGTATAATTTATATCTGTAACATAAATGGTGCACACAAATTTTAATTCGAAGAGTTAGGAGTCTCTAAGTATGAAATATCACCAAAGAGTTTCACAGAACCTGTAAAATGACTTAAGAGAATGAATAAATGCTGTCAAATTCCCTTTCAATCTATTTTTATTCTACTCCCCAGTTCCTCATGTTTCTCTCATTCATACTGGTTTTGTGAAATCCTCATTAACAAGGTGCTCTTGATTCATTATTCTCTGGTGATATGAAGGCAGAAGGATGCATCATCTGAAAGCCGAGCTCTGATCTCAAGTTCATCCACTGACTCCCCTGCTAAACCATCCCTGTAAAAACCCGAGAGTACCTGACCTTGGAAGAAACTCTTTATTCCATCAGTTTCTTCTCCAGGGAATGGAAAAATGACAGATGAGAGAGATAAAATGGAGGGTTTTTGTTCTTTCATGTTTTCTTTGCCCTCCGAATGTGAATTAATTACGCGCGTTTTCCTTTCCGGAGGGATGCTAAATTTTCGCCGGCTCTGATGCATAAAGCGCTAGATGGTTTCCGCCAGGCTCGGATGAGCCTTCTGATTTATGCTGGGCTGCTCCGAATCAAAAGCCCGCTCGTGTTTGCACGCACACACTGTGTGCAGGTACGAACAAGAAAATCCCTGTTAAGTTGTCTTGTGGCACTTTGTCGAGAACAGCGGCAGGAACTTGGGGAATGTTTCGTGGCCTCGAGAAGCCCCTGTGCAAAGTGTTAAGGAAGGGGGCAAGCAAAAGAGTCAACGGAGAGCCGGTCTTCTGAAGTGGAGCCAGACCCGATGGCTCCCGTGAGGGACTTCAGGGGTCGGCGGAGCAGGCTCGCTGCTGTCATTTAGGCTGTTTGGTTTGTTCGACCCTTGACCCATAACAAGGGGCAAGGCCGCAGGGCAGGCGTCAGGCGGCGCGCCTGCTTTAATTTGTCCGTGAGGAACCTTGTGTATGCAGACACATGAAAGCAAAGGTGAAAGCTATGGAAACTTCAAAACTACTCGATCTTTATCCATCAAAGGGCGATTTTATTGTCTTGAGTGCTTACATTTTTAACACAAGAGTGCAACCAGCATCTCAGAATATCTTTCCAGACTCAAAACTCACCTCATTCTCTTTCTTTTTCCACTGTATTTCTGCAGGACTGTGGCCTGGTGGTCAGACCAGATCAGCCCTGCGGTCTGGAGCCCATTCCAGGGTCGAGATCTTCAGGAGAGGCCCAGGCCTCGCCTCGGCCTTGCCTCTCAGGAGATGAACCTGGTAGGTTTCTTCCAGGTTTTGATCATTGGGTTGTAGTAAAGTGTCTGAAATTTGAATCAAAAACTTGCTGTAAGATTTACAGTCCTGTTATTGTATTTATAAGGTAGTAACTAAAAAAAGTCATACCGATCGCAACTCAAAAAGTCTTTCGATTCTCTGTTTGGTGGACAGATGATTCATTTTCCACCAATGTTTCATCTGAATGACAGTGTTGGCCCTAAAACCACATTTCAGTTGCAAAGTAGTTCATCGTGTGTTTGGCTATATTAGCGCGAGATTCACGGTTTATTAGCTGCTCCACTAGAGGATGGGAAAGGTTTGCTAGTGAACTCAGACTTTGGTAATTTATGTATCTGCTTTTACAGTGTGATAATGTACTGATTCATTGCTTGAGTTGAATCATTGCTCAATTATAAGGTTAGGGCCTCAATGCTGACTTTATGGGGGAAAATAATCATTTCATACAGGTTTTTGAGTAAGCTGTCCTTCTGCAGGTTTCGCTTCAGTGAGTGTTCAGCTGCTTGGCCTTTTAGATTTAAAGCCACCAGGTTAGAGTTCAGAGGAGGTTTTCAGTCAGTGCTATAAAAGTAAAAAGTCCGTCCTCAGCAGGGTAGTGCATCAAAGACAGCGGGGAACTACTTTAACTAACTGTTCGAGATGGACTTATAAACTTTGTTTGTGTGTGAGAACCCATCTAATTACATTTCCTTCTGAAACGTTGAAGTTTTCAAATCACTTTTTCTGAAATTAATTTGCACACTGAAATTAAATCATATTTATCAAATGCACAACAATACAGAATGCAACCATAATCTCCGGATATGAATGAAATTTTGCAAGCTAAATACATTTTTTGGATAAAAGGTCCAATGAAAAAGAGCAATTAAAGAGAAAAATATGAGATTTATATAATCGGCACAATGAAGTAATCATGTCTAGCTGCAAAGTTTCCCACCTGATTCAGCATTTTATGGTCACCTTTTGATATACAGCTGTAGAAGATCTTAAAACTTCACAGAGATTCTCTCCACTGTGAATCACATGCGAACACTGTAATTTGAGTAGATGTTGTCATAGAAATTTAGTATAGTGCACTATAAAGAATATTTTACATCTGTCAGGTCGTTGGGTCGTCCCGTGTCTGAGCTGCTCAGATAACAGGACTTGTGATTGGAGAGAGGTTGCCTGGCAACCCGACAGATGTTATCACCCCTTGCTGGACCAACCCCAGTTGCAAAACTGCATGATGGACCGGAAGGTGAGGAACCAGGAACCAAAAACGTGTGTGCGTGCGTGCGTGCATGTGTGTGTGTGTGTTTGAAAGAAGTCTCTTATTCTCACCAATGCTACATTTATTTGATCATAATACAGTAATATTGTGAAATATTATTACAATTTAAAATAACTGTTTTCTGTTTTAATACTTGAAAATATAATGTATTTCTGTGATGGCAACACTGAATTTTGAGCATCATTACTCCAGTCTTCAGTGTCACATGATCCTTCAGAAATCATTCTAATATGCTGATTTTCTGCTATTTTTTATTATTTTTTTATTATCAATGTTGAAAACTAATATTTCTATGGAAACCTTACATTTTCAGGACGAAAAAAAGTTTAAATGAACAGCATTTATTTGAAATGGAAATATTTTCTAACATTATAAATGTCTTTACAGTCATTATTGATAATTTAACAATTTCTGTAAAAATAATAATAATTACTGACCCCAAACAACGGTAGTGTAAAGGCCCATTAACACCAAGGATGATAACTATAAAGATATAGTTCTAAATATCGTTCTCAATATTAAAGAATAGTAGAGTTCACACCACAGCTATAACGATAACAGCACAAATAAACAATATTGTTGGAATCACTTTTAGAACGATTTTATCTAGCTGATGAACGATAAAAACTGTGACAGCCAATCAGAATCCATCCTGCTATAACGAGCTCAAGCAGACAAGCATGCGCTTAGAAGAAACAGAACGGTATCGTCTGCGCTGGTATGGATGCTAATAGTTATTGTTATAGTTATCGTTGTTGGTTAAAACGGGACAATATTTTAATGACTCGCTAATGTAAATTATTATAAAGTGTTTCCAGTACTCAGTTTAAATCAACTGTTTGAAATTGCTCTCTTCCCTGCAGTTGATGTTAAATACATTTCACTGGTTCTTCTGCAGCTGACGGCTTCGCCATATGTGTATAACTGAAGAATGAATTAATGTGGAAGGCAGGCAGCACAAATAGCATTGAAGTTTCATTGGCAGAGAGCAGCTGTTTATCAGAGACTAACAGCAGGTGCTGAGCTCACATCAGCCGCATGATTCAATTACACTGCTGCTTTTAAATACGTGCATATAAGTATGCTGTAAATTCCTCAGAAAGAAGAGGGAAAATTATTCTCGGAAAGAAAACCCTATTCTCTTGTGTTTGCAGCTTTATTTTAATTTTACTTTTTAGCTTAATGTGATCTCCACACCTCCTGTGTTTTGGGTTGTTTTTAAATGATTGCCTAAAGCCCAGCAGGGGTTTTCAGAGCCGTGTGCCAAATACAGTCTGTTCCCGCTTCAAACACTCCCTCAGCGCTCATCTTCACAGCATGACTCTTTCCACTTTTCTCGATTTAAGACTCACAAGATCAGATCTGACACAAACAAACAGCCACATTACACAAGGGCCCGAGCTCTCGCTATACAGACAAACCACAACCTTCTGACTGCGAGCCCATCCAACAGGAAAACAGTGACTCTTCAGGAAAGATTGTTTCAAATAAAAGAGCTTTAGATTGTCAAGGACCCATGAATTCATACTCATGAATTTGTTTCATGTTAAATCCATTTCTGCAGTCTCAAGGCACCCCTGTGCTTCGTTTCGAGTTCACAGTGTCATTTCAAATTTGTATGCTATTAATTTTCCTGTACAAAATATATTTTAAAAAAAATAGTAGTACAGCTATTGCCGTATATATATATATATATATATATATATATATATAAAAATTACTGTAATTTAATCCAATACTTTTAAAGAGACTAATTAACACAATCTAATTGCATTGTTGAATATGTAAGTAGTAGCTAGTAATTAATAACTTTTTTAGAGTAACTTACCCAACACTTGGTGGACCCCTCTTGGAGGCAGCCATGTTGAGATCACATGACCAGCAGAATAATAATTTGGTAACCCCGCTATTATGTTTTGAAAACCCTTTGGAAAGATTGTAAAAGAAGATACATAGTAAAACACATAATGTCTGACTTGTGCCTTTTAAATGGAGGATTGTGTGTATTGTGCAGTCTATTTTTTGACTTGACAAGATCTGGGTTTAAGAAGTCAGTCCATGTCTTACAACATCTGACGTATGTGCATGTTTTCACCCAGGTCCTGTTTATCGGTGACTCCACCAATCGAGGGATGATGTACTACCTGATGGAAAGGGTGAACACTACGCTGGAGGACTGGGACAAGGCCCACGACACCATCATCTACCACAACCTGAACCAGGGCCGAACTATCGCCAGCTACTCCTACTACCCACAGTTCTGGCTGCCAAAGTCCCAGAGACCCACCTTCCAAAGAGCTCTGCAGCAACTTCTAGAAAGGTGTGTGTGTGCGCGTGTGCGTGTGTACGCTGGAGGACGTTTCTCTCCATGTGGATTACACCCATTAAGCTGTGAATGTGAGGGTTTGGTGTCGGTGGTAAAGGCCTTGTTAACACACTGAATGACTTTGGCAGCGTGTTTGATGGTGGGATGTGGGCTGTATGTGGTTGGGAGTCTGTGTGTCAGATCAGAGTATCTCAGCAGGGACGGTAACCGCTGCTGGCTCAGCGCGCTGTTGATCTCACACAGCTACTGATGTGGGCAGAAGGGTGGGATATGCCGCACAGATGTGATTGTGTTTGTGTTTGAGTGTGTTTTAGTGTGCATCTGTTAGGGACGTGTGTTTTGGGAGCTGCTTGAACGATCTGACACTTTATTTGTGCAAAATGAAATTAATTTGTATGATTTCGATTTGTTTCAGTGGTATAAAACGAAACAGTTTGCAGTTTGAATACATTTTTTTTTTAAACTTGGAATTGTGGGTCAGTTCTTGGCATCAATGGCATGGATTGTTGGTTATGTTTTCAGTATGTGGTGTTGATCTTTAACCTCTTCTTTAAAACCACTTCCACCTGGACAGGTCACAACCCCTGGAGAACTCACCTCAGACAGTGCTGGTCGCTGGAGGGGTGCAGTGGCTGAACCTGAACCATTTGAGGACCATTCAACAGGTTTTACAGAGGTAAACATGTACCCAAATGCCACACAAACCCAGCCTGTTCATTATTAGCTTGAGTTGACCACATTTTAATTAACAAAGTTCCAATGGCTAATACTTTTCTTCCTTTTTAAGATTGCTGGTTTTGCTTTGTGTGGTTTCTGACTGTGTGGCTTTTAATACTTCACATCATATCTCTAATTTATCTCCAAGGGAGGGTCTTGAGAACATCATGGTGGTGGTGAAGTCTTTAGGAATGGGTTTCCATCTGCCTGTGGATGGTATTCGCTCCCTTCCACTGGTAAGGACCACTGGAGACCATGAGATGTCCATGCATCCGGTCTGTGTTCATTCATTTATTAACTGTCTTTATCATCTTCATTCATTGGTTCTAGAATGGAGTGCAAGAACTCTATAATGTGAACAAGAATATTCTGGAAAGTGCCAGGCATCTTGGATTTGAGGTCATTGACACTCTCAGCATCACTATGGGCCGTTATAAGGAGTTCCTGCAGGGACGATGTGCCTGCCATTTTCATGAGGTAAAAGAAAAAAGAGATTAAAACTACCGTTCAAATGTTTGGGGTAAAACTTATTTTTATAAAGCGAGAACTCATTATAAAATGATGCATTTATAATATCACAAAATATTTTTATTTCAAATAAATGCTGTTCTTTTGAAGTGCTGTTCTTTCCAATCATCAATAATATTTTCAAGGATCAATGGACACTGAAGACTTGATTTTATTTTAAATTATAATATTTCTTTATTCCAATATTGCTGTTTTTATAGTATTTTTATGAAATAAATGCAGCCTTGTTGAGCATAAGAGGCTTCTTTCAAATCATTACACAATCTTACAGGCCCCAAACTGTTCAATAGTAATTCTGTACTACAGTAAAAAGTGTTACACAATGATTTAAAATGAATGAAAGTCAAGTTATGCTGATTAAAGACTTGCCTCGCATAGACACTTCTATTCATTTAAAGCCAAAAGAACATAACTTATTTGAATAACCATGTTGTTGAACCAGGGTCTAGGTGCTAATTCTGTAAATTTGTATCTGTAGTTATATTATTATGGATGTAATTTACTGCACAGAAGGCACATCTAATTGACATTGTATTGTTTCTAGATCCATGCATGTGTGTGTGAATGAAACCGTTCTACCAATCACACTCCTTTAGATCCTGCTAGAAACACTTTTCCAGCCTTCCAGTCCCATAAATCTTTTACAAGAGAAGCCATTCCTTTTTTTTACTTCACCCTAAATGTGATTTGCGGATCAGTTAATGAGTAATTAGCAATTAGGCAGGTTTTTATTAGCCAATAAAGGGCGGGTTGGGAACAGATGTATTGGCTCTCTAAGTGTGTGAAGTGGTGGTAGAAACACCAAACCTGCTCACATATGGGACTGATATCACTGTAGAGCGGCCACATCTGACATCAGGCCAGCAGATTTAGACCAGACAAACTTAACGACACATAAGGGTCTTTTGCCTTAAGTGTTAAAGGAGCCGTTGTTTTTTATTTTTTTATTTATTATTATTTTATTTTTTTTATTTAGTGCTCAGAGGAAACTAGTTCTGGGAGTATTTCTCCATTAGGAAAAAGATTTTTAACAATAATTTATGAACCATTAAAGACAGACCTGTCTGTCTGTTGTCTGTCAACAACTTTAAATTAATACTATTATATTTCTCCATTTTAAATGTGATTGTTGTTCGCAATTCTTCATGGGATTGTAGTTTCCCCCCCCCCTCATTAAAGCCTGTAAGTACACAGCCTTGTACTTATGTCTTTTTTCCCATTTTCAAATACTTTTTTTGCTTCAAATAAACTTTGCATTGTTGTTATTTTGTGATTTACCTTGTTGCTGGTTGGCTTGGTTCCTGACAATTTTAACGAAGACTAAAAAAAAAAAAACTTCTACAAACACTGCTGCTGAAAAAGTGAATGGGCACTAATGCTATAATATGACAAAGATCAGGGGTTTTCAAACCTGTGTTGGAGCACCACACTGCACATTTTTGTATGTCTCCATCATCTTACACACCTTGTTCAACTCCTCACCACATTAGTAGAGACTGCAAGACCTGAATTGAGTGTAGATAAGGGAGACGTACAAAATGTGCAGTGCTCCGGGACAGGGACAGGTTTGAAAACCCCTGGCATGGATCATCGATTAGCTCAGATGATTCTAAAGAAATCAGATTGACCAAGAAATGTCTTTGAAGAACATTTGACTTTGTTTGCAGGTCTATAAGCTTCCCTCTCCAACCGCTGCTTCTCAAAGAAATTTGAAGATCTTGAAGCTTGGTGGAGAAAGTGGGAACCCGGCCAATGAGCAAACGGGGCTTGAACAGCACGAGGATCCATCGTCTCCACCTGACTTGTCCTACCACGTAAAGGGACCAGTGAACGCGGTGTACTCGGAGATCCTCCTCAGCAGGATATGTGTGAATCACGCCGTCAACGGGACCATTCGCCAACAGTGACAAAAAGACATTTAGCGGCTGGTGACGCTAGTGTGTGTGTGTGTGTGTGTGTGTGTGTGTGTGTGTGAATGTGTGTATATATGTGTGTGTGTGCTCAATGTGTTGAGAAAGGGCTAAACTGTGCACACCGATCTAAATCTACTAAACCATATGCTGTATCAAAGTGGTAAATTGGAGGGCGAGTTAGGTGAGTGTCTGTTTGTGCATGTGTGTTTCTATGTAGAGCGATCCAGATGGAAAAGGGGTGTGGAGGGTTCAATGAGACCCCCTGAAGCCCTGTCAAAATGACTTTGGCAGCTGTGGCTTAAGGGCAGGCAGTGGCTGCAGTGCGACGCCGATGAAAAAACTGTGAGACGGTCTTCAAACAGCTTTTCAAAAACTTTCCTACAACGCTCATGCAACATTCCCACAATGCTGCTACTGCTGAACCATGGGCTGAAATGTTCCCAATATGTTTTGGGGACGTTTTGCAGCTGCTATGAAGTGCCTTTGATGTCACCCTGCCACACATTGTCACTTTTATGGAAGCTCGGGCAATGTTTTGAAGTCTAGCTTTACACCCCCTTTTCCTTCACATGCCAGTTTCATCAAGTATTTATGAAGTATGTTCTATGCCAAAGGTCTTATGAAGTATATTTTATGTTGTAGTATTACTGTCTTATGTTCCTCACGCATTTTTCTACATTTATTTTTCTACCAGTGTTTTCTAGTGCCTTTAATAATAATCTGTGTAAAGTGTTATAAATGCTGTTTACAAAAAAGAGGTTATTTATACTTTTTTGATGGTAAGAATTTTTATATTGTTGCTGGATTTACTCTAAATTGCTGGAATGCATGATGTTTCAGTTGTCCATAATTTACGTTAAACAGGAAGTGGTTTGTGGAGAGAAAAAATAGCAGGATTTATTTGAAATATCTCATAAAACAACTTATCTTCCCACCCGTTACTTGAAGTAAAATAATTGAACCCATGAACCCGCATGAGTTGACACGTAAAGATTCCGCAGCGTGTGATTGCTCTCTTATTGACATGAGTTTTAGGGTCAATTTATTACATATGTTTTGAATGTTTATGAAGGGCTGTGCCAAGGTATCTGTCTGGTTGTAGCCTACATGAAATGTGTGATTCCAACAATCAACATGAAATGTAACTTAACATCACAAACAATTAAAAATGTATATTTTCATAATTTAAAAAAATTTGGTTCTTGAATTTATTAAATGTTTTCTTCTTCTTCTTCTTAATTTGATTCTACCATTTAGGTCATAGGCTATTTTAGCAGAAACATTATTTGACATGTGTAGTCCATGCAAACATAAAACTTTTGCTGAAAAAGAATAGAGCTTTATTGTCATTGTAATCAATGAGATTACAAAAAGTCACCATGCTCAGAAGCTCTATTCTTGATCTATATATATAAAAAAACGTTTGCTGAAAAATAACTCTTTTTATTAAAATGTATTCAAAAAGCCTTTTTGTAGCATTATCATAGTGCTTTTTTATTATATAATTAAACAATTTTATCACATTTTTACTTTAGACTCATGTTTTTTATTATTGATTATCTAAGGCAGTTTTCCCCAAACTTTTTTTCACCCCCCATAGGTCCCCTTAATCGACTCCAAATCAGAAATATGGTGGTTTCGACTAATATGAACTTTAAATCATTATTAAAGTGGATTATCAATAACTATGGGTGAAAACAAAATTGCACGTCAAAGTAGCAAATACTCTGTGCTTGTTTTATAAACATTGAGTTGTATTCTCTTAATTGGAAAGTTTAATTAATAAAAGGCTAGTTGTTTTAGTTATTTCTGTTTTATAAGCAAAATCGAAATCCTAGTCCCCCGTTTGTGAAGCTCCGCTTTAACGTGCCGAAATTACATGAAATATATTCTCTAACTTTCCAATTTAGTTAAAAAAAAAAAAAATATATATATATATATATATATATATAGGCTATATATATATATATAGAAATAATAATGTATAATATAATAATAATAATATATATTGAAGTTATTGTATAATAGTCAACGCTTTTATAATTTGAACACTGTTGGTGGGCAGTTATTAAATCTCAACATTTTTTATTTTAAATGGTTTTAGCCTGTCTAAACATCAGTGTTTCTGTTCTTCTGCCTTTTATGTTCACCTTGTTTTTTTAAGTATATGTTAAATATGCTCAGTTAAATACTAAAGTCCTTTTTATTCTTAACACGGTCCTTTCAATCTCACAAAAACCCGAGTGTACTTGATTCTCGCTTTGCTCTCTCACCGAACTCCAAGCCAACATCGCTTTGTCCAATCAGTGTTGACAACGGTCGAACCTTCTGAATATTAAGGAACCTTTCCAACCAATCACGATGTGGGAGCGCTGCACATGAGCGTGTTTAGTTGCGCGCTTTCCAACAGCAGTATATAAACTGTTTGTGTCTATTTGAGTTCGCAGTGATGGCGAAGGTGACTTCTTGGTGGTTGGATGTTTTTTTTTTTCGTACCTGCGACTTAATGGATACATGAAAGGAGACTTGTGAATTTTAAAGCACCGTTTGTGGATTACATGCGCTAGATATTAGATGTAGTGGACCGGTATGAGTCGTCTTTGTCCTAACGTTCAGTTTGGGATTTGTTAAATGAAGTGGACATGGATAATACCGGTTGTGGAATACATGCAATTTACCAATTATTCATTATATGGCTCTCAGTTTGCCCTCTGTGCTCTCAGGGAAGTTGGATGTAAGTATATAAGTGCTGTGTCGTTTTTACTGTCAAATAATGTTTGAATAAAAATGTTTGAAAATTGTCTCCTTTTCCTCGGGCCTGGTTATGGCATTTCAATCCAGGCCGACAGGAGAGGAGAACCGCTTCTGATCTTTGTGTCACACTGCTCCGCATCACAGGTGGTTGGGCATCACATCTGTAGGAGTGCCCGAGAAGTTGGGTTGCGCGCATTTGCCCCTGTCGCACAAGCAGAAGGAGCTGTGCGCGCGCAAACCGCACCTTCTACCGAGCGTTAAAGAGGGCGCGCGCCTGGGCATCACCGAGTGCCAAACGCAGTTCAAACACGAACGCTGGAACTGCTCGACCCGACGGGACCCCAACGTCTTCGGCTACGAGCTCACCAGTGGTATGCATGCAATGTCACATTGAAATAGTTTTAATTTGAATGGCCATTAACTTTTTTTTTTTTACTTTGCAGTTAACTATTAATGAAAGTGAATAATACAAAGTTTGACCAGCACATCTAAAAAATCTCGATAAAATAGCCCGACTAAAACTTCGGGGGACGGAGAGGATTTTTTTTTTTTACATTTAAAAAAAAAGTGGGAATGAAAATTTATATTAAAAACATTCATAAAAAATCATTACATCGATATAATGATACATTGAAAAAGGTAGAAATATCCTCAAACTTTAAACGCTTGATGATCACTGTATTGCTAGTACATTACTTCTTTCAATATTAGTCTACAGGTTATTCACCTTCAAATGTCAATGATAAAATTATGTCTAAAGGCAGTTTTTTTTATGCACATATGTGGTTACTGAACACTTCAACAAAAAAATAATTAGTATCTTCAATTGTCATAAGAAAAACAAGTTTCTGTTAATGAGAGATTATCACTTTGTAATTGTTTAAAGCATCTGAATGTTTTTAATTGACTGTCAATCCTACTTTGACCACTTAATGATTGATTTGATATGCTGATTTATGTGTTGATCGGAGATTTTATTTAGGGAACAGCTGTGAACCCACATCTGTTTTAGGTTAACCATCTCTATACTAAATTTACTATGGTCTTCAGCTGGCCCTGAATTTAATGCATACAGGATTAGAATGATTACAATACAAAGAGTCGGCCTGACATGCTAGAACGTGTTTCTTGATTTTTGTGAATTCATATAAGATTTACCCCTAGTTTCTGTCTCAGAGCAGTTCAAATCCAAGCTCGAGTCAAGAGAAAACTGAATATCTTGCTGTATACTGTACGTCTGATTTCCTGCTGCCACAACCGGGGTTTAGACAAATCATTTTATAGGCATCTTGCTATTATGTCTACAAATATGCACTAAATTTACCATCCCAAATGCAACAGTGTTTTGTCTATTCTATTCTAATTTAATTATAATTCTATTGGAATTGTATTACTTAGACTTCTTGCTCTATGTTATAATCTCTCTTGAAAGTAATAGAAAAAGATCAGATATTTTCTAGTAATTTAACAAAATCTACTTTGCCATGTTAAAGCCAATTATAAACCAAATTTCTTCAGAAATTAGTTATGTGTTATAAATATAATTTTATGCAAGCTATTAAAAATTAGCAAGAACTGCATGCATGCTTTTATGAATAAATAATATAGGCATGAAGTGATTTTTAATAAAAACTAATAAAAATAGTCTAAAATGATAGTTATAACCTTTAAACACAATCCATCCATGAAAAGCATATCAGAGATATTTACTTTAATGTGCAACATAGTGATTTTAAAAGCCACATGTTTTCAAAAGGCTGTTAAGAATTTAGTTACACTTTATTTTAGTGTCCTTGTTACACGTGTAGTTAACTGTATATTTTGCATAATTACGTGCATCTAACCCTAAACCAAACCCTAAATGTGTAATTGCATTCTAACAAGGACACCTTAAATAAAGTGTAACCCAGAATTTTTATAGCATCATCTGTTCTCACAATAATTAATAATGATTAAAAAAAAAGTCAGCCAAACATTTTTGCTCATTTTTATAGTGTGATATCAGTGTTTCTCTGTATGAATGTAAGTAACATTCCCAGACTCCTCTGCTCTGATACTGCTGCGCTGAGACCCTTTTCACAAATGTCCTGCTGGGTGTCTTACATTCCCATATTTTCTGGTTGTTTCAACATTTGTAAGTACTTGATCGGCATCTTGCTTACAATCTCTCTTTTTTTTTTTTTAGGGACAAAGGAGACAGCATTTATCTACTCGGTAATGGCTGCCGGTCTGGTTCACGCAGTCACTCGCTCTTGCAGTGCAGGAAATATGACAGAGTGTTCGTGTGATACGAGCCTGTTGGGCAGCGGTTCGCCTACAGAGGGCTGGCACTGGGGCGGGTGCTCCGATGACATCGCCTTCGGGACTTTGTTCAGCCGCCGCTTCATCGAAAATGCGGTGAAGAACACATCAGCCCGTGGTGAGGACGCCCTGCTCACTATGAACCAGCATAACAGCGAGGTTGGGAGACAGGTGGGTGACACAGAACTAACCTTTCTAATGTGAATAATGTTGAAAGAAATGAGATGCACAACAGTGACTGCTCGCTTGTTTTTTCCCTTAATATTCTCCTTAGAGATCTCAAAAAATACTTTAATAAAGGCTTTAATAAGAAGTCATGGACTTAAACCAACCAACCCTGAGAGAAATAATAACATTCCAAACTTTATTTGTAACAAAAAAGTATATTAATTTAACAAATAGACAAAGGTACAAGACTTTGTACTTAACGTCTTTTATGAAGGCATAAACTAAAATCCAAAAGTATTGCAAATGATGTAATCAATTCACTATGCTTCGTGGGAGTGTGTGGTCATTGCTGAGCTCTTTTGCCGCAATTTCGGTTTCCATCGGGACTTCTTTGATCTCCTTTGAGATTTTTCAGTTGAAATCACACTGACTTGCAGCTCTTATATAGTTATCATCAAATGATAATCATGTTTTTCTATGGAGAAAATGGGATTTTTTTTTATTCGGAATCATGGTGGTTGCCCTTCATTGACATACTGAGAGAATTTCTTGCCTTTCCATTCACATTTTGAGTGACATATGTCAAGTTGAAGGATCAATTTGCATGTGACTTTGCTTTCCTGCTTCAAAAAGTCAGCAAAAGAACTAGCGAGCTCTCTTAGTTCAGGGCTATGTTTCCCTATATAAATGCTAATTCACTCTAATTGGAGAAAATATGAAAAGTGTGATAGTGGAGAAAATGTCCAGCCTCAGACAGCATTCTTGTAACATTCATAAAGCATTCAAGGTCTTCTTACAGCCTCGTTTATAAACGGCCTTTTATCATCTCTAAAATTCAATATTGATGGTCCAACACAAGGTTTCCTCAATCACCTCAAGGTTTTATGCAAGATGACAAACTTGCATACTCTCTTTATTTATTTTTACCATTTAAAATATGTCAGTTTTCTCCAGCAAATGAATCTTTGACTTGTTCTAACTGACAATAGAAACTATTTCAAAACAACCAAATAAGAACAGAAATAGCAATTTGTCATTCAAATGAGTTACATCTCTCCACATGTTCTTGATTATTTCTAAGACGCTGATGATTTGCACCGAATTCCACAGCCTTGACTGAAGAACTCTTGTAAGTGTTTGGAGACCCTAAACCACAGCTCTGGTTGGAAACCACCAAGGAGCGTTTAAGCGAGACAAAATTCCCCTCAAGTCAGCGAAGGGCCCCCTGTAATCCTTCACCCAATTGAATGCTCCTATTTTATGAAAGTCGTCAGCTCACAAAATACTCCTTCCACTTCTATGGTGCGGAACATGAAGGAAAGGAAGGACATAAAATCACCATCCTTAAAAATTATAGTCCTTGGAAATGTGGTTTATAGTCAACCAGGGTTAACTCTCCGGGAGATTTACATTAGTTCCGCGTTTTTGCCTGAAATCCAGGAAGTCTCAAAATAAATTGCGAAAATGTTGGAAGGCTGAAATTGAATCAGTTCACATGTCTGCATGCAAAAACAAGCTGCTCTCCTGATCTCAGTTTCTTTCTATTGTCGATCAGATATAATGCTCTCCGTATCCTATTCCTCTGCAGGCAGTGGCCAAAACAATGTTGACAGACTGCCGCTGTCATGGCGTGTCGGGTTCGTGTGCGGTAAAGACGTGTTGGCGCACGATGGCCGCGTTTGAGCGTGTGGGTGCCTACCTGAAGGAGCGCTACGAGACCAGCGTTCAGGTGGTGGAGCGGTCCAAACGTAAGGTGCGACGTAAGGACAAAGACCTACGCCACATGCCGATCGCCAAAGAGGAGTTAATATTCCTCAACAAATCGCCAAATTACTGCTTGGAGGACCGACGGTTGGGCGTGACGGGGACCAGGGGCCGCAGGTGTAACAGAACTTCAGTCGGGCCGGACGGCTGCAACCTGCTGTGCTGTGGCCGGGGCTACAACACACACGTGGTACGACACGTAGAGCGCTGCGAGTGTAAGTTCGTCTGGTGCTGCTACGTTCGGTGTCGCCGCTGTGAGACGATGAACGACATGCACACTTGCAAGTAGAGCAACTACTCGGGGAGGGATGGAAAGATCTCCTGAGACAAGACCTTGCGAGAGGAAGTGGACCTTCTTTGCGCCGCTCGGGCCTATCAGACAAGTATGTTGACAAAATATCCATGGCAACCAGCAATCCACAGCGAAAACCTGGGAGAAATGGTATAATCCCCGTTAAGTACACATGCGTAACTCTTCCCATGGGCTTCAAATGGGAATCAAGCCATTTTGTATATAATGACTGGAATATAACTGGAGCGTAAAGGGAGCTGAAATACTGAACTGCAGAGAAAAGTGTAAATAGATGAGTTTTTTGGGGGTTTATATTGACGGCAGTTAATTATGAATTATAATGGGAATTATGTAGATAATATGCCAGGATATTTTTGATATGTAGGTTCCAAATGAGAATCCCTTAACTAAATAATTCCCAAAGGATGTATTCTGCAATTTTAGCTTTATTTTCTGCATTTAAATATATTAAATTATGAGCAATTGACATATGCGATTACAATTACACCTCTTTTTTGAGTTTGAAAAACTCTTTAGAGGCCATGAACATTCTTTTTGCTTGTGACTGTTGATGTTTTTCCGTCTGCTCCTTCCATCCTAAACAAATAAACTCTAATAATTCCCGAAAGTGTAGAGAACGGGGGTGTTCTGCATTTGCAGCTTTATCAATTTACAATTTAAATGAATATTCCAAATTACAAATCATGGTTGTTGTCTTTCTTTGTGACTGATGTTTGTGTCTCATTCGTTTCCTCTTAATCCCGCACACACATCTCTGAAAAAGTAGTGCTTTGCTAGAAGTAACAGAGTTGTGCCAAATACCATGGTTGCATTCTCTTAAAAGGCTCTTAAATGCTAATGCAAATGGCCCTTTTATGTAGCCACATTCCAAGCAACGGGACGGTGACAATTTACGGCAGCACACGCAGAACATATCAGAGATCTTCTGTCCAGTGACAGAAGGAAACATTCCTGCGAGTTCTTGCACATGCTGGCAAATCTATTAAAGTCGGTGGAAAATCTCGCTCACGTTGCATTTCGTGATTTCACTCTGAATGCCTTCTTGTTCATTCTCATGTGGTTGCATTTACAGCTGAGTGGAAGTTGCATCAAGCTTTCTTACAAACTTTTATTTTTTCTGTGTAAAATCACTTAAGACTATTCTCTACAGTGACTCTCTCAACCCACTTCCATCCAATAAATGAATCCCTTTTGGAAATGTTGCCTTTTCACACACTGTTTTAACATAGTATGTTCCCCATAGAACATATTTCTTGATATCTGTAAAAATCTCTTCACTCTTTTTTCCAAGAAAAAACACGTTTTTCTTTGTAAGTTCTAGTTACGAATCTTGTCATAATTTCGGCTAATTCTTCGCTTTGTGGGCAACACGTTGACCAATCACAGACAGCATCTTGTAAGCCGAATCAAATCCATTGAAATCTTGCATTAATCACTGCAACTCTCCAGGTACGTTTTCAGGAGCAGCGCTGAGACCTTCAGCCCTGGAAACTTGGTGGCAACCCATTCTGGAAAGAGACATCATGCAGGCGAAAGGAGTCCACGTGTACGCATCTGTTCTCTCTGACGTAGCCAACATCTCACTCAGGTGGCTGCCAGACTTTCGGTGCCTTCTTTCACCTCTCTCATTCTTTTTAGTATGTGTTTAATGGTTAAATCATGATTTGTCAAATTAAACCTGCTGTTCTTCAATATTGCCTTTTCAGGTTTTGTTCCGCCATTGCTAATGAGCTGAAGCTGTTTCTTAATGTTCTGGAAGTGTAGTTTGGTGAGGAAAAAGCAGCTCCACAACTGTTAAAACAAAGACAAATATTTCTGCAGATGAAATTCAGTAATAATCAGTCATTGACGAATATCAGTACTTTTATATAATTATTCAGCCTTTTTTTACTGTTTGCTGAGTCCCAGAGGTTTTTGAGGCATGTCCATGCAATATTTTACATTTCTTTAATGTAAGATGAATATAATTTTTTTTTCTCCAAAAAATAAAAAAAATTCTGTGCGTGCTGTTGAGTAGAGACTGAAAGCAACACAGTGGGTGGTGTGACCACATGCACACACGCACAATATGTTTTGGATGTAAGTTTGATCCACGCTGCCCTGTGGAGACCGGGGTCATTGCTCTCTTCCTGATCATCGTTCATCTTTTGTCTCATATGTGAATGATCAGTTATGTCCATCCAAGCATAGCATTACATCCGAAGCCAAGAGTCATGCTTTTTCCACTGGCCCATTCCTGCACGCTCTATGGGTGGTGCCATGCTCTATACGCCTTCCCAGAAGTCTGTAGGGGCTCGTGGCTGTGTCTGGTTGTGTTGGTTAAGGCCTGAGGGGTTTTGGATTGGCGGCACCGTTTTCCTGCCAATAACTGTTGCTTAAATGTTGAAAATTCCCACAACAACTGCTGTAGTCAATGTTAAGATTCTACACACGTCCTTTAGTACTTGCTCTGCCTTAATTCATTCTGTATGTTTTATTTTTCTTTGTTTCTTACTACCGGTATATCTCACCATTCTGCTACGAAGTGATTGTTTAAAACAATTCATCAGTCGTTCTGATCATATATGAAATGGGTTAACTTTTCTTGTCTTATATAGCCTACGTATGGGGGGAATATGAACAGAATGGATCTATCCATCAGTGACATGATGGTATCTGCCTCCATCTGGTGGATCACATAGTCTTGCCAGAGAAGACCACAAGAGGGAGATGAAGATCATTATTTTTTAGCACCCACACTCTTGGTTAACTTTTGGTTATAATCAAATTCATTTAAGTTTGTGTTGGATTTTTTCAGAATACTGTCTAGGCAAAAAGTTAATGAAAACATGCAAAACACACGTAAAACAGTTATATAAAACTCTTTTGCATTATTTTACAAATGATGTAAAGGAGGTACACATGACGTTATTAGCACACATGACGTTGCATTCAAATTCATGTATAAATGTAGCCTTTTACATTTGCTTATATTTTTTGAAAGGAGGTAATTTAGTAGCAGGCGATTCACAGTATCATCTCACGCAGATGGTGCTTGTGTTTTTCCAACATCATTTACAAACTGCATAAGATGGTGCCTCCTGGGTATTTTAATTTTCCAAAATATTCTCAGACAACGGACTTCAAGTGCTCATGCGGTTCGCACATCTGGCTTCTGAAGTTGAGTGAAAAAAGAGAAAGTCGCAATTTACAGAATATGCCTATTTATACCACGGGCGCTGTTGAATCAATGCTTGAATATGATTGGTGGTCGGTGGACAAACGTTTTCAGGGTTGCAATTAGCTATAACAAATATATTACACGTTCAAAATTTATGCTTTAACATAGTAAAAATTATGTTCATATAGGCCTAGGCCTACTAAGAAACATGTTCAAAATTGTTTCCTTAACACGGCCAGAACGTGCGTGGCTATACTCTTTCTAAAGAAACTCGTTCAAAATTGATTGCCGCCTTTGACACAACCAGAGACACATAGATATCACGCGTTCTGTTTAAAGACCCCGTTCAAGTCAAGTGGTCACCTTTAACTTTAGCGCTTTATACAATACAGATTGTTTCAAACGTTCGCGTTCCATATTCGGAGTTATTGTCCCCATCCTCGAAAGAGCTAATTTTGCCACTAAAAACAACACAAGGAATTTGTGTTGAACAACAACAAAATGGAGATCAGAAGGTCCCTACGCGTTTGTATGGTAAAGTATCATATCTCTTAAAACCCAAATTTAGCTTTCTAATAAACCTGGCATTGTGCACGAGCTCTCACTATTATTATTGGCTCGTTGGCAAATTTGTCCCTCAACAGTAAGAAACTGACGTATACTTCTTATGGCTAGTAGGCCTGGCCTGCCATATTGTATAGCACATTGTGTTCTTGTGGTTGGGGTGTCAATTACAGTTTAAATATGGGATAAAACCCTGTTAGATTTTTTACAGCTGGTTGGGAGTCAGTCCATTTAGGGTAGTTTCCAGAGGACCATTTTAAATATATTTTGGATGGTAGGCTTCAAGAGACAATTGAGTGTGTGGTCATGAAGGTTGTAATTTGTTTTCATAAGCAGTTAAAAAACCAACAAGCAAAACATGAATAAGTTGAAAAGCATTAAATGCACATCATGATTATAAAACATACTAACCTCCCTATATCCAAATATATGCAGTGCACACACATGTAATTCCTATAAACCTTCTGGAACTATGGAAGGAAAGTCATGATGCAGCAATACATACAGGAAGCGTGTGTGTGTGACAGGGTATCTTCACCTGACCACTTGGCTTATTTATGAGTGAGGACATCCTGTGATTCTTCTGCCTTCAGCTTTATTTGTTCAGTTCATATAAACACATGTTTTTCAATGCTTCTGGAAATCGACCAGTTTCTTCCCAGCCTTCTACTGCGTCAACTGGAATTCCGTAAACTATTCAGCAAAAAGTTGTCATTTTGTATTCAGAATCGTAAATGCGTTGCACCAATGCCAAAATCATGGTGTTTCTCTCTTTTTGATGAGACCAATATTTAATCCTGCAAAAATCATGTTCTTAATCAGCATGTTTTTTTCTGGGATTTTCAGATTTTCCAGTCAAAATACGTAGACATTTTCAAATTAGATTAATTTACTTCAAAGTCGACTCATAAATGTGTATTTCTTGAACTATTTTTATTTTTATACCCCTATTAGTTTTCTCTCTCTCTCTCTCTCTCTCTCTCTCTCTCTCTCTCTCTCTCTCTCTCTCTCTCTCTCTCTCTCTCTCTCTCTCTCTCTCTCTCTAAATTTTAATCTTTAGCCTCACTAAATTTAGCTAGATTATGTTAGAAAAACAATATTCTTAAAACAAGAAAATAAAATATTTACAGTACGACAAACATTAAACCATTCAAAATAAACTTAAGTATATATTAAGACCAACAGATTAATATTTTAGAGGGGAAAACATGAAAAAAAAAATCCTCAAAGAACTGCATAAATAGGCCATTGATGCGGATGCTTTGTAACCTAGAAATGAAGAGACTGTGAAGGTTAAGAATGAGTACATAATTGTTCTGAAAATATTTTTTTAATATGATTTTCTCTTTTTTTATTCTTCATCTGCAGTGCACTTGTCATCTCAACACAACATAATTTAAAATATTTCTCTGTTTAATGTCTTTCTCTGGTCTACATGTTAATGAAAGAGTGAAGGATTTAAGTGTAACGTGAAATTGATTTAGGTATGTGTCCGAATTTTTAGGGGAAGGTTTTGCCCTCTTGACTCTCGTGTTGCTGTGGTACAGGAAAGAGAGAGGGAGGGATTGTTGAAAAGGCAGAAGGCCAGCATGTGTGGCCACAGTCTGGGGAAGGACCTCAGAGAGCCAGAAAGAAAGGGTGAGTGAGACAGAAATAGAAAGTATTATTACCATGAAGTTCATCTTAAACTCAATCTGTGGAGGTCTGATCCTGCTGCTGGGGTCTGAGATGCTCTGGGTGGCTGGTGCAACATCACAGGTGAGAGTCACACACATACTCGCGCATCATGCGTATAATATGTGATTGCTTATAAAAATCTTTTTTAACAAATATTTTCGAAAATAAAGTATTTTGAAGAGGAAAAATAATTAGTTTGTTTTAGACTACTTTCTGTTGGACAATTTGTACTTATGCTTTCCAGGGTTAATCAGTAGAAATCTGTCTCATTTGGAAATTTCCTGTTTACATATAGATACCACTCAGTCTACAAGCTGGCAGAACAACATAAACATGCAGTTTGCTTTGATATTAATGTCCATATCCGTTTCCAGGGATACATTCTCTATATTTAGTACGAGAATGTTTACATTTCTGTGGCTGCAGTTGAAAAATGTAGTACATGTATTGCTTTAAGATGCATTAACTATATAAGCAAATCTTCAGTTAGAAATTCCCTGATTTGACATGTATCGTTTGAGATGTCCCGTGGAATGCTGGGTAAAAAAATCCTGAGAATGTCATTGGCCAGCTGTAAAGTCATGAACGAATCAGGTAAATCTCCTTGGAAAATCAGTGACAGGTGTTAAGATCCAGCGTGTTTGCCAGCTTTACTGTTTAAAAAAACACACACATGATATACCATATGAAAGAGAATAATTGCCTTTCTGTAAGAGTCGGCACTAAACACTCTTTTTTTGTGTGAAAACTAATATGCTACGGATGTGTGTTTGTGTGTGTGATTGTGTTGGTATCTGTGGTCAGAACCGTTGTGATAAGAACATCCAGGTGGCGACTAAATCGACCTGTCATTCCTGCTCGATAACGCTTTTGGTGAAATGTCCCAGTGGCTACACCAAGAAACCACCAGGGAAAAGCACAAAAGACTGCAGGTACGGTATATATGTTTCAATCATGACAACTCATTGAGTGAGTTATTTAACCTGCATTTATTGGCGCAGGGAATGGAATGTTCATATGCGTGATTTTGGCGGAAGAGATCTGCTGAGCAAATCCAAGAATTTGTTCAGCTTATTTAAAATAACATACATAGGTCATGCTGCTAAAATATTAATTTAAACCCCCATGTGGCAGATTTTTATGGAAACGGAAGTGGCGATAGTCTTTTCTTCCCTATTATAACGTGTATCTGAGTTAAACAGCTTCTCGGAGTAAAAAATGTAGGGCGGGTCTTGATTTTGTCCTTTGGGAATTGATTGGATCGTTGGATCGTAAAGGAGTAAAAAGTCTTTAAATTATCCAAAAAATTTAAATTGAAATTTTTTAAATGTAGTTAATTTGTGATTTTAAAGATTTTTAATGTACTGTAAGTCTCTTATGCTTACCGAAGCTGAATTTTTTAAAATAAGAAATATAGTAAAAAAGGGTAATATTGTGAAATATTATTATCATTTTAATATAGCCTATTAAAAAAAATTTGCCATCAAAAATCCAGAAAAATAATATTCTGCAATTTGTTTAAAATCTCTTTGAATTATCCTAAATTAAATACCATACTTTGATATCAGACCAAAAAAAAAACAGCTTTCATGACAAGGTGAGGTGTTTCGCTTGTGCATAAACAAAGGGTTATGCTATATAGCATGAATACAAAGGCAATAATTACATAATAATCTCTCTATTTGTGTCTAGGTATGAAATCACACCTAGTTTGTCTGTGGCGGGCTGTTCGTATGAGTGCTACAAAGACACGGTGGAACCCCAGTGCTGTCCAGGTTACTGGGGCAATGACTGCATTGGTGAGTTTCAGGTCATTGAAGAGGAATTCTGTTTTGTGTAGAATTGTGTTTGAATTCTGTTCCATAGAAGACCTATGACGTCAATAACCTCTTAAACCAGATAAGTATGGCCCAAAAGTGATTGTTGTGTTCTTATCTGATTATCTAACACATTTTAAATGGCATTTGTCATTTCCGTCATTCTGTGAGGGAAGATGCACTGAGGGAATATTTTGAACGGAAGAGTTAGACAGGAACTATCTTTATGTGACCGCAAAATCTGCAACACAAGTAAGGGGAAGCATGGCTCCTCTTGGAGAAAGAAGTGGAAAAACATAACTTTAATATTATCATTCCTACTTCAAGAAATCCTAAAAGAATGCTAATAAATGTTTAATAAATTGTTTTTTATGACGATTCATCAAAATTCTGTCATAAAACAATCCCAATGTGTTGTAATGAGATCAAATTACCATTAAAAGAAACCATCCTCTAAAAATAAAATATGATCCTAGTGGATTAACTGAACTTCCAGAAGAAATAAACTAGAGAGTAGGAATTTTAGTTTATCCAGCAGGATCTTATGTGACTCTTTAAGAATTCTTATTTGATCCCAATAAGACCCTTTAGGACTGCTTCCAAATAATGATAGGAATTCTGTTAGCATTATTTTGGGGAATTTTTGACTAGGGATATAAATCCTATATGCATGAATGTGACTTTCCACAGTTGTTGATATTTTGGAGGCACACTTTATCCATTTTTAACATTTTATGTGGTTATGAGACCATGACGGTCTTGTTTCTCACAGTTGTTTTTCCTGTGGGAGCTTTACAGTCAATAAGTATAAACTGACATGTGACATATTATTGTGTGTCTTGTCACACACTATGAGAGGAAGTTTTGAGCCGCTGTGGAACAAGGGATTTGTGTACTTCCTTCCCTCTGAGAGGGATATGGCAGATCTGTGCCTCCGTACCACTGGAATGTGCTGACCAACAAGCTGTGGAGGTCTCATTTCCAGTATTTCCTCTGCCTGTCAGCACTCACACAGATCCCACAATGAGTTCGCTGAGTCAAGCACTTAAGTTAACATGCGTTGTCTTGGTTTCTTTGGTCTCTTATCAGCAGAACTTCCTGCATTGTTCTTTGAGAGTTAAATGATTTGACCTTTGCGTCTACGAGACGGGTCAGCATTATGAAAGCTTGGTGAAGCATTATGAGAGGAAATGCATTTTTCCCTGTATCTGATTTCATATTTGTGACCCTAGACCACAAAACCAGTCATAAGTCGCACAGGTATATTTGTGCCAATAGCCAACAATACATTGTATGGGTCAAAATTATAGATTTTTTTAATGTCCAAAATCATTAGGATATTAAGTAAAGATCCTGTTCCATAAATTTCCTATCGTAAATATATAAAACATTTTTTGTGACTCAATGCAGCACAATCGTGAACATAAATGGACGACTTTAAGGGCGATTTTCTCAATGTTTAGATTATTTTGCACCCTCAGATTCCAGATTTTCAATAGTCGTATCTCGGCCAAATATTGTCCTATCCTAACAAACAATACATCAATTGAAAGCTTATGTATTCAGCTTTCAGATGATGTATAAATCTCAATTAAAAAAAAATTAGCCATAAGACTGTTTTTTTTTTGTCCAGGGTCACATTTAACAAAAGAACCAGATTTATCTGAATGGCAGAAAGCAAAATTATTCTGTAGATTTATACTGAACCTGTTTATTTGAAGATTGGTACTTAGATCTACCAACACAATCTCATGGTTCACCATTGGTAGCTAATTCCTATGAATTTGTACGAGCTCATTTCCTTTTTTGTTCGATCTGCTACTCCCCAGTGGTTTACGGGTGAGTTTTGGGGAGGACCTTCATGCTTATTCTTTGCTAAAAATCATGCATTTTCGTACGATTCACATTGTGTGAATTCATACAAAATCACCACCTTGTAAAATAGTTACGTTTTCCCGTGAGATTGCATTGGATCCACCCACAATTCCTCAGAATTTCTGCTAACAAATAGTACCTTATTGTAAAGTGTTACCAATTTTCTTCAGAGTAAGTACAGACCAATTTTTCTGCAAAGTTAGTGCAGAAAATGTAAAGAATGTGCTGAAAGCTCACGAGGAACTGTCTGCATATGCTGCTAGTGTGATTTTCTATTTCTGTTGACACGTCTGTGCATGGTGTGTCAATGTGTGCGATTTGCCCGGGAAGGATCTGATCCGATGAAGGGGTTTTGTCACATCACACTAAGTGGTCAAACTTACAATGGCGGGAAGGAAAAGAAGAGTGAGGGTCAGTGGAGGAGACGAGGGGCTGTTTGAAGAACAGAGGAACTCTGCTAACTCATATCCTCTTGTAGAGACCCTACCACCCCAAACCCACTGACCCCAGATCAGTCCTAGAAAACAGAATGATCTCAAATCTGCCTCACTCAAACTGAACACAGAACAGTCATGGCAAACATTTGCCCTCAAATCAGGTTCACGCAAACTCGCTGATCTCAAATCAGCCTCAACAAAGCTCAAAACTAAGATGAACTACATTAGATAAATGCTACTTCTACAGCAATCTTAGTTAATGTTAAGTTCTTCATTTACTAATACATTTTTTAAATCAAAAGTTGTATGTTAACATTAACTAATGCACTGTGAACTATAAATGAAGAATTGTTTACAATAACTACTGTTAACAAATGAGAAAAGTGTTGCCATTTTTTTCCCATTATTCCCCTGGGAATCAAATTCATGATCTATGAGTTGTTAATGCCATGCTCAACTGGTAAATGTGTGATTGACATCTCCAAATTGGCCATTTTATCGGATTGAAACAGAAGTTTAAAGAGATATCTTCACTTTAAACGTCATGAAATCTAATACTTTATTCTTTCAATAGAGTGTCCAGGATCAGCGGTGAACCCATGCAGCAATAATGGAG
The DNA here is from genome assembly GCF_949152265.1 of Phoxinus phoxinus. Classification (NCBI taxonomy): domain Eukaryota; kingdom Metazoa; phylum Chordata; class Actinopteri; order Cypriniformes; family Leuciscidae; genus Phoxinus; species Phoxinus phoxinus. The sequence goes on from NC_136884.1 coordinate 7,315,878, forward strand.
TCTGCTCTGATGGTATAGGGGGCAATGGGACATGCACGTGTGCAGTAAGCTTAATTTCCTTTTTTTGCTCTGTCTGAATCAAGCACATAGTTATCGAGCACCCATTGAGACTTTTGGGGTGTTTTTGCAGCCAGGGTTTAAAGGAACAGCTTGCGAAGAGTGTAAAGAGAACTTATATGGAGCCACATGCAACAATGGTAAGAAGCCCCGCCCCCTTTTATTCTGTATTCTGATTTGGGTTTTTTATGGTGTTGATACCATGCTCTGACTGCCTCATGTGCTGTTCAGTGTGTAGCTGCAAGAATGGCATATGTGACGGTGGCATGAAAGGCACAGGAGGGTGCACATGTCTGTCTGGGTACACTGGCATAGACTGCGACCGAGGTAAGGCCTTGGATTATTATTCTGGGTGTATACAATACATGTGACATTGGATATTAAAGCAGCATTAAAGTGAATGTTTTCTTTCTCTCTTCAGAGCTCCCAGCATGTGCTGCTTTGCGGTGTGGGGCAGATTCTCGTTGTTTTGAGGACATGTCCTCAGGGAAGCTTATGTGCAGATGCAAACCTGGTTATCAAGGTGATGGAGTCCAATGTACATGTAAGTACTGCACATGCAAACAAAGGTTTGTAAAGCTAAGCTTGATTGATGACATTTCAGCAATAGTTATGTTATCTATATGAGATATATATTTTTTAAGATTTGTATAATGTTTTCGAAAGTCTCTTATGCTTACCGAGGTTGCATTTATTTGATAAAAAATAAAGTTAAACAGTGACATTGTGAAATACTATTAAAAATAACTTTTCTATTTTAATATATTTCTAAATGTAATTTATTCTTGTGATGGCAAAGCTGAATTTTCAGCATCATTACTCCAGTCTTTAGTGTAACATGATCTTTCAGAAATCATTGTAATGCTGATTTGGTGCTCAAGAAACGTTTCTTATTATTATCGATAGTTGTGCTGCATAATATTTTTGTGGAAATCATGATGCATTTTTTCAGTGGTGTTTTGATGAAAAGAGTGTTAAAAAGAACAGGATTAATTTAAAATAGAAGTTATTTGTAATTATTTAAAAGTCTTCTCTCCACACACACACACACACACACACACACACACACACACACACACACACACACACACACACACACACACACACACACACACACACACACACTGTATTGGTAACAGATTACTAAATGCAACAAAACTCTAAAACTCTTTCTTTTGCACCAAACTCAAATATGTTGCACCAAACCGACAATAAACACTATAAACCATCTCAGTCCAGCATAGAAATGTATTCTGTACTGGTTTAATCTGTTCATATCAGCAGAGGAGGCCTTGTGATCTCACAAAAGTATTGTTTTCCTTTGTTGAATTGTCTATGCAGCAATTAACCCCTGCTTGAGAGGTGTGTGCCATGCAAGCGCAGTGTGTGCGCATACTGGGCCTAACAAGCATGTGTGCACGTGTGCAGAAGGCTACAGTGGAGACGGCCGTGTCTGCATGGCCATCGACCCCTGCCAGACTAACCTGGGCAACTGCACACCTGGTTCTACTCGCTGTGTGTATGACGGCCCTGGAAAGGTGTGTTTGTGTGTGTGTGTAAACATGTAACACACTTTGCACTTATCTGAACCGATTGCTTTGATTATGGTTTGCCCATCTTCACAATCCTGCTGTTTTCCACAGGCTCACTGTGAGTGTTTGGTGGGGTTTGAGAAGTTTGTTGAAGGGGTGGGCTGCAGCATAAAAGATATGTGCAAACCAGACTCCTGCCATAAATATGCCACCTGTGCCACAGTGGAACCAGGAACAGTCGAGTAGGTGAACATTTCCAATTGTTTTATTTTGTTCACACTCTTTCTCACATATTGAAAACCACGGCTTCAACTCCAAACATTTTAGATGCAAGTGCCTTGAAGGTTACCTTGGAAATGGAAATATATGCTTTGGGAACATACTTCAGCAGTTGCAAGACTTGAATTCAAAGCCAGGAGGGGAGTGGACGGGTCAGCTCTCCAGTGCCATCACACTGTTCAGTGAGTGACTTATTGGGTTTTCACCATTTTTTTAAAAGATATTAGGTGTGTTCGACTTCATGCAGCATTGCACAGAACAATCAGCTTCTGACTTGGAAGCGGTGCATGCCGCTTCTAAACTTTGTCCGACTTGAGATGTTACTGGGACATATGAAATCAAAGTATCGCAGGAGCAAATGAAGAGCAGTTAGCTGGCTCAGTCATCTTCAGAGTAGCTGCACGAGCTCCGATGACAACACCGCTGTTTCACGATTGGCTGGAATCAGTCAATCACCAATGAGAACGCTGACGTGCGTTTCATGTTTATTCTGAAACTGTTAACAGTAAAAACTCATTTCATGTAATCCGAATGTTATATTGTGTCATGGTTATCAAAACAAAACTGACAAAAAATATATACCCCATTTTATTGGTATTTAAATAATATAGGCTTATTAACTTTTATTATTTTTATATATATCTTTGGGCATTTAAGAAACACTGCATGAATGCCATTGCATTAGATAATAAAATATGAATCAAAATGGGATTAATTTGAAAGACAGACAGCACAAATACACTGTTTAAGCGTCTAATCCACTTAACTTGGGATAAAGTATGCAAACACTGCATGAGTTTTCAACTCCTCCCCAGGCTGCAAGTGACAAATCTCGCAGAATCAGATCGGTTAAATCCAATCGAAGTCGAACACACCTAGAGTATCAACATTACCTGAGATGTTCCTTAGGATAATAGACAAAAAAATGTTTATACACTGATTTTATTTCTGCTGTTTCAGATAAAGTCATGTCGTGGCCCCTGACTTCCCTTGGACCGTTTACTGTGTTTGTGCCAGTGAACAAGGCTTTTAAAGGCACATCTGTGAGTTAGACAACACAAACACACCTACATAAGATACGTCCATCTAATACATTCAAACAAATGCTAAAAGCACGCTTTTGTTCCAGGTGAAAACCCTGCTGGCTAACGAGACGAGAGCTCGCTATCTTGCTAAGCTGCACATGGTTGCGGCAGAGGTGAACTCTGACTCTCTGAAGAAGGGAATCCTCTTCTATACTCTGACCGGCATGGCTGCCGAATCAATGACAGATGTAGGTGATTGAATCCAGGTTGTGTGTGCGTGTCCCAATTGTTTTCAAGGATGTGCAAATGCAGGATACAAGAGCGGAATCATCATATCCTGTTTCTTTCCTAAACTCTTTCCTGCTCATATCTGTTTATGTTTCACAATGTGTGTGTGTGTGTGTGTAATGATGACAGAGAATCATTAGATTCTCAAACTTTTATTATAAAGGCAGAGCAGGTAAAAATCCGTCTCCATGGTAGCCGTAAGAAAGGAACGCTTGTGGAGCCAGACATCTTTGCCTCAAATGGAATAATTCATTTGGTTGATAAGCTGATGGATGCAGTTCCTTCTACTGTGATAAGCGAGAAAGAGGTTTGTGAAGCTGAAGGATTTCTTGGAAATTTGCGCTATATAAATGTCATACACTGATAAAACATGCGAATGGGAGTCTGTTAGGCGTGCCAATTTGTTTATCTCTTATTTTCAGGAAAACTTGTTGCAGATTCTCTCAGAAAATGGAAAGTTCTCTCAGTTTAAGTCTCTGCTTGAGGTAACAGAGTTTTAAACTCAATTAAACCCTAAATTCATGCACTTCAAGACATTTGACCTGCTCTAGAATTTTTTTTATTGCCTTTTATTATAGGGCAAATATTTGCTTAAAAGATGATTGTAATGTTTTCGAAAGAGGTCTCTTAAACTCTCAAAGGTTGCATTTATTTGATCAAAAATACAGTAAAAACAGTAATGTTGTGAAATATTATTACAATTTAAATTAAGTGTTTTCTATTTGAATATATTTTAAAATGTTATTTATTCCTTCAAAGCTGAATTCTTAGAAGCCTTTACTCCAGTCTTCAGTCACATGATCCTTCAGAAACATTTCTTATTATTATCGGTGTTGAAAACCATTGTACTGCTTAATATTTTTGTGAAAACAGAAGAAAAAAATCAGGATTCTTTGCTGTTCAATTTAGTTTTTTTTTTTTTTTAATTGCTGACCCCTTTGATATTTCTGTTTCCCAGAAAACCAATGTGGCAAAAGTTTTAGAAGAAGAAGGACCTTATACACTATTTGCTCCAACAAATATGGCTTTTACCTTCCTAAAGCCTGGCTATTTAGACTTTCTTACTTCTGAGGAGGTACAGTGCAAATATATCATTTAATTATGTTCTGTCCAGTCACAAAACCATCACTTTACATTTTCCTTTCATTTCTCCCAATTTAGGGTAAAACAAAATTACTTGAACTGATGCGCAATCACATAGTGTCCACTTCTCAGGTTTGTATGTGGATGTGTACGAATATGTGTGTGTTCAAATCCATTTCTAGATCATCATTGATTAGGTACTGTCTGTTGTATCGTGTACAGCTGAGTGCCAGCTTCATTGTGTCGAACCCTCGTGCTGTGACCATGGCGGACCAGGTCCTGACATTTAATGTGACGACTGCTGTGAGTAATAATCATTCATTAAATAGAAAATATTTGTGCAATGCTCAGACATACTCCTAAATCACACATAAATCATCCTGTAAAATTTAATACATGAATACCTCAAGTTATGTAGTTATTTTTTCTGAAGATGCACAATCCACATGTGTCTTTAATGAAGTAATAGCATATTTCAGTAAGTTTATTTCAGTGGCCATCAAACGTATTTGTGCATTGAAGAAACACTGCATGAATGCCATTGCATTAGATAATAAAATGTGAATCAAAGTGGGATTATTTTGGAAGACAGACAGCACAAACACTGTTCAAGCAAAAAAATATGTTGCAAAATAAAATTGCTTGTATTATAAAACCACTGATTCTGTCACACATAGGGGCAGATCCTGGTCAATGGGGAATCTGTGCTGGAACTGGACGTTGAAGCAAAGAATGGCCGTCTTCATTCACTGGAGGGGGTGCTGATCCCTGCATCAATAGAGCCCATCCTACCTCACAGGTGTGACACCAAACAAACCAATATGTATAAGGTAAGCCGTATCTCCACTTGTGTTGACCAACCATAGCTGTAACAGACACACCTTTCTGTCTTAAAGATATTTCTATGTCAGAAATACACCAATTGTCCCAGTTTTAAGTAACTACAAATAAGCCAAAGAATGATTTGCTGTAAACACTGTGGTGCTACTTGAACAATTCCAGAGGGGGACAGTGTTCAAGAAACCTGTTAGGAAACAACAAAAATAACTTCGTCTTTAAAGTTGTTGTTTGCACTTTTACATATAAAATAGATAAGCTTTTCGTTTGAAGTGATTGGCTGCAACTTTCTTACTATATAGTAGGCAAAAAACATTATGTGACAAGAGTAGGGTGTCTGAATTCACAGGAATCATAAAAAAGTAGGCAAAAATTACCCAGATTACCTACTTCTGAAGTGTGCATATAATGGACATTTTATTGTCCTTTGAGGCCACGGTAGAGTTTGTGAATGGCAGTGAAGTGTTTTAACTGACACTGGTCGATCACATGACATTGACAACATGGTGAATGTAGTATGTCTGAATTACATTCATACTACACACATTCATACTATATAGAACTATATACTTGTTTAATGGGCGCAAAGTAATAACTAATTCAAAATAAGTACCTACTCGAGAGTATTGAATTTTGGACGCAGCCCTAGTTACCATACTGACACGAGAGTGTGTGTCTCCTCTCCTCTTCTCAGGGTCCATGCGTTAGCTGTACACTCGTCTCCAAATCTACCTGTCCAACTGGTGAATCTCTGGTAACTTGTTACATATAATACTATTAGCGCATGCTATAATTTAATACAATAAAGCTTAAGTTAAAAAATGTAACCTTGCTAACTTTTAGTCTCAGTAGGCCTTTGTATCAGGGCTGAGTGAGATTGTACCCTGATTTTTTTTGTTTTTTGTCGCTCCTTTTTTGGACTTCTCATACTCAGGATGTATTCTCCAGAGGCTGTGTGTTCAAAAAGAGTGCTTTTGGCATGACCATACCCTCCCATGGCTGTGCCCTCTTCTGCAATGAAACAAGGACTGTGAGTATTTGTTTCTCTATATTAAATGCATTCAAACCAGGAAATGACATCATTTGCAACTGCATCTAGTTTTGCTGGCCAATCTGATCCGGTCAAATTAGCCATTATTTGTCTTAACCAGATCCCTCGCTGCTGTAAAGGTTTTTTTGGACCAGACTGTTCTCCATGCCCCGGTGGTTTCACCGCCCCCTGTTCCTCTCATGGGAAGGTAAACCGCACGCACATAATGCTCATACTGTTACAGTTCAGCATTTTTCATTTGCCATAACAATATTTCTTTTGTTGTAGTGCTCAGAAGGCATCGATGGAAATGGCACGTGCCAGTGTGAGCCCAATTTTAAAGGATCACGCTGCCAATACTGTGCCGACTCCAACAAATATGGCCCGTTTTGTGACAAAAGTATGGATTTATTTTACAGCACAATGTTTGGGAATAATTTAAATGTTTAATAACAATATTTACTTTGCGTCCCTCTCATATACCAGCTTGTGGATGCATCCACGGAGTGTGTGATAACCGTCCAGAAGCCAGCGGTAAATGTAAGCAGGGCTCCTGTAAAGACGGTTATGCCGGAGAGTTCTGCGAGCAGCAGACCCAGTCGTGCGGGCCCAACCAGCCCTGCCATGCGCACGCCAACTGTGTGTCCAATAGGGAAGCGTTTGTGTGAGTGTTCTACGTCCTTCCATGTTTTAGAGGGACACAGAGACAGAAATCACCTGTGCTTCATTTATTTATTACATTTTATACTTTAGGCATAGGGATTTCAAACTGGGGTTTGGAGACCCCTGTGGTCAAAGGCGGACAAAATTTCAAAGAAGAAAATATTATAAAATGTAAAGAAAATGCTTTAGACTGATATTTATTGTAAAAAAAAGTGCTATACAAATAAATTAATAATAATTATGTCCAGATTTAATTATTTCATTATTAATATCACACTGTTTTTCTAACACATTGTGTTTTTCAAAAAAATAAAATAAAAAAGGAAAAAGACCAACGTTTATTGTGGAAAGTTCTATACAAATAAATGTCATAATACAATTTATATTATTATGTAGAGATTTAATTATTTAATTTTTAATATTACACTGTATTTCTAACACATTATGAGTCTTTTAGAGAATTAAAAAAAAAAAATTACTAAAAGAAGAAAAAGTTACTTTAGACCAATATTTATTGTGAAACGTGCTATACAATAAATTATTATTATTATGAATTATTATTTATTCCAGACTTTCATTTTTATCATCACACATTAGAAATTAGTCTTACATGTATAGCTGTTTTTTTAATTGTGGGAAGGAAGTTCTTACAAGAGGACCATCATATTTAAGTTTTTATTTTTTATTTCTGGCTTGTTCTTGTTACATTGTTTTATTTTAGGTGTGTATGTAAGCCTGGTTACCAAGGGGATGGATACATGTGCATTGAAAGTGATCCGTGCGCTTTACCACATCGCGGAAGCTGCAGCGTCAATGTAAGTCAAATGCATCTGTGTGCTTGTGTTTTATGTAAGCATGTCATGATAACATGTTTATTCTCGCTTACTCTCAGGCCAAATGCATAAAGACCGGTCCAGGCACACACACGTGCCAGTGTCTGAGTGGTTGGAGGGAGGATGGAGATGAGTGCCAGGCCATCAATAACTGTCTGGATCAATCCAGAGGAGGGTGTCACCCCAATGCCAGCTGTATCTATGTGGGCCCAGGACAGGTGAGGGGGCCGTTGTGATTCCCAAACCCTATCTTCCTAGATTTAGTCAAGTCACCTTTGTTTATATAGCACTTTATACAATACAGATTGTCTCAAATCAGCTTTACAGTGATAACAGGAATGCATTTATGTATTTCGGCTGTTGTTCAGCAGTGTTGATTGAATTCCATCATCAATAATTAAATTAGCACATTTAATCTTTTAAAGCAGTTCTGCAAAAAATCAGTTCAGTCAGACCAATAATATTGTTGAATATTAAGTGTCCCCAACTAAGAAAGCCAGATGCGACAGTGGCAAAGGACCCCAAACTCCACTGGTGACAGATGGAGAAAAAAAACATGGGAGAAACCAGGCTCTGTCTGGGGGCCAGTTCTCCTCTGGCCAACGAATGAACATACTAGTGTGATTATGATTCAGGCTGCATCAATTTGATGACTGATATTCTCCCTAGAGTGATTGTGCTTGCAAAAGTGGTTACCACGGAAACGGGAATCAATGTGAACCTGTCAATCAGTGTGTGGATCAGAAGGGTGGATGCCATTTCCTGGTCAGTGTTCGAACAAGTCATCACACACCTGCACAGATCTTTACATACAATGTATACATGTATGCACATCAGCTGCTTCCTTTCATTTTGCCGTTTTCTCATAGGGTGCATGCAAGTTCCTGACCCCAGGTAGATGGCAGTGTGTGTGTGAGGACGGCTACGATGGTGATGGAAAAATTTGTTATGGTACCCTAGCACAGGTATCGTATATGTTATTGTATGACTGTATGTTATAGTTGGATACTTCTTGATGTGGTTATGCAGAGGCACAACTAAATTAAAAATGATATGCAATTTTTTTAACTGCTAATACTTAAAACTGTATTTGTATAACCTATTTCTACTTATGATTTGTATAATCATAAGTATTCTTAAAGTTGTTTCATTTTGTTTTTGTAGGAGGTGGCAACAAACCCCGATCTTCAAGAATTCAACCTCTGGATTTCTGTAAGGTTTACATTTTAGTGTTTTAAAAGTAGTTATGCAAAAGCTAGTTCGACTTTAATTTGTCAAGCAGAGACTGCTGATATTTAGTCCTCAGATATATATTTTTGATATATATTGATATTTTTGATACAGACTGTTTACATTTAGTGATGGGGAGGTTTTCTGCAGGTTACATTGTACACCAGCAGGTGGCGACAATTGGCTCTTTATTAGTGAGTCAATGAATCATTCACTCAAGGGATTTGCTAAAAAAAAAAAGGTTTTGCTGAAATCGCATACTCTCTTGAGTTGGTAGTTATTAAAAAAAAACTCACTTCACTAGTGCTAAAAAAGTATGTTATATAGTGTGAATGTAATCCAGACATAATACATTCGCCATGTTCTCATTGTTAGTTGTCCCTTCACTGCCATTCACTAATCCTCTCCCATGGCCTTATGGGATAGAAAAGTGTCCACCATATGCACACTTCAGAATCTCTCCTGAAGTAGTAGGTCATCCGGGTACTTTTTGTCTACTCTTTTATGTCAAATACTGTTTTTCACCTACTATATAGAAGGGAAGTATGCGATTTTGGAGGCATCCACTGATTCATTTAGGACCTATGAGTGAGTTAATGAATCATTCACTCCTTCAATTCGTTCAGACAAAAAAGAAAAAAACTGATTTATTCAGTAATGTCACTACTCTAAAATGTGCAAGAGTTCTGTTGTGGCTTCGTTTTGGAGCAAAAATAGAGCAAAAATGTATAGATGTTGTTTGAGTTCCTAATAAGTTCTGGAATATTCCATAGCGAGCGGATATTTCTCAGCTACTGTCAAAGGCAGAAAATTTCACGCTGTTCGTGCCATCGGTTCAAGCCACAGAGAAGCTAAATAAAGAAGACAAAGACTTCTGGATGACCCGCAGTAATCTTCCTAGTCTTGTAAAGTAAGTGTGGTCATGCAACCACATCAGCTAATTTTTCATTTGTCAATATTTTTGGTAACAATTAATGCTTGTTTCACTCCTTTACTTTAATACAAGTTGCTGTTTTTTCTCTCTCACAGAAATCACATAGTTTCTGGGATATTTGCTCTAAACGATCTTTGTACCTCCCCATCCCCACGACTGGTTTCTCTTTTGAAAAGGACACTTCCTGTTTACACAGCCAATGATGTGAGAGGGAAACATCTTATCTTTACCATTGGTCCCAGTGCGATTTTGTCTGTCTTTGAACTTTGCTATGAGATATTGTTTATCATTCTGTGTTTCTCTCTTTTTATCCAGATAACCAATGTTGCTGGAGGAAATATAACTTTTGGAGATATGGCAGCAAAGAATGGAGTTATACATCTTATTGACAAAGTAAGCCACTGGAGTCTTTCAATATTGTTCTCAGATAAAAACACGTACAACTTTGGTTGTCGTTTACTGCAAATTGTATACAAGTTGCCTAATTATGTTGTTGTGCAAAAAAGTGTGTGGTTTCACATTTGTATCCTAATTTTAAAATAAAGGGCAAACTTATTGACGTAATGATTTTGTGTGAATATGCACACGCAAATGCAGAACAAACACATATGCACAGATTGAAGAAATGTGCCACTGTTGCCCTCTCCAGGTGTTGATTCCTGAGCGAAAGATGAGTGAAGGTTTACTGGAGGTGTTGAGTCAGAGATCTGATCTCTCTCTCTACCGCAGCTCTCTCTTGGTGAGTGTCCAGTCTTGTAGGCCTGCCGCACCTCAAATGACAATAATCGTACTCTGCATATGGCTTGGACTGTTGTGAATTGTGTTTTTGAATTGTACTTATTTTGCCAGAAACATAACCTCACTAACGAAATGGAGGAGTCTACGGGCTATACTGTGTTTGCTCCGACAGACAGCGCAATCCAAGAATACCTCAGAAGAACGGGCAAGGAGTCACTGGTATCATACTACTTATAACCACTAAGGCTTTGTATATTCGTGTGTTTGTATTACGTATATAGTATCTCATTCTTGTGTGTGTGTGTGTGTGTGTGTGTGTGTGTTTATTCCCAGGGGTTAAACGTGACCAAGTATCACATTATACTGAACGAGGCTCTAAAAGATGGAGATTTGGTGGATGGACTATATAAAGATACTATGCTTGGCTTCTCATACCAACTGGGAATTTTCCGGCAAGATAAGAAAGTAAGTAATTGGTACATTTTTCAGTGAACCTGGTACAGTAAATCAAATGCTCAGTCATGGATATATAATGGATTTCTCTGTCATAGCTGCTTGTAAATGAGGCTGAGGTGAACGTGACTGATATAGAGACCAGTAAAGGGGTAATCCACACAGTGTCTGCTGTCCTGAGCATCCCCAACAACCGCTGTGACAGAGCTACCTCCACAATTTTCATGGTGCTGTATATCTATTTAGCCTGGTCATTTTCTTCTTTATCCTTTAAATATCCATTTTAAATGTGTATATTGTGTCTGTAGGGACGCTGCATGGACTGTATCCGACCAACTGAGAACCCTTGCCCGCCAGGAACAAAAAGAGTGGTGTGTTTGCACACATAAAGTGGTCCCAAAAATGCTTATGTCATGATTTAATTTTAAAATATGGTCATTTTCACGATTCACTTTTATAGTCAAACTTTAAAAAATATCAAATCTGTTATTTTTTAAATATGCATTTATATTGTCTGATATCAGTTTGATTGGCTGAGACATTCATACAAATAAATTTTGTTCAAAAATACATTTGTTCACTAATAAATTAATTTAATTTTATCAGATTATTTTATTTGATCAATTGTAATCTTTATGTGAAATATTGATATTTTAAAAATGAAAATTAGTTTGAAGTAATAGATTTAGCAAAGCGGTATAAATCTGTCCACATTCTCTTTTGTGATGCACTAACTGGGTTGGGTAAAAATAATGTTTCCTATTAATTGTTTATTCTCAGATGAGGCCAAAGAGAAGATGCATGTACAGTCGAGTATATAATGAAGAGACACTGCTGACCATTGGATGTAAATTCGTATGTGAGAAAGTCACCATTGTATGTACATTATACATTCTCTTTTCACATTTATTCTTGCATTATTCACAAGCGGCAGGAGCTTTTTGGAGTTTCAGAATTGAAGAAATGTTAGTAGGGTTTCAGTATGATATCATGGTTTCTCTGTTTGCAGGAAAGAAAGTGTTGTGAAGGGTATTATGGTATCAACTGCGAGAAGTGTCCGGGGTCAGAAGATCAGCCTTGCTTTGGCAATGGTGTGTGTGTAGATGGGATCAACGGCACAGGGGTCTGTCAGTGCAACCAGGGTTTTAACGGCACTGCATGCGAATCTTGCCAAGCTGGCAAATATGGAATTCACTGTGATCAAGGTATCAGAGATTTATAAGCTTATACTGCATACTCTGTGAACAGTTATCTCATACAATATGCATATCTTTCTGTTTAGAGTGTAAGTGTGTCAACGGACTCTGCAAAGACAATGTGGATGGAGACGGCAGCTGTGCCTGTAATCTGGGCTGGAGAGGAATAAACTGTGCCATTGGTATGATTCTCACCTGTCGCACACAAGTATTTGTATGCCTTTCACCATAGTATATACAGTATATATAAATATATTGTAATCTGTAAATAAAAATGAAGATATGTTAACTATTTTCAGCTATTACATCAGATATGTGTGGAGGAAAGTGCCACAGCAGTGCAAAGTAAGTTTGCTTTCAAAATACCCATTACCAAACAGGTAGCATGTTAAAACCATATTATTATTTTGAAGTTCCTTGGAATAACATGTACTTTTCTTTGTGCATTTCGAACACTTTTTCATCACAAACACAAATTTTGCTCTTTTTTTTGCTGGTTTTGTTTTTCGGGTCTAAATTTTTTGCTTGCGAATGAAGCTGTGTCTCAGTGGGCGGTCTCTATCAACAGAGGCGCGAGCGAACTTGTAATTTGTCGAGCAACAAGTTGTTTACTGAGTTGACTTTTTTCTTAATTTTTTTTTTAAATTACAAAATGTAAAAAAAGTATGTTTGATTGAATAAAAAAGATACAAATTAAACTCCATATACTACCATCTGTATCGAAAGCATTCCAAAAGCATCACAGACTCAAAGTATTCTTGGATACATCTCATGAATCTCATGGATAACATGTCAATCAAAATTTGATAATATCAAAAATTTGACATATCAAAAATAAAATCATGAAAATAGTCAATGCAACAAAAAAAAAATAGTTGGTCTCAAAAATAAGCGTTATTGAGAAATATTTAAATTTAAAATAACTTTTCTCTTTGAATATCTTTTAAAATGTAATTTATTCCTGTGATATCAAAGTTTAATTTTCTTCCAATCAGCAAATATGCTGATATTTCGTATCACGTATTATTTATTTGGAATGGGAATCTTTTGTTACAATGTAAAAGTCTTTGTTCGGTCACCAGACTTTTGCAATTTGGGGTGAAATGTGACCTCTTTGAAAAACAATATTCACTCTGCAGACATAAACTTGAGCTTTATTCCTTTTGAAATTGTTTCAGCCAACATTTAGAGGAATCTTTACAATTAGCAATAGGTGCACCCTCTAATAGAGGGAGTGGTTTGAAATTAGTCAAATTGGTATCTGAAAAGCTTTTTTATTCTAGACCTGCTTCAGAAGAGGTGTACACCTGTTGCCAATTTTCCTCATCTATAGTTGGTTGAGCACTTGTTTATTAATGTTTTGTGAAATGTTCTATCCATGTTCTTGTGATACTGTGTATTTACATTGAGCTTGAGTTGACTTGTGTTTGATGTGTGTTGTAGCTGCTTGCTGAATGTACTGGACAACACATATTACTGTAGTTGTGCTGCAGGATTTAAGGGCAATGGCACATATTGTACTGGTAGGCGTCTCAAGAAACCTTTAAACACTAACTACTGTAGCCAATGATTTAAAATGTTGATATAATGTGTTTTATCTCCAACTCAAGCGGTGGATGCATGTGAAGAGAAAAATGGTGGTTGTTCTGTCCATGCCGTGTGCAAGCGTACTGTCCCAGGACGGAGAATATGTGTGTGCCAACCCGGTTATGCAGGCGATGGAAAAGTATGCGTTTGTAAGTGTGCATTTAATATTCAATTTGTAGACTAATGTACTTACAACACCACTGTCCTAGGTTTAAATGTCCAGCAAACACAAAATATATTGTGAAAGTATTGTTGTGCATTTCAGAAGAAAGGTAAACAATTGTATTTGTAATATTTTAATGTGTGTGTCTGAAGCCATCAATCCATGCCTGGATGGTATTAACGGGGATTGTCATGCAGATGGTGACTGCATTCATACAGGCCCTAATAAGGTAGGTGGCTAATGTACACGCCATCCACTAAGCCAGCAAACAATCAAATACATTTGTAAAAATGAACCTCAAAAAACCATGTCTACAACAAATTTCACTCAAATACAAAAACACTGCCCCTTGAAGGCCACAGTGCTGAATAGTTTAGCTTTAACATACATGCCTGCAGTTGAAATCAAATGTCTTGATTAAAGGCAGCACAACATATACTACCATACTGGATAAACTTAATACATCAACAATTAAAATCCCTTTAAGATAGGAAATTCATTTAATCAACAGTATTACTTTCTTCTGTGGAAGACAAGATAACTGAGAAATATCAGGTTTTTTTGTACACAATGGAAGTCAATGGGCATGAGTGTGGGGTTTCCAACAATTCTAAATATCTTGTTCCAGGTATGGGGGAGTAAATGAGAAAAGTTAATGGTTGGGTGAAGATACAATGGTTTGATTTAATTCAGCTTGAAGTAATGGCCATACTAATACTACCATAACGTATAAACAAATTAATCACAGTACTTTATTGCATTAGTGAAGAGAACTGGACAAAGTGCATTAGTATGAAAGTGACAGAAAATGAAACTTATGACAATAAGACCATTAACAAACAAAATATTAAATTTGATTTTGGAATGTATAATGAACTGGATATGATTTTGACATACTCACCCTCAGAATAACTTTGAATTGATGCAAATATACATATTTTTTCCCCTCTTCCAGTCAGCATGCTACTGCAAACTTGGCTTTTCTGGGAATGGAAAGCAATGTGAAGCCATCAACGTCTGTAAAGAGGTACATGCTGTTTTTGATATTTTAAGCTGACTATATTGGTTCTCTACTGGTTTTACTGCACAACCTTAAACACCTATCGTCCTTTAAGTCAAATGGTTTAGGAATGTCAATGGTTTGACTAGAACTGGCCCACTTCTACATTAATTTTAGAGTCAGAACCCACCAGTTGACAACCACTGTATTACACAAACTTTGTGGCAGCTTACAGAATAGCATGAATAACAGGTCACAATTACTTTTGTCAGAAAAATGGAGGATGCCACAGGTATGCCGACTGTACCATGACAGGACCCCTGGAGAGGAACTGCACTTGTAGGCTTGGCTTTATTGGCGATGGAGAGAGTTGCAAAGGCACCCTGCAGAAGGTTAGAAGTACAAAAAAAAAAACAGCCACACAAGTGAAACAATACCTTAACAGTCAGTGCAACTCATTTTTCTTTTTAGGAGATCCGAAACAGAAATTTAGGAGAATTTTACATGGGACTGGTGGTAAGCTGAATTTTAGCCATTTACACAATCTTGTTTTTTACCCAGAGATTATGATCTGACTTTTTTTTTTTTTACACAGAGGAATAGTATTCCTGATCTCGGAAGTCGTGGCCCTTTCACAGTCTTTGTACCCAATTCAGAAGCTTACAATTTACCAGAGGTAAGACTGAGTGCTGCAATATAATGGCAAGAAAGCTATAATTGCCATAATTCTTTTTTTTTTTCTGTTCAAGCTATCTGTCTGTATTCTGCTGGTTGCCTTTAAAGAATGTCAATAACCAGACAGTTGTTGGCAGATCCGGCACCATTGACTTCCATAGTTGGAAAAAAAAATACTATGGAAGTCAAAGGGTGCCATCAACTGTCTGGTTATCAACATTATTCAAAATATCATCTTTTGTGTTAAACAAAGAAAGTCATACAGGTTTGAAAACTTGAGGGTTAGTGAGTAATGAAATTTTTTTATTTTTGCGTGAACTATCCCTTTAAAGGAATCCCCCCCCAAAAAAAATTCCCAATCATTTACTCACCCTCGTGCCAATCCAAACCTGTATGACTTCTGCGAAGCACAAACTATATTTTTAAAGAACACTGGGAACCAAACATCATTTGAGCCCAGTGACTTCCAATGTATAGGGGAAAGGGAAAGCAGAGACATGTCAATCTTGTTTCACAAAGGAAAGAACATCCAATAGTTTTGGAACCATCTATGAGTCTTTGAGCCAATTTGGCTTAGACTTAGTCTAGAAAGAAACACTTCTATATGACATTTAAAAAGGCCAAAGCTTACCATTAGCAAATGCAGGATATCACAACCTAAAAGAGATAAGAGAAAAATTACCTCCTACGAAACAAAAACAGGAATAAAAGAGCTTTATTGATGATTCAACATTTTAAAATAGAGAGGGAAAAATCCACTTACTTGAAGCAGGTCCATGAGCAAGAAAATTCCTCACACACTGCAGTGAACCATCTTACAGCAAATGGCCGAAGCTGGCTATTTAAATGGTAGCAGCATTAGGAGCATGCATACTCATTGGCTGAAAAATGGCATACCTATTAGCTCATTTGCACAGGATGCAAGCTCATTGGCTGACAAATGACATGCCTATTAGCTCATTTGCACAGGATGCAAGCTCATTGGCTGACAAATGACATGCCTATTAGCTCATTTGCACAGGATGCAAGCTGATTGGCTGGCAGATTACAAGTAGATAACCTATCAGCTTGTGCCATGATGACTGGCTGGAAGATTATACATCAAGTGCCATGTGATCATTGAACATTCATGAAGTTTCATGAAAACAAAAGCTCCAAAGAATGTCCAGAAAAATTCAATGAAATTGTCATTGAGCCAAACTCAAGAATAGAAAAGGAAAATATGGTTAATTGTCATTTTAAAACGATGTCCCGATTCTCTTAAAAATTCATCGGAATTTAAACTTATATATGACCTGGTTATGCACAGGTGTTCTGTGATTCACCTATATAGCCTTTGACTGTACATGATATTCAATTAAATTAAATTCAAATGTATTTGTATAGCGCTTTTCACAATACATATTGTTTCAAAGCAGCTTTACAGAAAATGCATTTCAGAAATGTACATAGAAAAAAATATCTGTCTCTTAATATGTGTCAAGAATAGTAAGAGGATATTGTGATGTGCAAATGGGTTTCTTTAATGTTACTGATTAGTCCTGCTTTTATTTAGAGGATGGACATGGCAAAGCGGACACGCTCTGAAAACGCCCAAATCCTGAGGTACCACATAGTGGCCTGCCGTGCCCTCCTGCCAGAAGATCTCATGCAGCCTCGTAACCTGACCACACTTACTGGTGACATCCTCACCATTACATACTCAGAGGTACAGTGTACCTGATGCACACTCAGTATGATGACTGCACGCACAAGATATATATTTAACTCATTATTTGTTTTCAGGACACTATTTACATCAATAACAAAGCCAAGGTGGTGTTCAGTGATCTCGAAAGTAGCAACGGGATTTTCCATGAGATTGATAGTGTCCTATTGCCTCCCAGTTTCCAGATTCTGAAAGACAGGGATCAAGACAGCTCACCGGTGTGTCCTCACAGAATAACTCTGACAAGATTCATCATTTATTTTATGATTCATGCCAGTGGTAATAAAGCAAGCATAAAATAATGAAATAACAATAATAGATTTTTATTGTCATTTTCCCTTTTTTTTCTGAAAGCGTAACCTTTCAGAAGTGGTCAATATCCATGGTTTCAAGACATTCTACAAGCTTCTTGAGGTAAAAAAAGAGTGGAGCAATGATGCTTCAAATTAAGCTTTGCCATCACATGAATAAATTACTCTTTTTTTCTTCTAATTTTCTAAATGCTCTCCAGTCTACACACAACTTGGCTTAAGTTCTTATCCTTTGTATGCCTTTTTTTGGAATATTATATTACATGAATTGTTATTTTTAAGAAGAACCCTATATTTTCTAATGAAATCCACCAAAGTTTTATATAAAGCTTTGTTTGTTTAAAGGACACCGATACATTGAAGTTGGTGATGGACCCAATTAATCAGCCTGTCACCCTGTTCATGCCCACGGATACTGTAATGGCCGCCATGGCCCAAGAGCAGAAAGATTTCCTGTATGCGATGCATAACCGTGATCAGCTTGCTGAGTATCTTCGATACCACATCCTGCGTGACACCAAGGTTGGTCTCTATCCAGTGTATTTAATTTTTTTTGGCAAGGCCATGGCGGTACAAGGCTAACTCAGCATTACAGGAAATTCAGTGCTGACTCACTAATGCATCATTTAAATGTATTACAATGTATTGTGTGTCCACTAGTTCCAGCCTGCAGAGCTCATCCTTACCAGCTCTTTAAAAACACAACAGGGCTCAGATCTGTCAGTGGCCTGCATGGGGGAAGAGCATATAGTGAGTACCCTTTGAGATAAAAATATTGGCCTTGGGCTTATCACATATGTTTTATTTGATTTATTTTTAATTAACCATGCATCATGTTATGCATATTTATCATTCAGGGGGAGCTTTATGTGAATGATAAAAGCTGTCGGATTGTAAAGAGAAACCTTGATTTCAATGGAGGCATGATTTATGGCATTAGCTGTCTGCTGAATCCTCCAAGCCTTGGGGGGCGCTGTGATTATAAGCACACCATTGATTTCAATGTGAGTCCTAAAAAAGTTCAAATTCTTTTTACTGTTTACATCTGGCTGAATTTAACTCCACTTTTAGACATGCACTCGCAAACTTCCTGCCGCCATTTTGAAGTGGGCAAGTGGAGTTTATTTGGACAGACCCTCGACCCCTTGATTTTGATACTACTTAATATGTACACTTCCTAGGCATCCAAAGACCACACACACAATGCAACACAATTGTGATGTCAGATTACGTATAATTTACCCCCAACCACATAATACTTGTAGCAACAGTACCTTAAGATAATTTTTTTTACACAGTTTAATATTCAATTGTGTCATTTTTTTATATTTTCTCCAAAAGCCCAAGCATACATACAGGCAATAGGATGGTGCATAAAACAAATTCATAAGGGGAAAAAAAACTTAAATAATAAAATCAGCTCCATAGCGGATTCCAAGTGATAAAGGGCATTTGGCCGTTACATTTAAACACATTGCAAGAGTTCCGCCAGTAGTGGTCACCCGTGGAACGTGAGCAATGACATACATACGAGTGATCGAGGTGTAGGGAAGTTAACAAGGGAGAGCATAAAAAAATGGACTTAAACGCAGCCATCGTAGTGCATTGTATGATTTGCATAATATGTACTGTGCGATTTACATCAATGCTAATGTGATCAGATCAAATCAATCTAGTTTTAATCTTTTTGGTTTCTTGAAAAAGATTGTGCATTTGTTTTAGTTGGCTTGCAGGTATTGTGGTCGCGCTGTGTCGGATTGCCCGCCTGGAAGCAAGCCAAAGGTAATTTTCATCTTCATCTAAAGATAAACCTTAAATGAGTATATTATGTAAAGAATATCAAGAATGTGTGTACCATATGAATGTTTACCATAAGAATGTGTAAACCATAATTTACCATATACGGTATCTAGTCAGCTCTTATTAGTTGTCATGGATTTATTGTAAAACTCATTTTTTCCTCCATTGATATATTTCCTATTTAGGAAAGTTAGAGCAGGACATATTGAAGGGCTAGTCCCTTGTTAAAAAAAAAAAAAAAAGCCAATAGCCTTTAGTTTTGTCACAACTATGATCTATGATTTGCTACTATCGGACACAGGTGGAATTGGGGGAGGGACATTCTCAGCCAGAAGAGCGTTTTTTTTTTTTTTTTTTGACTAATATTTTATATTTTTGTTTACTAAGCTAAAAATCATGAGTAATCAGTGTTTCTGTCTCATAAGACTGTCCATTATTACTGGATACACTACTGGTTAAAAGTTTGGGGTCCGTAAGAATCACTACTTCTATTCAGCAAAGGATGCATTAATGATCAGTGACAGTAAAGAAAAGACACTTATACTTTTTTTTTTACAATGTTTAGAATGTTACAAAATATTTAATAAATAAATGCTGTAGTTTGGTCTTTCTAATTATCAAAGAATCGTGGAAAAAAAATTATTACCACACACACAAAAAACATCCCACAGAAATATTAAGAAGCACAACTGTTTTTAGCATTGATAATAATATATGATATGTTTCTTGAGCACCAAATCAGCATATTAGAATGATTTCTGATGGATCATGTGACACTGAAGACTGCAATAATGATGCAGAATATTAAGCTTTGCCACCACAGGCATAAATTACATTTTAAAATATATTAAATAGAAAGCAGTTCATTGTAATAAGGTTTCACAATATTACTGTTTTTACTGTACTTTTTAGTGAATGCGGCCTTTGTGAACATAAGAGACAAAAATACAAAATCAAATTAATAGCTATAAAAAATAAAGCTTTTTTAAATCCAGTTTAATTGTGCTTTCAATCTAGGGAGAACAAAAGTGTGTCCTTACAGATCTGATGATGTATAGGAATTCAGGATGTCAGTCAACGTGTAGTATGGTCGTATGGAAGCCTAAGTGCTGCACAGGGTACTACGGCAGAGACTGTCTTGGTAAGCAGTGTCTCGCTGTACTATTCACAGTAAACTGTTGTCATATATCCCAGTCCGAACTATTGCTATTTGTAGATTTTACATCTCAAACTCATTTTATCTGGGTGCCTAGACTTTTTCTAGCCACTGTATTTATAAAAACAGTTATTTTGCCAGTTGATGAGCATTATCCTGTTCTCCAGCATGTCCTGGGGGTCCAGGATCCCCTTGCAGTAACCATGGCAAGTGTGACGAGGATCATTTAGGCAATGGCACCTGCACTTGCGATGCTGGATTTATAGGTGTAGCCTGTGAACTGTGTGTGGATGGCCGTTTTGGACCGGACTGCAAAGGTAAACTTTTTCAAAACAATTATATGTATATGTGTGTGTGTGTGCGTATGTATGCATGTATAGTTAATTTCCTCTCTTTCTTAGCCTGCAACTGCACAGAACATGGGTCATGTGATGAGGGTCCTAAAGGTACCGGTTCGTGTTTTTGTGAAGAGGGCTGGACTGGTCCACAGTGTGAGAACAAATTAGGTACAGACCTTCTCATTACTCTTTTTGTTTTGGGGTTATATAACAGACAACAGAAAGACAAGCATTGCTTTATACCGGCAAGTCCAGTTCACTCTGCATGTATTTCTGATGTTACAGCTGATGGTCCTGTTTGCAATCCGGCTTGCCATGAGAAGGGCGTCTGCATGGAGAATAATACCTGCATCTGTAAACCCTTCTATGAAGGAGATGGTTTCACCTGTACAGGTACATACATGATGATCTCAATAGCAATAGTGATGATAAAACAAGAGTAGAAATTGCCCACATTGTCTGTTCTGCAGCGGCCAATATGTGCAAGTACTGGAACGGCGGCTGTTCTAAGGATGCTAAGTGCGGTCAGAAGGGGGAGAAGGTCAGCTGCACGTGTGTCAAAGGTTACTCCGGCGATGGGTTTGTGTGCACACCCGTCGACCCCTGTGCGGATGGTGAAAATGGCGGGTGTCACGAACACGCTACCTGCACCATGACCGGAGCTGTAAGCAGAACTTTCTCTTTCATTATAGCTCTTTAAACTGAATGTGGTCTTTATAAGTGGGGTTTACACATCCATAAGCATATGTTGGTCACCAGGGCAAGAGGAAATGTGAGTGTAAAGACAACTACATCGGCGATGGGACTGATTGCGAAGCAAAGCTGTTGCCAGTCAATCGTTGTCTACAAGATAACGGACAGTGCAATTCAAACGCTCAGTGCACGGACCTGCACTATGAGGGTGTGTATTCTGCATATAACTCCTGCTTTTATAAAAGTGACTGTGTTTTCATTGAAAAAACACAATTTTCCATTACAATATATTTTTAAAAAGTAATTTATTCATGTGATGGCAAAGCTTAATTTGAAGCATCATTGCTCCACACTTCAGTGTCACATGACCCCCTAGAAATCATTATAATATGCTGATTTGGTAATAATATTATTGTTTTTGCTGCTTAATATTTTTGTGGAACCTGTGATACACATACACTACCATTCAAAAGTTTAGGGTACGTTTTTTTTATTTTATTTTTTATTATAATTATAACAAATTATTTAATTGATCAAAAGTGACAGTAAAGATATTTATGATGTAACAAAATATTTATATTTCAAATAAATGCTGTTCTTTTGAACTTATTAATAATCAAAGATCTTGAAAAAAAATGATCATGGTTTGTACAAAAAATATTAAGCAGCAAAAAGTTTTCAACATTGTTATGAACTTAATCAATTAATTTGTTTAATTTATTAATTACTTGAAATTAAATGTAATAATTATTTTACATTTTAAAATATTTATTTTTTAATAAAAGCTTTTTCAATACTGAATGAAATATTTATAATGAACATTTCTCTCAACCTGTATACCATATTCTCGACAAAGAATACATGCAGTGATGTCTATGAAATTAGCCTAAACAGAGTACCTTATGTTTGTGGAATAGACTTAACTGGGTGTCTAGACTTTTTCTAGCCACTTTATTTAGAAAACAGTTATTTTGCCTCTTGAAGAACATTATCCTGTTCTCCAGCATGGCCTGGGGGCCCAGGATGCCGTAACCATGGCAAGTGTGATGATAATGCCTGTTGTCTAGGTAGGCAGCTCACTAGGTTTTGAAACAAACTTAACGATTTTTTCCTTTGTTTAGATAAGACATTAGGGGTTTTCCATTATCGTCCCTCAAAGGGAATATACAAACTCAACTACACAATGGCGCAGGAGGCCTGCAAAGAGACAGGAGGAACTATCGCTACCTACACACAGCTGTCATATGCCCAGCAGGTGCCAATCTTAAAGTAACACAATCATTTTATTCTGCTGACCCATTGTATGAATGTTAACGCGTGTCTTTTCTCTTATGCTTGTCCTGCAGGCAGGTTATAACTTGTGCGCAGCAGGCTGGCTTGACAAAGCGAGGGTCGCGTATCCCATGAGCTTCTCTAACCCAAAATGTGGCTTTGGACATGTGGGTATTGTGGACTATGGCATTCGCAATAACCTGAGTGAGACGTGGGACACGTTCTGCTATAGAGTGAGAGGTAAAAGTCTTCATTGGATATGTGTGAAGCTGTTCTATCAGTGTATACAGGCAGGGACAAGCTTGGGTTTAGACGGATTGCGTGTGTTTCAGATGTGAAGTGCGAGTGTAAAACTGGCTACATTGGTGATGGATACTCCTGTACAGGAAACTTGCTGCAGGTTCTCTCAACCAGACCAACCTTGTCTAACTTCCTATCTGTGAGTAAAGCTTCAGCTATCGACAGAATTACCGGTGATCGTTTTGACTCAACCCTCAGTATGAAAAAACATTTGCTGTAATGGTCTTACAATGGAAGTCAATGGGGCAAAGCTTTCTCAGGCGTTTAAAAGCTAAAATGTGAAGCTTGTTTTTTTTAAAGCATAGAAATTATATATGTATGTGCATGGTGAATCTTCTAGGATGTTGCTATCTGACTGCTCTGTCTTTTTCAGCAAATCCTGAATTATTCAACTTCTGCATCAGGAAAAGTGTTTGTGAATCGTCTAAGTAATATTACTATCCAGTCCACTCTGTTTGTACCTGATAATGATGGCCTCTATAACAACCAGGTGACTCTCACATCCACCTATTATACTTTTTAATATATATGCCATTTGTTGTAATTTTTAAGTTAAATGTAAAATAAACTTTGTACAAATTTTTTTAATTTAAATGTAAAAATGTCAACTCTAAAATGTTCTGCCAACCCTCTTGGTTAATGTCCCTTATGTGTTCAACAGACTTTGAGCGGCAGAGACATAGAGCACCATCTACTGGATGGGAGGGCTTTGGTACTGCAGGCACTTATTAACATCACTCATGTCCGAACACGGCTGGGACAAAGCCTGACCATCACCAACATCCCGGATCTCCAGAACCCTCAAGCAATGGTGAGGATATGTTACTTCATTACTTAATTTGAGTTATATGGACTCACTCTCTTTGATCTGCTTGTCATCACTCTCTTGCCTCCTTTAGACCTCCTCAGGATACATCAATGACCGTTATGTCATAGACTCCGACATTTTTGCATCCAATGGGGTCATCCATGTTCTCCAGGGCCCATTAAAAGCACCTCCCCCTCCCCCTCCATCCATCCACCCGGCTCATAAGGCTGGGATGGGCATCGGCGTCCTGGGGCTCATCATCCTCATCCTAGCAGCTGGATTTGTGGGATACAATTTCTACACACATAAAACAAAGCCATTCCAGTTCCACTACTTCAAGGTAATCCTTGTTTATGCATCTTGTTTGTTCACGTCTATATATTAATGCTGTCGAAGTTCACTATTTATGGAAAATTAATCGCAAGGTTTAACAAAATTATTCTACTGAACATTATCCACACAAATGATTTTGTGTATTAGATTAATTGCGATTAAATATTTTAATTGATTGACAGCCCTATTACATATACATCCTTTTTGTCTATATGTGGTGTGTTTATATATCATTTTTTTTATGTTAGGAGGATGAAGGGGAAGATGTGAACCCATCAGAATCCAGTCCAAACATCAGTAATCCTCTATATGACTCTGAACCTGCCACAAAAGAACAAACTCCGACTGTCAGTGATTCAAACGTGAGTAAAGCAGCTTTTTACCCAGAAAAAAAACAACGTTTCCCTAACGTTTCCCAAATATTTCCTGTGTTTTGGGGGACAATTTATGAGTGTTCAACGAAACATTCTCTGTAGGTTAGAAAGTTTTTTGTGATCTCCTAGCATTGCAAAATGCTAACCTATACATAACTTTCTCTAATGGTTTTTAGGTTTTATTTTTATGACCATAAACTAACCTCCCCAGAACCTTGCAGGGAGTTTGTGTGTGTGTAAAAACCTCAAAAGAATCTATACAGAACATTCTATACTTTGTCTATATATATATATATATATATATATATATATATATATTCTATACTTGTTATCTATCTATACTTATTTTTTCTTTGTTTTTTAAATAACTTAAAAAGAACATATACAAAACGTTCTCTAGTGGTTATTTTAAGGTTGAAAATGATGTTCCAACATTTTGGGAGCCAAAAATTGTAAGCTGGCTATAAGTTTATGGTTGGTTAAATGGTGGGAATTTGTATCGTGTCTTACAAGCATATACTCTTTCCTTGAATAAATGTGTTCACATTGATGTTGATTAAAAAATGGATCTGTTTCGTCTTTTGCAAAAGGGTGAAGACAAGCATCAAGTGATTTCCAGTGGATCCTATGACCTTCTCCAGAACAGCTGAAATCTCAAAGCCAAGCATGCTATATAATTATTTAAATCTCCAGCAACAAAGCAGTCGGACATTCCTGGTGCAGTTCTCGTTGAGAACACGAGAGGACACTGTGAACTCCACGTCATGGGACAGTGAAGTGCTAATGTAGACAATCAATCAATTCAGAAATCAATCTGAATCTACTGAGGTTGTGTATGTTTACTTTTAAACGAGAGAGAGTAATTGAATGTGTAAATGTTTTGAACTAGTTTACTAGCAGTCTCTAAATTCTTTTGTGTACTACAGGCATTAATAATGACCAACACACAATGTTTTAAATAAAAAAGCACAAGTGAAAAAAAAAAGAATATTTGGGAAATAAAACAAAAACTGTGAAAGTTCTTTCTACTAATTGAAAAAGTATTTTGGGGTTACAATCTTTGACACATGCTTAATTATCCAAAGCACCTTAAAGTACATGCACCTGAAAATAATTTTCTGTTAAGCAAAATGCTAAGAACTTGCATGCTTTAGGAGATTGCCTATGTGAAAAGGTTGTTCAGTTTGCATTCTTGACAAAAGTTGTACACTTTTAAAATAAAAAAGTGCATATTACAATAAAAAATCTCAACAATCATTGCCTTTTGGATTTTGAACCAGAGGCCTTGGAAGAAGGTAAGAGTACTGTAGCTATGCTTTTGTGTGAAGATTGTCTGTTATACATGATTTGGGGTGCAACTAGTGTATTTTTACCTTTCCTTTATGATAATGCTGGTCTCTCTACTCGCACTTTGCTGTCTTCTCTTTCTCAAAATGCTTTAAGGGATAATATATATATATATATATATATATATATATATATATATATATATATATACATACTTTGGGCATGTGACTGAATTGAACACATCAGACATTGATTATATGTCGTCTTACCCCATAATCTGCGAGCTAATCTGGATAATTTACTGAAACTATGCTGTTAGCTGGTCGAGACCTTGACAAAATCATACTTTTGTCTTCACATATGAATTTAAATCTCAGTACTCTCACATTGACTGACCACCTTGGGTTTGACGTTTCATTTAATGATGATGATCATTTAAAGCTAATTGACCACAAGAGGGAGCTGACGACCACCTAAAGACATTGCCAAACACGTGTAACATGAATATTTTGCGTGAGTATGAAAATGTATGTCGTTTCGGAAAATATATATAGTCAATACGCCCATTTGAAGGTTATTTGAGTCGGTTGGTACTAATGGTATTATAATATACGACTCATGGTAGAAACTTATCTGCAGTTTATCATCCGCTCCACTAGGCGACAGAAGCCCGATTCACTTTAACCCAGAGTCCATTCGAATCAACTGATCAGATGTAGAAGAACCATTAAAACCTTCAAATGCCACACACCGATCATGTCCATGTGAGTCATGAAAACACTACATTACCACATGTTATAAACGATAATATCGAAAATGTGATGTTTTAAAGACGTGTGTCACATTAATCGGAGTAGTTTCACCCTCGTTAACAACCAAACTGTGTGTTTGTAACGTTACGTAGCCAAGAGTTACAGCAGCAGTTCCTCGCTTTGAAATGTTTAATAAAAGCTGTTTCAACTATTGATAATAAATAAATTATGCCTCAAACATTTATAGAATTATAAATAAGAAGCTTCGTAAATATTCAAGATGAAAATATCAATGAATATATTTGCTGCACATACATGCACATATGTGCATATGATCTAAAGTAAGCACACAACGCAAAGACAGTTATATCTTAATCCACTTTGTGATGTTGAGGAATGTTTTGTAAATCAAGCGATGAAAAGCTGGTTTTGGTGAGTGTGTTTACGTACTGTCAAACAATGTGATCGATTGCAAATCTGACGAATGAGAGTTGAGAATGGCAACGCCTCTCGTTCCGGATTCGTTTGTTTTTAACTAAGGGGCGTAATATATTTGTTTAACCAATGGCAACGCAGAAAATAGAAAGAAGGGAGTGTTTGATCCAAAATCAAGGGAGTGTTTGATCTTTGATCCAAAACCAGATATTTTTCTTGTCCATTTTGTATTATTTATTTGCACATATTTGATTAAATGCATACATTTAGATAAACCATATAATGTGCTTTTTAGTATCATCTTTTATAATTTTCTTGTCACTTTTCACCCTCACAATTTTGTTGCAAAAAGTTTGCCACTTTCTGTAAATAAACAGTACAAATATTATTTCAGAGTACTACCCCCTTAATTTAAGAATTTCAGCTTTTCTCCCACCTAATTTTTTTTTACCACCACAGGACAAATTTGAATGACTTAGTTCCAAAAGGTGTATTCAAGTTATTGTCTGTATATTTATAACGAGCGTCATTAATCACAGATAATTTTGTAGAGCTGCAGTGCTTTTGCTTATAATGAAAACCATGTGCAGGAAACCTGTCTTTTTAGGATTAGTGTTATTTGAGAAATCAACATTTTAGCTCTAAATGAACAAATCTTTACAATTCTACACTGGAGCAACAAATATTTTATTTTTGTTCAATATCCTGCAGCAAATTGACCAAAGGCTGAAACAGAGAAAGTTTACAGAAAACAGTAGATTGAACCAAAAATAGTATTTATTGATCCAGTATTACTGAAGAATGATATTCTCTGCTGTATTTGCTGAACATTATAGTGAACTGTAATACCCATCAGGATTTTGCATCACTTCAGGCTGTGTAATATGTTTGTTTGTTGTTTTGCAAAAATTACTTGAATTAATATTGTATTGTTAAATGTATGTTAAATTGTATGTTTAATGAACCACCAGTTTGGTCTATATCATTGTGTCAGTAATCTAATGTCATGTGTCATTATTCATTTTATGTAAAGAACTTTTTAAATTCTAATTTTAATTATTAAAATATTTGTGTGTTTTCTAGACACTTTTATGATCAGATTTTAATTATTAATATTATGTGTGTATTTGTTTTTAGACTTTTAAAATCTAATTTCGTTATTAAAATTGTATTAATATTATTATTTTGCATCTAAATGATATACATTTATTTAATGTATATTATATTTTTTGTTAAAACTGCACATATACTACATGGACTAATGTCTGTGTTTGTTTATGTTTTCTCTACAGAATCCGGGATGTGTTTGGAGCGTCCAGTCTTCAGAAGCAGAGCTCTGGGACGTGTGGACAGACATTCACTGTAATGATGGACTTCTGCTGATGGACGGGTAAGACTTCTAATGTGTGAATGTTGTTGTTTGACACTAAACATGTAGGTTGGCATCATTTTCTTTTTGGAGGGTGACCCCTTTAAAAAGCAAATGATGGGAACCTAAAAAGCTGGGGAAGGGACGGCGGGCCAGAATTTTGTGTCTGCTAAATTTTTAATTTTATTGTGTCAAGAAGCATAACCCCTGCTGGACATCGTGACGGGGTTCGGGGGGGACCCGACGCGTCCCCATCCCTTCATACACACACCATTCACTCGTATCGCGGAGATCTGACTGGGATCGAACCAGCAACCTCTGAAACCGTGAGGCAGCGCTCTTACCTGTGAGCCACAGATCTCTTGCTTGGACATGTGCTGGAACTTATATTTGACTTTTCATTTTCCAATAAAACAGTGAAATCTTTGACAGAGTCTTGAGTCTTGAGTCCCTAGCTGGGATTTGAACCCTCACCTCTATCTCAGCCTCATCACCAGAGAGCGTGTGTTTAGTCACTGCACCACTGTGGCTTTCACACTCAAGGCTGGCGTTTGGGGCACTTTGTTGGTTATAATGACAACAATTTAATGTAAACAATAGAAGGGTTTGAACTCTCGCCTCTATCTCAGCCTCATCACCAGAGAGTGTGTGTTTAGTCACTGCACCACTGTGGCTTTCACACTCATTGCAGGCGTTTGGGGCACTTTGTTGGTTATAATGACAACTATTTAATGTAAACAATAATGGGGTTTGAACCCTCGACTCTATCCCAGCATCATCACCAGAGAGCGTGTGTTTAGTCACTGCACCACTGTGACTTTCACACTCAAGGCTGGCGTTTGGGGCACTTTGTTGGTTATAATGACAACAATATTGGGTTTTGAACCCATGCCT
The DNA here is from genome assembly GCF_949152265.1 of Phoxinus phoxinus. Classification (NCBI taxonomy): domain Eukaryota; kingdom Metazoa; phylum Chordata; class Actinopteri; order Cypriniformes; family Leuciscidae; genus Phoxinus; species Phoxinus phoxinus. The sequence goes on from NC_136884.1 coordinate 7,345,311, forward strand.
CTATCTCAGCTTTCCCCAGCAAAGAACGGTGTTTAGCCACTGCACCACTGTGACTTTCACACGTAACGATGCTGGTTTGGCACTTTGTTTGATATAATGACACTGATTTAAAATGTGTGCAATCGTAGGGCTTGAACTCAGAACTCCCTGTTTAAAACCCATTGCTTTATCCACTGAGCAACTGATTCTAGAGGTGGTTTATGTGAATGAAAAGCAAACAATTATGTGCTGAGCCACAGAGTTTGTGACACTTTCTTTTCTTTCTTTTTTAAAGACAGTTTCTCTATCTAGGCTTGTATTAGGTGTGTTTGACTTGAAGTGGCGCTGCACAGACTGATCGGTGAATGACATTAAAGTACTGTGAGAGCGATTAGAGTGGAGACGACTCTGTACGCTTTCCAATCGCTCTCGCGGTACTTTGATGTCATTCGTTCAAGTTGAACACACTTTTGTCTTCAGAAAAGCACATGATCCATGACAAAGAAAGCCTGAATCACCTGTTCATTTCAAGCACACTCTGTTCATTTGTATGAAATAATTGTTTTTACAGTATATGAGCAATTTCTTAATGTTTTTTGTGTTTATATATAGGAAAGTAGAGGACAGATGAGAAAGTAAGGGAGTGTGATCAAGACATGACTGGATTCAAACCAGTGAGGTAACAGCTCTTAAACAGCATGTTGCGTATTGTGTGTGCTTGCTTTCAAAACAGTTTATTTAAGCTTTTATGAATATTTTGTTTAAATCACTGGTTCAAAGTGTGTATCAAACTGACCAAGTCATGTGATTTCAGCATAAGGCTTCATTACACTTTTCACATACATTTTTCAATGATTCACCGCTAGGTGGCGATGATCTGGTGACCCCACTAACCAGCTTCTAATATATATATTTCGGGTCAGTTTTATAATTTAGCTTCCGTTTTAATGACACACGTGTGTAATGGAAAAATAGAGAGTTGGCCTGATTACCAAAGTCCTTTCAAAAACATACAAAACAAGACTTACAAATTAATAAAACAGGACAGATTATACAGACACTTCCAATTTAATGATTTGTAGATCACATGTAATAGATGAATAGAATTCATGAAAATATTTGCAACAGGTGTCATGTCCAGACTGTTCTTATTTGCATTTACACATTTTGACCAGCAGGTGTCTGCAGCATGCGGTGTGTGTGAAGCGCTTCAAATAATTTTTGAAGTTTGTGTCTTCAAACAGACAAAGACATTCTCCCAAGCCCTTGAGAGGAGAAGAGGTCATGGCCAATCACCCGACACGTTTCAAGCCGTGGTACACCATCAACAGGGCATCAGACGGTGAGAATGTCTTGTTTTTGAAGATAATATTTAGGCAAATGAACAACCTCAGTTTAGGTGACTTAAGTTCAACCAGACATTAAGGCCCAATCCCAATTCTACCCCTTTCCCCTTCGTCTACCCCTAACCCTTCGCCTTCCCCTTGACCCTTGAAACAGAGTGGCAAGGCGTAGGGGTGAAAATATTCCCCTAAGAAATGGGACACCACTACTACACATAGCTACTACACCGTTACACGTCATTATACGTCGTCGCCTACGTCACAGGAGATGCGCCGATGTTTATCACAAACTTCCAAGATGCACAGGACTTGTTTTCTGTGGTGTTGTATTAACACGTTGGAGGTACAGACCTATGTTTGTCCTATTTTGACCTATTTATTTATTTACTGTGTGAAACTGTGTGAAATACCACATTGTGTGGCGTTCATGTGCGTTCAGCTCATAAATACGATCTTTACGAGATGACTTGAACGTACTAATAGCTTGTGTGCTTTGTTCGGGGGAGAAGAGATTTTTTTACAAACGTTTCTTTGAAGGAACTGACCGTAAATATGAACACAAGATTGAATGTAACATAAAGCAAATCATTATTTATCGTTAAAATACTTATTAAAGTCAACAATTCTTACATTTATGGTCTAATTTTTTGCTTGGGCAGCCATTTTGCGTCTGTAGCCGGTGTATGCAGTGACACTTCTCCAGAGGTGGGTAGAGTATCCAAAAACTGTACTCAAGTAAAAGTACAAGTACTTCTAGAAATATTTACTCAAAGTAAAAGTAAAAGTAACAATCTTAATAGTTACTTGAGTAAGAGTAAAAAAGTATCCAATGAGAAAACTACTCAAGTAGTTAGTTACTAGTTACTTCGGATCATAGGCCGATATATATGATATATATATAAAACATGATATTATTTAGATATTTTTTATTTAAATGACTATTATTATCATAATTAGTATCCAATGAGAAAACTACTCAAGTAGCTAGTTAGTTACTTCGGATCATAGGCCTATATATACTATGATATATATATAAAACATGATATTATTTAGATATTTTTTATTTAAATGACTATTATTATCATAATTAGATAGGCTATCTTTGCCACAAAAACAGAACAGACAAGCATTATTTCTGCTATCTGTAGCCCGAAAATCATTGCCTGTCCTTTGGTTTGTATAATAGTAACTTATACAACTACAGTTGGATTATTAGACAATGTCGAAATATAGTGTATCTGCAGAGTTTTGCATTTAAAGGCATGTAAAGGGAAACATTGACACAGAGAAGAAAGAGTTAAAACTCTTCACATGTGCTCGCGCTGACCGCTACTGGACATCTGAAACGAAACGACGATCAAACGCACATCGACGGATCTTCTTCTGTCTGTTCTCCAAAATGTTATCAAATGTATATTTCTGCAAGCATGTTTAAACTGGTCAACAGTGTCTAAGGCAGGCAAAGGCATTCGTTTTCAAGTTGAGTTCGCACGCGACTGCGCAATACACACACATTACCGCGGGATGGCGGGTGTTCATTTCATATGTGGACAATGGTAGCTTATTTATTGTATAAAGTAATGTATATGTCCAAAAAAAACGGGTAATGTCATACTTTGAAGTAGTGCTATCATATCGTAATAATCTGTTTGGTTGTAAAATGTATTACCTGAATGAAATTAAATCGAATATCGTCCTGTGGAACGATATTTCACAGCTAGGATATATCGTCCTCAGCATACGAAGATAATAGAGATCTTCATCGCTGGCAAAAATTATGCATTTGCAGATTTGCGTTCACTTGACTGTACTGTAGGTCCACAGCCACTTCATCCAACGCTCTTGATGTTTTTAAATCTTCCTGTTACGACTCCGAGTCGAGTGTGAATTGAAAGCGCTTCAGACGATTCAGTGCGGGAAACTGAACAGATCATACAAACTGATTCGCGAACCGATTTAGACAGATCTGCCCACTTGTTTGATGAAGTCTTTGAACAGAATCGACTCAAAAGAGTGATTCATTTGTGAATTGAGCATCGCTCATGCCCAGAAAAAAGATACAGCGCGATTGGAATAAACTACGCATTTAACAACACGTATTGCATTAAAATAAAGTAACGAGAGGAACATCGCTCAACGTAACGAAGTAAAAGTACCGTTTTTTTATTAGAAATGTACTCGAGTAAAAGTAAAAAGTACCCACATTTAAATCTACTCTTAAAAGTACAATTTTTCCCAAAAAATACTCAAGTAAATGTAACGAAGTAAATGTACTTCGTTACTACCCACCTCTGCACTTCTCATACCCCTTCGTTTGAAGTGTGGTCCCGAAAAATCTTCGTTTGAAGGGCTATCTGGCCCTTCCCCCTAGCCCTTCCCCTCCAACCAAAAGAGAATCGAGACAGCCCTACCCCTCCACGTGCACGAGCAAAACAGAGGGGAAGGGGTAAGTGAAGGGGTAAGGGGTAGAATTGGGATTGGCCCACTAATCAATCAGGTGGCAAGCTGAAATAATCAACTTCAAGGCTTCATTAGCAAGGACATGGTGAAGATGACACACTCATCCTCGTGTGTGTGTGGACCTCCTCCCATGATTCAGTCCTCCTGCAAACCTTTAATACATCTGATTCAAATCAGCAACATGTTTTCAGAGAACTGCATGAAATGGACTTTGTCTATCAGTTAAGAGACATAAAATGTGCAGCACTGTGGTTCCCAGGATTGGCGTTGAGCACTACAAACAGTCACTGTAGATCCATTCCAACAGAAGTCATCTAATAAGGAAAAAAATCAAGAGGTTATTTACCAAATAATGCATTGATTTCATTCCATTAATGCTGCATTCAATGAGTAAAAACAAATGTATATGCTCTATACTGTATTGTATGACCGATAATTTCTCATTAGCTTTTTAATTATTTCACCACAATTTTTGTTTATGCCCTGCTTGAAGTTCATATTACTTGTGAACATGGCTAAACAGTATTGACTCTTTAGAAGTTCACTCTTTAGAAGAAAGTATTCTGACTCTTTAGAAGAAAGTATTATTCTCCTTAGAAGTTCATATTTCAGGTTGATTCGTTTTCAAATGCTCTCTAAAATCATGATGACTTTAAAATGCCAAAATATTGGTCCTATCTAAATACATCTGAATGTCTGCTACTCAGGCGGTGTTCCAGTCCCCTTTTAAACTCGCACTTGCAAACTTCCCTAAGCACTTCCACTCGGGGGAGTCCCTGCCGCCTTTCTGAAGTGTGAGCCGAGGGAAGTTTATATGGACAGAACCTCTTTCCCTCGATTTTGACCGAGGGAGCGAGTCTACTTCATATGTACACTTCAAGCAGCTCCATATACCACAATGCACCGCAGATCTCGTCTAATCACCACCACCACAAACAACTCTATGATATATTAATTCTATTTTTTTTATTTAAAACAACCCAAACACACCTATATACATTTGGATGCTGCATTAAATTCTTAAAGGGAAAATAATAATAATAATAATAAATCAACCCCATAGTGGATTCTAAGTGATCAAGGGCTTAGCACGTTCCAATTCAGCCCATTACAGTTTCCGCCAGTAGTGGGCACTCATGCAACGTAAGCAATGACGTACATCCGAATGAACGAGACGGAGGGAAGTTAGCGAGTATGACAAGGGCATGACAATGGGCTTTATGCACAGCCGCACTACTTCCTGAACTTCAGGCAGCTCCTTTGTTTCCTGTCTGCCACTATTGGACAAACTGATTAATCCAGGTGTGCCTGACCAATAACAATAATCAGACACACCTGGATTAATCAGTTTGTCCAATAATGGCAGACAGGAAACAAAGGAGCTGCCTGAAGTTCAGGAAGTAGTGCAACTGTGCAAATAAAGCCAATTTTGGACAGGAACGCAGCCTCAGAGTCCTCTACCTACAACGGGTGTTTCATTCAATCAAATCAAATCAGTGGTTTGGACGAATCAGGTGATTGAATGAGTCACTAGCTTGTTTTGTTACTGAATGATTTATTGCCACCTACTGGCGTATGTCCACCAACAAACTGACAGTCTGTCTGGAACACAGAAACGCAGAGTGATACAAACAATGAAAATTCCCACTGAATATCAATGCTCCCTGGACCCTTGAATTAACGGCTGTATTATATAATTTATCTACTGTGTGTAAATACAGTCATATTTCAGTGCCTTTCCACCCTTAGGGGGCGATTTAAGGAATTAAGGTACATTCACACTTAAATGAATTCTACACGACAGGAAATAGACATACAGCTTCTAAGATCTAACAGGTAAAACCCCTCTTTGCTACTGCTGTTTTTATAAATCAATGCAGATACACGGATTGTCCACAAGGGGGAGCAGCGGACACACTGATCAGATCTCACTCCTGTGCATGTTATATTAATCAATGAAAAAATCTCTGGACTCAATTCACAAGTTTAGTAGTAAAATCAGTCATTAGTTTACAGATTGTTATTTTGATACATTAATAATGATTGTTCCAAATCACCAATCAAGCTACATGCGGTTTTAATCATCGACACAACAACACGAAACCATTGTTTACCAGTGAACAAACATGATCATATTAAATAACTAAAGACAAATAAACATCAACTTAAAACATAGATAACCCCACAATAATAAGAAGATCGTCTCCTAGTGTGTGTGTACACTTGTGCACGTGCTGTTGTGTTCAACATATTTGATCTGTCTTACCGCATCAGTTGAGAGTGGATCTGGATAATTTACTGAAACTGCTATTGCTAATTCACGTTGTTTTGCTGGCCGAGACCCCGATAAAAACATAGATTTGTTTTATTACATTCAAATCTAAGTCCTCTCGCTCTCACCTACGACAGGCTACCTCGAGTTCTTTGTTTGATCAACAAACACTAATTAGCCACGAGAGGGAGCTGATCGAGCACTTATTATGCACTTCACATTATTTAACCTACCTACTAATACGGTGTTTTGTATGTAAGTGTAAGAGTATGTAAGTGTTAAATTAGGCCAGACGTTTTGGAATTGAGTCAGTGACCAAACTTTAAATAAAATTGGCACTGTAGAAACTGGAGTGCAGTTTTTCATCCGCTACAGCAGGGGGCGTACGCGGCTTCACGGTCAGAGTCTGAGTCTGTCTGACACCTTCAGATGTTTGACAACATGACACTTGCTACAACCGCAACACGTGCGGTCTGTTTTAAGTACAGATTCGGCAGATGACAACTCAGTGACAGACTCTTAATGTTAACTTACTCAATAGCACATAAACAAACAAAACCGACACACGCTGCGATAAAGTGCAGGAATCGGGTGTCACGAGACTCTGTAAGTATACTTCTTATACAGTGCATGTCTCTTGTAAACTGGGTATGGGTATGGCATGGGTAACTACAGTAGTGTATGGGATCTTTAACCAAAAGTGTTGTTTGATAGCTAAGCATGTATGAAGGCAGTCACATTTTTATGTAGGTTTATCACATACTTTGTGTAAATCCTTTACATTCTTGCTGAACTCGCTGACAGGTTTAGAAGAACAAATGAATCAATAATTTTGTAGAGCTGCAGTGCTTTTGCTTATAATGAAAACCATGTGCAGGAAACCTGTCTTTTTAGGATTAGTGTTATTTGAGAAATCAACATTTTAGCTCTAAATGAACAAATCTTTACAATTCTACACTGGAGCAACAACTATTTTATTTTATTTTTGTTCAATATCCTGCAGCAAATTGACCAAAGGCTGAAACAGAGAAAGTTTTTAAAAGAAAACAGTAGATTGAACCAAAAATAGTATTTATTGATCCAGTATTACTGAAGAATGATATTCTCTGCTGTATTTGCTGAACATTATAGTGAACTGTTATACCCATCAGGATTTTGCATCACTTCAGGCTGTGTAATATGTTTGTTTGTTGTTTTGCAAAAAATTACTTGAATTAATAACATTGTAGATTGTATGTTTAATGAACCACCAGTTTGGTCTATATCATTGTGTCAGTAATCTAATGTCATGTGTCATTAATTTTATTTAAAGAACTTGTTAAATTCAGATTTGAATAATTAATATATTTGTGTGTTTTTTAGACACTTTTATGATTAGATTTTAATTATTAATAATATGTGTGTATTTGTTTTTAGACTTTTAAAATCTAATTTAATTATAAAAAAATTATATATTTTTTTGCATCTAAATTATATACATTTATTTAATGTATATTATGGTTTTTGTTAAAACTGCACATATACTACATGGACTAATGTCTGTGTTTGTTTATGTTTTCTCTACAGAATCCGGGATGTGTTTGGAGCGTCCAGTCTTCAGAAGCAGAGATCTGCGACGTGTGGACAGACATTCACTGTAATGATGGACTTCTGCTGATGGACGGGTAAGACTTCTAATGTGTGAATGTTGTTGTTTGGCACTAAACATGTAGGTTGGCATCATTTTCTTTTTGGAGGGTGACCCCTTTAAAAAGCAAATGATGGGAACCTAAATAGGTGGGGAAGGGACGGCGGGCCAGAATTTTGAGTCTGCTAAATTTTTAATTTTATTGTATCAAGAAGCATAACCCCTGCTGGACATCGTGACGGGGTTCGGGGGGGACCCGACGCGTCCCCATCCCTTCATACACACACCATTCACTCGTATCGCGGAGATCTGACTGGGATCGAACCAGCAACCTCTGAAACCGTGAGGCAGCGCTCTTACCTGTGAGCCACAGATCTCTTACTGAGACATGTGCTGGAACTTATATTTCACTTTTCTCCTGGATGAGGCCTGTGATTTAAAAGCTGAGCTGGGGTTTGAACCCTTGACTCTATCACCAGAGAGCGTGTGTTTAGTCACTGCACCACTGTGGCTTTCACACTCAAGGCTGGCGTTTGGGTCTGACTTTGTTGGTTATAATGACAACAATTTAATGTAAACAATAGTGGGGTTTGAACCCACGCCTCTATCTCAGCTCCACCAGCAGAGAACGTGTGTTTAGCCACTGCACCACTGTGGCTTTCACACTGAAATATGCTGTTTCTGGCACTTTGTCTGATTTAATGACGGCAATTTAACGTTAATAATAAACACTCATATTAATAGGATTAGATCCTGGATTTTCATGAATGATAGTCAAGCAATCATCCACTGAACCACAGAGTTTATGTGGTTTTTGGCAGTGATTTATTGGTGTTTAGATTAGCAAAAGCATCACTAACAATTTAACATGGTATTTGAACTCGGGTCTCTAAGATTAAAACGCAGTATTTTGTCTCCTGAGCCATGTGACTCAAATTGTCTTTTTGGACAGTTTTATTGAGATCTTTGTTTAAATAATGAAAAACACTAACTTTTATGGGGTTTTAACCCAGACTTTCATGAAAGATAGACAAGCATCAACCACTGCACCACTTAGTTTCACTGCAGCATCAATAACATTTCAACACAAGCAATAGTGGGATGTGAATCAAGGCTTTAATGAATGACCGATTATCCACTAAGTTTGTAGTGGTGTGATAATGTTCTGTGCTTCTTAGATGTTCAGTTTAACTTAAATAACATGTTTCTGTCTTTCTCATGGAAACAGTGTTAAAACTTCCTTCTGCGATTTCAAGAACTAAAAATATTCTAAACTTGGTGCTGCTGATATCAAAAGAGTTATCAAAAATGTGTTAGTGGAAATTGTATCAAAATGAGCTGGTGTGGTAAAAAAGGTTCAATTTATCAACAAACCGCAACGTCAGAGATCAGTCATGTGATTGAGCACATGAAACAGGTATTGAAACAAATTTACAATCATAATTGTCACTGAGAACTTGATTAATTCATCAAACTCATAAACACATAACATGTAAATAACCTTATTTGCTTATTCAAACAGTTTTTATTTAATATAGAAAGAGTCCATCACCCCTGCCTGGAAGTTTCTAGTAACCCTGAAGACCTTGATTAGCTACTTCAGGTGTTTTTGATCAGGTTGGAGTTAAACTCAGGAAAGTGGCTCATCTGGAGCAGGATTAGACACATTTTTAGTCTCTTTGCACCTATTGCTATTTTTAAGTGTAAATCCAGAAACACTTATTATTGTCCACAAGGGAGAGCAGCTGACACACTGATCAGATCTCACTCCTGTGCCTGTTATATTAATCAGGAAAGAAAAATCACAAGTTGTAGTTGTTATAGCAGTGATTAGTTTGTAGATTACATATGATGCATGTCAACAGTTATTTTGATACAGGCTTTAATCAAGAATATTTATTTAATCAAATAACCAATAAATGCATGAAGAGTGATCAATCCCTCCGACCAGCCAGTTGTGGCCAGCCACATGTTTTAACCTGTGTTTTAAAAAAGTGACATTTGTCTTTCTATTTCTGTGTAGATCAGTTAGGCTGACTTTACAACCCCCTAACATCCGTGTGGTGAATATATTCCCCTGCTCACTGTCGCCCTCCTCCATCCATAGTAAGCCAGAGCTTCAGATAGAGACTCAGAGCAGGACGTGCATTGAGAACCTCAGTATCAGATTCTCCTCAAGGAGGAGCCGGTGAATCCATCTGATCTCCTGCTGTGATACACGATTTAACACTAGGAGACACCTTTAAAAACATTAGCATTATGTTATGATAATATGTGTCATTTTATGTCATTTAACAGTCATTTTGATGCACATTCATTTACATACACAAAAAACTAATTCACATCTACTTTGCCCAACTAAAAGAGTTTTGGAAGATCTTTAGTCCTGTATTTTCTCTGTGTTTACCTTTGAGCATCTGCTTTTGAGTTCAACACAACAGGTTTACTCCATCAGTTGAGAGCTGGTTCATGCTGAAACGCATACACCCGTGTTTCTCTGTTGGTCGAAGCCCTGACAAACCAATACATTTATTGTAAAATACATTAAATTAAATCTCACTCTCACCTTCAACTGGCCGCCTTGTTCGTCGACTCGTTTCAGTTATTAATGTTGAATTGTTGATACACTTGTTGACCACAAGAGGGAGCCTTTGCTAATTTGCGTTATACACATTTAACACAATAAATGGGGACTTTTCCTTGAGTATGAATATGTTAATGCATGACTTAAAAAAAAAAAAAAGCTATTGACCCAATTTAAACGTTGAAACTGCTGGCATTATCATTCTAAAACGATTTGTGTGGCAGAAACTGAAGCGCAGTTTTCCACCGCTCCACTAGGCGGCGTAAGCGGCTTCACGTTCAGTTCAGTCACCTTCGGATGTTTGACGACATCACGTTTGTTTTGTTGCAACAACACGTGGAGTAGTAGACCGTTTTAAATACATATATCCTGAGGATGACAGCTTTGTGACAGTGTTTTAATGCTACTAAACAGCACATATTGCAGCCATCAACAAATAAAACCGACACACGCTGCGATAAAGCTGCAGGAATCGAGTGACACGCGACTCACCTGTAAGTAACTTCACACAGTGCACTGCATGTCTTACATTATCCTTATTAAGTCCTTATTCTTTGTCCTTATGCACTTGCTATTTAGTTTTAGTTCAGTAATTAAGCATACGTCGTCATTCTGTCTTGTGAGATGTTATTGCAGGCCTCTGTGCGTTTTGTTATGACACATTCAATGTGTTGTTGTTAATGCGTTTTCACACGATCACTAAAAGCCAGATTTCCAGATAATCCCGATGGTGTCTTTAACTCAAAATCGTGTTTTCAAAGGCTGCTCGCTAAATGACAGTTAGCCATGAATGAACATCTTCTATGAAGTTTATCACATACTTTGTTTACATGCTGCTCTCTTGCTGAACTCACTGACAGGTTTAGAAGAAGAAATTAATTGTTGCTTTACCTTTATAAGTGTTCACATAATCTGATGTTTAACAGGTTTTATAAAATAGATCTTATTTTATAGATTTAAAATAGATCTATAAAATAGATCTTTGATGTTTGTTGCTGTGTGCAAAATATTTGAATATGTCTAGTAGGCAGTATTAACATACATGTCATCTTATATTTATCAACTATAATGCAGACTAACTTAAAAAATTATGTTATTTAAAACTTAGATATACAATATGAAGTAATATATTTATGTTTTCTCTACAGAATCCGGGATGTGTTTGGAGCGTCCAGTCTTCAGAAGCAGAGATCTGGGACGTGTGGACAGACATTCACTGTAATGATGGACTTCTGCTGATGGACGGGTAAGACTTCTGACGTGTGAATGTTGTTGTTTGACACTAAACATGTAGGTTGGCATCATTTTCTTTTTGGAGGGTGACCCCTTTAAAAAGCAAATGATGGGAACCTAAAAAGCTGGGGAAGGGACGGCGGGCCAGAATTTTGTGTCTGCTAAATTTTTAATTTTATTGTCTAAAGAAGCATAACCCCTGCTGGACATCGTGACGGGGTTCGGGGGGGACCCGACGCGTCCCCATCCCTTCATACACACACCATTCACTCGTATCGCGGAGATCTGACTGGGATCGAACCAGCAACCTCTGAAACCATGAGGCAGCGCTCTTACCTGTGAGCCACAGATCTCTTACTGAGACATGTGCTGGAACTTATATTTCACTTTTCACCTGGATGAGGCCTGTGATTTAAAAGCTGAGCTGGGGTTTGAACCCTCACCTCTATCTCAGCCTCATCACCAGAAAGTATGTGTTTAGCCACTGCACCACTGTGGCTTTCACACTCAAGGCTGGCGTTTGGGTCTGACTTTGTTGGTTATAATGACAACAATTTAATGTAAAAAAATAGTGGGGTTTGAACTCAGGTCTCTGTGATTGCAACGCTTAATCCACTGAGTCTGTGTGGAGTAGAAGGATGTTTTGGATGGGTTTTTAATGATAGCTTTGTGATGCTGATTACCTTAAGCAGTTGTAGGATCTGAATCCAAACTTTCATTTATAAAAGGCAAACAATTCTACAGCATTAGTGAGGTATTTGAAGGATCACTTAGATTTTTTTCATATTGGCCATCAGCTTAACAATGTACAGGTTAAAGAACATGAATCTAATAATTTAATCTACATGTACATGGAATCACTTTCTACTCTGCATATAATTAATTGAAAAACAACCGTGAGCCAAAGATGGCAATGTTATTTTAAACATGTTAACTTGGAGGCTACCGCATCTGGTCCTTGTATTCTCTGTGTGATCTTTTTCTTTCAGGTCTGCATCACTGACACTGCAGTGGGAAAGCCGTTTGAAGAATGGATTGATGGATGTCTCTCTTACATCCTGGCTTAACACTTAAGACAGGTATAGCAGGTTCACATATTTGTCTGTTCTGCTCCACATATGCACACGTTCACATAAGACGCCACATGTAAAACACTTAAGCCACTAAGCTTTAAAATTGTTTTGCTTTTGGAAGTTTTCTGCTTTCCACATGGAAACTTTAGAGACTGGGGGATTTGAACCAATACTTTTATGACAAGCTTTTTTTTTTGGCACATAAGTGTAAATGGCAGAATGGTGAGCAGATGGAGAGATTCATAAATCATATTCTTCCATTTGAGTAAACTTAAGACAAACTAACTTGCATCATCTAAAAAAAACAGATTGGATTTGGAAAAAAATAATTTTAATTGAATTTCTTTGACACTCGCACACAAACACACACATGCATAAAACAGTACATAGTACATGGTATTCACTGATATGGTTATAGCATAACAATATCAAGAGTTTGGAGACAAAATAAACAACTTTTCCCTCCCAATGAAATGTAACCAAATAGAAAAATGGTGAAAACATGCAGCAAATGGTCACAAAGTAATAGTCAAGAGTATAAAAGACAATTTTTTTTTAAGAACTAACAGCTGATTTTATATGTAGTCTTTGGTTTCAGCTTGGTGAAAAAATTATAAAAACTGTTTGAGTTACGGTATAAACTGCAGATCCTAAATGAATAAATAACATCCCATAGACTTATATACTACTGCAGGGGTCACCAAACTCGGTCCTGGAGGGCCGCTGTCCTGCAAAGTTTAGTTCAAAGTTCATCTAATCAAGGTCTCACTAGGCAGAAGAAACTTTCAGGCAGGTGTGTTGGACCTGGGTGGAGCTAAACTCTGCAGGACAGCGGCCCTCCAGGACCGAGTTTGGTGACCCCTGTACTACTGCATTTATGGTGTAATTCTTTTGAGTTTCACTGTGAGTGGAGCTTATTGCTTTCATTGTAAAACCAGTCTCTTGCTGGAGGGTTTCAGCTTGTCACAGCTACAGACTGGAGTGATGATTGTTATGTTGAAACATTCTTAGTCTTCATCATAGGTGCTTGTTTCAGGTGAACGGGAGGATGCTTCCCTGAAGGATTCATCCTCCTTTAGCATACTCTGGAGAACACAGGACATGAGTGTTAGGAGAAACTGAGGTAAGGGCAAGAGAGAACACAGCAGACACAGTAAGCTGGAGTATTAGTGTGATTGTCTTACAGTCAGGTTGTTGATTTCCTCCGAGAAGGCACCAATCTGACGCACTGTGCCCTCAGAGTCCTCCATCTGCACAGAGATGCACAACATCATTTAAACAATAGCAACACCATACAGCTATGACCAGAATAGTTATCAAAGGCTGCCAATTTAAACAGATTTGCACTATGATTAGCAGTTTTATCTGCATTGCATCCTGGTCAATGGAATTGCCTATACCTGCTCCAGCTGATCCAAGCTGCCCTCATATATGCAGAGGCCTTTATGAAAACTGCTGCTCTGAGGCATCTGCACATCCATGGGGCAAACATACTCTTCGGTCTCCTCCTGCCGCTTCCTCCTCAATGTCCCGAAACCTCCAAATGACAGACGTCTTGGCTAAAAGAGGAAAGGATGGGGAAAACTTCACAAGTTATCAAACAGGTATTTAGTGTTGTATTCCATATATAAGGGAAGTTCAGAGGCAACCTGGCTTACGGTTACTTGCCTTAACTTTGGCTGTGGCTGTGAGGACAGCGTAATCTGGGTTTTCGAGATACTCCTGTTTCAGGTTTTGTGCCTCTGAGCCGATCAGGAGATGGAAGTGAGTCGCAAGGTGACGTCTCAACAGTGTTTTGTTTGGTGGGATGTTAAGAAGCAGAGCCATTGTCTCAACATTGAAACGAGGCTCTAAAACCTGAGAAATGAAAGTTAAAAAAAAAAGTATAATAAAGGAACTTGAATAGAAACTTCCTGCTTGTTTACTTCCCCAGTGCATGTACCATTAGGCCTCCATGGACTCCGCTTCCTCTCAGGTTGGGTGCATACTCTGCCAGATCCACTGAACGAAGCCACTCCATCACTCTGTGATTGGTCCATTGACAGATTTCCGCTGGCGTGGCATTATTCTAATCAAAAGGAAATAAATGGAGCAATAGTCAGTCATATTGTAAGTGAATGGAGATAAGTGTGCATGGTAGCATGATGTCAGGGTGTGCTACCTCTGTCGGTCTGCGCCGGAGACAGTCGGGGTCGTAGCAGTTGATACGCAGCACCTGGATGGCCCTCTTAATACTGAGATGGTGAAGCACACTGCCTACTTTCAGACCCAGCAGGTCATCCTAACCCAAGAAATGTTGAGAACCTTAGATTGAAGGCTACACAAAAATGTTAAGCAGTAAAAACTGTTTTCAACATAAGTAATAAGAAAAACTGTCTCGAGGCACCAAATCAGCTTATTAAAATGATTTCTGATCATGTGACACTGAAGACTAGCATAATGTCTGCTAAAAAATTCAGCTTTGCCATCACAGTAAAAAAAATCATTAAAATATATGAAATAAAAGTAACGTATAAAATATATTTATATACTAAACAGTTGTATTCGTCATCAAATAAATGTAGCCTTGGTAACACTAAACATAAGAGATTTCTTACAAAATGATTCCAAACATACACACATATATCGGACACCTACCACAGTCATATAGTGAAGCATGCGCCCGTCCACTCTGCCCTCGTCAAACTGAGATTTATACTGAGGCAGGCCGATGTCATCCAACCATCCTTTTACAATAATAATGTTACTCACACTCGGTAATACAATTTTATTGGTGCATCCCTACTACTAGGTCTATCAGTCTTCAATAGCATTTGTAATTAACTGCATTCAAAGCATAAGGCTTAATCTTTTTAGTTAAAGCAAATTACTGATTGTTGTAACTTACGCGTAACCCAGTTGTAGTCCAGTTTACCCATGGCATCTTCCTCCTCTGAGCCCAGCGAATGAAGAGCCAGTTGCAGTTTCTTTCTGTGTAGAGGATTTCTGATGGCCAGTTCCTGAAGACAAATATCATACAACACACAGAATAAACTGAAGTTACATACTAAATAAAGAAATATTGACAAGAAAAGTCTTTTTTTAAAATGTAGGGCTGTTCAGGAGACCTTTTCCAAATCATGCTGAGACGCCTTGAGTAAGGTCTGTCCAGAGCTGATCCATTGCTGAGCATGATTTATATACAAGCCCAGTCCCTGTTCCTGCAGCCACTCGCACACCTGCTCTTTACTCCAGCGTGAAAATGGACTGTCCAGCTCGCTGAGAGAGACGTCAACAATACATGTTATCCTGCCTCGTGAACAAAAGAAAAAACTCCAATAACTTCCTTAACAAACAAACTGTATGTACTTGTTATTGCTTCGCTGCAGATCACGTGACCACCCCAGCCTGGGTCCCGCTGTAGCTCGGACTCCACCTCTCCTAAACTCGGACTCTGGAGAATCGTCCAGGTCAGAGGACGTGGACTGGCTTCTCTTCATCCTGATGCAGGGATTAAGCATGTGCATGAGAGTTAATATCTTCATAACCAGTGCAGCTTATTGTTAGCATATTAACAAAGACATTAAAAAAAAGACCTTCCAAGAAACTTCATGATCCCCTTTGATTTCTTCTTCCCTTCAGGAGAGAGGGTCTCTAATGCTTTCGGCTTCTGAGTTTGTGCTCCCGCCAAATCCAAGTGCTCCGTCCCCTTGCGCTCTCCTTCAACTGACCATAATTCACGAATAGGGTTAATATTACAAAAACAGTGCCAAGAAAGGTGCACAATTTTACTGTAATGTGAAAGAAAAATCTATATTATTTCAATCATTCAAGGAAAACTTTATATAATACTATATTATAAACTTTATATATTATACTCACCTAGATTGGGGGCGCTGGTTGTCTTGTTTCCTCTGCTCTTGAAAAAGCCACGTCCAAAAGAGGAACGTGTTTTTTTAGAGCCAAAACTCTCACTCCCCCCTGATCTGGGCTGAGTCGGGGAGACCGATGGAGAGCCTCCATTTTTACTGGCTTCATCCTAAAATATTACAAGCAAAAGTTTAAAGGTTGTGGTTAACATGTTGCACATTTAGTTTTGACAATTGACGATTGTTTTTAAAAACCTAAGTGATTATTCTACGTAAAAACAAATTAGAATGCTTCGTAATCAGCATCATTCATAAAATGTGTCCAATGCAGCCAAGTGGCTTATTTATTGTAAATATCTGTTTTTGTCAGACTCATGTTGAACTAATTTCACAATGACCTACAGTAGTCAACATTTGAAGTGGATCAAAAAAGTTATTCAAAATTGTCCTAAGACAAGAACGGGTATTGTTGAAAATTCATGTATAATTTTTTGAAAGGTTTTGATCCACTTCAAATGTTGACTACTGTAGTTAAGTACGCTTGCTTGTGTCATGTATGGTGAGATGTTGTAGGGGAAGCCGTTGTATTCACCATGAGGACAGTGATGCTTTTGTGTGCAAGTTGAATATGCAGTCTACAACATTTTTACAGGACCTCGTAATAGAATCAATTGTATAATTTCTCAAATAGATTAAGTTAGTACCTCATTATTGCTTGTCAAAGGAGAACTTTCAGGCTGCTGAACTGCAGAGACACTGAATTAGAAAAATGGAAAAAAATAAATCTGTCACAAACATTAATTATATAATAATTCATGTAATACAAATACATAAATAAAATAAGAACAGGGTGCAAAAAGGTATCCCATTACTTTGTGAATAAAATCACTAATTCTCCCTGAAGATCATACTGTAATATGATCATTTTTTTAATTGGCTCATTGTAAATTCTTATATTTACCTTAGATGTATTTTTTTAATTATTTATTTTTCAATTAACATAATACTTTTTTTGTATAAAGTAAACACACTTTGGACAAAAGATGTGCACAGTAAGTAGCAGACCTGTCTGTGGGTCCGAGGTTGGTCACTCTGATGAGGTGGACTTCGGGGAGCAGCTCTGAACATGGAATGAGCTGAGGCTGTGAGAGAGACAACAACACTGATGCACAAGAGAACAGCAGCGAGGAGGATTTCCCCTGAGGACTCAAATTTCAATGAACAAGAGGAGCAGGCAGGGTTGAAATGGCCTGGAATCACAGGATGCTGCTCCCAAACAAAAACAACAGAGACGTTCCCCGTCAAAGGGTTATGGTTAAATTGTTATTCTCTGTCAGACCATCACAATGAAAGTACTGCAAGAAGGGGGTTTAAAAGGAAGTCTGAGGAACATCCTGTGATCATAACTGTGTGTGTGTGTGTGTGTGTGTGAGACCCTTCATACTTCATCAGTTTCCTCTGTGCCTCCTGTGGAGACTGTCTCGGTGTCACACTCTCTTGTGTCCTCTTCCCTGGGTTTGTCTGGGGAAACAGCAAAGTCATGAGACGGGGTAAGTCAGCCAAGTGATTAGACTGGGATGTCAACAAAAGCTTTCTGGGAAATATTCTGAAGAGTGAAGGATAACAAATTTTAGGAATCTTTTTCAGATATGCTTTCTTACCTAAACATCACGTTGAAGAATACTGATTTTAGCATTTAAGGTATAGATGAAGATTAAGTCAAGCAATTCAAGAGTCTGACATTAGCTTTTGTCTTTATGCACTTCCTGACCATTAAGGTCAAGGTACAGCGGTGCCTTTGTCTCTATGATAATGTTAAGGTTTGAGCAATCAAGTCAGGATGATTGGATTAGCAATACAATAGCTGATTGGCTCGGTTTCTCTAGAGCAATCTAGAGAACCTGCCATACCGGTTTTTGCTGGATAAGAAGACTCCTCCCCCTGGGAATGTATATAACTACAATGCAATACTGTATTAGAGTTAGACTGATGTTGGAAGACCGTTAGGTCTAGACTGTTTGAAAGAATTGCAGCCGCGCTCAATAAAGAACTTCTGCTTGAACGTGATCCAAACGTCTCCTGGTATTTGCTTAGAAGAAGGAAAAGTTTCCTACAGTTTTGGTGCCGTGACCCGGATAGAGCTACTCACAAAGATCTGACTGAGTTCCAGCTTCCTCCAACCTGAATCCTCAACAAAGATCTCAACTGACTGAGTTCCAGACTGAATCTCAAACAAAGATCTGCTTTCCAGGCTGCATCTTTTGGAATCCAGAGCAAAACTTCCAGCTGAACAAAGCAAGGTCTGGTGAGTGCGACTATCCAAAAGAACCTACAATACCAGTACAAAAGTGTAATCCTCTGCGCCGACAGAGAAGCGTTAAACAAACAGCTGCAAGTTTTGTTAACTAAGTTATCCTCTAAAGTTTTTCTTTTAGAGATGAAAGTTATCCTCTGTTTTTAGGCAGGGAAGTTTAGCATTACGCTAATATTTTGGTATCCTCTGTTCTCAGGCAGGGAAGAATAGCATTACGTGCTAATATTTTGTTTTTGTTGGTATCCTCTGTTCTCAGGCAGGGAAGAATAGCATTACGTGCTAATATTTTGTTACCCTCTACGTTTGCTAGAGACGATTCATTTCTTTTATTTTGGTTTATCCTCTGCTTTCTTGTTAGGCAGGGAAGATTAGCATTACGTGCTAGTTAGTTTGTTTATCCTTTGTTTCACAGAGAAGGTTAGCATTATGTGTTAAGATTTGTGTGTATCCTCTTGCTAGAGAAGGCCTGTCCTTTGTAAGCTAGAGAAGATTAGCGTCATGTGCTAATAAGATTGTACCCTCTGTTTGTAAGACAGTAGAGAGAAGTTTAGTGTTTGTTTGTGTGGTAACATAGAAATTCACAATGTTTAGGAAAAGTACTAGACTGACTACCCCTTTATGGACAGATAGTGAATTCAAGTCTTTGTTATCAGAGCACATGGACTCCATCGTGACTGAGCCAGTCAGATTGAATTTAACAAAGAAATTTGGCATTGATGCAGACAAAGTATGGTCTATTGAAGATTGCAAGAAAGTGTTGGGTGCATGTATCAGGAAGAAAAATGTGAAAGGTATTATATTATGTCACAGAGAGTTTAGCTTATCCATTGTACAAGAACAAGCTCGTTGTATTGATAAGTTAAAAGAACAGAACAAACAATTGCATACTCGAATGTCCTGTCTCACAGACAAGGTGGGCCATAACACGGCCTCAACCAAATGTGACTCAGAAGACCAACAGTCAGATGAAAGCTATCCTGATCTACAGTCTTTTGATAGTATAGAGGACAATGTCAATGCAGATGTAAATGCAGTTGAAGTGTGCGTAGCTAGACAAAAGCCTCAGGTAAAAGGGGTTGACACAGTTCCATCTGCAACCTCCGTACTGCAGTCACAAGCAGTCATTTCAACGTTAGCTCCTAAAGATATAGAGAGAATATCTCAGAGCTTACCTCCAGCACGCACAAATTTTTCTGAATTTAGAAGGGCATTGATCAGCAAAATGCGTCTATATGACATGGCGGTAACAGAAGTCACACAGTTGATGTCACAAATTTTAACTGAATCTGAATTCAACAGTTTTGAATCTGCTGTTACTTCTGAACTGCTACATGCCAGTAAAGATGAGTTGAGAGAAGGTGTCTTGAAAATTCTAAAGAACATTGTTGGACCACACATGGACTGGTCAAAGCTCACTAATTGTGTACAGAAGAAGGGTGAATCTGTTTGTGAGTACACAGAACGCTTCTGTCAGACTGCTGCAGGGTACAGTGGAATTGCAGACACGCCAGAGAAGGTGCTAGGTGATAATGGTCCCCTAGTTCGCACATGGTTTCAGGGTCTTCTGTCAGAACATAAAAATGCATTGCCTTACTTAGAATTAACATGGTCCAGTAGAACCCTGGAAGACAACCTGGACAGTTTAGTCACTTGGGAAAGAGACTTTGATGTCAGAGAGAGAGTAAGAATTGCAGCAGTTACTGTTAAGGTCAACTCAGAGAAGCCAAAGAAACGCAAAAGTCCTAGAGAAGCCACTTGTTCTTACTGTGGCAAGCACGGACATTTTGGAAAAGAATGTAGAAAAAACAAGCATAACTTAAGACAAGTTAACAATGTTATGCAGCTTTTACTCCATTTGTTTACTAGTTTGAAGCAACCCCTCCCCTCGTCATTGAACTCGTGGTTGTTTCCCCCTTCAACAGGGACAGGATAGGACACACGGACCAGTGAGGAGCCCAGGGAAGAACCGAAAGCAATAGGCTTCGGGGGCCAAACCTGCGGTGAAGATTTCCCTCTTAGGCCTTCCCCTCCACTAGTCCATCCTTACCTCACTGGTTCATAGGTGTCTCATGAATTGAGAATTAGGGAAATAAGGAACAACAAATAGCAGACTCAGATTGAACAGATTGAACCCTAATGTTTGCAGTCTTTACAACGATTACTGCTCTGTTGCCGTTTTCTCTTTTGTTTTCTTTCTTCCTCTGTGCAGATATCACTGGATGACTGTCCCGAGACCCATATGCAGTATGCACCGACCTCCTCACCTGCGTATGAAGCCACAAACTTCCAGAAAATGACTCGACCCATTGCTGAGCCAACTATCACAAATAAAATAAAATAAAAATACACAACGCAGAGACTCACATACGTTCCGTATGTCATCAATGGAACCTTCAGTCCACTAGATGACTGAAAGGTTCACAAACCCTAATTGCATGTTTGTTTCTGTGTCCGCATGCAATTACAGAAGAACTACACAGAATAAGCTACGTGCCTGTAACGAACACAAGTTACAAGAATGAACTTTTAGTGTCTAAATTTGTATATTATGTGAGAGTTTTTAAGAACTCTCAAACGGGGGACTGAAGGATAACAAATTTTAGGAATCTTTTTCAGATATGCTTTCTTACCTAAACATCACGTTGAAGAATACTGATTTTAGCATTTAAGGTATAGATGAAGATTAAGTCAAGCAATTCAAGAGTCTGACATTAGCTTTTGTCTTTATGCACTTCCTGACCATTAAGGTCAAGGTACAGCGGTGCCTTTGTCTCTATGATAATGTTAAGGTTTGAGCAATCAAGTCAGGATGATTGGATTAGCAATACAATAGCTGATTGGCTCGGTTTCTCTAGAGCAATCTAGAGAACCTGCCATACCGGTTTTTGCTGGATAAGAAGACTCCTCCCCCTGGGAATGTATATAACTACAATGCAATACTGTATTAGAGTTAGACTGATGTTGGAAGACCGTTAGGTCTAGACTGTTTGAAAGAATTGCAGCCGCGCTCAATAAAGAACTTCTGCTTGAACGTGATCCAAACGTCTCCTGGTATTTGCTTAGAAGAAGGAAAAGTTTCCTACAAGAGCTAAATAATCTTTTGCCTAAACATCAGACACCAAGAAAAATAGATGTGAGTGATACTGAGCAATTTCACATCACTCTAGATGAGTTATTAAAATGAATTGAAATAAGACAAAACAAGAATTAAAATAAATTGCAATAAGGAAAAAATTAAGATATTTCTTATTTTTTGGTGTTTTTATAATGAATATACATCTTTATAGTTATTTCAAGCTCCAAAAGATTTTACTGGATGGAGATTGCTGTGGACAATGGGGGGGTTCACTGAAGTCAACAATGTTGAGATCCACTGAAGATGACCTCGAAGACTGCATATAGTTTCTTTGTCAACAAGCAGTTTGTTTCACGACAACGGCGGAGTAACACTGTAAAATTACACTTTAAAGGCAATTTCAGAAAAAATATAAAGAGCTGATATACCTTTTTAAAAATATTACTAACAAGTAACTTGTAAATGGTAACAGGAGATTCACCTCCTGAAGACCAGTGGTTTCACATTATAGCAGAAGGAAATAATGTATAATCAAAAGAAAGCTATGGAAACCTCACCTTTCGATACCTGCAGAGACATCACCATATCCTGAACTCTATTGTAACGGATCAGAGACTGGTGCAGCTCTTTTATCTTAAGATCCTAAAAAGATTCAGATTAAAACATACAAATTTAATATCAAATATTACTAAATTAATTATATATATTCAATTATATTGTATATAACATCTACTTCTACATACATGCATCTATACGAAGATTGTTTTATTAGAAAGAGCGTGGACATGGTTTAATTAGAAATGAAGTGATCTGTGTGCTGGCTGGTGGTTGATGTGATCGTCACAGCAAAATAGCAGGACATCACATTGCTTATACCTTCTCTTCATTAGCTGCCTTCAAAGACTCGACAACACTCCTCATTCTCTGCACCTCCATTTCTGAACACACACAAAAACAACATCTTATGTCATTCAACATGCTAAACATTTCAGAACCCGACTGAAGCCTTTGACAACATTGTTCTGCCTCTGGAAGCACTAAAATAAATAGCCCAGAAACTGCACTGTACCCAGCCTGCTGGAAGTAAAGATGATTTGCAGTGTTGAATAAATATTGTGAGACAATACAAGCAAATCCAGCAAAGCAGAGTGCAGCCAAAATCAGGTCACCATCAATCAAAAAGCATGTCTAGACATGCGTTATACAAACCTTCATACTTCATACATTCCAACACAATGTTGTTTTTTTTTTTTCTTACAACGTGCAGGGATAGTTTCTACTTTATTAAGCTAAAATGTTTTTGTTTCTGTGTCATCCATTTAAAGTGTATAGCCTCAGCTGCAAATGGATTTGTTAGCTGTAAAATGTGTCTGTGCAAAGGCTCCATTTATATAGCGTATACAGTGGGCTCCAAAAGTCTGAGATCATGCTTTATTTACTTCATCATGTAAATAAATACAAAAATTTATTTTTGTACATCCTTATATTTGTGTCCATCAGCAGGTCAAAATAATGATTACGCATAAAAAAAATCATGAACAGAGACAGTAAAAAAAAAAAGAAGTCAATCATTGGATTTGATTTCATACTGATCTCAATTTAGCACAGAATATACATATATACACACACATATAAATGCATCTCTGTATACAGAAGTGCATTATTGGACTCCACTGTATATGGACATTGAATATTTATTATTCATTTTCACATTCTGGATTAAATTAGATTTTGAATCCCCTCTAGTTTCCAAATGAACGTTAACATGTTGTTGATAGCAGTATGTTCATATTGTACCTTTTTCTCTGCTTTGTGACTGTTCTGTGTTTGGGCTTTCTGGGAAGGCCTGGTCCTGAAGTCTTCGAAATGCCTGCTCTTTCTCTTCCAACTGCTTTTGTAGTGATTTCAGCTCCACCTGATCAATCGAAACCCAAATTAACATCTCCAACACATCCAATTTAAGAACTAAATATAAGCTCACTCTGTGCCAAACCCAAATTGACTTAGTTGTCGATTTAAAACGCAGCACAGAAAATACATTAACTAGAAAACAATGGGTAACTATAATGTATTGTGAACAAATGCCATTTAAAGGGTCTAAAAAAAGACACTGAGTGGCAGATTTTTTTTTTTTGATTTTATATGAATTTGTCCAGCTTTGAGCACAAGGATAACGCTCAGTAGCTTGGCACATTCCAGTGGCTACTCTGTAAGGTCAGGGTGAACTACACAAGGATTTCTCTTTTGTGGTTAAGTGATTCATGGACAAGTGCTAGCTGTTACACTTCAGTGCTGTTAATCTTATGTTGTGTAAATTATCACCTGACCAATGAGGCACTCTTACTTTGGTAGAGTTGAGGCTTCTCTCATGTTCTTGTCTCTCGTTCTCCATTGAAGTCAACTTATAATGCATGTCTTTCACATCCTGATAAAGACCCTGAAGAGACGGGAGTCAAGAAGAGTTTTGTATACAAATGGACAAGCTAAAAGACATGCACTGCTAAATACTTTGAGTTTTGTTTGAACGATAGGCAAAATACGAAAAAACTAAAAGGAGAACTTCATAAAGTATACTTAAAATGAAATCTATATTTTCATCTAACGTGGAGGAAACCTATCCCATTCTTTTGGTCCACCGTGGATTTCAGGTTTCTGAAACTGAATCTCCCCCTGGGCTCATGCAAGTTAAAGAAAGCTGAATGAGACCAGTGTAGTCTGGACTCAAACGGGCAAAACAATTTTATAACAGGAAACGGCTCTGGCACTTAAGAGTTTCACTCTCACCCTGAAGCTGGAGGCTTAAGCAGCAATGATTGCCACTATGGAAACCACAGGGTGGTCAAACCATAATAGCCAGGTTTAATTTCATTAAATGTTCAGGTTGTCAGTACAGTTCATTCTGCTTTGCATTGAGTGCACTTTTAAGATTCTGATTAATTACTGGAGACTGTAATTTATTAGGCTCTGTACCTGAAATTTCACAGTGGCGAAGGTACAAATGTGTGCTCATTACCTCACTTTCTCTGCAATCCCCTTCTGCAGCGGCTAGCTTTAGTTTCAGACTCGATATCTCTGTCAGCAGTTCCAATTTTTCCATCTCTAAAGCACTCCTACTAAGCAGCTCCTACACAATACAAGTTAGATATTAGTTTTCTGGGAAACGCATTTCTTCAATACTGACCACCCCTACAAGAAATTGATTGCATGCTGTGCACTTTTGTTATTGCATAAGGCAAGACAAGGCACACCACACACCTGCTGTAATAACTCTTCTGTAGCACTCAGTTTCATGCGGTGTTCCTCAAGGCTCGAGTCTAGGTCTCTTATTTTTTCTCCTTGAACTTCCACCTGGTCAGTCAGAACACTTACCTGAGGGATAAGAGTGCATATTTATTGAGTTTTGTGTGATGATGTGTGATATTTAGAAACCAAAATGGTTGTCAGACTGACAGCCAATAGGAAAGCAGCAGTGCACAACTTCAAATCCGACAAGAAAATCCCACACAACCCATACAGTCTCTCGACTTGGTTTTGACAACACACCTGGAGCACTAGACATTCTTTGTCGCTTTCCAAGCGAGAGAGTCGCTCCTGGTAGACCAAATCCCCTGCTGCAGATCCATGACCATTGGTCTGGAAACATAAATGCTTAGAGTGTTAGACATAGATTTATTATACACAAAACATGTATAGAAATGCAATTCCAAATAAGCACACCAGATTTACTGGTAGTCTGGTGTGCATCCTTGAATTAGCAGGCTCTAAACAGTCAACAAAACAGTGAAATGACCATATACAGGAAAATGCCAGTGGGACCTGGAGAAGAAATCACATGCTGCCATCTGTGAGTCATGTGGGGTTCATACGGATGATACTCTGCTATATGAGATGCATGTGAAAATTTTTCACATTGCAAGATTTTGAAGCCCAGGGGTGGACATTTTGTAAAGCAAGCACGCTTCAGGTTGAAAATGGAAAAAGGGGCTGGGGAGCTGAAATGTGCTTAATCCAGATGAATCATGGCTGGAGTAAAGGATGGAAAATGCAAAGGGAGAAAAACGCCAGACATACAGACGAATACATTTTATATTTTAAAAAAAAGAGAGCCATTGGTATTGTTCGTTTCAGAGCAAGTTTTTGCATCAAACAGGTAAGAGTTTACAAAACTATTGCCAAAATTTGCAATACTTATTCTTAAAATATAAAATAAAATACCTTATTAAAGCTTTTTATTTTAGGTAATCTCATTTGGATGCAAATAGAAGATAATCGAAACCTTCAGGCTGACAAATCAGCATTGACTTTGTACTACACAGGTTATCTCTGGGTCAGGTTATATAAATGAGTCCAAATTTACTAAAATTAGGTATGAAAAGAGGAGTGAGGGAGAATATTCTTCAATATCCAGGTGGTGTTGGGGTTTAAGAGAGATTTGAAGAGGATTTTGATACAGTACATGATTTTTTGTTTTTACTTAAACTTAAATTGTATATTAAAACATACAGGTCAACATAACTGTTAAGGACTATATTTGTTGCCGTAGCACCTAACAGATGTATCTTTAAAAATATCTGAGGGAAACCCACCAGTCGTCCTTGCAGCCACTCCATCAGACCCTCAGCTGTGGTTTCAGAAACCTGACTGCGCAGACTCTGCTTTTCCTCTGGATCCATAAGGTCCAAAGCAGCCCTCAGGTCCTCCAGGAGATGCAGCACCCGAAGGCTGCCCAGGAATGGCGAAGTTGGTGACTGACAATCAAACAGGCCGTTGGTGTAGTTCATGGCCTTAGAACCTGAGGCAAGTGCAGGAATGAGGATCAGTGAACGGATTAAGGGATGAGTGAAATTTGTTTGGAGCAGTGGATGATACAAATGCATCTTTACCCAGCAATGACCCTCATCTTATTTTATTATGGGAAATTTGAAAACAAAAAATTCTAACATTTTAAATTCTAAAGTAACATCACTGGTCCCAACTAAACGTCATGATGTCAAGCTTGCAGAATTAGCATAATAACTAATGAAGATTATCAGTAATTAATGACTGAAACTTCATTGGATCACAGCTTTTGTTAGAATGTGATTTTTTTGTGTCCTTTTTGGAATGTAATCAATCAATCAAGTGGAAAAACCTTGGGGGAAAAATGAGAGTAAATAGATTATTTTATGCAATTTTTGGGAGTCACCTTTAAATCGGTTTGTTTTTCTGTAGCCACTTTTAAGTCTTTCCCCCAAAAAAACGCAGGTTGGATGACTGTTACCGTGACCGCACAACTCGGATGGCTTATCGCAAGATGATATAAACAGAGGGACGTCCACTGCCATAATTATAGAGAGAATGGGAAAGCATAACCTTCAAGGTTGCTCCAAGCAAAGACATTCATTTACTCTGATGCTCCCAGAGATGGACAGTATTGTGGCCGCATACTGAATAAGCATTAGATTTCATCAGTGCTGAAGTAGTGGAAAAAGCTTGTAATGTAGCACACTACGCATACTCTCAGTCTTACAAATCTGCAGAAACACTCACGGTGCAAATGCATTCCCTTTGTGGGTTTATGTGCATTGTTCTTAAAGTTCCTTCAAATTATTCGTTTCTCTGTCTATTTTTTTATATACATGATCACAGTTGATTTCGGTGTAAAGCTGAAAATAGTACACATAAGAAAGAAGAGAAATAATAATTTTTGGTGCATAGTATTTTTTTTTTCCATTTATTTAGTTGTACCTGCAATGATGCCATCCATCTGCTCCAGAGCAGCTGCCAACATTTCACTGGCATCACACATCATGATCACCTTCTTTGAAACCTGCAAATGACACATTCAAAAGGTAAGCAAGGACATGACTCTTCAAATGGCATTAGTGTGGTGCAGACATTTTATATACAGTAGCCTATATATAATTGATTAAAAGTTTATCCCTAATACGGCACGGTATATAGCCTACTACTTTTTAAAACAATTTCAGTAAAAGATAAGGGAACAAATCCATCTATCTGATGTTCTCTCTCCTCCCTGGAGTTTCTGTCTTACTACGCAGAATGGGGGGACTAAGTGTGTGGGATAATGGCACGATTCTCCCAGGACTTTTCTAGACTGTGTGTGTGTTGGAATGCTTGGAATTCCAGACCATCAAACCAAAGTCCCACAGCCTTCATGACCAACATGCTCGAGCCATTGGCAGGCCAAGAGAAGCTTCACTACTCCGCCCAAGAGGTTGGATCCCTGAATGAATCATGGAATCACAATTCCAAAAGGAATTTATATTAGCAAGGCAAATTAAAACTAATAGATGGATATGCCTCACTTATGATGAATCCTTAAAATTTGTAGCAACAAATGTCAAAACATGCATGTGCAGCTGCTCACATGTGCTAACAAGTACTACTGTAAATCACACTACTACGATTCTTAAGGTATGCAGGACAATGTTGTTATTGTTGTCTGAAACTATTCAGTCATTTTCGTTAAATTGAATAGCTGAATGTTCTTATATAAATATTAGACAAAAACTTTAAAAAAAACTAAAATTAAACTAAGTTTGAAATGTTGCCTTGGCAAATAAACTGAAATAAAGTACTAAAATAAATCTGAATAGAAATATGAATAAACCACATTAATATTGGCATAAGGATAGGTGAACTTCAGGCTTATATGACAAGGGATGTCAAAACAGATTACAGGGATCTTAAGATTCATTTTTTCCCATTTTATTAGTTGCATTGCATTTTTATAATCATATGGAAGGAAACAGATGCAACTCTATGGCCAAATACGTCCTTCTAAATGTGTATGGATGTTAAAATCGTGATTTAAAGGGGGATGAACAACTTTTCAGAGTTTTACCATGCAAACAGTTAAAGCTTAGCATGCTTAAACAATATAAGAGAAAAAAGAGAGAGAAAACTTGTTAACCACTATTATTAAAACTATACTGACCCATGCCTATATAGGACAAGATGCTGTACACTAATGCTCACAAAGACAAGCCAAAACAGAATAGGGCAGACTCCAAATTACCCTTTTAATTTGGTTACTGACTGGGCAAGAGAGCGGAAAATCTCAACAACTAAACACAGAAGTCTTTGTTTGTCTGTTTACCACCAACCCCCAGAGAAAGAGAACATATACAAGCTAGGCCTACAGCATTTTAACACAAATCTATTCAGTTATGCACTTATCTGATCAACGAGGACAGCAGAAAGGGCAAGACCGGCCCACATCACTCATAGTTTTTATTTAGCAAGAGAAGTTGGCTAGGGCGTTGTTTATGGATTCGGATTTTATTAAATCAATGAGTCCTATGTTTACAATGCTTGTTCAAAATGGATATGGCGAGTAGCTTTTCTCTAACCAAAGTTGTTTTAGAGCCCACATGACAAAGTCAAGCTTCTGACCACAAAGCAACAACTAGCCTAAATCCTCACCGAAACTTCACTGATTAATATGAAAAAGTGCTAGAGTAAGTTATGATCTACTGGATTTGAACTGACATTCAGACCCATTACCACCTGTAGAAACACTGGCCAAAGTGAAGGGCCGCCCCAACTTGAAATCCACGGCTTTTCAAGTTACTTTTGGCTAACAGAAAACATTCTTCACATCCCTGGAGGGAAGAGGAGCTGTATTTAGTCAGCTGCCTGCATCACTTCCTATGGGGAAGCCCTGGACTTCTGGCAGCTTCTCCAAAAAGTGCAAGGAGAAACTCTAAAAAAACAGATTATTTGCTTTAGAAGTGTACAAAAATTATTAGGGATGTAATTTGGCTAATTCAAGAATTCAATACTACATGAAACCCAGATGCTTTGTACGGTATTTTTTACCTACAATAGTGTTAGGTATCCTATTTTACCTTCTCTGCATTCACATTCTGACCCAAGTATGACCACACATATTGTGTTTCCCTCTCTGATGAGAACCAGCTCCATTCTGTTCATCGCATGGATATTTTGATTTTCCATTTTCCTCCAAAGCATGGACGGAAAAGCATATGGATAAAAGCGAGCCCCTCATGATAGTGTGGAGAGATCGTTGGCTCCAAACAACCTTTTGAACAATACTTTCCAGCAGTGAACGCAGCAGATTTTAATCACACACAAATGGAGTGAGGAATTACATTTCCATACGGAAAGAAGGGAGGGGAAAACGGTCGGATTGACTTAATTGGCCGTAGCACTAAATGTTTCATTTCAGCTTCTTAACAGATCGGGTTCACCACTCTCTATAAGAGTACCATGCACCAATCGCTCCATGACCCAGATGACCAGCTCAATCGAGACCCTGACCCTCCCCCTTCTTCCAGATGCCTGAAAAACTCCTCCAGATGTGCACTCCCTCTCACATACCTTCACAATCAGCGCTTCCTCTAAACATAGATACCGTACAGTCCGCCCTCAGGCCAAATTACTGTCAGATTAATTCACATGTTTTGCTAGTAAATCAGCAGACCGCATATTCCCTTAAAGGGTTGTTAACCAAAGCACTGTAGGAGGGACAGTAATGATTGGCTCAGTGCCCAGACAGGCCTATGCGTACAAAAGGTAGAAGTCGTTTTTATTTATTTACATACTCTGACGTTGGCCAGATGTGGAGATAGGGGATGGAGTGGGGGTAGTCTGAAAGAAAAACAACCCACTGCCCCGTGCCGTTATCCAGGCTGAGCCTAGTCCTAAATACAACCAACCCCTCATATGGGTCGTGCTACTGAGCTATACAAACACACAGATGTGACATGTATTTGGCCTTCAGCATTAAAAAAGCTCCTAGTGTTGAGATCCCATTCGCTACTAATCATCGCCTTGGTTGTGGGAGTGTGGGAGTGTAGATTTCCACATAGAAAATCCTATGCTTTAAGTTCCTGAATGCAAGTAAAATCTTATCCCATCTCTTAGTTTGATAAAGTGCTTTAAAGGTAAGGAATGTTAGCAGCATCCCTCTTAAAGAGAAGTGAGCTGTCGGCTGATGAAGAGCAGAGACACCTCACTCACCGCACATCAACCATTTAGGTCTTATCCAACCCACAGTCCCGTCAGTAAAGCCCTTATTCAACGATACAGAAATGCATTCTTATTCAACACGGGATCATTTAGCATTATCATTAATATTATTAAAAATGGAATCGATAACGGGGGTAAAAAACTCATCCACAAATTTATAAAACGTTATATGAATAAAAAAAAGAAAATCTTAAATCTGAGTTGTTTGAATCTATTAGGTTTAATAAAAAAAAAATGTATACTACCCTTAACTTCACACACGCACACCCTTCTGTGACTTGGAGAAGTGATCATACTGTATGTGTGACCATGATGGCCAACCGAGCTTTTCTTTCAATCACTCAAAACAAAGATTTTAAACATTACATATGGCTTTGATTCTGACATTTTGTAGCTGGTCTGTCTAAATGAATACAAGGAAACATGTGCAGGACAAGATAGGAAACATCTGACCCCACACTTCAAGCCTGCATGGGAGCAATTTGGGATCTTTTATTTGAAGAAATAAAAAAAAAGTCCCTGATGTCATAGCTGACCTTTTTACACTGTGAAAGGCCACAGTTCCACCCTGGAAGTCACAGTAAACACAGGATATACACAGACTCCAGGCTTACAGTCTTTACATTTACAGTACTACCCAGAGTAAGACAGTACTTTACTGTGTGCACAACCAAGAGTCACACCCACAAGCATTTTCTGCTCTGCAAATTAATTCACAAGTTAAAAAAAGAAAAGAAAAAAAAGTTCCCCTGGCTCCATCACTCTCAGAAAAAAATGTGTTAAAAAATAAAATCATACCTTTATGGGTACAACAGATTGTCCGTGGGGGAGTAGCCATAAAATAACATCACTGTACCTTACATACCCCTAAGAGGCCCATAGTAGTACCTCAAGGTAAATATTGCTACTCTAAGGTACTAATATGCCACTTTTAGGGGTAAAAAGATACAAAACGTTATTTTAAGGGTACTTCCCAAGTGACAAGATATGTTATAGGCTTCCCATAAAGATACAATGTTTACACGTTTTTTTTCTGAGTGATAGCATTAACTCAGAAAAAAGTGGAAGATCTCTAAGGTATTCAGATGTGAATAGGTAAAAACAGACATTTTTGAGTTTTGTACGAATGCTTTTATAAAATAAGTGCATTTAAAATGTTTGCAACCCATAATTAGGTAAGATAAAAAGAAGACAAAGAGTGAGTAAACTAATGAAAGCCTAAAAACATCATTCTAACTATCTTAAATGAGCAAACGACTCTCAGGTGCGATACAGATGACGTGCGTTATTATTTAATCGCTTTTTCAAATATCATAAATGACTTACCTTCAAATGTCACGAGGGTCCTAAAGTTATTTGAAATGATAAACTTCCTTCAACAGATGCATGTGTCCAAAATCAACAGATATTCCCCAGCGTCCCTCATATTAATGTGTTCATCTGAGTTGAAACCGCGTCTCCTCCTCACTCAGAAAGCAGAAGTGCAACTTTCGGACTCGACTTGAGAGTTGTGCGCTTGAGTGCGCATGCGCCTGGCCAACCAATCACAACCATAACCGACCCAACGTTGTTAATTAGCTCCAGAGCCATATCTCTATTTGGCTCTGATTACCGCCAGAGAAAGTATTTGCAATGTCGATGAACGGTTGTTTAATTTATTTTTAAATAAATTAAATTATTGCTAAGCAGTGAGCAGTCGTCTTATCACATGGTATCTGTTTCCAGAGCTTCTCAGGCTCGCCCAATAAGGTTTTAGTTTTAGTAGGCTATATCTTCAACAAGACAAAAAGCGTCCTGAGGTTTAAATGGAGGGTACAAATTTAGTTCAAATTAATTATCCTTACATTATTATCCTTATCCATTTGGTTTGTTATAAACAGATTGATATTTTTAATAAATAAATAAAATAAACAAAATTACCTGGACCTTTTCCTAATTAGAGCTTTCCTCCCATTTTGTTACATATTATGCTCACACAGACAATATTACTGTTAAATCCATTTTATTTACTAAATGTTTAACTTAATAATACTTTTCATAAATAATTCATTAAAAAGCATTTAATACTAGCAATAAAAAAGTTACTTATTAAAGTAAATGAACATTTTTAACTATTTGAATACTACATTGTTTTTACATTTTCTACTATGAAATAGCCAATCTAATAAAGGCTTTTTATATATTTCCAAAGAAGAGTGCCTTGGATTTCCTTCTATTACATTTTGTTGAATTCCCAACCCCAAAGAGCACCTTCAAAAAACTTCCTTATGTTGAACTCCTTGAGCACCCTGGACATTTTTTCTTTTTGAACTACATTGTAATGTTTTGTAGGCTAATGCTAATGAAAAGTTACAAAAAGTTTCCAAAATTATGTGATAGTGACACAAAGTAGCCTATGAGCTCCCGACAAAAAGATGAACGTCGCCCTCTTGTGGATATTGAAGGAGTTGATCCTTTTTACTTTTTTCAATAACAATATGTTCAAAGATATAATACAGCGTATAGAATACAGAGCCACAACCATTTGATACCGAGTTGTTTGATGAGGAAAATCAAGCGTCTTTGTAGCGGAATTTAAAAAAAAGTATTTGTGAGATTATGGTCCTTAATTTTCCTTATTGCTGCCTTCGTTATCACAATATGCTATTATTTTCAAACATTTCACACTAGATGGCAGGCAAATGCAAGCTTTTTACAGTTGAAGTTTGATGAAACAGCTGTTGCTTTCTTTCAACTTTACACATATGTGACTGCTATAGCAATACATTGAAACCATTAGCCTATTTACTGAATGATCATTTCATAATAAATACATTTTTGTATAATGTATCCACGTGGTAGTTATGCCTTGGATGCTTAAGGGTGCTAAAACATGAACTTCCGTCACCACTGTTCAAATATTGTTCTTCCCAGACAGACTCGTGGTTTTAGGATCTAGAGATTTGATGTTCCCTCTTTGCAGTCTGAGTCCTTTGTTGTTTAAAGACATTGAAAAAAAGCACAAGTGAAATTACTTCCACTAACCTGTAATATCTGGTCTGTTTTCTCTGCCTTTTGGATCGAGACACTTCTGTGTCCATGGCAACTAGGCTCAGAGGGAATCATTTTTAGTCATGTTCCTCAATGGCACAAACATCGCACTTATTTAGCCCACAGGGGCAAGAGTGTGTACCCTGTCTGGGTCAAGTTGTCACTTTCGTAACAGGAGAAAATGGACTGTTAAAGCAAAAAGCTAATGAATCTGGAAAGAATACGGGACCCATCTTAGCATCCAAAGTAAATCCCACGTGAATCCCAGCAATTTTGAGTAGGCAGAGGTATTGCTGAATTTAGCCAAAGCGAATACTGTAGAGGCAGATACCTATAATATTTAAAATCCCCAATAACAAAAAAAGAGACATTTTAAATCCATCTTTGAATGAAACCAGCGCCTCAGAGGACTCTCATTACAGCAAACATCCCACATCAAAACCGGAACAGAAAGGGCTTTTTATGTAATCATCTTTATATCCTGGTGCTACAGTCACAGATATGACCTTTGTTTGTTTCATTCACTGTGTCTAAGGACACAGCATATTAATTAACGGGAAGGAGAGCAGCAATCTCTTCCTCTCACCTGGGCAACTGGACCGCACTCACATTTTCACGGAAATACAACACTTGTCCAATGCATGCGATTCTAAATATATGCACAAACATGCAGTGCACGAGAATAAAGTGTGCAGAAGTCAAGTAAGCAATACGTTATTTATTTGTGCAAAATAAGCTATTAATAACAATTTCTTTATTTATTGTATTATTATGTTACATTAAATTAAATTCTTCAGTGCTGCTCAAACATCATTCTGGAAACAACAACAAATGTATTTGAGCAAAATAAGCAAAACAAGCAACTTAATTATTTAATTTATTATTTAATTATTCATTTTAATGATCCCATTTTTTTTTACAGACCTGTTTTTAAGGGATAGTTCACCCAAAAATGAAAATTCTGTCATCATTTACTCCCCATCATGTTGTTTCAAACCTGTATGAGTTTCTTTCTTCTGCTGAACACAAGAAGAAGAATGTCAGAAGGCAAACAGTTGATGGACGCCATTGACTTCTATAGTTTTTTTTTTCTTCCATACTATGGAAGTCAATGGGTTCCATCAACTGTTTGGTTACCCATATTCTTCAAAATATATTTTGTGTTCTGCAGAAGAAAGACATTCAAGAAGAAGGAGGAAAAAAAATAGTCATCAATTACTGACCCTTGTGTCATTCCAAATCGTTCATTCAATGTGTATATGTGAATACAAGCCTAGATTCAATCTGTTCATCATATAAAGCAATCAAGTCTCTTCAGAAAATGTGGACTAAACCGTTCAATTCATATGGATGTTTTATGATCTCCTTATGACCTTTTTGAAGCGTCAAAGTGGTAATTGCGTGGACTGTCAGGGACAGATCTCTCAGATTTCTGTTTCGAAGATGAATAAAAGTCTTGCGGGTTTGGAACGAGATAAGGGCGAGTAATTGATGACAATTTTTTTCATTTTTGGGTGAACTAAGCCTTTAATAATAACTCACAAAGACATGAATAAATGGCTGATTTATTAAGCAGGAAGGTCATTAAAAGAAAAGTTCTGTCACCATTTACTCATCCACATGTCATTCCAAACCTGTATGACTTTCTTTATTATGTGGAACATAAAATATTATTTAAAATGTTGTTTTGGACCTCAATGAAGTTCTTTGTCTTCAGAACATCTCCTTTTGTGTTCCACAGAATAAAGAAAGTTTGGTTCGCCATGAGATGATGAGGCTATATAGTGATGCATTGTAAACGTTCTTTCGTGGGTGAACTGTCCCTTTAAAACCTTATGAACGAAAAAGGCGGTCTACAAATAGCCTTTCAGTAATTATCTGTGGTTGCTGGAAGCAAGAAACAAGGAGTCCATGGATCAGCAGGGGAGTCACCATAGGGGAGCCACTTTGTGACACCTAGTAAAGAAACGGCCATAAAGTCGCTCTTGGTCAGATGGATGAGTTGAATCTTGGGCTCCATAAGATAAACACAGTCAGATTGCTCTTTTCGAGTCAAGCTTCTTCATATCCCAGAGGTTTTCAGGCCCATTATTTATTCATGGTCCTGCACACTTTTGTTTTTCCTCTCTAAATATTCTCGAAAGAACTTTAAATGCTGTCGAAATTTCTTAGAAAAAGATGTTTTTGACTCATCAATGTTATTTGTTTGTCGTGAGCGCGATGGAGACGAAATTGCTGATAATAAAGGCCGTGTATTGATGGTAATTCAGAGTAGTATAAGACTTGTTCCAGCTCTGAATGACTCAAGCAGTGACTCATGCATGGACTCGTTTGCACAGGACTTCACCATGGCAAATGTTAAAGCATCAATATCTCTCTTTTTTACCATTGGGTTGAAATATCATATTTACCTAACTACAGAAAATTACTATCAATTAATCATGCAAACTGCTCTTTGCAACTTTCACAAAGTAGCCCAACATTTGAAAAAAAAAAAAAGACAATAACGGCAGTATAAATTATATTCAGTCTCTCAATTTTCATATTAAATTTTTTTGAGATATGCCAAGCTAATAATAATGATATAGACATTGCAAATCTCTGTTCTAACAGGTCACCACTGACCAAAATGTAAGCTGAAGGATAATGGCAAAGCAGATAAGGATGTTTGGATAATGAAATTGAGAAGCTAATCTCTTAATGCTACATGTATGCACCCTTTCTCTTCCTGATGAAAGCGAGACAGAAGTGTCCTTGTACAGTACGTGAAAAGCCATTTTATTTTGGGTGCACAGAGAACACCTAGCAACAAATATACCAGACAGAGTTGTCTGTTGATAACAATAACAAACACACACTGATAACACAAGAACATTTATGTTTATAATTATTATAATTATTTATAATCTATCCATCCATCCATCCATCCATCCATCCATCCATCCATCCATCCATCCATCCATCATCTATCTATCTATCTATCTATCTATCTATCTATCTATCTATCTATCTATCTATCTATCTATCTATCTATCTATCTATCTATCTATCTATCTATCTGTCTATCTGTCTGTCTGTCTGTCTGTCTGTCTGTCTGTCTGTCTGTCTGTCTGTCTGTCTGTCTGTCTGTCTATGTATGTTTATATAAGCTCAACCTATAACCCATGCATGAAAAAAAAAAAAAAAAAATGAAATGTACAAAATGTGTAATTTCCCTTCAAAAACTATATGGTTTATAGTGATAACAAGCAATGTCACCGTTTCTCCAGTGTCTTTGGTGCTAATTCCGCTGTACTTTTTTTCATATTCTTTGTTCATAAGTCTCCTTGACTTCTTTTGCTCAAAACGGCATAATACTTTTGTGATAATAATGATTTGTCCTTTGAAATAAATGAGGTCGACAGACAGCCTCTCAGACAGTCCATCTCCTCTGCTCCGCTCCTCTGTGTAATTACATCATTTCTGATGATGTGAAAGAATAAAGAATAAAACTGTCTACATACTTACGGAACATAAAGCTGTAGGGGCTGGTGGTGAGATTTATAAGTCTGATCCTTTATTCATTATTCGCTTTAATAACTTTCAATCTGTTTGTCTTGAAGTTACACTGTCTTAAGAGAAACTCAAATTAAATGCATGAAATAGAATCTGTCCCTGGAGCTTTAAAACACAATAAGCCGCCAAAAAGTCATCTCACTTATCTGCCTAATTGCCACATTGAAAACAAAATAAAAATGAAAAATCCATACAATATTGACAAATTAATTAATCCAAGTCGTTTTCATGTAAATTAAAGGAATTCGATATCTTTGTACGGTGGCGTTTGGTGCCTCTACTTCTGAGAGGAGTTTTCATGCCGTCGAGATGGGCTAAACCAAATCACTCCTCATGTTCATTCAGCCTGAGTTATGCAAACTGACAGATCTGCAAGATAAATATAATTATGCGTACAGAAGGACTCGCATTAGACCACCTGTTCCAATATCATATCACTCATTAGATCAGTTGTCCAGCACTCCAACAAATGACATTCAGATAGAAGCTGTAAATCATACTGTGTAAGAGCTGAGGGGAATTTACAGAGGTCTCTTTCACGTGGGCATGGGCTCAGATTTGAAATGAAATCAAAAATATCAATTTTTTTATAGAATTGTGAAGCATTTATTATAAATGATTTATCCGTGCCAATCTTTTTTTTTTATTATTCATGTGTCCTAGTAAACGTTCATTAAAGTTACTTCCCCTCTCCATCTCTTCTTCTCTGATGACGTGTTTAGTGAGACTTGAGACATGAGATCACAGCAATAGCAAACCACAACTATCCAGTCAATTCCCGATGGATATAATCAAGATCCTCCCTACATTTTTTTCTTCTTCAAGAAGCCGTTTCACTCAGACATACGTCACAATATGGAAGACAATCACAACTTCTGTTTCATGCTGACTTTAACACTTTTGTGACTACATCTGAAAGCTGAAACTGATACCTCTGCAAATGGTATTCAGAGATTTTTGGAAAAAGCACATCCAAATTCAATGTTGTGCAACATCTTGTTTATGCATTCAACTGAATGGGGTTTAAAAGCAATTAATTTAAACAAAGTAAATGACACACGCACAACATTGCTAACATGTAAAAAAAATTTTTTATATATATATATTTTCTGTTCAGGACATTTTTTCACAAATAAAGAAATTGCTAAATAAAAATGACTGTAAACACAGTAACCAATAATGCGCTCAAAAATCTGTGCACATTGGGAATCACAATTTTGCGCTGTCAAAATAAAAGTTCAACTAAAAGTCCTGCCAATCGATCAAAAATAAAAACTTGCCAGATATGATTATTAACAATGGCAAATATCAGCTGATATATTGACCTTGGAGATACAGCACTGAAATTGACCACTACCTATGGTATATCACACAACCCTGTGTAGTTTGGCAGTTAATAATCATATACAACAAACTGTCTGTTTCGACACTGACTAGACAGCAAGACAGTTACCTTAGGTTTCAGACACAGTTTCGTCATTGATGTTGGAGTCCAATCTGTGTAGATTTGTCATCAATCATCCACAAGCATCCAAACGAAATGCCTTGTAACATTTGAATGAGTTACGGTACTGTGCTGATGATTCTTACTCAACTTTGAATATGAATGGCATGATTAATTACAGTATCCGTAAAAACAGAGCAGCTTTTAATTCTAGTATCAGCCTGGAAGCAGGCGATATGGGGCTCAGTTTGATAAGAAATACACTTGATAGTGATTTTCTGCAGAGAGTGTTTGTAAAGCCTATAATCCCCTTTAGACATCCCACATTCTCCTAAAGAAAACAATGTGAATAAAAACAACATCCGACATGAGGGTCCTGTGCAAACATTTGTAGTGTTTAATGACCGAAGCCGATTATGTAACAGCGTTGGACGCTGTTTGGCTCAGGTGCTGGCGGGGGGTATGGCAAGGAGACGATTGCCTGTCAGTATTATATAATTACTTTAACAAAAGATCATTATATCCTGCTCAAATGCTCATTTGAAGTTGTGTCAACATAGCAACCACCTTGAAGGTTAACCGTTACATAATGATGGTTCTGGCTCACCTGTAAAGGCCACAGATCCAGCTCGCTGTTGCATGCATATGAGCCAGAAACACTGAACTCATTGAAACCATTACATTTCTACCATTTAAAAGGTTTGGGCACAATCCCAAGTTTAAATATACAACTGTTAATCAGCAGAACTGGGAAAAAACATGGACTAAACAATATCAACAAAAGGCCAATGTAAAAGTATGCAATGCAGTTATGCAACAATGCCGAAATTGCAATAAAGTATGCAAAAAAAGTGCATAAGGAATGCACTGATATTACAAATCTGTATGTAAATGAAATATCTTGTTCAGTCATGAAACTTTAGAAGGTGCAGGTTGATAGATCCTTTACAGGCAAACTACAAGCATCACTTCATTACCGCATGGCACAAGCTGATTGGCCTCTGCTGATCCTGCCGCCAATAAGACTGCTTGCTCAACATTTAAATAGTCAGGTTCATTGTTTGCTGTAAGCTATTAGTGCAGCGTGCTATCAGAGTTCCTCTGAAAGCCTCCACCTCCCCCAGCTCCACCTGCCTAGATCTGCTACGGGGGTCGTGTATGTCCATTTATGCAGCAGCAGCGCATAAATGGCACAAAAGCGTGTCTGCGTATCTAGCAGTAGCAAATTCATATTTGCTCTCCAGAAGCATCTGCAATCATCAGCAGTAGACCAAATAACATTGTCATTTTAAATAACATGCTAAAAGTATTCCCATAGTTGTTATGATTGAACTATTAATACAAACTATTTTTTAAAATAAATAAATAATTATTTTTTATGTTAGTGACTAATAAATATGTTATTAAATTATGGGTAATTTATGTATGCTATATTGTACAGCAGCAGCGATTTATTTACAGAGGCCACAAAAAAAGTGCACTTTTTTTGCACTTCAGCTCTTTATTTGTGGCCTCTGTAAATAAATCTCGTGAGCTTTTTGGCCGATATTCGTGTGCGGATCTTCCTTCTTTTTGATCCGCCTTTGGATCTTTGCACCGCTAAAAGTTTTTACTCATCAGTTTAGGACTAATGTTTGGCGCCACACCTGTCCATCCCCTTGCTTTAGTTAAAACAGCTCAAACATGCAATTTAATCTGGGACTATAGGCTTAAGCCTTGTCTGTGAAAACTGGGGATAGAGTAGCTTTAATTATCTTTTGACTACAGCTGATGAGCTGAAGATCCCGTTTCAAAGGTATGTTTACCCTGTAAAAAAACATGCTGTGAAATGATTGCAACTCTTAGAAGGGGCAATTTGCATGTTCAAGGTTAGGATTTGATTATCCAGATTTAAAAGGCAATTCTGAAGGAAATTGGTTTGCTTTGAAGCACAATTGATCATTTATGCTTTGAATAAAAAACATCAAATTTGTGATTCTGTGAGGAAGCAGAGAAGATCGTACACAGAAAGGCATATTAAGCCATGCTTACGGCTTGTAAATTGATTCAACATTCAACATAAACCATCACTTTGCAAACTGAATATTTTTAATAAATAATATTTATCTCTAGAACTATCCATATGGTTGACCTCAAACAGCTGATAGTACTCAAACGAAGAGATGTTCTTGTAAGGGGAAGCAAGTACTTGTAATCTCAAAGTCAACCATACCACAAGACAAGACTGTTGTCTAGCGGGAAAAGGTCATCCATGTGCACGATCGTCAGCGGCTATGCTAATACCGCGCCAAATGCTTTGAGGTCTTACCCAACAAGAACTTCATAAAGGTCAGGCTATGTCTAGACATCCTCAGCATTTCGTCGTCTTAACCAAATGCCAGCAAAACAAAAAATTTTTTTGATACAAATTATGACAACATCAAAACATACAAATAAAAAAGGAAGATGAAAATCGAATTACTCTTTGGTCATGTAAGACATCTTCAAAAGGAGATAGTCTTCATGAGCTCAGAGCAGTTTCATAAATTGATTTAAAATAAAATAATGCTACTATAGTCTTCTAAGATATTGATTGGTTGATTGATTGATTGGTTGATTGATTGATTGATTGATTGATTGATTGATTGATTGATTGATTGATTGATTGATTGATTGATTGATTGATTGATGATCGATATCCTGATTCATTATCTAAATTGCTCAAAGGTTTGTCAGGCATTGCCTTTATACTGTAGTAAAAATATTTAGTAGTGCATTGCACTAACTGAAACTGATGTCAGGGTATACTTTCCTACAGTGATCATCAAGTGGAAAGTCACTCATTTCCCAAGCAAATGTTCAAGGTTTTAAGCATTTACATCTGCACACAAAGAACCACACTTGATTGAAGAGGAGTGACAGAAGGCTTGAAGTGCTTTTGTTCCTTGTGTTGCTGAAAATGGTAATGACTTCAACCCTCAGTCTGTCTGCCCTGCACTGCAATCTCTGAACATCTGAACCATAAATCTTTTTGAGGAATATGCTATTGACCTCTAAATGAATTTCATAGCTTGACCTAATGGCAAATTGAAATCTTAAGTGTCTCAGTATACTCAATTATACTTAAGAAATCTCAGTATACACAGTATATACATTGTATTCTTTGTATATTTGCGTTGTTGGTGTGGTGGATTTTTTAATAAATACGATTTTTTTAGAACTAACCATTATAAAAATCTGACTTTAACCTGTGTTAAAGTTTTACCTGACTTCTCCTTTGGGTCTAACATTATGACAAACTTTTACCTGACTTCCAACAATATAACAATATTGTTAAAATAGTATAAAAGAGGTCTAACAATATAACAAACTAAATATTACTACTTCTTCTAGGTCTTACTAACCTTTTGACAAAGGTTGAACACAATGTTTCAAAAACGTTATGTTCTTTGCCTGTATTATGTCATGATATATTGAGTAAACAATATTTTTTTTGGATGATTTTACTTATGCCAGTAACAGAGGGTAAAGAAGGGAGGGGCTTGCTTTACCAATTGAACCAATCATATTGATAGAAGGTGACATGTTAGTCACGCTGATCTTATTTTGATGTGTCTGTCTTTATCCTATAAAACCTGATGTATTCTTCTGCTTGGGTGAGATTCTCCGAGAAATTGCTTGAGTACTCTCCCGGCCGTGATTAAAGCATTTAAAGGACATTTGCTAAAGTCTGTCTGTTAATTTCTGCTGCGCATCAGGCGAGTTAGTTTAGAGAAATAGACTATATATAGGGAACGTCGAATTGGAGACGACCCAGGTAGACTATATATAAAAACTACGTTTTGGAGACGTTAGGGAACGTCGATTTGGAGACGACCCAGGTAGACTTAAAGTAGGAGCGAGATAGGGAAAAATCTACCACATTGGTAAACACTGTGATTGCAAAGGTCAAGCTGCTGCTTCACTTCAGGAAGGAAGTATTAATTTCTGTTTGGGTGAACTAGTAGACTTCTAAGGTGATGTACGTTTTTTTTAATGAAAAATACTTTCTTCTATTCTAGATTAATGCCATTGAAATCATTCTTTATAAATGTGGCTGATCCTTGACGCGATCACGGGCAGCAGCAAAACGTTGATTCTGTGCGAATTTGAATATTTGATCTAATATTTTATGTTTTTTTAAATGTTGTATATTTGAGTAGCAAATGAGAATCGCTAAAATGATTGACTATATTTTGAGACAAAGGTCTTCTTGATGATTTTCAGTTGTGTTCAAGCTAATTAAAGCAACATTTTTTCAATAACAGAAGAATATGAAAAATGATGGTATGTGGGGTAAAAGCACACCTGCTGTTGTGGCTAAAGGCATAATAATGAACTTTTCCATTTGTTGACATGACATGGTTACAATCATATGGTAAATATCATATTTTAAGTTGGGTGTCTACATTCGAGATAATCACCATATTTATAACGAAACTGTCACATTTAAAAATATGATATTAATCATATCATATAATAAAATATTATTTATTGTTGCTAATGTAAATCTATATTCAACTATTATGGGATC
This sequence comes from Phoxinus phoxinus, assembly GCF_949152265.1. NCBI lineage: Eukaryota > Metazoa > Chordata > Actinopteri > Cypriniformes > Leuciscidae > Phoxinus > Phoxinus phoxinus. The sequence continues at coordinate 7,388,698 of NC_136884.1, forward strand.
TTCAATGCTTTCAGAATCTCTACTTTTCAAAATAATTTTGTTTATTTATTGTTTTGAATATATTTTGATATTAACAAATGTTAATGGCAGTATATTTTTTTTTAACAAAAATGAATACTTTTATGTATTAAAACAAACAGAAAATAGTACAAACTTTGCTAAAGTGATTGTTTTGAACAAGAATTAACTTAGACATTGTTAAAACATTATTTTAGCTATAAATAATGCATTTGCCCCATGCGAGACTCTTACTCCATGTGCACTCTAAAAAATGCTGGGTTGTTTCAACCCAATTTTGGGTAAAATATGGACAAACCCAGCCGTTTGGTTAAATTTTTACATTACATTTTTAACCCAAACTTTGGGTTTGTCCATATTTTAGTTTGAGTGTGTGGAGTAAAAAGCCCACCTTATATATTTATAAGATTTTAAACCATTTATTACAGTTTTTTTCAGTCGCTAACAAGCGTTTGTCCAGCCAGTTGTCACATTTTCAAAACTCTAAACACAATTAGCACAGCATCGGTCTTTTGTGGCCATACCATTCACACATTTCATGTCGTTTTCAAACAATATGGAGTCAGTGAACACATTTCCATAATGCTTACATTTTCTTAACAGACAAGCTATACCTCCCAACAAAACTATGGATTGTTTTTGTAGTATTTACGAATGTTAACACACAACATCCCACAATAGCAAAAACAATATTCCAAACATTAGATACAGTATAAAAACCTCTGCATCTGCAATGATCAGTTCAAAAACAATATATCTCAGCTGATAATAAACAAACAATTGAATAATTGACACAGAGCTGATTTATGTTGGGTAAATTGTGCCAACCACAGCTGATTCCAGTCTGGCTTAGACTGGCTTAGAGTGGCAGGGGTTATATTTTTCTATTACATTGACACTTATACAGTAAAAGGAGGAGAAGGGAGAAGAGCAGGCCCAGTGAGAGATGCAGTGAGCCAGTGGACCCTATAATACCGAGCGCATCCTTGCCTTTCTCAATGATCTCCACCAGCGCCTGGGTCCAGAGTAGCGCCTGGTTCTCATGAAAACATGAGGACCTTTGTAAGTACCTGGGACAATGTGGCTTTCCATCATTCACAAGCAATAACAACATGGTTTGAAGTCCACCCAAGACTGGTAAGTCTCTTCCTTCCACCGTATTCACCTTTCCTCAACCCCATAGAGGAGTTATTTTCTGCATGGAGGTGGAAGGTTTATGACCATCAGCCACATGACCAGATGTCCCTCCTTGAAGCCATGGATGCTGGTGCAGGGACATCACAGTTCATGATTGCATCACCTTGGATAATATCAGATGTGATGTTGATGAAAACATGTGGCCTAACCCTGAAGATCGCAGAGATTAGATACAGTAATTTTTTTTTTTTTGGGGTTCAGAATGCTCTTGTGTATTTCATGGATATTTTGTTCACTGTAAGCAATACTGTAAAACTTTTTCTGTTCTATCAAACCGTGTTTCTACTGTACCTCCTGTAGTAAACAGTAAAGGATTTGCTTTTACTGGAATGCTTTTGAATGTGAACATTACTACATGTGGACATACAGTTCCCAACCAAGAAACATAAAACTCTATGCAGTTTTTGTAATGTCAAGAATAGCCAGTATTTTGAAACCTGGTGTACTTTGATTGACTGCATGTACATTGCGAAGTGAAAACAAGTGTTATTCTTTGACAGAATAATTTCATTTTGAGTCAGATTTCCAGTGTTTTGGTAAAGTTAGTGAGTGCAGAGAAAGATGTGTTCTATTTTGAAATGAAAAGTTAGTATATATTTAACAAAATGTGTTTTTGAGAAGAAAATTATCCATTTGGCCAATTGTGTTTTGTAGGTGTGAGTCTGTGTTAAGAGTTTAGAAAAAGTATCTGAAGTATGGTTAAGCGCTTGTTAGCGATTGAAAAAAACTGTAAACAAAATACACCACTTTTTTATTTTTACACAAACTCTGTTGCTCCTGTGTATGAGGACAGAATGTTTTTCAGGGTTTTCATTATACTCGCGTCAAGTAAAATGTTTGTTTTAATCATCCATGTAAAAAAAAGTTTGTGTAGCCTTTACAACTTTTACGTTTCAAAACTCTAATTAAGTTTTGTAACTAATTATTAATAATGTTGCTTTGTACACACCATGTCAACCACTGGAAATGGTGGAACATCATTTTGCAAACTGTTTTTCACAGAGGAGAACAAAACCCAGCTTTTTGAAGTAAATAATACATTTCAAGGCCATTAGAAAGACTTTATTAGCTCTGCAGCGTGCAAGCCTGTTTACGAGGAGAGAGAGCACACAGTGACTGCGCCACTGAAACCTTTTCAATATCCCTTCTGTCCTTCATTACTCTTAGAAAAACACTCAAACTGACAGACACCAGGACGAACACACACACACACACACACACACACACACACACACACACACACACACACACACACACACACACACACACACACACACACACACACACGCACACTTTTTTTCCTGTTCTTTCTAGTAATGATTTCTTTTCTCTTTTTTTGTTCTTTGTAATCTCTCGCCTGCTTCAAGTCCCCTAACACACACACACCTCTTTTAATCTCCATCCTCGGGAGATTTCTACTTTTTACACTTGGTTTAATGTTTGAAAGGTTGCAAAGTATGATTTTTGGCAACTCATTTCACACTTTTCTCCCATCTTGGCCTTCTGTGCGAGCGAACAGCTTTAACAAGGAAGGTACCATATGAAGTGCACATTCACAGAACCATTCAGGACCTACTGTGCATCCAGCACCAGCTACAGATAAATCCTGGCAAGACACCTAAACCTGCTGAGTCCTACAACATATCCCGAGGACAAAGATGGATGTCCGCTCTTGGTTTTCTAAAGGCACAATTGTGGCCATATTTGGCACTCAAGGCAACACTGAGACAACAGCAGTTTGTCGGAAGCAAACCCTTTAAATCTAAGAGAAATATTGCATACCTGATTTTTGCATTCTTTTCTGCACTTAAATGTGGAATGGATTTAAAATGGGTAAAAAGTGGTAGGTGAAAGCTTAATGAAATCAATAAAAAACACACAAAATAGCTGGGAAATGTGAAAAACTGAAGGACAAGTCCTATGCTTGTAGATTTCCATGCAGGCCTGCCTCAAACACGCATATAAATGCAAAGACAAATAAAGAGAACACAGCAATTAAATGCTGAAATAGAAACCCCGTTTGGCCTGACCAGATGTTTCTCTGCTGGATGTAAGAATTAAGCGCTCGGATCTGAATCTTAGAGGTCACTTCCAAATATCCAATCAGAACTATTACATCATGAAACTAAGAAGAAGAAGAAAAACAAGACTGTTTACCTATCGTATAAAAAGCATACGCACATCTAAGACAAATTGTTTAGACATCAGCAATATCAGCAAGAAAAAAATATTGTATCTAGAAATTAAAGTTGTCACATCAGAGTAGTTTCTACAGCGAAAGCGTATTATCCTGTCACATGTTGTATCATTACACAGAGTCTCATCTGCCCCCTGCTTCTCCTGCGTTGATATTGTACTGTAGATCTCAGCTGCCGTAATGGGTTTCACAGACAGATTCACGTATGAGAACTAGTCTGCTATTAGCATCTGACCTCAATCAGCTGTAATAGCTCTGAAGGCTGAACTGCAGCTTTGCAGCAGAGCAGCTCAATGACCAATTAAAACAAAAGTAGAAACCTATTACTTTAGTTACAGGGGTCCAAAGGGGACAATCCCTGCTCCCGTTGACCCGCAAAGGCCAGAATTGGTATCTCTGTGGTATACAAGTGAATAGACCCCATTTATATACTTAAATGCAGTAAAATCGGAATGAATTGTCCTCGATATCCCACAAAAACACTAGTTCTGCCACCTCTAGCCTCACAAACCGGATGGGTGTTTGTCAAGCAATCAGGAAGTGCTGAGGGAGAGGCAGCCAATCATGGAAGGGCTCTGAGAGAAACCATAGGTTATCCGCAAGACGGTCAGCAGTGTGAATTGATTTAGGGGTGGACTGGAGGTTAATTAAAAAGACGAGACAAGGGCAGAGAGAAGAGAGAGAAAGAAGATGTCTGTGTGTGTGTTTGTGTGACTGACATTATGCTGGCAGGACTATCAGACCGGTTGGCAGTGAGAAGGGTACAAACAGACCTACAAAATATTTGCCCATGCCCATTCTCTGAATGATTCTTCGAAGGCAGAATATTTGGCTTGAAACTCCTGCAGTAGTTAAGTTTTTTTTATTCATTTGTATAGGGACACAAAAGCATGAAGAAAAAAAAAGAAAAAAGATGCATTGTTATAGCAGTTTACTATACACACTCACACACGGTTTCTCTATCTTTGTGGGGACTATCCATAGGCGTAATGCTTTTTATACTGTACAAACTGTATATTCTCTACCCTTACACTAACCCTACCCCTAAACCTATCCATTACACAAAACTTTCTGCATTTTTACATTTTCAACAACAAAAAAAGTAGTATTTTTATTAATCCATTTCCCTTGTGAAAACCGCTGCATGGTCCCCACAATGTGATTCCAGGTTTTACCATCCTTGTGGGGACTACTAGTAATATAAACATACACACACACACACGCGCGTGCACGCACGCATACACACAATTATTCTTTTTACTTTTTAAACCAAACGTGTTATTCATTAGCTTGATCCATGAAAGAATGAACTTTTACATAGATCCTAAAATGTGAGGAAAGTTATAATGAAAGGTTTCTAAGCGCCAAGAGACACACAAAATAATATTAATAGCCAGAAAAATTTCCCTAATACCCGAATCGTTTTGCTAGATGGCTTAAGACGGGCCTGAATCATTAGCATGCGCTTAATTCCTGCTGCTTTAATGAGTTTCAACAAATGAACTGAAAAATACAAATGTGTTCAAAATCATAATGTGTTCTTGTTCAAATGCTTTTTAGAACACTTTGTGCCATCCCCATTTTAAGAAACAAAGCACATATTGTCCAGTGCCAATAAATGATGACAATGTGGGGCCAAGAACACAAGCTTAAGCTCACCTGTTGTGAATCTGGTCTTGTTTTGAATGGCCTTCTGCAGAGGGTTGTAACAGTTTAGATCATGTTGTGTGCACGGGCATTGATTTCAGCTGATTGGATCAATTGAATGAAGCCACTGCCACTTTGTCTTCATCGCAGGAGACCCAGAGGGACAGCTGTGTTTGTGTGTTACTCTACTGTAGAAGCTGGCATTCCCTTTTCCAGCATGTCAGTCAAGCTGAATGTCAACATCTGAATGTGGACGTCTCGTGGTTATTGACTCGGGTATCCTGAGCACACTGGAGCGTAACCTCAGACTTCGATACTTATTACCTGTCAGTCAGCGGCTGCTTTCTTCTTCAATGCTTGATTTGGTTTTATTTGGCCACTGCGGTCAGCTACTAGACTTCTGTTTCCATTCGTCTTTGTTTTCTTCTGCCACTGAACTCTCTGTAGGGTCACTGGATGTGTAAGCCATCTCAGGGCAGAGAGTCTAACGCTGCTGGTGAACAGTGAGAGCTTTTAAGACAAAGTACTGCAATTAAAGTGTAAATGTGCTGCAAAGAGGGATGCATTTTTATTTAATTATGGATTTCAAAAACATTTTTGTGGAAAATCATATGCATATATGCCATTTCGCAAATAAGGTAGTTAATGTGATGATGATGTAACGGATGTGATTGGGACTATTAAGGGTAAAGTTTAGCTATACTCTAACGTTTATTTATTTATTTTAATTCAGTAAGGATGCATTAAAGGATAGTAAAGACTTTTACAAAAACGACCGTAAATGCTGTAAACTTTTGAATAATCCTGGAAAAGCGTTTTACGGTTTGTCGGTTTCCACAAAAATATTAAGCAGCACAAATGTCTTTAACTTTGATAATAATAAGAAATGTTTCTTGAGCATTGAATCAGCATTTTAAAATGATTCCTGAAGGATCATGTGACACTGAAGACTGGAGTAATGATGCATGAAAATTCAGCATTGCATCACAAGAACAGATTACATTTTGAAATATTTTCAAATAGAAAACAATTCATTTCAATTGCAATAATATGTCAGAATATTCATGTTTTACTGTATTTTTGATCAAATAAATTCATCTGGTGCGCATAAGACTTTTTTCAAAATCAAAAAATAAACTATGCATTACTTTTTTTTCCCAAATAATATTGCTTTACCAGTGCTAAACATTTTCAAAGAATGCTAAAAAATGTTTTTACTTCATTTGTTTTTTCAGTGTTAACTTTTCTTGACAGTACTACATTTTCGAGGCCAGTTCATGCATACATTTTAGACGTTAGGCCATTTTTAATTTTAAAAAAAGAGAAAGAAAATATAGCAGTTTTCTTTTAAACTAATATCCATGATTTAACAATTCCCGTGTTTTAAAGTGAAGTGAAACTGGCTTGTAGATAATGAGGTTAAGCAAGGCTAACTCTGTAGCCACCAATGAAGACATGAGAAAAAACAAGACCCTGGTGATGTCAAAAGCACTGTAGTATCTCCCATATAGCATGTCAAAAGGTATTATGCCGCTTTCCACTTCACATTTCCTGCAACCCATGCCACCGACCCTGTCTCTGTCAATCTCGCCGGCGGTGGAGCGCTGGCATGTTTCTTCCTGCTGTGCTTGATCATGATGGCAGATCGCTTATGCAACCCATGATGCACGGCCACGCTGCTGCTACTGCTGCTGTCAGCCAGGAAATCAATTTGCCTGGTGTTCCTGCTAACTAGCCCGTCATCTCAGCGCCGCTGCCGTCCTTTGGTGTTCCGTTCAAAAAACTATTTTTTGGCTCCCTTCAATCAGACTTGATGCTAAAGATTGTTGTGTAGGTGTATCTGATTTGCTAAACCTAGACATTTGGATTCTCTTAAACCGTTCGACACATATTTTGTGTGAAAGAGACACCACAGGCATTAAAGTGCCACCAATCGATCTGGGCAGACCCTACAGGGCAATGGCATAGATTTGGCCACCTGCTTGCTGACTGACTCAAAGCAGGTGAGAGACGCACGCAGCAGGTGAGCAAGAGCGTTGCGAGACCAAACACGCAAATAGAAGTCGTCGCTTGAGTTTAGGAACCTTGTTCATGACATTTATTTGACCCCAGGCTGAGTATTACTGGCCGTGGTGACCTTTACTTTGTGGCCTGAAGGATAAGATTTTCATCTTTCATTATGTGACAGCTCCCCGGTGAGATTTAAACCTCTTTTGACATGCAGTGTCTGCCCTTTACATGCACCATTTGCATAGAACTTGTATCTTGCTAAGCTCCCTGACTAATCAGAAAATCACAGCATTGTTCCCACTTAATTTTTTTTAACTTAGTAATACTTTTGACCAATAAGTAAATAATGATGTACTCACATGAGACGAAACCTTGAGTCATCAGTGGCTTTCATTCCATTCCCTCATTCGTAGGCCTCCATTTTGAGATCACATAGTAAAAAAACAAACAAACAAAAAAACACTTAGGACAAAATGTTCCGGAATTATCGTCTTTTAATCACAACAGCCTCTTACAGGAACTTTTTGTAACTTCTTGATAAGAGAAATGGCTTAAAATGTAAAAAAAAAAAAAAAATCTAAAAGGTCAGTTTTCAAATATCATTCCGTAGATATTTTTTCATATTAATTGTTTTTGTTCATTGAAATAAAATAAAATATAAGTATTAGATGAAAAAAAGGACGTATAAAACATTGCCTTGGCAGCTTACTGGAAAATAAAGCTAAATAGAAATATTTGGGGGGGGGGGAAACTAATAAAAATGACAAAAGCACATTCAATTTCTAAAATTAAAATGAAAACTGAAAATATAAAAATAAAAGCTAACTAAAAAATATTAACAAATACCATAAGTGAGGAATAACTGACGACATGCTGTTGAATTATTGAAAAATAATACGCACCCGAGGTGGTAATGCATTATTTTTTAACAGGCCTGGAGCAACTTCATAGCAAAAAGTTTACACTTTTTTTCAATAGTTCACTTTAGACATTCTACTAACTCTATAACTTTGCAACTACATGCCAACTAACTCTCATTAGAGTTTTAGTAGACTGTTAGGTCAGGGTTAGAATAAGTTGACATGTAGTTGCAAAGTTATTTATAGTTAGTAGAATATCTAAAGTGGACTATTGAAATAAAGTGTTAGACACAAAAATACTAACATTAACATTTATTTAGGTCAAATCATGATTTAGCCGGCATACTAAGGGTTAGAACTCTTTTTTCTCCACCCCCTCAGTGGAAACGTCTGTTTTACATGATCTTGACATAATACACAGATGATCAGCACGATTCACCAGGTGTGTCGGCACCATTCACAGTCCTGCTCTATTATTCATGTCAGTGTTCCGGAGTATTCGGTGCTCAAGGGGAGAAATCAATTAACCTTTAGGGCGATAGGAGAGACACCGCCCAGCTTGAGAAATGGAAATGAATCCAAAGGTTAGAGGGGTGAAACCCTCTGGCACAGTCACCGTCATGCTCTTTCATGTTTGCATGTGTTTGTGATTCATCTGTGTGACAAAAACAAAAATGAGTATCACAAATCATGCCACTCACTAATTTCTATAATTGCTTTCCCTGTGCTTCATCCACATTGCAACACATCATTAAAAAAATAATAATTTGTTAATATGCAATATGTTTTCTTGGAGGAGCAGAAGCTCTATGCATATTGTTCCTGCACTAGACATAAGGCAGCTTGTAAAGTAAATATCTTGCAGCTTAAAAACACCTTGAAAAGAGGCCATTTTCTGCTTGGCTGTAATGAATAACATCTGTCTATGGGTTCACCACCCCTGTTTTGAATATTAGAGGGTAGCCAAAAGCCAGGACAAACGCTGTTTATGTAGGTTGATGCGGGATGTATGCAAAAGCAGTTTTGATCCACTAATGTGAGGAACTTGGGGAGGAGGCTGGCTGATGGAGAGTAAAACTCTGCTAGACTTGGCATGATAACAAAGAAAGTAGAATGTGACCAAGTTAAACACAAGCCAAATGAAAAGAGACCATGATTGCACTCACCCGAGAATTAATTATACAATGGCCCCCACAGCTACACTATCAGTAAAATGCAGAAAAACAACTTGTCTATGGGGCAGAACCCTCAGAGGTACACCTTTGTACCTTATCTGCCTCTAAAGGGTGCATATTAGTATTACCATACCTAGTAGCTGATGTGCACACTTTAGGGGTAGATAAGGTGCAAGTCTTTGAGGGTACTGCTATAGGGATAAGTTGTTGTACACCTCAATATATTTTTTACTGACAGCATATTTGGTCACTTAAGCTACAGTATATAATATCTTATTAATAATAAATATGATTTTATATAGCAAACAAACAAATTAATACATTTGAGCCTGAAATGAAATGCAGAGCTATACTCATTTGTTGTTTTTATAAAGCTCAGCTTTTAAAGTCTGATTTATATAGAGAACAAAAAAAAATGAGAAAGAAAGATTGGGAGTTTCACTCACGTTTCACTTTAAAACAGTACTATTTAAAAATATAATAATAAATAATAATAAAGCATTTTACAATTTTATCATATTTGGGTTAATTGGATAGTGGAGTGCAGTGCGATAATTTAATTGTAGTGCTTTGCTGTTAGAGACAATGCTCTATTGTTAGAGAATTTACAGCTAAATTCTTGAACATTTTTTTTGCCTGCAAATGCCACAGTTTGATATTTCGTTATCCAATCCAATGACAGACATACATTTTTTTTTAGTGTGGTTTAAGTGGCTTAAAGAATGGAGCATTCACTAAACTGCACGTAAAAGCTTCACTTTGGAATAAGCATTGTCACAGCATTTTCATATTTCAAACATTTCTGGAGCCATTTGTTGTTCAAAAGTGCCATTTCATGTTTAAAATATGAAAATGCTGTGACAATGCTTATTGTAGCCATTATCCAGCTATAGTCCCATTCAGGTTTATTCTGTTTCACTATGGGCTTAAGTGTGTGCTAAGGAGCTCTTGACATTATGTCGGATTTGAGGCGGTAATCATACTGTGGATAAATCAGATGACTTTTTGGCACTGCTAAAATAAAGATTTGATCCATTGAGTAGATGTATCTATGCGAATGAATACTAAAGCGCTGTATTTCCTCTCTGACTCACTTTAGCCAAATGACATGACCATGGAAAGGGTTGCTTTTAACCACATAATTTAGTCATTTGATTCACAGTTTAATGAGAACAAATAAAGTTTGGGTCTTTACATTACTAGTGGCACACTGACAGAATTAATAAATGCAATTGATATCCTATGAAGGCCTTTAGCATGTGAATAGCAGTTAGCTTGTCATAAAAGCACATCATTTCATAATAAAAACCTGACCCTTATTCATGAAACCCACTGAATTTAATTCAACTATCTACATAAGACCTTAATTATGAATGAAATGTACAAAAAGTCATTGCCTTTGTTTTTTTAAAGGGGATGTGAGAATTTTCATGTATTAATCACTTTTTATAGCCAATGTGTGAACAGCTTGTAAAAAACAAGACCTTTGCCAACTTCTCAGGTTGTCTGTGGAAGCCTGTATATTGATTTTTACGTAAAGGACGTTTTTGCCAGGAACATCAAAAGGATGTGACATTTACGCACACACCTGAGAGACTCTTGTCCGTTCTATGACACATGAAACGAATGCTTACACAATATTCAGGATAATGCCGAAATATGTATCATGCAAAGAAAAGGGATTAATTCTAATCTAGCCTCACATAGCCAGATCTATATATAGTCTATAGTCTCAAACAAGTTGCTGGCTGCAGTTGGCTACTTTTGAATAATCGTCAATAAAGAAATAAATGCTTTTTGGGCCCAGATATAGTTACGACATGCAGGGTCTAACCGGGTCATGCTAACCAGCAAAACTTTGATTTATTGGTCTATCCTGAATAAGGTCCATAAGCTGTTTGCATCTTAAATGTACTACATTTTTGCCAGATATCTGACAAACAGGAGGTTATTCATTATCTTTTGCACAACACTGAGTATTATCTCTTTTTAAAATGGGATTTAGTGTCAAGCCAGGCACTGTATGGGCACATAATACAAACATTCATATTCAAGCTGTGAAACCAGGTCAGCTTTCATAAACTAGCCTTATTATAATGCATCGGCTCTGAGCATAGGACAATTTTCTGACTCACAATCTTTGCCATTTTAAGCATGTTTCATGACCCAAATATGATTACTGCGTTATCCGTTGGAGCAATTCATAAACAAGACCCCTTAGAGGGGATGAGGCTGAGAAACAAGAGCTTTCAAATTCAAACTTCATCATCATAATGATTCACAGTGCGTATCCGAATCTCAAAAAACCCTGCATGCCTTTTCATAAGATAGTGGACTTTATGAAAAAACTAAATCACTCAGTCCTGTCTGCAAATAAATATTGTTATGCCTATTATATAGTAACAAGGTTTGTTGTGTGTTTTATCACATTACGCTGAGTGTCAAGCTCTTGAGTATTCTCTAATCCACTAAATAGTCCAATTAAACCAGTGAGAAACTCACTGTCGCTAGAGGAAAGAGAGCAAACACGCCACGCTAAAGTCCTTTTTGGAGTAGCTATCAGAGGCCATTATTGATGTCATGCTGGCTGCCTTTTTCATGTTTGTAATTCTCAGTCGACACACACTTTTGCTGTTTCTCAGAATCCTCCTCTATTATAAAACCTCCCCCATGCCGGAGGTGAAGTTAGGACTTTTATCGTATCAGTTTCTAATCAGTTCTCACAGTAGGCTGTTTTCACCAGACGTTGCATTGAATGCTTCTATAAGAGGCAATGATGCAGTCTTTCCTGTACATATCATGATCCATCTCTTAAAGTACCGTATTTTAAATTGATTTTCACTTAATTGGAGAATTTGCTTTTTATCTCTCTGTTTTTGCTAGAAACCACTTATGTGCAGATAAAACATTGATTTTTTGAGCCTATTATGTAGCACAATTTGATTTAAGAGATTAAGGAAATGCAAAAAACAAATAACCAAAAGAGTAGGTCTAGCGTTAAAAGTTCAGAATAAGCTAAGTTCTAAGCCAAATATGCATATATGGAGAAAGTTGTACCAAACAAGTACAGCTCTAAGTCTCTATCCAAGTCAAGTCTCAAGTCTATGGGGTCCAAATCCAAGTCAAGTCTTTGAGGTCCAAGTCCAAGTCAAGTCTGAAGTATTTGAGGTCCAAGGGCAAGTCTCAAGTCTATGGGATCCAAGTCAAATCTCAAGTCTTTGAGATCCAAGTCAAGTCTCAAGTCTATGGGGTCCAGTCAAGTCTCAAGACCAGGTCAAGTCTTAAGTCTTTGTACTATTTTTATCAATAGTTATTTAATCTAGTTATGCTCATATAGTAACTGTAAAACTGATTACTTCTACTTCAAAATTATTTAAAAAAGCACACAAAGTATTACTTAAATCATTCATTTAAAATGTAAATTGAATAATTAAAAACCATTACTTTCTAACAAGTGTTATTTTATAATGACTGGTTGCTATTATGATGATGAATATGTTTGGGTTTGGGTTTTCTTTACTGGAATATACAAGAATAAAAATATATCACAAAAAAAAGCTGTAGTCTTTCTCCTTCTGATTTCCTTCCGAACGATTACTGTGTGTTCCTTGCGCATCTCTGTCCTCTTTGTATCTGCATGTGCTGTTTCTGCATGAACATGGTGTTTCTCTCAAGGGGCACCGAATGAGAGCGTCCTGTCCTAGACCTTTTCTGACTGACATTGTCTGTAAATTGAAAGCCTGGTCCATTTATCTCCTGTCACCAAAAACCTTCATATTTGACCGGACGCGAGTTCAGAGAAAAAGCGACAGCTGAATACACTGACTGTGGGATCAATATCAGATCCAGATATCATTTTTTTATGTTGCATTCGGTCTGAGTGTGGTTTGAGAACTTTACCTGAACTGTTGGTACATTCTGAAATGTACCTATAATTTTATTGTATTGATTTTGTGCTGTTGTGCCACTCTGTCTGACTTGGTAGTGATGTTGTTTTGGTGACCTCCTGGCATCCAGATAGAAACATCCGTATAGCCATCGATCAGCATGACAGCTTATATGACATTTATACAGTGAACCACTAGATATAATATGTAAGGGATAATGTATAGCGAGGCGGTTGTTATAGCGAATACAACGCAGAGGGGTCTTGAATCAGCCTGAAGGGGTTGTATTCGCTATAACAACCGCCTCGCTATACATTATCCCGCTTGTTACATGGCTACCTACCAAATAAATCAATAATTTGACAAAAAATATTGATTTAAAAAGGAGTTTATTGATTTAAAAAACGATTGTATTGCTTCCGTTAAAGAACACCGTGTCCATGGCAACGCTCTGTTTTTCATGGCAACGGTGTGTTATCAAGAAATAACAGACCGCATTCTACATTAGAATTTAACCAAGCTATGTAATAACATGTTTTAATGCACATGTCCAGTAAAAGGTGTGGGCACATGTTTGTAGACTGATATGAAAATGATAAAAAAAAATTTTTAAATTGATGAACTGGACTGGAAAGTTTTTATGATATTTGACATAGTATCATTCTAAAATGTAATGGTATATACATAATAGTAATAATAGTAACAGCAATAAAAAAGTGTAGATGTGTAAAGTTTACAATAAATGTAAATTTACATTTATTGTAAATATTATTTTATTTAATGTATGAAAAATATGAATGTTAATATATTAATAATATATATATATATTTCATGTAAATATTACATTTACATTATTAATATAATATTTCAGTGTCTTCTTTACAAGAAGATTATGTAATTTAATTATTATTATTATTTTAAAACTATTTCATAAAGATGTCAACAAAAAATATTTTATTTCCCATGCACTAAGAGGTCAAATCACACAAAAAATAAACAAAGTATTAAACAAATGTGCATTTTAATGCAACTGGCTACAAAGTTTACTCACTCTTTCTCAGCTTCTGTTTTTTTTTTTTCTCCTCAAAGAATCCATCTCAGTGGGAATGTGTGTCCAGATAAACCTGTGGGGAGCAAACAGATAAAGTTAAACAGGAAACCACAAAAGTCAACCATGATAACAGTCTCTGCACACCTTTGGTCTCCAAAGTATTCAAAAGTGTCTCACTGTCAGGTGTGACAGGGAAGGTAGAAGGAAAAGGTCTGATAACATCGACAGTGGACCCAAAAGGGCAGTGACCACATAAAGGCTTGCGGTGGAACATGTACAGCTGCTGCCAGTGGTTATTCTGGTCACAGATCATCCGCAGAGTAGCAGCACAACACATTACGTGCATACAAAGAGAAAACTCCAGTGTTTGCCAATGCATCTAGACAAGACCATACTGAATGCCATGCTATTTTTAGTTAGTTATTTTGCACATGGTTTTGAAATCATGGCACACATTGTGGTTTTGGAATCCATGTTTCTTCATGTTTTAATGGTTTACGATCATGTTAGAGCATTCTAAATGGAATTCTCTGAATACTTGTAATTATCAATTATAAAATGGAAAGTTCTGGTCCAAGCTTCTAAATGGTCAATACAGTGTTTCAGCTGTGCTAAAACCAATTATATATATAATATATATGATATAAACAGCTGTGAAAAGAAATTGTATTCACAAGAAAGCACAGCCTCTCATACCTAATTTTAAATATATATTTAAAGAAATAATAATGAAACAAATGATTGAATGACTGGATGTTAAATAGAGTTAAATAGAGACATTTTTGTTTACATTTATTAGATCAATTAGATCAACAGCGTCATCTTTTACCTATTTAGTTACTCCCATAAATTATAAATTATTAAGATGAATACCTGTTGAACCCATGCACTGTTTCATCCAGATGAGGAAAATAGACAGAAAAAGAGCAGAAAGAGCATTCACTATAAATTTCTTAAACCTCAGTGTTTACAAGAGGGATGTGCAACAGAACATTGTGATCGGAATGTCAATCCTGATCATTCACAGAACACCATTCACTCCTGTCCAGTGATCTTATATAAGCCCCTCTTATATAACCCAGTGCACCTGATTGCATAAGGTGTAGAGATAACTTTTGAAACAGTCTCAGAACCAAATAACATGCACACCTCTGTCACAGACCTGCTATCACAATCCTCTACTGAAGGGAAATGATTGGGCTGCTTTACATCCATGAATAGACTCTTGGTTGTGGTGGTGGGTTGGTAGCAGTGGAGAATGAATGAAAATCTTTTTCAATATTTCACCCCCTTAAACCGACGCAGAGTGAAGGCTTTATGTGGAATGGATTTGTTAGTCATGACTTATGCTGTAAAAGCAACACAACCCTCTGATATGAATCAAGCTTGGTCAAATGTATCACTGCTGAATGCTTCTGGCAGATATCTTTCTAAGAGAGCTCTTGAAAAGTGCTTGGCCATTCACTCAACACTCAAAAATGTGTAAAAGTCATCACTTTATATAACAAAATATCAAACCAAGCACCCTTTACTTTAAAGAAAGACAACACATGGCATGCCTCCAGGAGCTCTGCTGTTTTCGGAAAGAATCGGTACAGCGTATCGGTCTTTTACAAATCTGATAAAACTAAAGAATCTTCGGAGATATGAAGGATGCTAAACTACTCCACAAGTACTCAAGATTAACAGGAGATTGGCAGAAACTGTGTGTCATGTGCCCTTTAACTCCTTAATCAAGATGAAGTTGTTACTCTTGATTAGCTTTCTTAAAAACCAGATGCTGAGAGGATAATAACTACACTTGCCAGCAACTTTGAAAACTTCTGTCATCTAAAAGATATTCAAGAGTTGCAAAGCCTGTTTCATACAGAACATGACCATGATTCAGTATTCTCTGATTTATAACTTTTTCCACTGAGTCATACGAGGACACTATTAAGAGAAACATGTGAGAGCGCAGATAAACAATCAAATTTACAAGCTGTTTCTCCAGCATAATAAATATGGTGATGTTTGCCTTTGAGTCAAAGATCTGGACAGCAAGCTGTAAGGATGAGGGTTTAATCTCTCACTGGCTGAGAGAGTCGCTGGAGAGTTACTGCTCACAGACTTCTTTTTTTCCATCATGTTGCCTTTAAGCTTCAAGCTAAGCCACTCCACGAAGGTCTCACTTTGCAACCGACTGGCCACATTAATAACTGATTTATATAAAAGCAGCAAATGGCCAATTTCCCCAAATTTCCCAGTTCATTCTGTAAATATTTCCGTTAACCTATCAGATGCTGTGCAAGGGTGATTGTCGCTAGTTTAATGTGGCGTGTAGGGCTCGTCCACATCCATTAAGCACACTAGCAGCTGGACTGCTCATGATGAGACCCTCCTTTCTATCTCTGCCCACCGCATTGTACAAAAAGCCGGTGGCGGAGATTAGCGGTGGAGGCTCGGTCTAATTTGAGTTTAATTATAGCCTAGCTAGGCGGTAGGGAAGACCTCCACCGGCAGTCCCCAACCAGTATTGACTGGCGACAGGGTTGCCTTGGCAACGGGGCAATCAAAGAGCAAGGCTGATGAATGGTGAATGTCTGTTTCAGAGGAAAACTGTGGTCCAAAGCATTCTTGCATGGGGATATTCACAAACACACATGCACACATGTTAAGCCTTGGATGTGTTTTGGGAGACTTGTGAGGGTACTTTATATTATTGACAACATTACTATATGATGTCTTTGGGCATCATTTTAAAAAACTGATAAGGATATCTTTAAATTTAATACCTCTGTTGTTTTGTTTGTTTTCACAAATCCCCAAGATAGACATAGCCAAGATAGTTACTATAAAAAGCATCTTACTGTCATTACAATCACACATTGTTAGAACAATCAAGATATTCCTATACACTGTCAAATATCAACTATTAAACAACCAGACATGGTTGTAAAGGTCTGTACACGGTTTCCAATTTGCTCTGTTTTGACATTTTAATGTCATTTGTTACCATGGCGATCCTTGAAATGATAGCACCAACAAGAGGATGCAAGAATTGATTTTTATTAGTCAAGCTCTTTCCTTTTGATTAAATCCTCTTGGACGATGGCGGAAGCAGGGACATTTGTAATGAAAATGAAATATTTGTGTATTTTTGTTTGAAAATGGCAAAACAATTAGTACACTCAGGTAATTATGTTAATTATGAGAATACTATATTGGCTTCTGTAATGGCTGTGCTATTGCATTGGCACAATTGCAATAGTAATTGGCTGGAAGGAACGCTTTTAAATGATTTTAGGCAAACATGTTGGTCAATGATCAAAAGAAACTGAAGGCTGCAGGAATTTCAGCCTTCAAAACACTGTTTCAGGGATACTAATAGCTTGCAAGAAGCATATTACCAGCTAGTAGCTATTATACATTTTATTTCAGAAAATAACTGATAGACATCCAGTATGTAATGTTATAGTCCTGTGAAAACCGCCTCTTTTATGAATAATGACTTCCCAGGGGGTGTCCGGAGGGTTAGCCATGCAGAGGTAATCACTCAGAACAGCCCAGTATGAGGCTCTCACTAACCGTCTTTAGATGTGCGTGTGTGTGTGTGTGTGTGTGTGTGTGTGTGTGTGTGCGTGCATGAATATGTGATCTGAAATTTTAGAGCGTGTTTGTGAATGTGCGCTTCTCTAGGTCCTCCATTGATAGACATACAGCAGTTATTCTGAGAGGACAACTAACATGCTTTTACTAATGTATTTACAGTACAGTTTTTCATGAATGCATATTCAATGCGTAATTGTCCTTTTTTCACTGAATTAGCAACTGTTAGCTAGGGAAACATACAAATGATGTCTAAAAGATCATTGTAGTCTGTTACTTTGGTTTAACAGGGATCGCTTCAACAATTCGACAATGATTCTTGGGCAGTGAACCATCTCACAGATGAAGAATTAATTTAACCTTTAAAGGAATGAGAAGTGATGTAGCAAATTACACACGTGGCCCTAGGATAGTGTCTGTTAAGCATGTGATTAAAGGAAAACAACAGCTTGTAATTAGTGGTCCATCAGCTGCAGGAGAAACAAGTACTCACATTTGATTTGGTTAAAGGTCAGCATGATTTTTTTTTTTAACCACACACCAATCTAATCTTTTTCCACCTCTTCTACTGTACAACAAAAAAACACATAATCAATCTTCAACATGCATTTGCTGTATACTTCATTCAAACACACAATATTATCTTGCTGCTCATTGGCTACAAACACAAAAGCCTATGAGGAAACGTCCTTGAATCTTAATTATGGCGTATGATTGCACAAGGGAGGTCAGAAAATTGACAGAACAAAAACAATTAAATAAAAAATCTGCCATACTTCATAAACGCAATTATACTCTTTTGTATATGCTCGAAATGTACTACTAACATTGAAGATCAAGTCATTGCACATGTGTTTAGACTGTTTTATCTCTCAAATAGCTCTCAATGTCATGAAAAGAAATCTGAGTGATACTTCCACCACCATGGTGAGAGAGTGATATTTTCACTATAAATAAAGAGCAACTTGAAAAAGTAATTTGGGTTTCTGCAAAGAGAATCTTCCTGCTGCTCTAATGGGTGTTTTTGCGGAGATGCGAGCCATGGGAGCATCTGTTCTTAATGGCGTGCCATAGGAACCATACCACAGAAATGAATGAACAACATCATAATATACTTATTTAAGAATTGATCTCAAGTGATGGAATTAGCACACACGGCAGAGGCTATGATCCATAAATGCAGAGGACAAATTCCGAGTATAGGTTACCATACTTTGCCTTCACGTCACGTCACTTCACTTCACTTAATAATATTCAATGGCTATTGAGAACAATGGCCATTTTTCTTGACTTGACTACCAATGTGGTGAGACACCTGCCATTATCCATGCTCATTTGAATAGTAGTAAGTGGTGCATATATTGCATTGGCTTGTGCACATTAACATTTATCTGAACTTTATGCAGCATAAGAGTGGCTCTCAGCTTTAAGTACAGCCTGTTATAATTACATTTCAGCATGGACAGCCCCTATTGCTAGCACACTGAGGAGACTTCACGAGCAAATAACATGCCACTTAAGCCTGAGAGTAAGTACTGTTTGATGGCAATCTTTTTCATGGTTGTCATTCCTGGAAAGAGACATTCCCAGCACATGGCGCGCACACACACTCATGCACCTCTATGATACTAGCCCTCGGTTTCACAGACGAGACGAGGCTTAAACCTAGTCCTAGACTAAAATGCATACTTGAGCTGAAAGCAACTTGCATTGATATATGTGAGTCACAGTGCCATTGTTTTGTCTCAAGATGCACACCAGTAATGTTTTTTTTTTTCTAAGGCATGTTTATAAAAGCTACTTAAATATCCAGACTAATCTAATCTTAATCTAAGCCCTGTCTGTGCAACCGTGTCAGTTGTGTTGCTTCACTTCCATTCATAAATCCTATCCCATGGGCTCATGGGAAAGTAAAGTGTCCAGACATACTACTCGTTTGCTGTACCGTTTTTCGCATACCATATAGAAGGGAAGTATTCGAAGTCCATGAACATGAAACAGAAATCAAAACTGAACGTGACAATATTAAATTAATATTAAAATGTACACATTTTTTTATGTTAATCTAATTCAACTTAATTAAAATGTTAATTACAAGAAGAAGAAAAATAACAACAACAACAATAATAGATTTACTAAACTTTAAATTATGGTAACCTATTAATTCTAAAAACCCATTGTTTTTTTGTTTTGTTTTTTTTATGGGAAAAAATTGTAAATCTGTCAAGTCCACATGCTGGGTCAAACAGTGTTTGGGGGAACCCATTAACTTTTCTGTATCTGTATTCAGTCTGCCTACATTATCACTCAGGCAAAACTCTGCGCACCTGTTTAGCATGAGACAAACGCATTCTCTAAAGCCAATGGTTTCTCAGGGCAAAGCCACATGCACATGGGTCTGCATGAGGATGATGCCTCAACTGCTCCCCAGTTTGCGTTTGGTTGTCAAGGAGATTGTCAGACTCTATGAGCAGCACTGAGCCAAGCACATAGTGTTCTCTATTTTATCAGACGAGCATTCCCCATCCTCTTTTGTTCTATTAAATACAATGTCTACTCATATTTGACTTATTTTCTACATCTGACAACATTTAAAAAATCTGATAATGGAATGATTAAAGGAAACAGTTGCCCAAAAAACTATTAAGCACAACTTATTTGAAGAGCTTTACAAGAAGAATGTGTGCACAGATGTTAAGACAGGTACGGTTCATTATCTGACAACTATTTGATTGACAGATATAACGTTTTAAACTGCAAGACATCATAGAAATTACAACCTTCAAAGAGTATAAAAAGAAATAGGTATATATATAAATAAATTATATGTGTGTGTGTTGTAATTCTTGCAGCCATACAGCTTTACTGATTCATCTCAAGTTTGAAAGCCATGGACAATAACTGTTGACAATTCAACAGTGTACTAGAGTACAGCAGTCTCTTTGTCATTTTACTATAAAGTAAATCCATATTCTACTGTATAAGAACTTTGTTTTTTCATAAATAATGAGAAAGTATGATCCTCCCTCTCTAGACAACGCGTGTCTCCTATTGGGCAGTGTAGATGTGCCCCTACAATGTTCCACTGCGCCAAAGAATCTGGTGCGCCTTTGCGCGGAGGACATGGAATTGAACGCGTCACTCTCTCTCCATTCCCTTACGCATCAGCTGCACTCAGCAGCTCACATGGTGCCCCAATGAACCCTCGCCCTCACGCATCGTCCAACATACAATGGATTAACAGGAAAGACATGAATGTCCGCACAGAGGACGGCGTCAGCCTGTGCCAAAGGGCTCTCCAAATAGTGACGGAGCTGTGCCTCGCCGGGCACGTCGACCGGGAAAAATGCGCGGATATATTTCCTCTGGAGAGCAACATACCAGGTAAAGGAAGTTCAGGTAAATTTAACATAAACGACGCTCTGTTATTCTCTCACGAACATATTTTCTCCAGGAACTTTGGTTAGCCAGTTAACGAGAAAACTTTTTCAAAGCACGAGTGCACGAATCCAGAGCACTGAAAGTTTTAATAGTTCGCTCGCAGTCACAGAAACATTCTTAACATTCATAACATTACCTGAAATCAGCCAGCATACAATCAGGAGACGGTTCTACTTGTAGCGTAGCCTATATCATGCATGCGCAACAAGTTTGAAACTCTGTCCGTTTACTGAGTTTTGTTTCAATGATCTATAATATTACGCGCAAGACGTTTTCATGAAATACTGTAGCAAAACTCGCGAGTTTCCCCGATAAAACACGATCGATAAATCGATAACTGTACAACAAATGGAGACGTTAGAATAACGCACACATTTAATCGACAGACACGTGCATACACATTTTGTTACAACATTTGTAACTCAGGGGTTTTGCTCGTATTTGTTGGCAACAAATTAAAGAAGGGTTACGCTTTATTTTAAGGTGTCTTGTACTGAGTAATAATAATTAGGGCTTACGGCTACATGTATGGTTAGGGTTTGTTTTAGGGTTAGTCGCATGTAATTATGCATATTTTATAGTTATTAATACAATAACTACATGTAACGTTTAACAAGGGCACTGTAAAATAAGATGTTAACGAAAGTAGTTTCTAACGTAGCCTATCTGTAAACTGTGCAAATTAGAGAAAGTAACACTAATGCAAACCATTGACATTTTGTGCATGAATTCATTGAGGAAATTGATTTCAATCTGTCAGTTTGTTTTGTTTTACATATGTAATCCAGAGAAAATGAAACAAATACAGATATACCAATATGTCACAGGCTAACAACTTTCAAAACATATCAGACAGTACAGGCTGTGCTATATTGTGTGATAGAGTCATACTGGCCTTGAGTGCAGCAGAAGCCAGAAATT
Organism: Phoxinus phoxinus; assembly: GCF_949152265.1. NCBI lineage: Eukaryota > Metazoa > Chordata > Actinopteri > Cypriniformes > Leuciscidae > Phoxinus > Phoxinus phoxinus. The sequence goes on from NC_136884.1 coordinate 7,410,690, forward strand.
AATGAAATAAAATGACCACATGCTGATGCAGATGATATTTTATCGCTGTACACTCATCTCAGGGGGGTGGTGGTCATGTATGATATTGATTCCATCCCTGTAGCTCATTTCTTACTGGTTACTATCACCATTAGCAGTATGGTGTTAAAACTCACTCCACGATACAGCAAACAACTATAATTATGTGTTGCATTGCGCAGTGCATTAGGCAGCTGAAACTCTTGCACCTGTTGAACACGACAGTTCAACCGTGCCACTCATTAAGAGACCTTTTTCAGCATCAACACTGCGATATAATTAATGTTTTTATGCAACAAAAAAGAAAGAAAAAAAAGTTGAATCAGGTTTGTTGAGTGCTTGTGTGAACTTACTTTTTATGCTCTATTTTTCATTCTATATTAACTTTGGTTGCATTAAAAGGCGAGCAAAATGACTCTGAACTCTGCTTTACTAAACAAGCACATTTCAGTCTTCTTTTTCTTATACCTTGCCCTCTCTTTCTTTTCTTTTTCTCTCTCCCTCTTTCTCCTGTTTGTCTGTCATGCATCATTTATTGCTGCTGGTGCTCTCTGTCTGCCCGTCTGGTGTTCATTTATCTCTTTACCTATCCACGTCTCCTTTTCCCCTCACCCTCTGTTCTTTATGATCTCCTAAACACACTCTCTTTCCAATCTTCACATACTTGCTTCTTTTTCTTTGCTCTCTCTTCCTCTTGTTGCCTGTAGACATCTCTGTAAGTCTCCTAGCTGTGGTCGTAGGTTTCTGTGGGCTCGCCCTTTTGGTAGTCTCACTCTTTGTCTTTTGGAAGCTGTGCTGGCCCATTTGGAGAAGCAAGGCTCTCTCGTCCAATGCTGACCGCTGCCCGCCGGGGGTGCTGCCTGAGGCCCCCCCGGCCCAACCTCCACTGTCTCGTTCTGTTTCTCCTCATCCTGAGACCAAGGCAATTGCAATGGTCAAAAGACAGCCATCGCAAGTCCAGCAAGAGGATGAGGACGACAAAAGGAGGAAGGTACCAGAAGTGAAGGTCAATGGCCGCAGCTCGGTTAGGATCCTGGAGGCGGCCATGAAGATCAGCCAGACGTCACCAGACATCCCAGCTGAGGTGCAGCAGGCTCTGCGTGGGTGTCTGACCAAACAGGCCAAAATCCAGAGGCAGACCACTGAACCTACCTCGTCCTCCAGGTGATGCATTACATCTACTTTTGATGCTTGATTGCACGTTGAATGACACATTGAGGAAAACATAAAACAGTTTTAGAAAACAGAACATATACTTGGTGCAATTGAGAGGATGTGCTTATGAAGGACTGCCTTTACTGAATGATAAACACATACTGAATGATTTGTTTTCAGCGTGTGCCTTTAAATGCAGAAAATGACAGAGCAGCTGTTTTTTATTTATTTATGAAATATCCACATTTATGTTTTTCATGGCTGATTTCCAGCTAGAAATAAATCAACCGGATCTAAGCCAATGCACAGCTACAAAGTAGATTAAGCCACACAAACATATACTATATATATATAGCATATATATATACAACATTTATATATATATATATATATGCTGTATTTTTCTTTATATATATATTTCTTTATATATAATTTTTTCTTTACAATTTTTCCCCAAAATTTTACCAATTAAATGCACATTAAAAAACATAAATAATGTCCATATTTTAAACACGTAACAATTAATAATGTCCAGCATTTCAATTAATGTGAATTATTTAAGTCTTTAAAATTCTAATTATTCTATATTTCTGGTGTTACTATCATCACAACTCACTTATTTTCACATATTTACCCCGCTGACAGGGTTATGGCACATCTCCTGGTTGTTATACGCCCATTAATCACTGCAGCTCACCAATCAGAGGCCTAGTGTCACGTTGCCATGGCAACAGCATTAAGTGATCTTAGCAATTAAACAATCAGCTCTTCTTCTCTTTGTTTCGCGTGGCACCGTGCTTAAAGTAAGCAGGGATGTAATTAGTGTTGCCACGCAATAGCACTGACATGCTGCGACTGTTTGTCCGACTGGGGAAAGGAGGAACAGCTGTGCTCAGTTCCTCGTAGAATCCATTATTGACAAGCTACAGAAATATCATTAAAAAACTTCAATGCAGCGTAACAAATGAGGTGTCTTCATGTTAATGAGTTGCACGGAAAGGCCAAATGAAGCTACTTAAATGTCATTGTGAAAGACCGTTTGGGTGTACTTGTTGGCACATTTTCTGTTATCTTTTTCTATTCTTCCATCATTCCTCTAATATAACTTCCACTATATCACTTTGACTTGTCTATTTTCACTCTAAGAAGAAATATAGTAATTAAATAATAAATAGGCCAATATGCCATGAGATGATGGCAAACCTTGATCAAAAGTCTTTAAAATAAGCTAAAATGTGAAGCTAGTTTCTCTGAAATGGTCATTTCATGGTAGGTTGATCACTAAAGTGAGCTGAACAAGACTGAAGAGAGGATAGTTAAACTATTGCTAATGGGTTAATGCACTACAAAGAGGTTTTTAAATCATTAGCTTTCTGGGGAAGAAACTGAGGAATTATGAAATGCTATTATTATTACATAACTCTTTCCTGTTTTACAATGCCTCAAGTGAAGATTTCTTGGAAACGATTTGCAGCCACAACCCATTGGGTGCTGTAATAAAGTGCATTATTTTCCACATATCAAAGTAATATATCTATTTAAATGCCTTTAGAATTTAAGCTGGAATTCAGGTTAGTTTATAGTGCTATATGTCAAAAGCTTTTATTGAAGAATGCACAATTTAACTATGCATGAGGATGTGTTATGATCCTCATGCCTGCAAAAATGAAACACTATTGTTTGATAGCTTACATGAACTAAAACTAAGATCAATTGAGCTGAGAGGATAGTTTGTAGTTCAGTGTATTTTGCAACAGGTGACTGGCTAATAAGACATTTCCACCTCCTCCTTCATCTTCTGTAATCTCAATATGGGAGAGTAGAAATACAAATTGTGAATTTTGGCATTGACTCGCAGACTCATTCATTACGCTTGGCAAGATATTTCAGAACCACTGCCATCAAATACTGGATTTCGAAAGAAGTGCTCTTCAAAACATCCGAAGACAGAAGTTAATTACTCTGTCCCTCTTTAATTTATCATCACATTGTTCTGGGACGTTTGTGCAAATTGCAAGGCGTAATGTGCAGCATACATGTGCAGGTGACAGACAGAGTTGGACAAAGTAGAAAGAGAGAGAGACAGACTGACAGTGATGATAAGAGACCAAGTGAGAAAAATGGTGGAAAGATTAATTAGTAAAAACAAATCATTCTTAATCATTCTTAATCATCGAATTTAGCAAATGTTAATATCACAAGTCAGTTAAATGATACAATCCTTGACTTTTTTCAACTCACTGTCATTGTCATATGTTTGTTGTCATCGTCCTAAAGGTGCTAGTTGCTAGGAAACACCAAGGATAAGTAGAGAACTATGATTTCCTCAAAATAGGTTTTCTAGTAAAAAAAAAAAAAAAAAGGATCCAGGCCTAACTATTGTGATATTCCATTGTAAAGTCTACAAAATAAAAGTTGCTAAAAATGGAATAAAGCAGTTTGAAGAGGAACACGATGGACCATTTTTCCACATTTCCAGGGTTTTCAGAAGTGGAAGTCTTCACAGTCAACTTTATTTAGCGGTGAATGATCGAGAGATGACAGCAAAAATAGAGAGACAGCGGTCAGAAGAGAGAATGATGTTAAATTTGCCGTCACTCCCTCAGCCGTTGTAGTAAAAGCACCCTTGCAGCAGTTATTAGCAGTTATGTAGGCCTATATTCAATTGAATAAAAATGAATATATGAAAAACTTTACTAGATTTGCAATGTTGATAACTGGAAACGCAAGTGCCTCAGTAATATTATTATTTTGTATTGTGTTTACTAATGTTTATCTGTTTAAATGTAATGCTTTCACCCTCATTGATTGATTGATTGATTGATTGATTCAATTAATTCAAAATACCTCATGAATACTGCTTTGATTAAGTTTTAAATGATATAATCTGATATATATATAATTATATATATAAGTTTTTTAAAGAGCAGTTTGACTGGTATAGTTTTAGAGTAATTTCCACAACACAAGGTGCCAGACCAAACTAATATTTCTTAATAAAAAAAATTCACAAGTAGCTATAAAAGTTCTCCTTCTTCATAGGCACAATTCTTTCCGCCGACACCTACCACGGCAGATGAATGTGACCAGTGTGGACTTCACCATGGACACTCTACCCGTGCGTCAGTCTTCTACAGTCAGTATCGGCCGCATCAAACCTGAGCTGTACAAGCAGAAGTCTGTGGACTCTGAAGAAGGAAACAAGGAGCCAGTGGAGACGTGCGGAAAGCTGAGCTTTGCCCTCAGCTACGACTATGAGGAACAAGCTCTTATGGTTCGCATTCTAAAGGCCCTGGATCTGCCGGCCAAAGACTTCACAGGCACCTCCGACCCTTACGTGAAGATCTACCTGCTTCCAGACCGCAAAAAGTTTCAGACGAGGGTCCACCGCAAGACGCTCAACCCCATGTTCGACGAGGCGTTCCGCTTCCCTGTGGAGTACAGTGAGCTGTGCAATCGCAAGTTGCACTTCAGCGTGTACGACTTTGACCGCTTCACAAGTCATGACATGATTGGTGAGGTGGTGGTTGACAACCTTTTTGAGCTGTCAGACCTTTCCCGTGAAGCTGTGGTTTGGAAGGACATCCTCGCAGCTACTACAGTAAGTGCAGTCCTTGTGCGTATAAAAAGCATAGTTCATACTTTCCTCAGATACCTCAATAAGACCAGATTCTGGCAGGGTTGTTCATCACTCAGAGTTGAATTGAGAATTGCCTTTTAAATGAACTTTCTTTAAAGTCAATTTCTGAATTTGAATTGAGTTGCAGAACTGCAATTCAAATGTGAATGTAAGGAAGGAAATATAATTGAAATGAATTGAAATTCAAAGAAATTCATATAACTGTAAACTGTAAGCTCTGAATGATGGCTTGACAAGAAGAAATCTCTTCGAAATTCAGAACCTGTCAATTTCAGTGAATTCCTCTTTCTGTCATTCCAATTAATCTTCCTATGGGCTAAATATTAAAAACTATGGCTTACGTATTACTAGTGCCAACAACTGTCTATAATACCATCGAAAGTACAAGGACTGTTGTATTCACATACTAACTGGTCATATACTTCAAACCAAACAGAAAAATTGACTGCATGAGTGTGAAGATCTCATTAACAGATAGATCGATCTGTTATGTAAAGCCAGGTGTGGGGGAGGGCTCATCTCCAAACTCACTCACCCTCTCAGGGCACCCACATACCCCTTCCAAAAATAGATCCAATTGCCAGTTTCCAGACCCACAGGAAGCATGATTATCAAGCCAGAGCCTTCAAACAACAGGTGTGGAATTGAGTTTGTCCTACCGTCCCACTGACTTCAGAGTACAATTAAAATTACTGGCACTACATTTCAGGACTATGACAAAAGAACATTAGCCATTTCCACCCTTTTTTTAGGTTTCTTAGTCAGATTGGCCCTCATGATAATGACACCCACTCATTATGCCTCAGTTAATATATCAGAGCTTATGTAACTGCATCAGTCATGGTATTTATGGGGTATTTAAGGACAGCACTTCTTAAAGGGATAGTACACCAAAACATCTGTCATTATTTACTCATTATAAACCTGTATGACTTTCTTCTGCAGAACAAAGAAGATGTTTTAAAGAATGTTTCGATTGTATCATAATATTAATTGTGTGAATATTGAGCACTTTATCTTTACGTTGAGTATATACTTCAAGATATCTGATTGGAGGATAAATAAAAAAGGTTTGTGTAGTGAATAGGCTATATCTTTGATTTCTCACAGGACCTGGAACATTAAACCCGAGTTTAAGTGGTAATCTGCACACTTGTTCAATAACTATGATCTGTAGAGGTTAAGGCATTGTCCGTCATACCCACCTTGCGTACAGTGATTCAGCTGCATTAAAAATGACGTTCCACCGGCTTCCTGTTACAAAAATAAAAGTGAATGATGACAGCGTTTCATTTTGTTCACCACAGAGATTCTGTGGTGAGTCATTCCTGTTTGGGAAAAGCAATCTCTTCCTCCTACTTGTTTGACGCAATAGGCTCATTAATTTCTTGATTGAGTTGTTTTCAGCATATTTATTCATTTTCCTGTTGTGTGGTTGACATATCTGCACCTGTCAAGTTACTTATGTTGTGTTTTGCTATAAAATTTGGATCACTCTCATGCTATGTCTTACTATAGCTTTCACTCAGCTACAATATAAGTGTATTGATGATGTGTAGTGTTGGAACAGCGGTGGAGAGTTTTCGACCTGTTGTTCTCAATTATGAGAGTATCACAACTGCCCTTTAGGGACAAAAACTGACACTCAGAACGAGACCAGCTGCTCAGGCCCCCGACTGTGGAAAGAAGCTAGTAGCCTAACTCTCAATTCCTAAAATAGTCAGAGCCATAGATTGCAGGCTTGCTCCGTTACACTTCCGACTGCACATTGAAACCCTCTATTTTATCTTACTCTGGCATTTGGAGGTGTAATTTTGCTCTCTGTTTTTGGAGCACATCGCTGCAGTGGTAAGCCCATTCAGATCTGGAGGAGGGGAAGTTGGACAGTCAAAACAGGAAGGGTATTATTGCCCCAAAAAGATTTGTGAATTGTTTCAGACACGAACGCCAATAGGAGACATGACTCCTGAACTAGCCCGTGGCTCTCTGTACTCAGCATTTGTGGTGCGGATAACAAGAGACGTGGAAGGAGAGGATAGGATGTGACAGAGAGGGTTTTGGCATCAGACTACACAGAGGCGGTACCACATCGGGGTTAATCTCGTCAACGAAATTCCTAACAAAAATGTAAAACAGACTAGATAAAGAAATGCGCAACATGACTACGAGAATTTAAATCCGCGAAAACCCTCCACACACTGCACCACAAGATATTAATATCACACTAAAGAATGTTTTTGAAGAAAAAAATCTAGAATTAATTATATTTTTTCAAATAAATCAATGAAAAAAATCTATAAATGTCAGGCATTGACCTGCTTGAGCTAAATCTGAACAGTAAATATAAAGGTGTGAATTTTTCATTGTCTTTTTTCCAAAAAAGAATAATCATGGTTTCCACTAAAATCTGTTTTCAAAATTAATAAGAAATTATTCTTGAGCACTAAATCAGCATATTAGAATGATCTCTGAAGTATCACGTGGCACTGAAGACTGGAGAAATAATGCTGAAAATTCATGCTTTGCATCACGGGAATACATTTTATTTTAAAATGTAATAAAATATAAAACAGTTATTTAAAATTGCAATATTTCACACTATTACGATATGTATACTGTATTTTGATCAAATTAATGCAACCTTAGATGAGCACAAGACGCTTCAAAAACAATACTTGAACAGCAGTGTAATTGGAGAGTAAAATGAATCAATTTGATAATATATTAATAAAATTTAATTAACGGATATTGTATTCCTTTAGAACACAAACAGTATGTTTAAAAAAGAAACTGTGTAAAAATAATACTGTATGTGATTAATGGTATTGAGAAATGGCATGTGATTTGGAGGGCTAAAAAATAGGCATGTGGTACACCTGAAATTTAAACACAGTAACTACAGTACGACAGTGATTAAGTACGTTTCTCCCTATTACGCAATCTGTTTTTAATCTTTACTTGGACAGATTAATCACTATCTTTAGTTGCCTTTGAAAGAATAATGGCCGTCTTATTCCAGTACTGAGAGGCTGTAAATACCAAAATACACACTGGCCTTTTAGAATAATCTTAACCGCCTCTGCAAAGCTAATAAAGGTCAGGGAAGCTAGATTTGTCTCATTCAAAACTGAGAAAAAGAACCAGCCACCCAAAACATACGTCCCCCAGTAACACTTCCACACAAACACAGCTGTTATGAAAGCCTTCTTGGAAACAGCTCAATTTCCTAGAAGAGCCATACTTCTGTACACAACTTTGTTTCTGAGTCACTGTTTTTTCTTCACTAAAGTTTTTAAAGGAGATATACGGTGTATATCCACTCTCTAGATCTAATAAAGAGTAGATCAGGTTTAAACCTGATGGGCAAACATTAGTCCAATATTTCACATGACGTATTTCACATGAGTTGTGGTCGGCGAGGCAAACAGAAGTCTATTTGGTCAGTAAATAAGGGTTTTGTTTGAAGTCGTATTAAGGGCTCTCTGAAGAGACTCTCAAGAGGAAAATCATATTACAATATTTGCTAAAAGGATGATACCTGCAGATAATTTAATCAATAGTTTGTATCTCTTAGCATCGTATACAGTCAAATCTACTTGTTTTCTATTTGTTTTTATATCTAACTTTCCTTACTTCCTATCTTCCTTCCTTCCTTCCTTCAGGAGAGTGTGGATCTGGGTGAAATTATGTACTCCCTTTGCTATCTTCCCACGGCTGGACGCATGACCCTCACCGTTATCAAATGTCGCAATCTAAAAGCAATGGACATAACCGGCTACTCTGGTCAGTGTTAACCCTCATAATCTGTCGAGAACGACTTTACCATCTTAATGTTTGGGGACTTAGAGCAGGGGTGTCCAATCCGACTCCGTTATCATCGTTATCATAATGAGTTAGAGCAACACAATTGCTAAACATGTATTTTCTTAGTTTTATGGGGTCCAATCTACTCAAATATGTAAAACTGAAGTTTCCTTGATTTACTTAAAGGTGCAGTATGTAATATTGACAGCTAGTGGTTAAAATGGATACTGCAGTCCAAATGAAAAATATTAGAGAGTTGTTTGCCCTGCCCCCTCCTCCACAAACTCAAAGCTCACGCAGGTTGCAGGATTGAGGAGATGCAACATGAGCGCAATTGACAATAGAAGGCGACGAGTCTGAAAATATAAGTTGATAAGTTGATTTATCCGCCTTTTAATTTGCCTGTGGTCATAGAGCTATTTAGATGGATGCCGAGGTTTTTTAGATCGGGTAGAATCTGCAATCTCTGACCCAGTTCGTTTGTTGGCTTCCATGGCTGTAATACGCTGTGTTTTCTGCCAACTGGCAACATGGGGTGTCCAACTACTATTGGGTAAATTGGCAGTGGGTGAGATCTCACGGACCAAAAACAAAAACAGACATTCCAACACAACGATTTACGTACATTCGAATTAGAATAACTGGCTGTAGAATTGTTTTTCGGAGAAAAAAGAATATGCACTTAGCATGTTTCCTAAAGAACTGCAAACATATTATGGTATTTTTATGCTTTACTACAGTCTAAAAATGACATACAGCACCTTTACATTAATTACGTTTCTAATGTATCTCAATGAGCAATGTCAGTGCAGTAACAAGTAACTTCCTAATTGTTCATTCCAAACATTTGTTATGCTAGTTACAGAAGCTATAATTTATAATTTAATTTAAAAAGTGTGTCACTTTTATTGAGTAGATTCTAGGTTTGTTTTTCCTGTGCACTTTCCTGCAAGTTTTTATTATGGGGCAAAAGTGTATTTAATTAGGATTAAAGGATATAGTGGCCCTCCAGGAGCAGGATTGGAAACCCCTGACTTAAATGATGATGAAAATAATAACTGTAATGTTTTAACCACTTTTCTCCTCATAAAATGTTGAAACTTTAACATTGTATCGCAAGGTAGATTTGAAAAATGTCACTGGTATCCAATATATTAGTATTTTAAATACAAAAATGTATTGTAGAAAAATACAATAAAATAAATCCAATTAGACTATTGGCACGAGTTTCCTTCTACAGTGTGTACATAAATCAGAAAATCTCAAGTGAAAATTAATTGCATTTTGTTTTATGCCTAGGGTCTCTGCAACCCCAAAAATATGTAATATTTGTCATAGAGGACATATGATGCATGTTATTAAGTTAACATTTTGCATATAATCAGTTTACAAAAAGTCATCAACCTGACACTTCAATGCAAATATGTTTTTTTGAGATATTAAAACGCCTGTGGGGTCTGTCAGATCGCAAGCAGAACATGAGGGTTAAGACAGCTAAAAAGAAAATACATGTTAATGTAATTCTTCTATGCATAAAATATTACTAAGGTCTAAACAATTTTTTCGTTTGTGGGATATGATAAATTGCCATCTTTATTTTTTGTCTGGTTTGAATCTGAAAAGCTCCAAACTGATCTACTTTGCTTTTCCCCCCCACAGATCCATATGTTAAAGTCTCCCTCATATGTGACGGTCGGAGACTGAAGAAGCGGAAGACAACCACCAAGAAGAACACACTCAACCCCGTCTATAATGAGGCCATCATTTTCGACATCCCACCTGAGAACGTGGAGCAGGTCAGCCTGTCAATCACGGTGATGGATTACGACAGGTCAGTCCCTGCCTTTTAAGATAATATCAAAACAATTACCATTCAAATTCAAAACCTCCATCCATTAATCTTCCGAACCGCTTATCCTATGTATGGTCACAGCGATACTAGAGCCTATCCCAGTGTAAACTCACAACATGCTGAAGATAAATCATTCTGACATGAAAGATGATGATAACTATAATATTAAGTCAGATAACATGTGGCAGTTGTTATTCAAAAATTTGCAGCAAACATCTTAATCGAGAACATTAAGTGACAGTCTGATTTTGTAAAACTCTGCTGTGCACCTTTATTAAACCAGACAGACAGCAGATACGCTGTAATTAAAGACAAATTATGACGTTAAAACATCGTTGAGCCATGGAGAGGTGAAATATATGTAGCATATACCGGTATATGGGAGCATTTATGCAATGGTCCTGTGACCTGTCGATCAAGTATGATCGCTAATAGTTCCACTGGTTTCCTCAGTCTTTGTTTATCTACTATTTTGCATCTGGATCTAAAATGTACATCCTTTTCAGTCTAGCAAGCCACTCACCAGTGAAAACTTTTTCTAAAACAAAGTCTTGCGTTCTGTTTCTCTTTCAGAGTTGGACACAATGAAGTGATAGGGGTGTGCAGGACAGGGCCAGATGCGGAGGGTCTCGGAAGGGACCACTGGAACGAAATGCTAGCTTATCCACGCAAGCCCATCACCCACTGGCATGCACTTTGTGAGGTGAGAGACTAGAGATCCGAGGAGAAAGCAGGGCGCAAATACCACTTGCCCATAAGGAAAGTGATGCAATATTATGCTGTTTTTGCAGCATTCAAAAATTTATTAAAGTTTTATTAAATATTGTTCATTTAAAGAGATAAGATAACAACTCCATGTAACATACCAAAACGCATCTTAATACCAGGTGTAAACAGGGCCAATGTTGTGTAGATTGAGTCCTGATGTGGTGCTTTGGGCTCATTCGGATCCATATGCCAAGTGCACTCAAGTCTAATATGTCCTAAACTACTCTTCTGTAATATTTTGGTATCATCTGTCCCTGCAGTGGCCAGGAAGAGCATCCAGTTTTGAGAGTCAAGGATCATGTCCATCCCCAAAACCCCCACTGACCCCATAATATCCTGGAATCCACACAATCCTAACTGCAAAACACATTTGGTTTGTATAATTAATACGGTATATTTTTCTCTAGTTGTAGCCTGTAATGTTGCATTTTAATTTGAAGAAGAAAAAAAAAACGACTAAACAGTACTGGTATTCCTGCTACAGACACAATCATGTATCTAAATCTCACAATTTCTCTGACATTTTGCTTTTACTGGTGCTGAGTTTATGAGCTCCTAAAACAATAGTTTTCAGGTCACTTTGAAGCTGACAGTGAAATAACGTGAAGCTTCTTGCTGTTTGACAGTATAATGATGCTATGACATGTTACAGACACATGAAATGACAGTGCTTATCATTTCATATTCTTGAACGTTTCAGTTATTTCACAGTCTGGTGAAAATATTTGACACATTTAATGCAGAGTTAGGGGAGTGAAAAGAAGAGGTGTTTGAATATGAAATCAAAACCCGTTTGGTATGGAGAAACAATCATGTGAAATCATTTGCTTGTTAATTGATGCTTCTAAAGAATCTTTATTTGAATAAAACTGTAGTGGTATACTGATTTAAAGACATTAAAATTGAATTCAACTTAATTAAATTATATATTAATAAATATTTATTGATATGCTCATTGTACTTGAACGTCTCAAATTTGTTAAATAAATGGAAAAGAATCAATTACTCAGCTGTAATTCTGCATATGTACACAGGATATTGACATATAAAAAAAAACTGTACATAAAGGCACTGAAATCTAGCAGGCAAATGTTTTGGAAGGTCACTAAAAGTTAACTTAAGAGCGGTCATAATGTGACAAAAAAAATCTTAGCTAGGATATGCTGAAAATTATGTTCAAAAGGGACTTGGACAGTAGCCAATGATGTAGCGTGTTTTGTTGTTGTTTAGAAGGATGGTTCTCTCAAGTCAAAGTAGAATGAAGAAAGTAAAATTTTGTTTATTTTGCCCATATTATCAACATGCAAGATAATATTCATATCAATTCACATTAAGATTTTTTAATCTTTTTAAATATATGAAACACTTGCCAAACATCAAATTCTCAAATCTAAAATTAATCAATCATCCCTCTTCCATTCCCTTTCTCCTATCCTAAAGTTATTGATGTATTATTGGACTGTCGGTGCTTACAGGCAAAAAATATATATTTCCATTACAACGATTTCTGAAACTACTACTAGTGAGAAACATAAACAAAAAAAATAGACAAAGTCAATTAAAATTTGATGGTGTCTGGCACTGAACACTGTAAGTAAGTTGTGTGTGTAATTATTGCTATAAATAATTCAATCAGGCTAATATACAACAGCAAATATAGAGACTTTAGATTACGTCAAAATGAAATCAAAGTTGATGGATCATTAATGACAATTATTTTTGAAGATGTTTAGCATTCTTCATGGATAAATTGGTTCAGGGAAAAAAAACTTTATTTTTTACTAAATTAATAACATCTAAAGCAAATAAAGCCACTGAAACTTCTTTCTTTCTTTCTTTCTTTCTTTCTTTCTTTCTTTCTTTCTTTCTTTCTTTCTTTCTTTCTTTCTTTCATTCAACTGTGAAATAACAGGTGAATCACTGCCAACCACACAAACTACAGGCTCAACTGATACAATATTCACATGTTGTGGTCATTTAAAAATTAATGGACAATATAAATTTCCCTGTTGATTAATTGGTGTTGTAGTCGAGTTTTCTTATGTCAGAGAATTAGCATTCATTGAGTGAAATCATCCAGCATCCATTCAGTCAGTATGCAAATAATATGGTATACCATGGTAATTGCACACCTAACCTTTTAAAGCTGGTATTCTGAGTGTTTTCTGGTGTGTCCATTAAGTAATAATGCAATCATGGCAATTACACAAACGGCTGTGTACTGTTAACTTTGATTTGCACATGAAGACAGTGCTTCTGCCCCAGAGATCGGTCAGAGTGATAGAACAAAGATGAAGTATTCTTGTAGCATGCTGATACCAGTACGTTCAATATGGTTTAGAAATGTAAACTCCTATTATTTCTGAGAGGTAGTATTTTTATTTCATTTAACTTGCCATTGCTGGCATGTATGTATATACTTGAGAATTTCTTCGAATTGTTATCTTGTTGAAGTGCATTTCTATGGATCGTTTGGTGGTTGGTTTGTACTATGGGCTCGTGATCTTGAATAACTTTATACACAATTTGCATATATTGTGTAATGGCTTCTACAAATTGTACAACTGTTTTGATTAGCACTCAACTTCCTGAGATGATTTCTTGTTGAGCTATTGATGAACTGCTTCTCAGTGATTTTTTTGTCATATTTGCACCAGACAACTAAAACGACCGCTATGTATGTTGTTATGATGTGTACAGTTTGTGATAACTTTTGTAAAAAAAAAAAAAAAAAAAAAAAAAAAAAAAAAAATGCAGTAAATATTTGAAATATAATTTTACTGGATGTTTCAAATGTATTTTAATTAAATAAATTCTGAATTGTTAAAGTGTATTTTACAATGTGTTGTATATTGAAGCTGCTTTATTTGTAGCTTAGAGTGTAAACTAAAAAAAAATCGACAGATGTTACATCATTTTGCAACCATTAGCAGTCTTTGCTCTGTTTCACTTGAACGGGCCTCGCAACAGAAGGGGCCTCCACTTGCGCTCGAAAAAGATCATTATGCGCACACACTTTAGAAATTAAAGGGGGCTTGGAGCAAAAATGCCACCAAAATTATTGAAAATGTCCCCAAAATTCAAGATATGGGGCAAAAGTTCTTGTTTTTAATATTTATGACAGGATATAGTTAAGCAATACCACACAAACAAGTGTGCTGTTTTCCCAAATATCAGCATGATTGCAAATGGCCTATTCATTTTATATAACAGTTCAATAAACAAGAAGTTAATATTAGAATAATTATATTTTAGAATATTTTCTCAGAATATAGTTGACTTTTGCTCTATTTCACGAACGAGAATATTTCCAAAAAATCCACAGTAGAGCCATTGCGCGTGAAACACATTTCATTACTGAATGAATCTGAGTTTTTGAACAAATTGGTCTAATGAACGATTAATAGACTCACTTGTTTTGTCCCTGAATGAATCAGTTTTGAACAAATCATTTGAATGAATGATTCAATGACTCACTTGTTAAGACAATTGGTGTGTCCGAAATCGCATGCTGTCTGAGTAGGTGCTAAATTTGAATTTGAATTAAATTCAAAACCTTTAAAATAGTACATTCTATAGTATGAATATGGGTAGTATAAATGACATTTGCAAGTAACACATCCACCATGTTGTTTCTGTTATGTGACACGATTGCAGTCGCATTGCACTCAATGTTTTTTGTCCGTCTTTTTCGTTTCTTTGAAACCGGCCTCCGAATTGCAAATGTAGAAAGCGGTCCATTAAGAATGATACTGTATCTTCAGAGAGATGATGGAAAAGGCTCTATATGCTGCGCTGTACCCATTTTTCAGACAATTTACTTAATGGCGTCACACTGTTCAGATGTAATTAGGCTTTCTCAGATATTTAATAATTAATGACACAGACAGAGAGGGAAAGGGAAAGAGAGCATGAGAAAGAAAGACCTCAAGCCAATTAAGGAGATGAAAGGTAAGATGTTTGTCAAAGTGCCTCATATTTGACCATGAATGCTTCTACAATATGATGATACCGCCCTATTCTTTTTATGGATTTACTATATTTTTGATCTACTATATATAAAAATCTCAACATTTAATGGCTGTGAAGGAGACGCTGTGAACAATGTGTGATTCATGTTCAGATACATGTTTGACCCACATCAAGGCCCCATTTAACAAGAGACCAGAGCCAAATGGCTAAAAGAGAAGATATAAGCACCAGTCAAATGATGCACGTATTGAAGAGTAAAACGCACAAAAGGAGATGCTGCTGAAAGAGGCAATGCTTTCTATCTTACCTTTGAGCCTCGGACTGCTAAAAGGTGCTTCATCAAAAGCCTGGTACACCCAAGAAAACCTTGATCTGGCTGACAGGCAACTGCCATTTCCTTCATCTCTGTGGATATCAAAGAGTCGTCTGCCTCATCCGTCTGCACCCATTCGGTCTGTTGGGGAAAGAGAAGGTAGAAACAACAATTGGTCCTAATGTTGAGCTTACATCTTGTTACCATGCATGAGCAATGAACTGCGAAGACCCTACAGTCCCGAGGCAAGTTCATTTAACACATTAAAATAAAAGGAACGGCGTAAAATCAGCCGGTCATTATCGCAAAATAAACCCTGACGGAGCGAGCAAGTGGGGTTTATTATGTTATGCGGAAAATGTTCTTGATTACACTTAAATGGATTTGAGCTTTTATGTATTTTTATACAAGAAGAAAATGGCATGAGATTGACCACCTGGGTCAAATTTTAGCATCATTATACAACAATTTAAACACAGAATGCCCCAACTGACCAATCTGAGTCAATTATCCCATTTTACATTCTAAGAAAAGACAGTAAAAAGGGTCCAATGTAGCGTGTTAATATGAAGGAATTTTCCATATTGATTTTTCACAGTTATTTTGAAATGTCCATGAACTTAATGTCCTTGCAGAGAATGAACAACCCCTTTTCTGTTATGAGTGTTTCTTACAGTGTAATAATGCATGATAATCAAGTGTTTTGTGTCTTTTGTTAGAAGACGTCATCTGATTTTGCATTATTTGGTTCCCACTTTATATGCTTTACTACTTGCATGACAGCGCACACATAATGCAAGCTTTTAGCTCAAAGAGCTTCGTGTCACATCCTAAGCAACAGTACAGAAGGTGAGAAATCTCGGTTTTCATTTTTTCCTCTACAATACAATGCCTCTCCTCCAGCAGATTTGGAAAGGTGGACAAATGATCTGATTTTGGCCTACAGTACAAACTGAGTGGGGAAAAAAACCAAAAACATCTCCATTAACTGCAGACTTCTCCAGACTGAAAATAGCATGATATCGGTTTGCTAAAAAAACAACAACAATGACTGGAAAACATGTAATGTTGAATTCGGAACTGCATGCTAGCATCCTACTTCTGAAGCTAAAAGTAGTAAGAATATAGTATACTATGCGATTGCAAATAAAGCACAAGTCTCCACCAATTATTCTAACAGCAATCAAGAATAAAGTATTGGAGGAAAAGTTTCAGGGCACTGTCATTACAATGCACTCTTGGCTCCCATTATAGGAATGATTGGACATCTGAGTGGAAAAAGCCTGCATGCTGTTTGCATCTTGTAAAATCTACAGTGCATTTAGTCTCCTAAGATAGAGGCTGCAGGGCCAGCGTGTGTGAATGTGTTCACCTTGTCAGTTTAATTGTTGAACTGTCACTCAACAAGGCAACAAGGGTCCATTTGTATCCCCTTAGGCTGACGTCTGACATGTTCTCCATTCTAGCCATTTCTGGAAACTAATGCAAGATGTAGCCGGTGATTGTGAACTGCTTGTGCCTTGCTGGTGTCTGAGAAACTGGTGGAGAGTGAGAGTGAAAGCGTTAAAAGGAATTTTCATCTCAATTCTTCAATGGTTACATAATTCTATAATGAAATATCATATACATACACACAAAAGAAGATATCTAAAAGAATGATAATTTTTGTTTAAGTTTAGCTTTTGTTTATATTTCTTTTTAGCTTAAATTTTTTTCTTTTTGCAATTTCAAACATTTATTTCAAGGCATTTTATTTTTATTTTATTTTACTTTGTCATCTAATATTTAGCTTATGTTATACTTTATCTCAGCTTTATTTCAATTACCAAAAATGATTTTTTAAAGTTGTAATTAACAATAACAACACTGAAGTGCCCCATTAACTTCGATTGTAAAAAAACACTTCAGCAAACATTCTTCAAAATATCTTCTTTTGTGTTCAACAGAAGAAAGTAAGTCAACAATTCACTGTAAAAAAGAAAATGGTTTCAACTTAAAAAAGCAAGTGTTCATGCTGCCTTAAATTCTTAAGTTTAGTCAACTTGAAATGTGAACTTGTACTAAGTGACAACTTGGATATTTGAGTTGACGGAACTTAAAATATTAAGGCAGCACAAACACATACTTTAAACATTAGGGTGATTAAATGACAAAATTTGCTTTTTTTAGGTAAACTATCCCTTTAAACTCAATATAACAATGTTGTTTAGGAGAGCGTCACATTTGAATTCTATATCATCAGTCTGAACGGTTTGATTAGTCCACTTAAACACAGAGTGATGACTTTTGGAAAATCTTTAATTGCTTTTAAAATGAGACATTTATGTGTTTAGGTAGCACTAAAACACAGTCAAGACCTATTTAAATGAGTATCGGGCCTGTAATTATGCTTCGATTGCATCTAATAACACATCAGGTGGTGGTAGTTAGCTGCACTGGTTTGGTGATGAGGACTTCTCACCAATGTCCTTAATACTGAGGTCAAAATAAAGAAAACTTTCTAATGTGCATGTCTGAACAATATGTTTGTCAGACTGTACATTTTCAGAGCAAGAAAGAACAGCTTCAGTCCTAATTGGTATGATTAGTTGAGCAGGTCACAAAGACCTCACACAAACTTCAACTGTAACGTTTTGTCTCGGTTTGAGTTTCTAATGCTTGTCATATTTATACTCCAATTTGCATTTATCCTTTTCACTTTCACATTTAAGCTTGTAGCCTCTTTCTACAAACATTTAGAGCTCGTTTTTGTTGACTGAAGTAATCCCTGCACAGGATTTGAGTGGACAGCATTTTAGCTCAGCTGAACACCTATCCTGTGTTGAATCTGTCACGCTGCCCTGTCTTTGATTTTGCATTAGCGCTGTCCTGATCAGTGTGAGCCAGAGGTTATTCTGTGATATATGAGTGTTGTCATGTTGAGGGGACGTAGTGGACAGGGAGCTCATCTCTCATTATGAGGGTCGTTACAGTCACCCTGTAATGCTTCACAGATATTGTGGTTCATGGATCAATCATGGAGCTGCAGATGATTTTAATGCCAAAAACGTGTGGATGGAATAATAAGCGGGAAGATAGGTAGCACTGCTCTACTCATAACACCCCCAGAGAAAATGTGAACCCAATGCTTCCATATGCATGCGACTCAAACACCGCATGTCACCTTCTGTAATCATCAGCTAAGAGCTGTCATGTCATTTGAAGGTTTAATTATTAGAGGTCATCACACTTCTGCTATGTATATTTCACACGTTCTGTCTGTCACTGTCAACGTGCCTTATCTGACTGCTTTCCTGCACTGACATTATCCTTAAAAAATGCATTGAATTCCTCACGATAAACTGCACATCCTATCTATAAACTTCAATCTATATTTCAAAGCATGAAATGAATAAATAACAGGCATGAAAATGCTATACGTTCGGCCAAATTATAGTTTAAAGCATGTGTTCTACATAATGTCAGTATATATATACTGTATATATATATGCATATATATGTATACAGTACACACACACACACGCACGCACACACACACATTGATCCTTAGCCTTTATTCAAATATTATTAAAATTGGTTAAATATTCTGTAATATTGCACAGATGTACTTGGAGTCAATTGTTTTATTTATAATAATGCAAGAAAACATGCCAAATTGTGCAGACAACATTTTTGGACAGGCTGTCATATAAAGAAATAATGCACGACACATCCGCAAAACTTATTGAGTAATGCCAAGGAGAACTGCTGCTGTAATCAAAAACAAGCCAGAACCAACAAAATATTAATAACTGATTATACTGTAATCAATGCATGCACATGTTTGCATAGTTAAATAAAACCCATTTTTCATAAGGTGTAGTTTGCCTTGTTTTTTTGTCAAATCATTTTGTTAAGCTCAGTGTTTTGTTCTTCCCAATATAACATACTCATCATATTTTGATGATTTAATCAAACTTGTAGGCAAGGGTCATTAAAAACAAATATCCCAAATATATCCTCTGGACATCACCTTTTGCCATCTGTACACATCCACTTAATATGATTTATACATAAATATGGTGAATATACAGTGTATATGCCTATAATATATTGAATATAAGCAGAAACTCTATTTTTAAGTATAATTTTTTACTACAAGTTTTACCACTATGTGACTGCTCAGATAATCTCTATCACTGTTCTCAACGAATATTCTGCTGTTTGTTGTAAACTTAATCCATAACGTCTTTATTTCTTGAAACTGTGGCTTTCGCACACATAAAATGCAGCGCCTACTTTCCAAGCCACTGACAGAGGTGCCGGAGGTGGATGTGTATTGATATGAGGAACCAGAAATAGACATTTTGCCCCTTGGATCAGAGTGCAGAAATCATCTTTCATTAGAGCTCTCTTGGCTGATGATGTTTGACACACACACGCATGCATACAAACTCATGAATAAACAAGACGGGTTCATTTGTGTGTGTATGGAGGGGGGGGAAACAGTTCAAATAGGAATGCAGTGCAAAGGCGTGATCAAATATACTGTATAATGGAATCATCATCCAGCTTTTTGAAAATGATCGACATATAAAAAGCAAACTTTTTAAAATGGGTTTAATGCTGAGGTGTCTTTTTTTAATGTTGAAATATTCAATATTTTCTCTTTAACATTTGATCATAATATGCAAAGACAACAGTGTTTGTTTGAGCATCCCAGCTAGCCTTTATTTTTAAATTACATTTAGTAACACACTTCAGCTTTAATGATGTTCTAGTAAAGCAGGTACATTTTAAGACATCTCCAAATTTATTTAGCATGTGCCCTATCCAGGCTACTTCTCTGGGATTTGTGAAGGCATCCACCGTATGTGTTATGACAGCATCCCTATCACTTACAGAGCCCCAGCTCTAATTCCCTGGAATTATACATTTGACTTTGACTCGCAATCACTTCACGTCGGCAGCACTAAAACCGTTTTTTTAATCCAAACACGTTGCATTCAGTCAGTCAGCATAGTCTTGGATTGGTTGCCTATTCCCGTTACTGAGTCTAATCTGAGAATGCTGTCGTAAATTGCTAGCTAGAACAAAGAAACGTGATGGTGAATTTTAATGATGACATTCATTATGTGATCGATGAAGAGTAAGCCATCATGGTAAATACAGCCCCATGTTTCTCTCCTGCTGTCTGCACACACTGTCCTGCTCTCAGAAGCACACAAATGGGCTATTTGTAATACTAAATGGTAGGGGTTTAACGATACCCTCATGTCACGACTCGAGACATATCACGATACGATATTATTGTGAAACTCCAAGACATGATAAAAGGTTAACAAACAATGTATTTGGTTAAAATGCTAAATTTTATATTACATTGCGGGTGCACATGAATAGGCTTGGGTGCTGATAACCTAATGCACAGGACAATGTTGACACCAGAATAAAAACATTCATGATTCTTATTATTTTAGACAAATAAGCAGCATGCACTCTGTCACTGACTAGATATATTTAAAATAATGTAGGCCACTTTTTACTGGTAACATAAGACATTTGGCATTATCAGGACCCACAGATGTTCCCTCATTGCATTATTATAAATTACACATAGTAGTTTAATGTAGTACTGACACTAAAAATATGAAAACTTGAATTTTTTCTCACACAGTAATTTTCATTTTGGGTGAATTATACATTATAATTATGCATTTTTGTATTTCGATATATTGTGACACGATATATTGTTACACCCTTACTTAATGACATGGATGGATGGATGGATGGATGGATGGATGGATGGATGGATGGATGGATGGATGGATGGATGGATGGATGGATGGATGGATGGATGGATGGACGGACGGACAGAACAACAGACAGACAGATTCTAATGGGGAAAAAAACAGATGATTATTAAATATTAATATCCTTTTTCCCCCGTGTGAATTACCCAGTGGCACTCAGTAGCTAAGCTCTGACCATAGGAAATGGTATTTCTATGAATGAATGTTCGGACGCCCACTCCATACATCATGAGTCATTGACTGGGACTTGATGTTCTCAGAGTCAGTGTGGGAGCAGCCAACTGTGCACAGTTAGATCACTGTTTGCGAGACATAACCCAAGTTTGCTCTCACTGACATGCACACCAAAACACACACACCATTACACAGCTGTGCCAGAATTTGAATTAATCGTATTATTTGGCTGTTTAACACTCCTTCGATAAAACTTCCAATCCATTTGGTTTAGAAAAAATGGATAAAGCCCACAGCAAATGTCTGAAATTATTCATTACATATTTAACCTGACCTTTTTCCACATTTCAATATATATAGTAACACTTTAGTTTAGGGTCTAATTCTCACTATTAACAAGTTGCTTATTTGCATTCATATTACTAGGATATTGGCTGTTTATTAGTACTTATAAAGGACATATTAATGCCTTATTCTGCATGATCATATTCTACATCCCTTAATCCCAGTACTGAACAACTACCTTACTAAGCATTGATAAACAGTAATTATGAGTTTTTTGAGGCAAAAGTCATAGTTAATAGTCAGAATTGGACCCTAAAGTGTGATATTCCATAGCCTCCTTTCTCATCCATCATGCATGCATGATGTTACCCATTGCAACAACACTACAGGCCATCACTTCACCTACTCTGCAAACTCCTAATTTTGTCTCTAATCTCATCTACATAAAAAAGCTGGTGATTCTGGGGCCTTGAAGTATTTAGCAAATATATTTAGCATAATATGCCCTAAAGTGAGACTGCTAACCATCTGGCACATAATCATCAGGCTTTTAACAGCATGCAAAACATCTGTGGTCAGAGTTTGATGTCCATTACGGGAAGGCAAAGCTCTACTATTGGCTTGAGTGGTGACAGGCTGGAAATCTGAGAATAAGGACCATCAAGGGGGAGGTAGATTGATGCCCTCACGGTCAGGCTAAAGCTGTTTGATACTGTCGGCTAGACACAGGTCCCATCTCAATTTGGTGAGCGGCGGAGATAAGCCTGCCAGTGGCGTGTGCTGAGCCGGTCCATCCGTAGGTGCCAAGAACGATAAGAAGGCCAATGTGAGCTGGAGGGTTACATGCATATCTTGCTTGCACTGTAAATATTAGTATGGAAGCAATGTGCAAAAAGACCTTCCAATATAAGACGGCACAACAACCTCCATTCCCAACTCATACAAACATAGACACACAATTAAGTCTCTCTGCACAAATCACTTTGAACTTTGAAAGGTCATGCAATGAACAGCTGTTTATAAATCCTCCATCCATCTCATCTATTATTTCATTACAGGCTGGGAAGTTTAATGGAATGTTCCAGCCGCGGGGTGTAAAGAAGTTTTGGAGTTGCTTATTGTGGATTTGGCCTCCTGCGGTCTCTATGGAAACCCCCGTCTGCTTCTGCAGTCTCTGTAAGAATTTAATAGGTATACCTGCGTTCCCAGGGTGACCAGACGGAAGATAAAGCTGGTGTCAGTCACAGCTGTTCTTTGAGAACACATCCTTTATTGCCGGAGCGCACTCATGATTTAATTGCTTGCGAGTAACACTTATCACAATATCATCCAGCTGAACTGCAGTGAATAGACCATCACTGATGTTGTAATAATTTGAGCACAATATATGTATTGCTCTGGTCTATTGACCATAGCGGAGCAACAATGCCATAGTTATTAACTTCTTTGACTGTTTTATAGGACAGCAATTGGAGGAATGTGTAGAATTCAATATTAATTTTGTTGTTTTTTGTTTGTGTTTTACTTATACAGCACGATGAAGGATGGGTAGAGAGAAAAGAGGATATAGACATCACAATCACACATATGTTAGTAGTTTTGATTTGCTCAGTCAGTCACATGTTTCCACCTTGTGATCAAAACATGAATTGCAGCTGAAATTGTGCTGCTGAAAAATCATAAATTCAAGTCACTTTCAAGCATACAGTACCGGTCAAAAGTTTGGAAAATTACTGTATTTTAATGTTTTGAAGGAAGTATCTTATGCTCATCAGGCCTGCATTTATTTTATTAAAAAAATACAGGGAAAAAAATGTATATTGTGAAAAATTATTGAAATTTTAAATAATGGTTTTCTCTTTTAATATACTTTCAAATGTATTTTATTTCTGTGATGCAAAGCTGAATTTTCAGTATCATTACTCCAGTCTTCAGTGTCACACCTGGGTGTTTAGTTGTGTGTTGTTCTGTGCCAGCCATATTCATGTTCTTGGAGTTAGTAATTAGTTCGTGGGACCTGGTTTTCCTTTGTTTGTTTGTTTGATTTATGTTTTACTTAATTAAACATTACTTCACTTCAGCACTTGAGTCCTCACTCCATCCTCCACAACCCACCCGTGACAAAATCAGCATATTAGAATAATTTCAGAAAATTCAGCATTCAGCATTACAGAAATAAATTATATTTTAAAGCATATTCAAATAAAAACAATCATTTTAAATTGTAATAATATTTCAAAATATTACTGTTTTATTTTTTCCTGTTTTTTTAATTATTTTTTTTTATAAATGCAGGCTTGATGAGCAAAAGACACATATTTCTAAAACATTAATAATAGTAATGGTTCCAAACTTTTGACCGGTAGGCTACTGTATAATACTTTATATATATTTAAAAATTAAGGTAAGATAAGATGGGGGAGCAAATTTAGAATTAGTAGGCCTACAATAATGCAACATTCATTGTGTGATAATGACATTTAAGAAAGACAGGCAACTACATGTTGCAATTGAACAGCTTGAAACTGAAATCAGAGTAAAGCAGCTTAACAAACCTATAGCAGTAACTGTTAATGACAAAATAAATGAGAAGTTCTCAAACCTGTAAGATCCATACTGTATATTCATATCTGGAGAACTTTCCTTCAGAGACAATACTTGCGCTGAAACAGGGTAACAAAGGCAGTTAAGTTATAACAATTTTATTCACAACTCTAATCCCAAAACACACACATTTAACGTTAGCATGATAAACAAACTCTGAAATCTTAGGCAAGGAAAGTCCTTCCCTCATTCTTGTTTACTCTGTTGTAGTAACACACTATTTAACATAACTTAACTGATTACTAATGAAAAGTTTGTCAAAAGTAAACAGTAACTTAGCCTACTTGATGAGTAACGTTAGGCTACCATCAGTGTGGTCACGGTCATAAATGCGCTCATTTTGCCTCGTCAACTCTTAAAGTGTTTTGTTTTTAGACAGAATATAACTTACATTTTCTTGTAATAAGCATACATGATGTTATAAATCGTCTGAATATTTTTATTTTGCTAAACAACTAACGTTAAAGTAACGTTACTGCTTTCCGTCGTCCTCGTCTGCAAACTTAACTCGACCAATCAAATGCGCCACATGCGTATCAGCAATTAAAGGGACCGCATTCACTTTGATCGAAACCATACACTCGTTAATAATTAACTATATATTTTGTTGGTTCGGATAAATTATATTAAAAGTTTGCCGCATCTGTATTGCTAATATGGTATTTAGGTTTTTCTCCCCTGCAAATGCTAACTTAGATGCTCTGTAGCCTACTATTGATCGTAATTTGTGAAACTTGCAGGGAAATATGTTATCATCATTATATGAAAAATGATAATGGAAACTCAATCATGGACACACACAAAAAAAATGCTTTAATCAATTATCATTACATTTTAAATATTACAATTGAAGGGTAGGCTATACATTTAGTAGGCTATACATCAAACACATACCGTTGCATTCCAGAAGATGGCAGAATATGAGCATACACTTTATTTGAGGGTTTTTTAAGGGGAATTTCTTTAGGAAATTATGCCTAAACCTCAACACACATGTATACTGTAATATCCCACTTTACTACTTCACTGAATTTACTTACAAATGAGAGAACATGATCAAGATGGGTATTCATTTCACAGATGATAGGCTACTCGATACGAACCTCATACATTTCATCTTTTGTTGTTGTTGGCTAGACAAAGTCTACATTATGCAATCATATAGCATGGCCCATCATATGACTAACTTTATTGATAGGCTATAATTTTTTATTTATTTTTTAGTCGGGGAACTATGCACAACCAAATATTTTAATAAAATAAAATAATCAATTTGTGATAATCAAGTGGCAATTTATACTACATCAAGCTCAACCTATTCTCTGGTAGGTTGTTTATTTTTGGTTCGTCTGATTGGTCACTTCACGACAACTGCATTAATTAGCTGCACTCCTCCAGGACCACGGACAGCGACCGCTACAATTCAACTCAATGAAAAGCGGCTTCCGGGAGGAATGAACCAAAACTCTCTCCACTGGAAGGTACTCAAAATACGACACAAAATAGTCTTCTTCATTTCTCCTGGTTGTATAAAAAGGTTTAGGCAATATATAAAAAAAAAAGTATAATAAAAAGGTTAATATAAAACATGTTGATTATACAATAAGCAATAAGAAAAACAATAAGCTTTTAATTGTCACAAATCATTGGTCATGAAATTAGCAAAAATGTAAGCAAATGCATTACTTAAAGAGCCATTGCTGTCTCAGAAAAACATCAAATACAAAATAAAGTTTTTGGCAGAATATAGTGGTGATGGTTCAGAGCGTTCGTCTTCGGAAATCTGCTGAGAAATATAATAATAAATGCATCTCTACCACAGTGAAACACAGGAAGAGACTGTGTCATTGTGTGGGGAGTCTTTAGCTTTTGGTATTGGTTAGCTGCTTCACTTTGAAAAGTCATCTAATGCTTTGAAGTACAGGAGAATATTGCAGAATGGCTTGCTTCCCACAAATGAAGAGTTGTTATCTAAAGAGGAATGACCAGATGTTATTTTTCAACCAGACAAATTGCAAAGACAACCAAGAAGTGGCTTGAGAAGTCCATCAGGCTCATATTTTGGCCTGCGTAGAGTCTAGATTTGAACCCTACAGGGAATATTTGGTCTCACAATAAACTCAAATAAACTCGAAGACATTTTTCAACTACTCATGACCGGTTTGAAGCCATTAACATTGAGTGGAACAACACTGAATCTTTTTCCTGTAAAAAGCTGCAATTTGGGGAAGGCTATTTCGATCCAAAGTTACTTTTATCTACATTATTTGTGCAATTATTTCTAAATTTGTGATTAAAATGGTTAAGACCATTAAAAGACCACTTAATATTTTGCCATTTTTGGCCTCAACCTTTTTTCTTTCTTTTTTTCTTCCAGAAGAGTGTATATTACCTGATATAAAAAGCACATAAAATCATTATAAGAAGAAACAGTAGAAGCAGCAATTGTAGGCAGTTCACACACTCTCTTTCTGTTCATTTGTCTCCTCTTCAACATTCTCTGTTCATTAAAAAAGAAAGAAAATGAATTTCTGAACAATTTGCAATATCATCAGAATTTACAGTCTAGACATGCACAAGCTGGTGGCTACTTGAGCTGACAGCAAATGACAAAAAGTAAGATGTGAACAAATTATTTGTTTTAGATGAAATTGGTTGCCAGATGTGAACATAAGACGCGTCTGATTGAAACCCACTCAAGACTCTTCCCTTACAGCTCGTTCACAAGAGATGACATCATAATTCTTCAGCATTTCCTCTAAAGATGTACACCAGATACATATTTGTCATGCCAAAACAAACAAATATTTGTCATGCAAAAACTAGATTGTAAAAATCACCTTCTCTCATGGTTGTGGCATCATCATAGGTCTCATTCATGTGATCTGTGTCAAAATACAGAGATAACATCACTGTCTATAAACAAGCACTAAGTGACATCTGCTCTCTTACTTCATATTTATTTTGAAGTAATAATTTGTTATGAAAAATTCTCACAATTGAGTATATCGGTAATGACATCATAGTTCTCTGGAGCCTCTTTATCCATGTTGTCTGCATCAATTGAAAATAAAGCATACCAATAAAGCACACACTAAGAAAAGTCAGCAGGGCAAGACGTACTGTGTTAATATGAAGGAATTTTCAGTACAAATAACTGAAAATTCTGAAAATTATCAGTCCCTTTTCTGTTTTTCTACATTGTTTTTTACATTTTTCTTACAGTCTAGAACCAAAAAGTTGTTAAATGATAAACTGCATTCAGAAACGCTGACATGGATGTCTCAACTCACACTAACACCTGTGTGCGCTCTCACTGACTGCAGTACAAACACAGCGCTGTGGTTTGCACTGCTAAATTCAGTGGTTAACAGCAGGAAGCCTAACAGGATTAACATTTCTTAACTTTAACTGTCAAAAAGACCTGTAGAATCATTAAACGTCAGAATGGTAAAATAAAATTAACAAATACTTTCATCGCTTTGACTATTCACATCTACATTATAAATCGTTCTGTCATTATTATTAATAATGGTGATAATTTCAGCAGCCTCACCTCTCTGAGTGAAGTGATTGTGTGTGTGATGAATCTCCTCATAAACGGCCTCAGTCGTCGTCCTGTGTCTCCTCTTAGAGAGAGCTGTGAGTGTAGACAGACAAACCTGCCGTCAGTTCACAACACATGACTGATCACACACTGAATAAGACACAATATGACAGTCTCTGGATCTCTCCTACCTCTCCTCATCACTCTGTTCTGCTGAATCACTATAAGCAGTGGCACTAAGAGCAGTAAGAGCAAAACTCCCAGTACAACCACAAGCACAGAGAGAGACGCTGCTGGAGGAGTTTGTGGAGGAGTGACTGATGTTATCTGAGGAACTGGAGGAGAAGCTGATGTTGTTGTGGCAGGAGTAGTGGACTCTGACAAATCTGGCAAAACACACACAAACATTAAAAATCATGCAAATACACAGATATTATTCACTCTAAAATTATGTGAAAATTACTAATATTGGTCAGAGTTTTGCAGTGACCTGCACATGTGAGTCCAGCGTGCTCTTTGCGGGAACAGTCAGTGTGGTTCTTCAGGGAGAGAGGACAGTCCCACAGGTGAATCTCATTCCCTCTGCACTCGACTCTGTTCAGCCACACAACACCTTCACCAGCACCAAAGACTGAATTCCCATCAGCCCTCAGTGCGTCTCCACAACCCAGCTGCCTGCAGACCACCTGAGCATCGCTGATGTCCCACAGATCAGCACAGACTGAACCCCACACAGCATTATGATACACCTCCAGCCTCCCAGAGCACCGGCCCGAACCTCCACTCAGTCTGAGAGGAACATGCTCTAAAATGTACGTATCATACCAGATAGATAATTCACAAGTATACATATGTTTGAAGATAAAGCAATTAGGCAAGCATATATTATTACTTTCATTAACAGAACATAACCTACTCACTTGAACACTGTCTCTGGTGAGGAGATGCTGAACATGTCAGACGACTTTGAGGAGACTCAGGACTCTCTGAGATTACAAAGATTTAGATGAAAATTTAAATTACTAACAACGTATGATTATAGTTTACTGTAAAAAAAAAGCACTGTAAAAAAAAAAAAAAAAATCATCATGATTAAATCATTAAATTAAGACTTACCAAAGCAACTGATTTTGGCCACCTCATTATCATAACAGTTGTTCTGGCCCCAGGGTAAAGATGGACAGTGCCACAATGTTTTGTCATGTTTTCTACATTTAAGATGATCTAACCAATTAGGAGCAGACCTCAGTCCCTCTGAATAACTGGGTTCACTGCCAGATCTTCCACAGTTCAGCTCTTGACAGATCAGACTCGCTGTCTCTCTGTTCATCTTGTTTACACACACATTTCCCCAGGATCCATTGTAGAAAACCTCCACATTCCCTTCACAGCCCTCAGTTAACCTGATCTCTTTAAACTCTAGATAGAAGATGTTAAATTCAATTCAGTTATTTTTATTTTTGTAAATTAACTAAAAAACTATTTGATTCCAAATACTACATTAAAATAATTTTATTGTTGTATATTGAAAGTAGCAGCTGCTGGTCAATTTCTTTGAAATGATTCCTAAAATGTTTGAGACTTTACCTGAGCACACGACTCCTACATCCTCCTTGTGTTGACAGTCATGTTTCCCCCAGCCTGGAGAAGAGCAGTTCCACAGGGACGTCTCATTCCCCTCACACTCCACCTCATCCAGCCATATGTGTCCAGAACCAGGACCAAACCAGGCTGGTACCTGCTGGTTACTGAGGGCCACTCCACACTGCAGCTGTCTGCACACCACATGGGCATCTTTAATATCCCAGGAGTCATCACACACTGTCCCCCATGAGCCGCTGTGAAAAACCTCCAGCCTCCCTGCACAGTCTCCCCCAGAACCCACCAGCCTGATGGACCCGCGACCTGATATTCAGAGAGAGAAAAACTCATTATTGATCACTAACAACTGAAGAATCTGCCCAGATGTTGTCGTTCTCACCAAGGCAGGTGATTGACAGCTGTTGTGTGGAGCTGCAGTTGAGAGTTTGTGGAGAGCTGCAGTTCCCCAGATGAGCTTCACTCCCAGAGCACTGGAAGCCCGTCACACACTCATGACTGTGTTCAGGACTGGATGAAGAGGAGCCGGAGAAGTTCAGCACAGAGCCACAGCCCAGCTGTCTGCAGACCACAGAGGATTCAGTGAGACTCCAGGAGTCCAGCAGAACTCTCCTCCAGACCTGATGGATGGAAACTTCCAGCTCCCCCTCACACTGTCTCTCTCCAGACAACCGCACCAGACCGTCATTAACAGCCAGAGAGGAATCTGAGGAGAATATCTCATGTTTTACTAAAATAAGAATTATGTTAGAACATAGTGAATTAGTGTCTATATATTAAAAAGAGTTTTTCAGTAGCATAATGCTCTTGGTGTCAAATAAGTTTACCAGAGCAAATGACTCCAACATCTCGTCCATGAGAACATTCAGCTCGACTCCATGAAGAGACGGAACATTCTGAGAGTTTGGTTTCATTCCCGTCACAATCAAATACATCAGCCCAGATTTCACCACTTCCCTCTCCAAACCAGTCTGATCCCACAACAGACACAGCAATCCCACAATTCAGCTGTCTACAGAGGACACTGGCAGCTCTCATATCCCAGCATGCATCACACACTGTGCCCCATTCATTGAGGAACCGGAACTCCACTCTTCCAGAACAAGAGTCTGAGCCGTTTAACAGTCTGAGATCTGTGTAACCTGAATAACAGGTTATTGAAACAAAACAAAAGTTTAAGGACACTTACTTCTCTTTAGAAAAGGGATTTAATCTCTTTACGTTTGCAATACATGTAAAGAGAAAAATATTACTTAACCAGAGCATATTACTCCTACAGCATTGTCATGGGAATGGTGTGTATTTGAATAGTTGGATGTAGGACAGAACACAAAGTGTGATTCATTTCCTCTGCACTGAATCTCTTGTGTCCACATCTGAGCGTCTCCTTTTCCAAAAGCATCTTCTCCCAGCACCTGTACAGGAGCCCCACAGTCCAGCTCTCTACACACAACCTCTGCATCCTGCTGGTCAAAGGAAGCGGCACACACTGAAAACCACGTCTTTATTTGAAGTATCTCTAATCTCCCAGCACACAGATGAGATCCATTAATGAGCCTGGGGAGGCGGCCTGTGTGTTTAAATGATATAAATAAACAACATTATAACTTTTTAAAAATTACGATAAGGAAATTAATTCTGTTCAGTTTCTTTTGTTAACAAAACATTTAAAGTAAAAAGATTGGACAGTCTTACCTAAGCAAATGACTCCAGCATCTTCAGAATGACCACAGTTATTTACACCCCATTGTTTTGATTTACACTTCTTCAATGTCGACTCTGATCCAGTACACTTAACTTTATTCATCCATATTGGTCCTGATCCTGGTCCAAAGTGAGCATCACCAACTGCACGTGATGCTTTACCACAACCCAGCTCTCTACACACCACTCCAGCATCAGTCATATCCCAGGCATCATCACACACTGTTCCCCAATGACCTCTATGAAGAACCTCCACTCTACCAGCACAGAGACGGTTACTACCAACCAACCTCACGTTACCTGTACACAAGAGTCATTTATCTATGAACGTCCATACATTTATAAATTATGCAGCTTTTTTTTTGCAGTTCACTTAAATAGTCCTGTTGTGTGAAAATCATTTTGCATTTCAGTCAATATGAAGTCATAAAAACTGCATGTATAATATTAAAACACATCAAACCACAAGTCCATTTAATGCAATTACAGAAAAAAGAAACAGTGAAAATCTAATTTATTGCTTCCATGAGCAAATTCTTTAGAATAAAATAAATCAATATCAGTAAGCGAATATAAACAATAATCTATATAAATTAAACTAAGAGAAATTAAACATTACAAAATGTATTGATAGTACACGGGAAGATCCTTATGTTAAACATAAAACTATACTTTCATTTAATATGTTGAAAGGAACTGTTTGGCCCTTTAACTGAAGGTAAAATACCTGCACTGGTGAGTGTGACGACTGTGGACATTAGAAAGATTGTCAGACAGCTCTTCATCTTCTTCTGCTCTGCACTTCAGTACAAACTTTTCATCAGCTCTCTTAGCAATTCTGAAGAAAAAGAGACTCTTGTCTGCTCTGGTGAGAAAGATAAAGGTAGAGAGAGGGGAGGGGCTTCTGACGACCGCCAATCACATTCAGAGTTAAACTTCAAGACCATATACAACGACAAATCAGCCAAAATATCTCCATATCAAGAGAACGCCAGTGTTGATGAACGGGAACTCCTCCTCCACCTTACAGACACTTTACTGAGGAGACACACACATGATAAAGTGCTGACAAAGTCACCCAACTGTCATGAGAGTGAATGTGGGAAAACACTTCAGTGTGCATTCAGCGCCAAAGTCTGACACCTGCAGAGAAGAGATACAAGCACTGATAACTAACTGCTGACAACAAACACTGAGAAGACATATCAAAGTACTACTAAATAATAATAACAGTATACAATATTTCATATACCTTTATTTCATTTTGCATTTTTTTTGTACAAAAAAAGTTTGTTTAATTTTTTTTTAGCAACATTCCCCAATTTCACAATATAGTAATAATGACATATAAGCACATAATCAGTCTGTTTTTAATTGCAAATCAGAAAACATTAAAATCAATAATAATAATAAAAAACATTAAAATTGGACAAATATAAAACAAGTATTATCAATCAAATGTATGCATGCTGGGTGTGTCTGACTGTCAAAAAACCCTCTGCAGGACATAAAGTGAACAACATGCTCTTCTGCTCAGTTCAAAGAGTCACTACATTCTTTTGAGGTAAAGATCCTTGATCACAGCTGCTGTTTGTAAACTTATTTCCCAAAGTACATTCCAACGTTCTTTAGCAAAATATATATTTCCACCATCGGTGGGTCTACATTCAAAAGTAAAAGACTGGAGCAGTTAAAGGATCTGATATTATAACAATTATAAACAAATTGACAAAAAAATGTTTTAATGCAATGGGATCACAAAAACAATGAGATTTGTAAAAACCTCTGGAAAGAGAAATTTAAACTTTTTGAAAAAGCCATGAGAGCAAAGCATTTTTCAGTCAAAAACTGATTAAACGTAATTGATTTAGTAGATTTCAATACAAATTGGCATCAAAGACACTGAAACTCAGCAGAAAACGTAAAAGCTTTGAAAGGATTTGATGCAGTGATTGTGGTTTCAGTTATTAAGTCCCTCCCTGTTTCCCTGGCTCCTCTTCCACATCATCATAGTCTGTTATCAGAAAACAAGGGTAAATTAATTTATCAATATATGCTTTAAAAGTATTATAAATGAACACATCAATATTGGCAGTCAAGTTAAATGATCTATCATGATCACAGAAATTGATATTATAAACCGATTATACAAATTAAACAAACTCAGTGTAAGGTAAAAAGATGACAGTAACGTACCAAACATGTCACTCATATATTCCCTGATATTCTTCACATCGTCATATTCCTCCTGAACACCCTCTGATATAAATGTGTCCATTATTAATTACATGAGTTTAAATGCAACTATAATTTGAAGACAAACAAACAGAAAAACATGAAATTTAAGAGAGTAATTTGAATCCCACACCTGCTTTATCCTTGGAGAATTGTCGTACAATGATGACGTCATCATAGTTTTCTGGCAAGTCAAAATAGACAAAATAATGAAAAATTTTATGCATCCATTAAATGTGCAAAATTTGGGATTTTGAAACCGTGTATAATTAACTAAACTCTTATTAAATAAAATATAATTAAATCAAACCTTTATAATAAGAAATGATAATAAGAAATAAACCTGTATCACGAGATCTCAGTCCAACAGTGATTACATCATCATAATTCTCAGATGTGATTTGCTGCTCTTCTAAATGAGTTTACAGCCAGGAGGAAATAAACAAAAACTGCTTTTACTATTCAGAGGCCCAATAGTTCATTTAATTTAGTGAAATCTGTTAAAGTCACTGACCTTTATTTGACCCTTCAGTGGTGATGTCATTAGAGTAGTCAGGTGCGGCTCCTACTGCAGAATTTGCTTTAAAAAGCGTAGATGAAAGAACTGAATTATTACGTGCTGAATGGTTTATATAATTTCAACCCAGTTAATAACCAGCTAAAAGAATGTTTTTAACTAATTTAACATCCATTCATTTCTGTATGTAGCAGATTAGATTTGAGTTATATTGATTTATATTTGAGTCCTCAAACCTGAAAGAAGCTCATCAGCATCTTCATACCCAGAATATTGTTCTTCTGAAAGGACACTTCCTATTATGGAGAAGTAGATTCATCAGACACGATTACAATCGCAAAACAGCCAATATCCCCACTTCCCTTGAATCATAACTCAAACACTGTCTCATTATTAATTTTGACAGCAAATTTTTAAAACATTAAAGCTACATTGTGTAGGAATTACTCCCATCTAGCGGTGAAATTGTATATGACTACCAACTGAATATTACTTTCTAGCCCCTCATCACGCTTTTTTTTAGATTTATCTCTGCTCTGCTCTTTCTCCAAAAAGTTTAATTTTTTGAACGTTTTAGGAGACGTTTGAGTGTATGCCAACTTATGTCCTGCCGGATCAGCACGTTACAATTCAAATGTGCGCATCTACCACACAACATAAGTACTGACTGGATCTCTTCTCAAATTGTCCCTCCATAACATTTTCGTCTAGTATTTATTAATTGACGAAAATGTCAATAGATTTTTGTAATAGTTTTTGTGATTCAGAACTGACACAAAACTCCCACAAATGGATCTATGTGATTTACTACTGACCACTATGCTCAGGGCCACATTAACACAATCAGAGGCCCTGTAGCTTTAACTCTCAGGAGCCCCACACTGCATGCACACCCATACATTCCTCAAAACTGCATGCTATTATCTGTATATTGACCCATGAGTGTGGATCATTTTCACCTCATGATATTGGTAAGCAGGTTCGAAAATAGCAGTGGTTTGGGGCAAAAATGCCACGATAAAAATGCTCCTAAAATTCAAGATATGGGTGCAAAAAATGCCCCTGAGTGAGTTTTCTTCTTTTTTATATTTGTTAGTTAGGCTATGCAATATCATATCAGCAAGAATGCTGTTTTATCAAATATCAGCATGATTACAAAGGTGATATTGACTTTATACAGCAGTAATACAGTTTTGCTCGCAAATGAACATAGTTCCAAACAAAGCCACAGCAAAACCTTTGTGTGTCTCCGAGCAACACACAGTGGTGTTTCATTCCTGAAAGAATTCACGTTTCAAAAAAATCGGTTGAGCGATTGATTCAATGACCCATTCATAAAGTCAGTCACTTGCTTCGTTCATGAATGAATAAGCCGTTTTGAACGAATCGGTTTATGAAGGATTCAATGCTGCCCCCTACTGGCGGTTTTAGTTTTATACGCCTGTTTAAAATGATCATTTCTTTTTTTCCGTCATTTCATATTTCTATATTCAAAATTTTATACATGTTTATGAATATGTACATTCTTTTAAACTTTTATACACGTGATATTTTATTGTTTTGACTTAAACTTTTTTTTTTCAAGGTTAGGACCATGAATTATTCAGCAAAACAGAGATGGATTAATTTTACTGTCAGTCTCTTATGTTCTTGCATGATTTTTCCACTACAAAACAAAGTCATCACATCATGCATCACAAACCAAATGTATCTAGCTCTTCTGAATATTAAATATGCTATTTAAATATATCGTTTTAAGTTTTTTATTATGTATACTTATGAGCCCATGTGTCCCCTGTTTTTTCTTGCATAATTGAGAAAAATAACAAAGGATATAAGTCTCTCAAGATGACCAAGTCTCTGTCTAAACTGGCATCAAATCATGAATTTTCGTTTTGGTGGCTTAATCCTGCGAGGAATCATTATTTCACATAGTGTATGTGTTGCTTCATTGAGTTCTGGAGCAAGCCAAACCTTTGTTTGATTATTTATCTCGCCAAAGCAGATTTTTTGTCGCATTCAATACTTGTACTGTTAATTTTGCTGCACAGTGAAATTGTTTAAAGAAAAAAATTTGGATATATTTGTTGTGTTATCTCCTCCCCGGTCCCCGCTAATGTCTCTGACCGTGTTGTCGACTCTCTACTCTGAGGATGCTGAGGAGATAACGGTAGCATAGCATGGAAGACTTCAATGCACAACTTCACAAGCTCGTATCTTCTAGCCATGCACGCACACTCAAATATCAATAACAAAACTATAACAGCACAGCAAAAACTTGATAAAATGCGTAAATCAATTTTAATTAAAATTTTCAATTATATATACATTTTTAAAGCATCACTGGGCCCCTCCCCCAGCATGGGGCCCTAAGCCCAGATAAGCCAGTGAATTAATGTGGCCCTGCCTGCCAATGAATAAAGTGATTACACTTTTTATCTCCACAAATCAGACTCTATGACATTTACTCACCCCTCTGACTGAAGAAACTCTGTCTATTAGTGGGTCTGTGATGAAGCTCCTCATAAACGGCCTCAGTCGTCGTCCTGTGTCTCCTCTTAGAGTGAGCTGTGAGTGTAGACAGACAAACCTGCCGTCAGTTCACAACACATGACTGATCACACACTGAATAAGACACAATATGACAGTCTCTGGATCTCTCCTACCTCTCCTCATCACTCTGTTCTGCTGAATCACTATAAGCAGTGGTACTAAGAGCAGTAAGAGCAAAACTCCCAGTACAACCACAAGCACAGAGAGAGACGCTGCTGGAGGAGTTTGAAAAACTGGAGGAGAAGATGATGATGTTGTGGCAGAAGTAGTGGACACTGACAAATCTGGCAAAACAGACACAAACACATTCAAAATCATGAAATACACAAATAATATTAGCACCAAAAAGGATGTAAAAATGAATACTATTCTCAAGTGTGTTGCTGTGACCTGCACATGTGAGTCCAGCGTGCTCTTTGTGGGAACAGTCAGTGTGCTTCTTCAGGGAGAGAGGACAGTCCCACAGGTGAATCTCATTCCCTCTGCACTCGACTCTGTTCAGCCACACAACACCTTCACCAGCACCAAAGACTGAATTCCCATCAGCCCTCAGTGCGTCTCCACAACCCAGCTGCCTGCAGACCACCTGAGCATCGCTGATGTCCCACAGATCAGCACAGACTGAACCCCACACAGCGTTATGATACACCTCCAGCCTCCCAGAGCACCGGCCCGAACCTCCACTCAGTCTGAGAGGAACATGATCTAAATCACAGACAAGTAACAGATTATTGGCCAACAGAGTTCTGTCAGAACAGCAACAACTACAGTGGGGTATGTGTGGGTTGTGATATTAAATCATTTTGGCATACCCAGAACAAAATCACATTCATACATCACATATTGCCGTTATGATTTTTTATGTTTTTGTACATCAAATGAACTTGCTTGTTCTTTAACTTAACTGTTAACTTTAAATTAACTTAACTGTTCACTACAGTAGGAGCCGTACACCGTCTCTGATATGGAGATGTGGAGCAAGACAAATGATGGGAATCATGACTCTCCTGTTCTATAATCACAATCACAATATTATATACACAATTAATAAAAAACGGATTACTGCTATTTTTTAGTGATGGAAATTGCATCAGTCTTACCAGAGCAGGTGATTTTGGCCACTTCATCTTCACTACAGTCATTCTGTCCCCAGGGTGAAGATGGACACTGCCACAGATTTGAATCATGTGGTCGACATTTGACTTCATCCAGCCAGTTACGAGCTGATTCCAGTCTTGGTGTAGAATCAGACAAAACACCAGATCTTCCACAGTTCAGCTCTTGACAGATCAGACTCGCTGTGTCTCCATCCATCTGGTTCCAGCACACATTACCCCAGGATCCATTGTAGAAAACCTCCACATTCCCGTCACAGCCCTCAGTTAACCTGATCTCTTTAAACTCTATACATAAGTGGAAAAAAGTTAATTTTAAAAGTGTTATGGATGCATAAATGTGTTGTTAAAGTTGTTAACAAATACAACCTTTGATTTTAATAATGTATTAGTAGATGTTGAAATTAATAGTAACCATGGCGTCAGACGTTGTTGTTGTTTGGTTCAAACATTATGGACCATTACAAGCAGACTTTGGGACAAAGGAGAACTAAAACGAGGATCATTATCAGTGTGGTGTTTTCGAGATGCCGAGAACTCCATGTCTGCGACTAACTTCGACTTGACAGATCTCTTGCATGTACTTTATTAGACAGGTGAGCAAATGTACATAAAACTAATCTATGGTATATAGTTCAACATGCATGTTAGAATATGATCTGTATGTTATTCTAATGTTGATCTATCTTACTGCTAGTCTCATACAGCCAACAAACGAACACATAGAATAAAATTATAACTTTCAACACACTCAAATGCAGTTTAGTGTGATAGTGTAGATCAAGTGAAACCACGCTGCATTACCTCACAGGTTTCATTCGTCTAATAAACTGACCTGTGTGAGTCAGTGATGCGCGGGTCAATGTATAAACAACCCGCACCCGACCGACGTTTTCAACTAACCCGCCCGCAACTCGGACCGCAAAAAAAAAGAAAGAAAATATTGTACCCGAGTCACCGACCCGCTTCCTGACCCGCGTTTTTTTAAAGTAGCTAGTAAATGCTCATCGCGTCATGGGCCGTAGACGGAGGAACTAGGGGTGCGCAGTTTTCTGAATGCTGTATGATATAGCCTAGTGTTTTGTAATAAAGGCTTGATTTATTCATTTATTTCGTTTCATTTTCTTAACAATTAAGATGCTGCATGTGTTTATCCAGTCTAATCGAAGTGTGCGTCTCTCCCCCGACTTTCCCAACGAAACCCCCGCCCCCTCTCAGCAAATACATAAAACTGACATTACTGAGCTATATGCGTTTAAAAGTAGCCTATTAAAATGGCACAATGGCATTGCTCAGTTCAACGTGTTGGGAAATCGGGCATTTTGTCCCGCGTCAGCTTTTATTCAAAAGTTAATAACGCGCTCAACATTCAGGTAGCTAAATAAGGATTTCCCGCTGTCATCTCTGCTGCAGACTGAGCTCGTGCGTCATCCTCGCGCAGCGCAGTTATTCAGCCAATAAAGTGTAAGACCTATGTATTTCATAGAACATTATTGTGTCTAGTAGCTACTATATAAATTACAAAGGTTTAATTGGCATCTTTATTTCAAACGACCCGACCGACCGCGACCCGAATATCATTAAAAATATTTTTGGATGACTCGTAACCGCGGGTGACCGCAGGCACCCGCTCATTTTGGATCAACCCGCGCATCACTGGTGTGAGTATTAATACAGCACTTGCGGGTTGTGCGGTAGATTAATGTCCTCATTCCTTTATATCCGCGGGACTCGCGTGTGGCGCTGATATCTGTCTCTCATTAGCAATCACGCCCTACTTTATCCCACAGTCATGTTAAAAACATCAATGTATTCACTCATCCATAAACATTATTAGATCCATCAGCTTGACGACAAGTTCCATAATTCTGCTGGAATTTTTCGTCATCAATCTACGCCTTTGTTATTGTAAGAGGTTAGCGACCCCTAGCGGCAAAAAAAAGTACATATTGCAGCTTTAACTAATGAACCTTATTGTAAAGTGTTAACTTGAAGTTTCTTAAAATGTTATATTCATTACAAGTTTAATTTAAACACATATATAGAAGCATGTTTACCAGAGCATACGACTCCTACATCCTCCTTGTGTTGACAGTCATGTTTCCCCCAGCCTGGAGAAGAGCAGTTCCACAGGGACGTCTCATTCCCCTCACACTCCACCTCATCCAGCCATATGGGTCCAGAACCAGGACCAAACCAGGCTGGTACCTGCTGGTTACTGAGGGCCACTCCACACTGCAGCTGTCTGCACACCACATGGGCATCTTTAATATCCCAGGAGTCATCACACACTGTCCCCCATGAGCCGCTGTGAAAAACCTCCAGCCTCCCTGCACAGTCTCCCCCAGAACCCACCAGCCTGATGGACCCGCGACCTGATATTCAGAGAGAGAAAAACTCATTATTGATCACTAACAACTGAAGAATCTGCCCAGATGTTGTTGTTCTTACCAAGGCAGGTGATTGACAGCTGTTGTGTGGAGCTGCAGTTGAGAGTTTGTGGAGAGCTGCAGTTCCCCAGATGAGCTTCACTCCCAGAGCACTGGAAGCCCGTCACACACTCATGACTGTGTTCAGGACTGGATGAAGAGGAGCCGGAGAAGTTCAGCACAGAGCCACAGCCCAGCTGTCTGCAGACCACAGAGGATTCAGTGAGACTCCAGGAGTCCAGCAGAACTCTCCTCCAGACCTGATGGATGGAAACTTCCAGCTCCCCCTCACACTGTCTCTCTCCAGACAACCGCACCAGACCGTCATGAACAGCCAGAGAGGAATCTGAGTGAAAGATGTGACATTTTAAGGTATTGCAAGGTAAATTTTTTTTTTCAATAAAACCCCCTCACCAGAGCAGATGACTCCAACATCTCGTCTATGAGAACATTCAGCTCGACTCCATGAAGAGACGGAACATTCTGAGAGTTTTGTTTCATTCCCGTCACAATCAAACACATCAGCCCAGATTTCACCACTTCCCTCTCCAAACCAGTCTGATCCCACAACAGACACAGCAATCCCACAATTCAGCTGTCTACAGAGGACACTGGCAGCTCTCATATCCCAGCATGCATCACACACTGTGCCCCATTCATTGAGGAACCGAAGCTCCACTCTTCCAGAACAAGAGTCAGAACCGTTCATCAGTCTGAGATCAGTGTAGCCTGGGCAAAGAACTTTTGTCATTACAAGGCACATCAAAATAAAAAAAACATTTATCCTACAACATATCTTGATAGGAAAAAAATTTATTAATTCACCACTCAGTAACAATGAAAAAAAAAAAAAAAACTTGGGAGAAGACAGTTTTGTAATATAATACATTAAAGATTACAGTATATCTTGCATTTTAATGGTAGAGAATCGATGAAGAGACACTGAATATTGATAATTTACCTGAACAGATCAGTCCCACATTATTTTCACTGGTGCAGTTGTGTTTGTGTGATGATGATGATATTGAGCAAAATGATATCTGAGACTCATTTCCTCTGCACTGAATCTCTTGTGTCCACATCTTAGCGTCTCCTTTGCCAAAAGCATCTTCTCCCAGCACCTGTACAGGAGCCCCACAGTCCAGCTCTCTACACACAACCTCTGCATCCTGCTGGTCAAAGGCAGCGTCACACACTGACATCCACGTCTGATCATCAAGTATCTCTAACCTCCCAGAGCAAAGATGAGGCCCAGCAGCAAGTCTGGAAGGTTTATGGCCTGTTTATATTACATGAATAACAGAACAAAGTAGACAAACAAATAATACACATGTAATGCAAACAAAAGTTTTCAACATAAAGCATAATATTATTTTGCATAAACATTAAACCATTGGTAACAAGTAGAAAAAATGCAATGCTTTTAAGTCCAGCATTATTTACCTGAACAGATGACCCCGGCATTTGAATAGTGAGTACAGTCATGAATGCTCCAACCTGATGTCCCACAGTTCTTCAGTGTTGACTCTGATCCAGCACAAAACACAAAACCCAACCAGATTGGTCCTGATCCTTGTCCAAACTGAGAATCACCCAGAGCATCTACAGGTTCTCCACAGTCCAGTTCTCTACACACCACTGCAGCATCAGTCATATCCCAAAATTCACCACACACTGTTCCCCACTGACCTCTATGAAGAACCTCCACTCTACCAGCACAGCGACTGTTACCACCAACCAACCGCACATTCTTTCTATCTAAGTGACAGAATAATAAAGAGAGAGAATAGACATAAAAGGTAAAATAATAAAAATAATAAGAATCTCATATTCCATTTCTTACCAGCACAGAAGAGCCCCTGGTAATTATCATGTGAACAGCTGTTTTTATGTAAGGATGTTGGACAGAGGTGAATCTGAGACTCATTTCCTCTGCACTGAATCTCTTGTGTCCACATCTGAGCGTCTCCTTTTCCAAAAGCATCTTCTCCCAGCACCTGTACAGGAGCCCCACAGTCCAGCTCTCTACACACAACCTCTGCATCCTGCTGGTCAAAGGCAGCGTCACACACTGACATCCACGTCTGATCTTCAAGTATCTCTAACCTCCCAGAGCAACTGGAGTTTCCGATAAGCCTGACACCTGAAGTAGCAAGAGATAAATAACCGTATTTTGTTTGTTATCTAAAATGTCATTCATTTCTACCACACAGAACTATTTATTCATTTGAAAAGGAATCAATGGAAATAAATTAAATGCTTTATGAAAGATTAATTTAAATGGATAATTCAGTCAAAAATAAAAACTCTGTCATCATGTCCTATGTAGGTTGCAAGAATGCTGGAGCCTATCGCGTCTCAAGGCAAAGGTAGGGAAATACCCACCTATACTGCATGTTTGTGAGGGAACTCACACCCATATTAATTCAAATTCAAATGACTTTCTTTTCTTCCATTGAACACAAAAATATATTTTTTAAAGAATATCCTGGCCAGTGGCCACTCTTTTGAACATAATGGAAGTGAGTTAAGACATGCTATCAAAGCAAAGAATAATAATAAATTTAATTCTGTTAATCACACAAAAGCTATTGGATATTATTATTTTATAATTTAAAAAAAATGCACAAACCTCCTTTACCAGTTCAGGATGTTTCTTATTAGAATCTTGAAAATAAAACATATTTGTGCTCCACAGAAGAAAGTAATAATGATTTGGCCTGACTTGAGGGTGAATTTTCCTTTTGGGGTGAACTATCCCTTTAAGGTAGGTGGATCTTGAGTAATATAAAAACAGAATTGAGGTTTGGAGCAGTTTACCTGAACAGATGACTCCCACATCATTAGTATGATCACACTGATAAAACCCCCATTTTACTGATCCACAGTTCTTCAGTGTAGATTCTGATCCGGTACATAACCTGCGATTTGTCCAGATTGGTCCTAATCCTGGTCCAAAATAAGCATCACCAAGAACATCTACAGGTTCTCCACAGTTTATCTCTCTACACACCACTGCAGCTTCAGTCATATCAAAGTCAATACCACACACTGTTCCCCACTCTTCTCTATGAAGAACCTCCACTCTACCAGAACAGCGACTGTCACCACCAACCAGCCTTACTCTCATATTGTCTATATAATGACAAAAATATAATAACAAAAATAGAGAGAGATAAGAAAAAGATACAGGCAAACAGAAAGAAAAAATATCACACAAAGAGAAAAAAAACTAATTCTAGATTTAGTGGACAGTTTAGAGTTTATAAAAGAAAAAAGAAAAAACTCTAACCTGCACACACAAGATCAACACCGTTGTCATCAGAACAGTTGTTTTCATGTGATGGTGATGTTGGACAGAGGTGAATCTGAGACTCATTTCCTCTGCACTGAATCTCTTGTGTCCACATCTGGGCGTCTCCTTTTCCAAAAGCATCTTCTCCCAGCACCTGTACAGGAGCCCCACAGTCCAGCTCTCTACACACAACCTCTGCATCCTGCTGGTCAAAGGCAGCGGCACACACTGACATCCACGTCTGATCATCAAGTATCTCTAACCTCCCAGAGCAGCGAGAACCTCCAACCAGCCGAACTTCTGAATGAGACAAACAGATCAACAAAATCATGGCTTACCTTAAAGGTATATACCAGGACAGATCTCCATCCCCAAGGCCCTGTCCCAAATGGAGCACTTAAGGTGCATTTGGGTTCTTGCGGAATAGCAATGGCTGCTGCTTGTGAATGTGTGTGAGTTCCACAGGTCCATCTGGGACACAACCTCAGATTTTCATAACTGTACACTGTATTTAGTTTCCCACTTTACAAGCTAAAAATGTGCTACAGTAAGCAAAGCTATGAAATGTTGTGACAGTTATTTACAGTCATGTGAAAAAGAGAGGACACCCTTTAGAATTAAATTTTATGGTTTTACGTATCAGAAAATGTACTAAAAACACATCGTTCAGAAGGAATTTTGGCTCGGTCTTCTTAA
The DNA here is from genome assembly GCF_949152265.1 of Phoxinus phoxinus. Taxonomy (NCBI): domain Eukaryota; kingdom Metazoa; phylum Chordata; class Actinopteri; order Cypriniformes; family Leuciscidae; genus Phoxinus; species Phoxinus phoxinus. The sequence goes on from NC_136884.1 coordinate 7,454,757, forward strand.
CAATGTTGCTTCAGTTCATTGAGGTATGCAGGCATTTGTTTATGCACAGCTTTCTTATAGACCCGCCACAGCATTTCAGTCGGGTTGAGGTCTGGACTTTGACTGGGCCAGTGCCACACCACCACATCTCCATTTTGGTCTCGTCTGTCCAAAGGACATTGTTCTCAGAAGTCTTGAGGTTTGTTCAGATGCAACTTTGCAAATCTAAGCTGTGCTTCCATGTTCTTTGTAGAGAGAAGAAGCTTTCTACTGGCAACCCTTCCAAACATGCCATACTTGTCCCATCTTTTTCTAATTGTACGGCCATGAACTTTAACAGTTAAAGTGTTAACTGAGGCCTGTAGAGTCTAAGGTGTAGTTCTTGGGTGTTTTGTGATTTCTCTGAGCATTGCACGGTCTAACCTTAGGGTGAATTTACTGGGGCATCCACTCCTGGAAAGATTGGCAACTGTCTTGAATGTTTTCCACTTGTGAATAACCTTCCTTACTGTACAATAATGGACTTCAAATTCTTTGGAAATGGCTTTATAACCCTTTTAAGATTGATGGCAGCAACAATTGCTTCTCTAAGATCATTGCTGATGTCTTTCCACCTTGACATTGTGTTAACACACCTGAAGGCTCCAGACCAGCAAACTGCCTGCTTTTATCGAGGTAATCACACTTGCTGATGATCAATTAATCAAAGACATTTGATTAGCAGTGCCTGACTGCTACTTACCCTCTTAATTCCTATGGAAGCAGAAAGGGTGTACTTTGTCACCCACATGTCATGTGTTTGTTGTTCATCTGAGTTTGTATTTACCTAATTTTAAGGACCAGATTATTTTTTTATTATGTCCTTATAGGTAAAACTATAGAATTCAATAGGGTGCCCTTTCTTTTTCACATGACTGTATGTTTAAATGAAAAATTCATGAAAAAAAAAAAAAAGATTGTACAATTATTATATACAATATCCATTTTTATATCACAGTTATTTTAACAGAAGAGAAGGTGGAAATAATCATGGAATTTTTTTTGTTAATGCTTTTGACAAGTGTTTTGTATAATAATAAAAAACTTTTAACTTACCTGAGCAAATGACTTGAGCGCTCTTATCAAGACACTCGTCATGAAAACTCAATTCTATGGATCCACATTTCTTAAGAGTAGACTCTGATCCAGTACAAATTGCAATTTTCATTAAGACTGGCCTTAATCCAAGTCCAAACTGAGCATCACCCAGAGCATCTACAGGTTCTCCACAGTCCAGTTCTCTACACACCACTGCAGCATCAGCCAAATCCCAGCCAGCACCACACACTGTTCCCCACTGACCTCTATGAAGAACCTCCACTCTACCAGCACAGCGACTGGTACCATTTACCAGTCTCACATTTATTATGTCTTGGAATGTAATAAAGAGAGAAAGGCAATAGAAAAAAGTGAGTTGAAATGTAAAATATAAAATATAAGACATAAAACTGCTCTGTTGCATTTTGAATTCCTACCAGTACACAGCAAAACAATGTTGTGCTCATGTGAACAGTTGTTTTCATGTGATGGTGATGTTGGACAGAGGTGAATCTGAGACTCATTTCCTCTGCACTGAATCTCTTGTGTCCACATCTGAGCGTCTCCTTTGCCAGAAGCATCTTCTCCCAGCACCTGTACAGGAGCCCCACAGTCCAGCTCTCTACACACAACCTCTGCATCCTGCTGGTCAAAGGCAGTGTCACACACTGAAACCCACGACTGATCGTGAAGTATCTCTAACCTCCCAGAGCAGCGAGAACCTCCAACCAGCCGGACTTCTAAATAAGACAAACAGATCAACAAAACAACTTATTGAATTGTTTCTGAATGGCTGAATAATGAAACATTTTAACAATTAACATCAACTCAAGTATTAGAAACCAATATGGAAGCACAAAACTTTACAAACAGATATATGACTTACAGATATGACTTGTAAAATAATTTACCTGAGCAGATGACTCCAGCATCTTTACTATGATCACATGATTTGTGTTTTTCCCATCCTCCTGATCCACACTTCTCCACTGTTGACTCAGATCCAGCACACCATAAATAACTCAACCAGATTGGTCCTGATCCTGGTCCAAAATGAGCATCACCCAGAGCATCTACAGGTTCTCCACAGTCCAGTTCTCTACACACCACTGCAGCATCAGCCAAATCCCAGTCATTGTGACACACTGTTCCCCACTGACCTCTATGAAGAACCTCCACTCTACCAGCACAGCGACTGTGACCATCAACGAGCCTCACATTCACATGGACTGATGCTGAGAGAGCTGACACAATGAGAGAAAGATAAAGGAGAGTGGAAGAGAGGAAGAGAAAAATACATACATTGGGTGAAAAAGTGTGACAGGTGTTTGAATTTAATATTTCTTCCTGTTTTCTCAGTGTAGTGCAGTGGACCACTTTAGCTATTGAAATAATATTGTGTAAAAGGATCGTGCAATACGGAAGCCCTAAAGTGCCATGCATTATTCTCTTTTCGGACTTGTTTTTTTACAAACATGTTTAATCACAGCTTAATTTTCTTTAGGATTTCTATACTGTATACACTGCTTAATCATGGATAAGCAAATAGTTTTAACTTTGAAAAGGGAAATGTATTATGTCAATTAAACACCATTTCCAAATTAATGTTTATAAAATCAGAACTTTATCATTGTAGACACTATAGTGACTATTTCTATTTCATTGCAAAGTGAACTCGAGTGACTGAGATTTCTGTACAGTTATAAAATTATGTTTTACAAATGCAATTTAATAATTTGCAGTTTTTTCACAAAATTGACTTTGTTGACAGTTTTTTGTCATGTAAAAATTAAGCAGAGATCTAATAATCCAATGCATTTATTATTATTATTATCATTATTATATTATCATCTGAGACACCACATTACAGTCAAACTTAATTTTAAGTATTTCAAGAACACAATACTGAATTTCTGAAAAACCTTCACTTTCATTCCTTGTCTTCTTACCAGCTGTGATGAGTATTATAATTGAATGCCAAGGTGGAAGGCATCTCTCCATCTCTCTCTGCTTGATTAATTCAACATCCAGTACAAGCTTCTCCACACTGATGATACAGAAGTACAGGCGTCCTCTCTCTCAGCCCCCTTAATGAGAGAGAAAGAGGTTCAAAACCCTCCAATCACACTCACTGTTACCTTATTAGACACAACAGAGGAAATCATCAAACAACTCAGTGACAAATCAGACGAGGCATTTATGATCTTCTCCATATATATATAACTGTCAGTGCTGATGAACTCCTCCTCCCCACCCATCAAGACTGAGGGGATGCAGAAACACACACACACACACACGTATTTCACTGACTTACAGGAGACAGGAAACTCTCCAGTTTATTTACAGCATCAAAGCCCAACACCTGCAGAGAAGAGATAAAAGCACTGATAACTAACTGTGAATGTCCTACACACTGTCTATTAATGTATACATATGTTAGCATGATATTAACACGTAATAAACTTAACTCTGTAAAATGGATATTGTAAAATGGCATTAAAAATTTAATAAGTTAATAAATACTAGCAAGAGCACAGTGCACAAGTTACCTCTAATTACACAGACGGGTGGAAAACAACACAAAATTAATTTTGTGACACCTTCCTTCCGTGTAAGTCAAATAATTGCTTTGATTAATGTGAAATTTACCTAATTCCACAAAAGTGGTTTCAGATGGCCCACAAAAACCATAACCATAGTAAAGATAAGCACGTTGTTCACATTGTGACCAGCAGAGAGAGCCAGTACTACAGTACATATCTGCCAAAGCACCCTGTACTGTACCCTCATATTTTGAGTATTTTACAGTTTGGATGAGAGCTTTTTAAGTAATTTCTCTTGTGAAATGGCAAGTAAATATATATAAAAAAAAATTCTGAAGAAGACAAGTTTAGCTCACAACAAATTATATCAATAATAACCTATACAAAAGTTTGGAAGTAACATGCGAGTCATGCCATAAGATTTATAAGCTGTTTCCCTCATGGGGACCAAAAAATGTGCCCACAAGGATACAAAAAATATTGCATAAATGCATACTTTTATATAAATGCATCTCTCGGTCACAGACCGTTCTTGAGATTTGCATTCGAATGGGTCTCTTACCAATATACACTCCCACCATTTGGACTGACCCTAGCTCCATGCACCTTCATGAAATGTGTGGATGCGGCCCTCTCCCCCTGAAATGGATGGGAGTACGCATCCTGAATTACCTTGATGATTGGTTGCTCTTAGCCCAATCGAAGGAGGAACTATGCGCGCACAGATCTCTGCTCCTCAGTCACTTGGAGAGTCTGGGGTTCAGGAACAAGCTGAGCAAAGCTTTTATACCATGCTCCTATAGCTGGCCGGTCAGTGGGGAAACAACCTGGTGGTCAGATTTCTCAGAAGGGCCAGGAGGCTAAATCCGCTTCGTCCCAAGACGGTTACTTTCTGGGACCTGTCCATTGTCCTGAAGGCACTTTGCGAAGTAGAAAGCGAAGTGGGAGAGAGAAAGTGGGTGAAGGGATCGGGAAAGGTCCACGAGCTGGAACTCGAGCCGGAAGGCTATCAGCGCAGGGGATGGGACATTATTTTCAACTTGACTGCACTGTTTTATTCTCCATCATTCAATACATATTGCCAAATTAACCTTTATGAGATGTCATTGAAGATTATAATCTATAAATCTAAATATTTATTGTATTCATGAAGAAAAGGCTCAGCAATGCTCTATCGCCTATAGTCTCCTTTGGTGTACAGTGTGTTTGGGCAGATTGCTGAGGCACATTGCCAGCAACAGCCATTTTAGGATTGTTTGTGATTTGGTCTTAGTGACTTGGAAGTCCTCTTGACTATTTTCAAAGATTTAGGAGCTGGTTTAAAGGGGTGGTTGATTATGATTTCACTTTTTTAACTTTACTTAGTGTGTAATGTTGCTGTTTGAGCATAAACAAAATCTGCAAAGTTACAATGCTCAAAGTTCAAAGCAAAGGGAGATATTTGCTTTTAAAGAAATTATTTTTTAAGGACTACAACAAATGGCTGGTAGGGACTACACGACATTCCTCCAGGGTTAGTGACATCACCAACCCTAGAATTTACATAAACCCCGCCCCGGGGAACGCGATTTATAGATTATCAAGACAGAATATGCTAATCAATGACTAGAAGATAACTACACATAAGCTACATAAATTCATCAACTAACCATTCAGAAATGTCCTGTTGCATTCTTGTTGTCACTTCTTCTTGACTCTCTCCATCATTGTCTGAATCCGATTTGAACATAAAAGGCTAAAAGTTTTGACATTTTCAGTGCATGTCTGTGTAAGTGCAAGCTCTTGAAGCTCCACCCCCTGTTAAGCAGCAGCTCATTTGCATTTAAAGGAACAGGCACAAAACGGTGCGTTTTTGCTCACCCTCAAAAAGTGACAATTTTAACATGCTATATAAAAATATCTGTGGGGTATTTTGAGCTAAAACTTCACATACACACTCTGGGGACATCAACGACTTATTTTACATCTTGTGAAAAGGGCATTATACCACCCCTTTAAGTGCTAAAATACTTTGTGAGTTACTCTTAGCAAACATTTTGTCCTAAAATTAGGACTAATACGCTAATCATTTTTAAGAGTTTCTCCTAAATGTGCAAGAGCTATTTTCAGTATGTTTTGTGAATACGGCCCCTGATTTGGTTACAAATACTACATTATAATTATTTTCTTGTTGTATATTGAAAGTTGCTGCTGCTGGTCAATTATTTGCAACGATACCTAAAATGTGTGTGACATTACCTGTGAAGAACCTCCACTCTACCAGCACAGGGACAGTCACCTCCAACCAACCTCACTTTGCCTGTACACAAGAGTCGTTTATCTGTGAAAGTTCAATTATGAAATATCAATTATGCTGCTTTTTTTGCAGTTAAACCACTTTTGCATTTCACTCAATTAATAAGATCTAAACACTGCGTGTGCAATATGATAACACATCAAACCACAAGACCATTTAATGCAATTACTAAAAATTAAAGAATCAGTGAGAATCTACTTTTTTTGCTACCATAAGCTATATATATATATATATCAGTAAGGAAATACAAACAAAAGTCTATATAAATTAAACTAAGAGAACTGTCATTGATGGTACGCTGTAAGATCCTTATGTTAAATATTAAACTACTTTCATTTAATATGTTGAAAGGAACTGTTTGGCCCTTTAACTGAGTGTAAAATACCTGCACTGGTGAGTGTGACGACTGTGGACATCAGAAAGATTGTCAGACAGCTCTTCATCTTCTTCTGCTCTGCAATTCAGTACAAACTATTCATCAGCTCTCTTAGCAATTCTGAAGAAAAAGAGACTCTTGTCTGCTCTGGTGAGAAAGATAAAGGTAGAGAGAGGGGAGGGGCTTCTGACGACCGCCAATCACATTCAGAGTTAAACTTCAAGAACAGATACGAAGACAAATCAGACAATATATCTCCATAGAGAACGCCACTGTTGATGAAAGGGACTCCTCCTCCACCTTACAGACACTTTACTGAGGAGACACACACATGATAAACTCACCCAGCTGTCATGAGAGTGAATGTGGGAAACACTTCAGTGTACATACAGCGGCAAAGTCTGACACCTGCAGAGAAGAGATACAAGCACTGATAACTAACTGCTTAAAACAAACACTGAGAAGACATATCAAAGTACTACTAAATAATAACAGTATACAATATTTCATATATCTTTATTTCATTTTGCATTTTTTTGTACAAAAAAAGTTTGTTGATTTTTTTCCCAACATTCCCCAATTTCACAATATAGTAATAATGACATACAAGCAAATAGTCAGTCTGTTTTTAATTGCAAATAAGAAAACATAAAAAAACAACAACATTAAAATTGGACACAAATATAAAGCAAAATACATAATGATAAATCAAATGTATGCATGCTGGGTGTGACTGACTGTCAAAAAACCCTCTGCAGGACATAAAGTGAACAACATGCTCTTCTGCTCAGTTCAAAGAGTCACTACATTCTTTTGTAAAGATCCTTGATCACAGCTGCTGTTTGTAAACTTATTTCCCAAAGTACATTCCAACGTTCTTTAGCAAAATATATATTTCCACCATCAGTGGGTCTACATTCAAAAGTAAAAGACTGGAGCAGTTAAAGCATCTGATATTATAACAATTATAAACAAATTGACAAAAAAATCTTTTAATGCAATGGGATCACAAAAACAATGAGATTTGTAAAAACCTCTGGAAAGAGAAATGTAAACTGTTTGAAAAAGCCATGAGAGCAAAGCATTTTTTTCAGTCAAAAACTGATTAAACGTAATTGATTTCAATACAAAATGGCATCAAAGACACTTAAACTCAGTAGAAAACTTAAAAGCTTTGAAAGGATTTGATGCAGTGATTGTGGTTTCAGTTATTAAGTCCCTCCCTGTTTCCTGGCTCCTCTTCCACATCATCATAGTCTGTTATTAGAAAACAAGGGTAAATTAATTTGTCAATATATGCTTTAAAAGTATTATAAATGAACACATCAATATTGGCAGTCAAGTTAAATGATCTATCATGATCACAGAAATTGATATTATAAACCAATTATAAAAATTAAACAAATTCAGTGTAAGGTAAAAAGGTGTCAGTAACGTACCAAACATGTCACTCATATATTCCCTGATATTCTTCACATCATCATATTCCTCCTGAACACCCTCTGATATAAATGTGTCCATTATTAATTACATGAGTTTAAATGCAACTATAATTTGAAGACAAACAAACAGAAAAACATGAAATTTAAGAGAGTAATTTCAATCCCACACCTGCTTTATCCTTGGAGAATTGTCGTACAATGATGACGTCATCATAGTTTTCTGGCAAGTCAAAATCGACAAAATAATGAAAAATTTAATGCATCCATTAAATGTGCAAAATTTGGGATTTTGAAACCGTGTATAATTAACTAAACCCTCATTAAATAAAATATAATTAAATAAAACCTTTATAATAAGAAATTATAATAAGAAATAAACCTGTATCACGAGATCTCAGTCCAACAGTGATTACATCATCATAATTCTCAGCGGTGATTTGCTGCTCTTCTAAATGAGTTTACAGCCAGGAGGAAATAAACAAAAACGTCTCAGGTTACAACTGTAACCTATGTTCCCTGAGAACAGGGAACGAGACAATACGTCATCGACGCTATGGGGAACGCCTCAGGCGTGACAGGTGTCTGAAATCACAATCAAATCACGGCAATCACATTGACCGGCGACAGCCCGTGAATCATTACGTGAATGATTAACGTGCGACCTGGAAGTATATAAGGGCGCCTTGCAAACATGACAAATCATCCTTCGTCTGAAGGGACTGTTTGGTAGGCAGGCCCCGAGGCATGGCAGGGAGACGTATTGTCTCGTTCCCTGTTCTCAGGGAACATAGGTTACAGTTGTAACCTGAGACGTTCCCTTTCGAAGGGAACTCAACAATACGTCATCGACGCTATGGGGAACGATATACCCACGCCGCCATGCTAAGGGGAGTGCATGCCAGGAGGCAGTGACAACTGTCAGAACCAGCAAATTCAATGAAATGCAAGAACCACTCACCCTCAGGTCACACTGGGCTGTCAGTGACAGCATTCCCTACGGTCATAGCCCAAGCTATAAGCCTAACAGGAGGAACTCCAAATATGTAATCCGAAGGCCTACCTGTGCCTGCTCAAAGGCCTAGGACCACAACTTCAATTTAGAAGGGGTCCCTTCTAGGGAATGTGGCTAGGGAACCCGAGGGAACCCCAGCCAGTCACTATACGGGGAAATACCACCCGAAATGCCACCAGGACGGCCTGACCTGGTGTCACTACGTCGGACACTACAGTCTGGCCAAATTCCTGTCTGTCTGGAGACAGAGCCTCTGGACATTTGCCTTAGGTAAGGCATCCAACCCGAGGGACTGCGAAGCTGGCAGTGAACCCTCAGCCCGGATCTCAGAGACGGGATATCCCGGAGAGTATGACTCAGCATAGTGCTTTACAACCCTTGCTAGAGAGGGGAGTTTCTCTACTCGATCCACGGATCTACCCAGTGTTTGTGTTTGAAACACTGAGGAGGCCTGTAAAGGCCTAGGGGCTGATCTAACTGGGAGGCCTCACGAGAGGCCTACGACCGTCTGACCAGACTCAGGAGTCCAAACACTCATAGTGACCCTCAGTGAGGGGAGCAATGGACCGACTGGTAGGAAACCAGGCTGTAGGCAGAGTAAGAAGTTCCCGGAGGGAACCAGAAGCAGAGGATGAACACTTTAGTTGAGCCAGGGCACGAGCTCGCTTTTAGCAACGGCCTATTAAGGCCAGCTGAACTGATAGCAGGCGGCCACTAGCTTCCAGAACCCAGCATGGTTGGGGAACCACTCACAGGGAGGCCTGGAGGCCTACTACCTGATAACCACAGTATGTGGGAGCTCATATTCAGGAAGGCCTGGTAAGGCCTGTAACCTGATAACCACAGTATGTGGGAGCTCATAACCAGGAAGGCCTGGTGAGGCCTGTAACCTGATAACCACAGTATGTGGGAGCTCATAACCAGGAAGGCCTGGTGAGGCCTGTAACCTGATAACCCCAGTATGTGGGAGCTCATAACCAGGAAGGCCTGGTGAGGCCTGTAACCTGATGACCCCAGTATGTGGGAGCTCTCATGACCAGGAAGGCCTAGTGAGGCCTGTAACCTGATAACCACAGTATGTGGGAGCTCTCATGACCAGGAAGGCCTGGAGAGGCCTGTAACCTAGCGACCACAGTGTGTGGGAGCTCAAAACCAGGAAGGCCGGATGAGGCCTGTAACCTGATAACCACAATATGTGGGAGCCCACATTCAGGAAGGCCGGGTGAGGCCTGTAACCTGACATGTGGAGACTCATAACCAGGAAGGCCTGGTGAGGCCTGTAACCTGATAACCACAGTATGTGGGAACTCACCTTCAGGGAGGCCTGGTGAGGCCTATTACCTGTGAGAACATGCCTTCAGGGAGGCCCGGTGAGGCCTACTACCTGATATTAGGTCAGGCTAGCTGTCCAGTTGCCTGTCCTTTGGGCTTGCCTACAGGGAGGCCTGGTAAGGCCTACTACCTGATAGCCACCGTAAGTGGGAATTCACCTTCAGGGAGGCCTGAGGAGGCCTACTACCTGATAGTAATCTTAAACAACTGGTAGCTATGAGCCCTGAATCTGGGTGACAGTTCGAAGGCGGCCTGTTAAGGCCAGCCCACTGGGGACTCGCCTATCAGGGAGGCCTGGTTGGGCCTACTAGCTGACAGCAAGTCAATCTGCTCCAAAGGTACACTGTTGGGAATCATACCACACCAACAAGTATGTCCCACAATGTTGGGACTCACTTCCGAGGAGGCCTGTTTAGGGCCTACTACCCATCAGTGAGTCAACTGCCCGAACCACCAAGGCCAGCCACATGAGGTGAGCTGGCCTACAGCGCCCTCATGGGAGCTGTCCACTCAGGAGGCCTGCTGAGGCCTACTACCTAATGGCGCAGCCTTCGTTGGCAGATAAGCTGTTTAGACAGCGCCTACAGCAATCTGGTACCTAATCACATTGCCCATGGCAGTGTACTCAGCAAAAGCGCTAGCACCCTTTGAGCAAGGGGAGTACAACATACGCCACCCTGCCTCCATGGAGGCCCCAAAGTCAGGGGCCTACCAACTGTAAGCATGGGCGTCAGCTCATGGCAATGCTCTGGCTTCAGGGGAGCGTACTTCGACCAAAAAGAAGTGAAGGCTAGAACTTTCCGCTCAACCCGAGCCACAGTGGTGCGAGGTAGGATAATACAGAACTGAAAGTGAAGGACTCAGACCTGCCTTGTATCACAGGGGAGTACTCCGTATGCTAGTTCTGCACGGCAGGGTCGGGCAGACAGACCCAGCCTCCTCGTGAGGCAAAAGGCGGCCTCACCCTGCTCAATAAAGACACATTGTACCGGGGAGGCCTATTTGAGGCCTAACCCAGGATCTTTATAAACCATACCTCTGCACCACGCTGCATTACTCTAGTCGCCCCAGAATGCAGAGAAGGGGGCGGGCCTTGGCCTAACGACTCCATTGGAGGAGGCTGTCATACAGGGATGCTAGGAACCTAAATTCACACAGTGAAGGTTCAGAGGCAGAAATGCTAAAGCAGAGCGCCTCTACTAACCCTGGCACAGCCTAGGCCAGCTACAGAGGCGGCCCTGGTGAGGGCCAACCTGCAAGCATAGATCTACCTGAGGGCTCGGAGGAGCCACAGCCTAACAGAAAAATAGTTATTATTATTTCATACAACTGGCTGCAGAATCGCTCAGCCCAATGAAAACCCAGACAGAGCTCAAGGGGGCGATGTACTCAGGAAGGAAGTCAAACGGTCCCGTGGGCCGGACATATAGATCTATCTGAAGCTCAAGCGTCAGTCAAACTCAGATCAAAAAATCCTAGTTGAGAGAGACCAACTACTCTACCCTGAGGTGGCTAAGAGCCCAAGGGCCAACAAATTTCACAAAAGAAGCCCCAACAGATGGTGCTTCTTCCTAGTGTTCCAGCCACCTAAAGGGGAACTTCAGGGCCCCCAAAAAATCCAGATTTTTCCTCCTTACCTTATTCTTTCCTTCAATGACATGCCCATGACTCTATACAGGGAACGAGGTCTGCGGCGTGCGGAGTGAAGACTCGCCAGGTAGTTTCTTATGAACCTGGGGTCCATCACTTTACATGCCTGAAAGAGGCGCTCTCACAGGCCAAGCCTAGGCGGGCCATCAGAACATCGTTCTCATCATAGGCCCCGCCCCAGGCCTGATGTGATGAACGCCTGGGGAGTCGGAAGCAGGAGAGGGCAGATTTGATGACCCTCGGAGGGAGTTATCCTTCAGCGGCGCTGACGTTTTTGCTGGATAACATCCCTCAAATCCCTCCTGTTGCGGGAGTCACGCCTTTTCTGCGCCCTGCTCCTACCTGGAGGGGGCGCACGAGAGGTGACACTGGCTCGCTGGCCCCGCCTCTGGTCCTCAGACCGGGATGGGCCAGGTCCTCCCGCCTGCCTGGGCACGGACCCGGATCTCAGCGGTATGCATGTTTTAAAAGCTGCTGAGCGCGCCTTTGCCTCCCTGAACTTCCCCACCACCGCCTCTACGGAGGTGCCGAAGAGTTCAGAGGGCGAAACCGGCGAATCGAGGAGAAAGGACTTCTCTTTCTCCCCGATGTCGGCCAGATTTAACCACAGATGTCTCTCCGTGGCCACCATCGCTGCCATCGACCGGCCGATCGAGGCAGCGGTTTGTTTGGTGGCCCGGAGAGCAGATCTGTGGTGCGGCGCAGCTCAGCCACCGCCTCAGGGGACAATCCTGCCCCCTGGTCGAGATCCCTCAGCAGGTCGGCCTGGTACGCCTGCAGAACCGCCATGGTGTGCAGGGCCGCACCAGCCTGACCTGCTGCCGAGTATGCTCTACCATTCAAACGAGCCGTAGTTTTCAGCGGTTTGGATGGTAGGGTTGGAGCTCTTAGTGTCCAAACATACAGTCCCTGAAGACGAAAAGATGATTTGTCATGTTTGCAAGGCGCCCTTATATACTTCCAGGTCGCACGTTAATCATTCACGTAATGATTCACGGGCTGTCGCCGGTCAATGTGATTGCCGTGATTTGATTGTGATTTCAGACACCTGTCACGCCTGAGGCGTTCCCCATAGCGTCGATGACGTATTGTTGAGTTCCCTTCGAAAGGGAACTGCTTTTACTATTCAGAGGCTCAATAGTTCATTTAATTTAGTGAAATCTGTTAAAGTCACTGACCTTTATTTGACCCTTCAGTGGGGATGATGTCATTAGAGTAGTCAGGTGCGGCTCCAACTGCAGAATTTGCTTTTAAAAGCGTAGATGAAAGAACTGAATTATTACGTGCTGAATGGTTTATATAATTTCAACCCAGTTAATAACCAGCTAAAATCATGTTTTTAACTAATTTAACATCCATTCATTTCTGTATGTCGCAGATAAGATTGTTATATTTGAGTCCTCTAACCTGAAAGAAGCTCATCAGCATCTTCATATCCAGAATACTGTTCTTCTGAAAGGACACTTCCTATTATGGAGAAGTAGATTCATCAGACACGATTACAATCGCAAAACAGCCAATATCCCCACTTCCCTTGAATCACAACTCTAACACTGTATCATTATTAATTTTGACAGCAAATTTTTATTTTGTTTTAGTCAGTCTTTTGACTAAAAGGTCATATAGTGTTAGTCATATTTTAGTCATCTGAATTTTTTTAGTTTTAGTCGACTAAATATCAAAAGATTTCTACAGTAGATTTAATCAACTAATAGGTTTGGTCAAATTGTAATGCATCAAAATTTCCACACTCATTATAATACTCCAGGAGAAAACATCTATTAATCTGTTAAAATGAATGATATTACGGTCTGAACAAGCAATACAGACACAGATTTAACTGTTGTGACATAATAACATGTCTTTATTTGCCTTAAAATTAAATAAAACCACTTCTCATAAAGAAACAAGAACAGTTTTATTTTTAATTAATTATGCATTCTTTATAACAACTTGCATACAACATACATTCAACATACAAGTAGACATATTTATTTTGTATAAATTAAATATAGATTGATCATTATTAATACTAACGTTATTGAGTCAAGAGCATTGAGTGATTTTCTCTTTTTCTTTTGTTGTTTGATTAACATTAAAGCTACATTGTGTAGGAATTACTCCCATCTAGCGGTGAAATTGTATATGACTACCAACTGAATATGTACCATATGTATACATTCTTTTAAACTTTTATACACGTGATATTTTATTGTTTTGGCTTAAACTTTTTTTTTAAGTTAGGACCTTCTTGCATGATTTTTCCACAACAAAACAAAGTCATCACATCTTGCATCACAAACCAAATGTATCTAGCTCTGCTGAATATTAAAGATGCTATTTAAATATATAGTTTTAAGTTATGTATTATGTATCCTTATGAGCCCATGTGTCTTCTGTTTTTTCTTGCATAATTGAGAAAAATAACAAAGGACATAAGTCTCTCAAGATGACCAAGTCTCTGTCTAAACTGGCATCAAATCATGAATTTTCATGTTGCTTCATTGAGTTCTGGAGAAAAACAAACCTAAGTATGTTTGTTTTATTTGCTCGCCAAAGCAGATTTTTTGTCGCATTCTGTACTTGTGCTGTGTTAATTTTGCTGCACAGTGAAATAGTTTAAAGAAAAAAATAGAGATAACGGTAGCATCGTATGGAAGAGTTTAATGCACAACTTCACAAGCTCATATATTCTAGCCACGCACACTCAAAACAAAGCATCAATAACAAAACTATAACAGCATAGCCAAACTATATAATTCAATTATATAGCCTATATATATTTTTCCAGCATTACTCCCCCAGTCTGGGCCCAGGTAAGCCTGTGCATTAATGTGGCCCTGTCAATGAATAAAGTGATTACATTGATATCCACAAATTAGACAAACACATTTACTCACCCCTCTGAGTGAAGAAACTGTGTCTATTAGTGGGTCTGTGATGAATCTCCTCATAAACGGCCTCAGTCTTCATCCTGTGTCTCCTCTTAGAGTGAGCTGTGAGTGTAGACAGACAAACCTGCCGTCAGTTCACAACACATGACTGATCACACACTGAATAAGACACAATATGACAGTCTCTGGATCTCTCCTACCTCTCCTCATCACTCTGTTCTGCTGAATCACTATAAGCAGTGGCACTAAGAGCAGTAAGAGCAAAACTCCCAGTACAACCACAAGCACAGAGAGAGACGCTGCTGGAGGAGTTTGTGGAGGAGTGACTGATGTTGAGCGCACTGTCTGAGAAACGGGAGGAGAAGCTGATGTTGTGGCAGGAGTAGTGGACTCTGATAAAACAGACACAAACACATTGGAAAAAGCAAATACACAAATTTATAACCACTTAAATTATTTAAAAATGACTAATATTGGTCAGTGTGTTACAGTGACCTGCACATGTGAGTCCAGCGTGCTCTTTGTGGGAACAGTCAGTGTGCTTCTTCAGGGAGAGAGGACAGTCCCACAGGTGAATCTCATTCCCTCTGCACTCGACTCTGTTCAGCCACACAACACCTTCACCAGCACCAAAGACTGAATTCCCATCAGCCCTCAGTGCGTCTCCACAACCCAGCTGCCTGCAGACCACATGAGCATCGCTGATGTCCCACAGATCAGCACAGACTGAACCCCACACAGCGTTATGATACACCTCCAGCCTCCCAGAGCACCGGCCCAAACCTCCACTCAGTCTGAGAGGAACATGATCTAAATCACACATAGAAACCATCAATGGCCAGCTTCAGCACAACATTTACAACAAAGCACACACTGAAACTGAACCAAGAGGTCTATATTAAATTTATGAAATTGATCGATCCATCCAGCCTTCAAAGTGCTTATCATCCGTAGGGTCACAGAGATGCTGGAGCATATCCGAGCATCTCGGACCGGAGATGGGGAACACCCTGGACAGATGGCCAGCTATCACAGGGCTTCATATCACTCACATTTGAGGGCAATTTGTGTCCAATTCACATATGCTGCATATATTTGGATTGTGGGAGAAACCCATTCAGACACAGGGAGAATAATATGATAACATTTTTTTTAAAATAACAGTCTAACATATATTTTTAGCAATTTTGTCAAAAAACTTACTTGAACATTGTCTCTGGTGAGGAGATGGTGAGTTAGAACATGTCAGACGACTCTGAGGAGACTCAGGACTTTCCTCCACTAAGATTCAAACATGATTGAAGAAAACTGAAGTGAAAATTAGGATATACAGTAAAAGCCATAATATCTTAAGCAGATCAACAATGCCACTTCAGCTCAGTTTAGTTTTTCAGAAACATTAGTTTACTCTCCACATTAGATATAACTATTGTATTTAAATAAACATGACGACTGAGACCATCTTAGGTCATTTAAATATCATCTCACTTGAGCAGGTGATCTTGACCACTTCATCTTTATTACAGTAATTCTCTCCCCAGGGTGAAGACGGACACTGCCATAGTGTGGAGTCATGTGGTCGACATGATACTATATCCAGCCAGTTAGGAGCTGATTCCAGTCTTGGTGTAGAAGAGGATTCAACACCAGATCTTCCACAGTTCAGCTCTTGACAGATCAGACTCGCTGTGTCTCTGTCCATCTGGTTCCAGCACACATTACCCCAGGATCCATTGTAGAAAACCTCCACATTCCCTTCACAGCCCTCAGTTAACCTGATCTCTTTAAACTCTAGATGGAAAAGATGTTAAATTCAATTCAGTTATTTTTATTTTTGTGTATTAACCAAAACAATATTTGACTCCAAATACTACATTAATATTACTTTCTTGTTATATATTGAAAGCAGCAGCTGCTGGTCATTTATTTGCAATAATGTGTTTAACTTTACCTGAGCACACGACTCCTACATCCTCCTTGTGTTGACAGTCATGTTTCCCCCAGCCTGGAGAAGAGCAGTTCCACAGGGACGTCTCATTCCCCTCACACTCCACCTCATCCAGCCATATGTGTCCAGAACCAGGACCAAACCAGGCTGGTACCTGCTGGTTACTGAGGGCCACTCCACACTGCAGCTGTCTGCACACCACATGGGCATCTTTAATATCCCAGGAGTCATCACACACTGTCCCCCATGAGCCGCTGTGAAAAACCTCCAGCCTCCCTGCACAGTCTCCCCCAGAACCCACCAGCCTGATGGACCCGCGACCTGATATTCAGAGAGAGAAAAACTCATTATTGATCACTAACAACTGAAGAATCTGCCCAGATGTTGTTGTTCTCACCAAGGCAGGAGATTGACAGCTGTTGTGTGGAGCTGCAGTTGAGAGTTTGTGGAGAGCTGCAGTTCCCCAGATGAGCTTCACTCCCAGAGCACTGGAAGCCCGTCACACACTCATGACTGTGTTCAGGACTGGATGAAGAGGAGCCAGAGAAGTTCAGCACAGAGCCACAGCCCAGCTGTCTGCAGACCACAGAGGATTCAGTGAGACTCCAGGAGTCCAGCAGAACTCTCCTCCAGACCTGATGGATGGAAACTTCCAGCTCCCCCTCACACTGTCTCTCTCCAGACAACCGCACCAGACCGTCATGAATAGCAAGAGAGGAATCTGAGGAGAAGATCTGATGTTTTACTAAAATATTGCAAGAACAGAGATAAAAAAATGCATAATATATATCAGGGGTGGCGAACGTCGGTCCTAGAGAACCACAGTCCTGCAGAGTTGTGCTTCAAACCTAATTAAACACACCTGAACAAACTAATCAAGGTCTGAAGGTTTACTAGGAAGCTACAGGCAGGTGAGTTTTATCCGGGTTGGAGCTGAACTCTGCAGGACTGGAGTTCGCCACTTCTGATATGCTTTATTTCAATTTTACATTTGACATAATAAACTAATTTAGAACTTAAATGACACAAGCAATAATATTCAACCTGAAATGAGCATGTACGGAACAAATATTGTGTACTGTATAATACTTATTTGAGTAGCACAATATTAGTGAATCTCACAGTAATATGGAATCACCAGAGCAGATGACTCCAACATCTCGTATATGAGAACATTTAGCTCGACTCCATGAAGAGACGGAACATTCTGAGAGTTTTGTTTCATTCCCGTCACAATCAAACACATCAGCCCAGATTTCACCACTTCCCTCTCCAAACCAGTCTGATCCCACAACAGACACAGCAATCCCACAATTCAGCTGTCTACAGAGGACACTGGCAGCTCTCATATCCCAGCATGCATCACACACTGTGCCCCATTCATTGAGGAACCGAAGCTCCACTCTTCCAGAACAAGAGTCTGAGCCGTTTACCAGTCTGAGATCTGTGTAACCTGAATAAAAAAGAGAGAGGTTAGGAACTGTATAATGCAGCTGACAAATAAAAAGTTATATTTTATTAAAAATAAATAAAACGATACAAAATAATTGTATAATTTACCTGAACAGATCAGTCCCACAATGTTGTCACTGGTGCAGCTTTGTTTGTGTAATGATGATATTGAGCAAAATGAAATCTGAGACTCATTTCCTCTGCACTGAATCTCTTGTGTCCACATCTGAGCGTCTTCTTTGCCAAAAGCATCTTCTCTCAGCATCTGTACAGGAGCCCCACAGTCCAGCTCTCTACACACAACCTCTGCATCCTGCTGGTCAAAGGCAGCGTCACACACTGAAACCCACGACTGATCATCAAGTATCTCCAATCTCCCAGAGCAGAGGTGTGATCCATTTACGAGTCTGGAAGGTTTATGGCCTGTTTGTATACATGAACCACAGTAGACAAAAATAAATGCTTGATAATACCATAGCAATCCAAACATGTATTACACAGTGAGAGATTCAACCCGGCGCTCAGGTAAAGTAAAAAGTCTGTGATAGGTGCTCTTGGGGTAGGGAAAAAATAACAGGAACAAAAAACGGGTCCCAGGCACTCAGTCAAAGTAAAGATGAAAAGAAGGAAGTTAAAAAGCCTTTATTAAATGTGGCTTAAATCATAATAAAATTACAAGCCAACATGTTTCGACCAACAAGTGGTCTTCCTCAGGGCAAGATAACACAGAGAATGCAAGTGACACTAAATTTAAATCAAGTTCCACCCATAATCAGACAGCATTCAATTAGCCTAATGAGTCCATCTACACTCAATTAATCCAATAAGGCAATCAGACATAATGAACAATGGGGAACAGACATAATGAACAACAACGCAAAATAAAGACAACAAAGAAACAGGGATGAATAAAGGATAAGAAAAAGAAAAATAACTCCAAAGAAATCGTCCTCAACGTAGGTTAACTGGAGAGGAAAACAAAAATAATGTATTAACCACAAATAGATAAGGATATAAGTACACGAAAAATCAACATAACGGCATAGAGAACATTTCATAAGAAACACTTAAACTCAATGTCCTCGTTCAGACCTGGATAACGAAGCGCATCGAGCTGATGGATCCAAAATGTCTCGCGTTGGTTGAGTCTACGGATCCTATCCCCACCTCTATCCAAAGGTCTCACATGCTCCAAGGCCTCTATTTTTAATAGGGAATCATTCTTATTGTGCATATGTAAGAAGTGTTGGGCCATCTGATAGTCTGGGCTACTGATACGAATAGCATATTTATGTTCGGCTAAACGATCACGTAGACGTCTTTTGGTACGACCTACATAAAACACATTCTTACATGGGCAAGATAGACGATAAATAATAAATGTAGTGTTGCAATTTATAAAATCTTTGATCTTAAATGTTTTATTAGATTTAAAATCCACAAAACTTTTCGAAGGGATGATATTATTACAATGAGGACAATTCATACACCGGTATAGCCCAATAGGTCTCTTAAGCCAACTTTCCTTCTTCTCAGGGGGAAGATAGCTATGTACCAATTTATCCCTAAGAGTCGGGGCCCTTCTGTAAGAAAACAACGGCGGTTGAGGAAAAACCTGTTGGAGAGCAGAATCTGAACTAATGATGGCCCAGTTGTTCTGAATTATCCGTTTTATCTGTCTAGCCTCACTACTATATTGTGTGACAAAAGAGGGGCGAGATTGAGTATCTGTCTTACGTCCCTTCTTGATCAAGATCTCAGAGCGATCAAGGGATTGAGCTTTGGATCGTGCATGAGCAACAATCTCTGGTTTATAGGCTCTTTTAATAAACCGTTCTGACATTATATCTGCCTGTTTTTCAAAATCCACATTCGCGTCACATATGCGACGTAACCGGTGGAATTGGCCAAAAGGTACATTATCGATGAGATGTGGAGGATGAAAAGAGTCAGCCCTAAGAATGGTGTTTCTGGAGGTATTTTTCCTGAAAAGCGTGGTGTGTAACCTTCCTTCTGGATCGATAGAGATAGTCAGGTCTAAGAAATCGATACTGGTTTTGGAGTATTCTAAAGATAACTTAATATTCCTATTAATGGAATTAAGGTATTGGTGAAACTCCCGAACCTGAGTGTCAGTGCCATTAAAGATAAATAATAAATCATCAATATAACGACCATACCACGTAATACAATGATAAAATGGATTAACCGAGTTGAGGACATGCAACTTCTCCCATAATCCCAAAAAAAGACAAGCATAATTAGGTGAGAAACAGCAACCCATTGGTACACCAATCTTCTGTTTGTACAGCTTGTCAATAAATATAAAAACATTGTTATGTATAATGAATTCAGTGAGTTGTACAATGAAATGAGAAGGAGGTCTTGTATCATTTCTATCAGAAATAAAGTGTTTCAAGGCATATAGACCTTCCTCATGGTCAATGTTGGTATATAAAGACTCAACATCCATAGTAATTAAATAATGGGACCCAACATTGCCTAAATTCGACAAACTGTTTAAAACGTCCACAGTATCCTCAATGAAAGACGGTAGAGTCCTAACAAAAGGTTTAATAAAAAAATCCACAAACTTGGACGCTGGTTCAGTAAGTGTACCATTACCCGAGATAATTGGTCGCCCAGGGGGGTTGTCAAAAGGGGGTTTATGTACCTTAGGAAGTAAATAAAATGTCGCCACAGATGGATGTTCAACTGTCATATATCTCATTTCACTATCAGTAATCCATTCAGAATTTCTGGCATGGGTCAAGATGTTATGAAAAATAACGGTCAATTCAGACATAGGATTACTAGTAATTCTTTCATAGTGCCTAGTTTCCAATTGTCTTGTCGCCTCTAGGATATACATGTCTTTAGAAAGGACCACTACAGCCCCACCCTTATCGGCAGGACGAATAATTATATCATCAATCATAGAGATCTCCTTGAGAGCCTTACGTTCGCTAAACGTCAAATTCGATTTTTGTGTGGGTCTGGAGCGAGTATCAAAAAATGTTTTTACATCAAAATCCACTTTCTTACAGAAGGCGACAAGAGAAGGATTAGACATCATAGGTGTAAACAGGGATTTAGGTCTAAACAGAGGATATGAGTCAATGCTGGTAGTACTGTCAGAATCAGCTACATTATCAATTGTGCTGTCAGGAGTAATGTCAGAATTGATAGCCAGCGTGGAATGACCGTAATTATATCCTGACTTATGATAAAATGTCTTTAAATGTAAATTACGGTAAAAACGGAATAAATCCACTCTAATACTGAATAAACTAGAGGTATGAGTTGGTGCAAAGGACATACCCTTAGATAGTATACATAGTTGCTCGTTGGAAAGAGGCGTATCAGAGAGGTTGATTACCGAGGATATTTCTTCCTCGGTAGCGATCTCAGTGCTGGTGGACGAGGACGTTCCTCTACCCCGGCGGCCCCGGCGTGTCTTCTTGGACCTCGATGATTTGTCTGAAGTCGCGGCCAATCGTCCTCCAAAAAATGATCAGACTCAGATTCCTGGGAACGACCCTCATCTTCACTGGATGTGAGGTTGAAAGAAACCTTGGGTTGGCGGGGGCGTGGTTGTTGATCTGATTGCCGATAAGAGTGACGATAATTACGGGAAAAACGTGGTAGATTCCAACGATACACCTGTCCTCTCTGGTAATCCTCCACGTCACGCTTAAACTTCCGCACCTTCATCTCCTTGATGGTCGTCTCGAGTTTGAGTATTTCCTCTCGGATCGTTTGTTGAATAGGAATCTGTTGTTCCAAGGGGATGGGTAGAGAAGACTCAATGTCTCTGATACGGGACTGGACAATAAATGCTCAATGGACTTGATGCTACTGCTCATACAAGAGGGCAAGAAAGAGAGGGAACTAATCCAGTCCCGTATCAGAGACATTGAGTCTTCTCTACCCATCCCCTTGGAACAACAGATTCCTATTCAACAAACGATCCGAGAGGAAATACTCAAACTCGAGACGACCATCAAGGAGATGAAGGTGCGGAAGTTTAAGCGTGACGTGGAGGATTACCAGAGAGGACAGGTGTATCGTTGGAATCTACCACGTTTTTCCCGTAATTATCGTCACTCTTATCGGCAATCAGATCAACAACCACGCCCCCGCCAACCCAAGGTTTCTTTCAACCTCACATCCAGTGAAGATGAGGGTCGTTCCCAGGAATCTGAGTCTGATCATTTTTTGGAGGACGATTGGCCGCGACTTCAGACAAATCATCGAGGTCCAAGAAGACACGCCGGGGCCGCCGGGGTAGAGGAACGTCCTCGTCCACCAGCACTGAGATCGCTACCGAGGAAGAAATATCCTCGGTAATCAACCTCTCTGATACGCCTCTTTCCAACGAGCAACTATGTATACTATCTAAGGGTATGTCCTTTGCACCAACTCATACCTCTAGTTTATTCAGTATTAGAGTGGATTTATTCCGTTTTTACCGTAATTTACATTTAAAGACATTTTATCATAAGTCAGGATATAATTACGGTCATTCCACGCTGGCTATCAATTCTGACATTACTCCTGACAGCACAATTGATAATGTAGCTGATTCTGACAGTACTACCAGCATTGACTCATATCCTCTGTTTAGACCTAAATCCCTGTTTACACCTATGATGTCTAATCCTTCTCTTGTCGCCTTCTGTAAGAAAGTGGATTTTGATGTAAAAACATTTTTTGATACTCGCTCCAGACCCACACAAAAATCGAATTTGACGTTTAGCGAACGTAAGGCTCTCAAGGAGATCTCTATGATTGATGATATAATTATTCGTCCTGCCGATAAGGGTGGGGCTGTAGTGGTCCTTTCTAAAGACATGTATATCCTAGAGGCGACAAGACAATTGGAAACTAGGCACTATGAAAGAATTACTAGTAATCCTATGTCTGAATTGACCGTTATTTTTCATAACATCTTGACCCATGCCAGAAATTCTGAATGGATTACTGATAGTGAAATGAGATATATGACAGTTGAACATCCATCTGTGGCGACATTTTATTTACTTCCTAAGGTACATAAACCCCCTTTTGACAACCCCCCTGGGCGACCAATTATCTCGGGTAATGGTACACTTACTGAACCAGCGTCCAAGTTTGTGGATTTTTTTATTAAACCTTTTGTTAGGACTCTACCGTCTTTCATTGAGGATACTGTGGACGTTTTAAACAGTTTGTCGAATTTAGGCAATGTTGGGTCCCATTATTTAATTACTATGGATGTTGAGTCTTTATATACCAACATTGACCATGAGGAAGGTCTATATGCCTTGAAACACTTTATTTCTGATAGAAATGATACAAGACCTCCTTCTCATTTCATTGTACAACTCACTGAATTCATTATACATAACAATGTTTTTATATTTATTGACAAGCTGTACAAACAGAAGATTGGTGTACCAATGGGTTGCTGTTTCTCACCTAATTATGCTTGTCTTTTTTTGGGATTATGGGAGAAGTTGCATGTCCTCAACTCGGTTAATCCATTTTATCATTGTATTACGTGGTATGGTCGTTATATTGATGATTTATTATTTATCTTTAATGGCACTGACACTCAGGTTCGGGAGTTTCACCAATACCTTAATTCCATTAATAGGAATATTAAGTTATCTTTAGAATACTCCAAAACCAGTATCGATTTCTTAGACCTGACTATCTCTATCGATCCAGAAGGAAGGTTACACACCACGCTTTTCAGGAAAAATACCTCCAGAAACACCATTCTTAGGGCTGACTCTTTTCATCCTCCACATCTCATCGATAATGTACCTTTTGGCCAATTCCACCGGTTACGTCGCATATGTGACGCGAATGTGGATTTTGAAAAACAGGCAGATATAATGTCAGAACGGTTTATTAAAAGAGCCTATAAACCAGAGATTGTTGCTCATGCACGATCCAAAGCTCAATCCCTTGATCGCTCTGAGATCTTGATCAAGAAGGGACGTAAGACAGATACTCAATCTCGCCCCTCTTTTGTCACACAATATAGTAGTGAGGCTAGACAGATAAAACGGATAATTCAGAACAACTGGGCCATCATTAGTTCAGATTCTGCTCTCCAACAGGTTTTTCCTCAACCGCCGTTGTTTTCTTACAGAAGGGCCCCGACTCTTAGGGATAAATTGGTACATAGCTATCTTCCCCCTGAGAAGAAGGAAAGTTGGCTTAAGAGACCTATTGGGCTATACCGGTGTATGAATTGTCCTCATTGTAATAATATCATCCCTTCGAAAAGTTTTGTGGATTTTAAATCTAATAAAACATTTAAGATCAAAGATTTTATAAATTGCAACACTACATTTATTATTTATCGTCTATCTTGCCCATGTAAGAATGTGTTTTATGTAGGTCGTACCAAAAGACGTCTACGTGATCGTTTAGCCGAACATAAATATGCTATTCGTATCAGTAGCCCAGACTATCAGATGGCCCAACACTTCTTACATATGCACAATAAGAATGATTCCCTATTAAAAATAGAGGCCTTGGAGCATGTGAGACCTTTGGATAGAGGTGGGGATAGGATCCGTAGACTCAACCAACGCGAGACATTTTGGATCCATCAGCTCGATGCGCTTCGTTATCCAGGTCTGAACGAGGACATTGAGTTTAAGTGTTTCTTATGAAATGTTCTCTATGCCGTTATGTTGATTTTTCGTGTACTTATATCCTTATCTATTTGTGGTTAATACATTATTTTTGTTTTCCTCTCCAGTTAACCTACGTTGAGGACGATTTCTTTGGAGTTATTTTTCTTTTTCTTATCCTTTATTCATCCCTGTTTCTTTGTTGTCTTTATTTTGCGTTGTTGTTCATTATGTCTGTTCCCCATTGTTCATTATGTCTGATTGCCTTATTGGATTAATTGAGTGTAGATGGACTCATTAGGCTAATTGAATGCTGTCTGATTATGGGTGGAACTTGATTTAAATTTAGTGTCACTTGCATTCTCTGTGTTATCTTGCCCTGAGGAAGACCACTTGTTGGTCGAAACATGTTGGCTTGTAATTTTATTATGATTTAAGCCACATTTAATAAAGGCTTTTTAACTTCCTTCTTTTCATCTTTACTTTGACTGAGTGCCTGGGACCCGTTTTTTGTTCATGTATTACACAGTATTTCAAAAGGAAAAATAATAATTCTGTGTCACCATAATATCCATGGACAACCAGTTAAATGATTTACCCAAACAGATGACACCAGCATCATAATTGTGAGTACATGCATGTACACTCCATCCTGATGTCCCACAGTCCTTCAGTGTAGACTCTGACCCAGCACATAACACAACAGTCATCCAGATTGGTCCTGATCCTGGTCCAAAATGAGCATCACTCAGAGCATCTACAGGTTCTCCACAGTCCAGTTCTCTACACACCACTGCAGCATCAGCCATATCCCAGAAATCACCACACACTGTTCCCCACTGACCTCTATGAAGAACCTCCACTCTACCAGCACAGCGACTGTTTCCACCAACCAGCCTCACATTCTTTTTACCTAAGTGACAAGAGGGAGACTATGAGTAAATAATAAGATAACTAAAAGTTATTATTCTTATATTATTTTAACTCCTACTAGCACACAGCAGCCCCTGGTCATCATCATGAGAACAGTTGTGTTTGTGTGAGGATGATCTTGGACAGAAGTGAATCTGAGACTCATTTCCTCTGCACTGAATCTCTTGTGTCCACATCTGAGCGTCTCCTTTTCCAAAAGCATCTTCTCCCAGCATCTGTACAGGAGCCCCACAGTCCAGCTCTCTACACACAACCTCTGCATCCTGCTGGTCAAAGGCAGAAGCACACACTGACATCCACGACTGATCATCAAGTATCTCTAACCTTCCAGAGCAACTGGAGTTTCCGATAAGCCTGAGGCCTAAAGAAGCAAGAGATAAGAAACATTAAGTATTGCACTGTTTTTATCATTTTTGTTTGTTATCAAACTGTGTTAATGTCTTAATGCGCACGTGAGCGACATCAGCGTTTCTCACAGGTTCGCGTTTAAAGTCTGTGTAGGGAGAACGATGTCGTCTTAGCGGCCTCTAATTTAATATCGTTGCGACAGAAGTGAATCAATCAATACTAACTTTAGCTGAAAAATATCTTTATTCAAGAACCGCTATAAAGACAAAACAATCTCTGTTACCTTAAATTATCGGTTTACTACTGTAAAGCCGCTTTGAAACAATCTACATTGTTAAAAGCGCTATATAAATGAAGATGACTTGACTTGACTTGTTATTCTTGTCATTATTGGTCTACTAAGAAGCAACACTTATTCATGTGAAAAGGAATCAAAGTAAATTAATTAAATTCATCACTTTCATTTCAATCCAAACTCCTATGACTTTTTTTCTTTCATGGAATACAAAAAGGGAATTTTTAAAGAATATCCTGGCACTCTTTTCAATATAATGAAAACAAGTAAAATAAGTAAAAAGTAGTTTTTGTGCTCCACAGAACAAAGTGGTAAGTAAATGATAGCTGAATTTAGATTTGTGGGTGAACCTTCTCTTTGATGCAATTGGATCATCTCTGATGTAAAAACAGGACAGGGATTGGAGCAGTTTACCTGAGCAGATGACTCCTGCATCTTTATTATGATCACAGTCATAAAAACCCCAGTTTACTGTTCCACAGTTCTTCAGTGTAGATTCTGATCCAGTACATAACTTTCGATTCGTCCAGATTGGTCGAGATCCAGGGCCAAAATGAGCATCACCCAGAGCATCTACAGGTTCTCCACAGTCCAGTTCTCTACACACCACTGCAGCATCAGCCATATCCCAGCCAATATCACACACTGTTCCCCACTGACCTTTATGAAGAACCTCGACTCTACCAGCACAGCGACTGTGACCATCAACCAGCCTCACATTATTTTTACCTAAGTGACAAGAGAGAGACTATGAGTAAATAATAAGATAACTAAAAGTTATTATTCTTATATTATTTTGACTCCTACTAGCACACAGCAGCCCCTGGTCATCATCATGAGAACAGTTGTGTTTGTGTGAGGATGATCTTGGACAGAAGTGAATCTGAGACTCATTTCCTCTGCACTGAATCTCTTGTG
Organism: Phoxinus phoxinus; assembly: GCF_949152265.1. Classification (NCBI taxonomy): domain Eukaryota; kingdom Metazoa; phylum Chordata; class Actinopteri; order Cypriniformes; family Leuciscidae; genus Phoxinus; species Phoxinus phoxinus. The sequence continues at coordinate 7,481,884 of NC_136884.1, forward strand.
TCCACATCTGAGCGTCTCCTTTTCCAAAAGCATCTTCTCCCAGCATCTGTACAGGAGCCCCACAGTCCAGCTCTCTACACACAACCTCTGCATCCTGCTGGTCAAAGGCAGCGGCACACACTGACATCCACGTCTGATCATCAAGTATCTCCAATCTCCCAGAGCAGCGAGAACCTCCAACCAACCTGATTTCTGAAAGAACAACATGTTAGGAAACTTAAATTCTAAACCATCAATCCAATCATAGAATAAATTATATTTTCTTTAATCTTATAAAATAAAATATTTTTTTATGAAAACACTATACATTTCAGCGAAACTTCCACCCTAGTCCAAAACGGCCTTCACTGAAAGTAATCTAAGAATGGCTCATATCAAAAACAGCGTATGGCTACTGTATGCCTTAAATATGAATGCATATCATTAACAGAACAACTCATAGGTTCATGTCAACAACGTTTATTTTTTTTGTTTAGGCCCATAGTTATAGTGAGGAAATAAGGAGGATTTAGGATAGATAAAATGTGGGGGGAATCAACCAGTTCTATGTGCACCTGCTGCCCTGAATCCTTTCAGGTAATGGCATTAATATGTAGAGTTAGAAATGAGCCACTGAAGTTTATTTTTAACAAGGTCGCTGATTAATACAATCTCGCCATAACAGGTAATGAGGTCACAGAGATGGTGGAAAATGGTTACGTAAAAAAAAAAACTTTTGGTGAAATTGTTTTGTGTTATAAAAGACTAAACTAGGATTTTTAGCTTACCTGAACAAATTACTTTAGCGCTCTTATCAAGACACATATCAGGAACACTTGATTGTATGAATCCACATTTCTTAAGTGTGGACTCAGATCCAGTACACATCGCATTTTTCATCGAGACTGGTCCTGATCCTGGTTCAAGATGAGCATCATACAGAGCATCTACAGGTTCTCCACAGTCCAGCTCTCTACACACCACTGCAGCATCAGCCAAATCCCAGCCAACACCACACACTGTTCCCCACTGACCGCTATGAAGAACCTCCACTCTACCAGCACAGCGACTGGTACCATTTACCAGTCTCACATTTATTATGTCTAGGAATGATCAAGAGAGTGAGAGAAATAGTGAGTGGAAATACAGTATGTTTTAATAAAATTAAATAAAACTGCTCTGTTGCATTTTGAACTCTTACCAGTGCACAGCAAACCAATGTTGTGCTCATGTGAACAGTTGCTTTTGACTGCCGGTGATGTTGAACAGAAGTGAATCTGAGACTCATTTCCTCTGCACTGAATCTCTCGTGTCCACATCTGAGCGTCTCCTTTTCCAAAAGCATCTTCTCTCAGCATCTGTACAGGAGCCCCACAGTCCAGCTCTCTACACACAACCTCTGCATCCTGCTGGTCAAATGCAGCGTCACACACTGAAACCCACGACTGATCATCAAGCATTTCTAATCTCCCAGAGCAGCGAGAACCTCCAACCAGCCGGACTTCTAAGACAAACAAAAATCATGGCTTATAATTTTTTTTTACAACTATACATTAATTATTGTTATTCTTTGAAAAACATAGAATTAACTCTATTTTACTAAAGTCAAAATTTTTATAATTAAAATCACCTTAAAAAAAAGCCTAAATATCGCAGCACAAAAATACACAGATATGAATTAGAATATGTATTAGAATACTTTACCTGAGCAGATGACTGCAGCGTCTTTACTGTGATCAGAGTTGCTTTTACTCCATCCTCTTGACCCACAGTTCTTCAGTGTCGACTCTGATCCAGTACACAACACATAACTCATCCAGATTGGTCCTGATCCTGGTCCAAAATGAGCATCACTCAGAGCATCTACAGGTTCTCCACAGTCCAGTTCTCTACACACCACTGCAGCATCAGCCATATCCCAGAAAAGATCACCCACTGTTCCCCACTGACCTCTATGAAGAACCTCCACTCTACCAGCACAGCGACTGTGGCCACCAACCAACCTCACATTCACACTATCTATTAGTGCAACAGATGAATAACAAACCAAGAGAAAGAGGCAATAAACAAGATTAGAAAAAAGATCAGGAATAAGCTCTAATAAATATTACTAAATGCACAAAATATAGATCATATATGGCAGACATATTATTTTCCTCTTTGACACGAAGTATAAATCTACCAGAGGTGATGAGTTTTAGCAGAAATATCAGCATCAAACATCTCCCCATCATCTCCTTCAGCTAAATTTCATCGGCTCAGAACGCAACGAAGTTTCTCCTCTGCTCCCTCAAACACACTGAAGAAACTGGCTCCTGTCAGTCCCCTAAAGAGAGAGAGACTCTCACAGCTGCCAATGACACTCACTGTTACCTTATTAGACACAACAGAGGAAATCATCAAACACAATCACTGACAAATCAGAGGAGGCTTTTCTGATTTTCACCATATATATCGAAAGAAAGTCAGTGCTGAAAATAACTCCTCCTCCATATTGAGACACTTCAGAATGGATGCACACACACACACACACACACACACACACACACACACACACACACACACACACACACACACACACACACACACACACACACACACACACACACACACTTCAAAAAAATTCAGAGAGGAAGCACCCAGGATATTTACAGCATCAGACCAAAACACCTGCTGTGATACAGATACTGATAAACTGCTCAAACTTTGAAGCAATGAAGAAAACATAATTCAAACTTTAAAACACATGAAGTTTCCAGCTATGCAAACATACTTAATGCAGCAATATTAACTTACGTAGGAACAATACGTTTTTCAACACAAGAAATAACATCACGTGAACTCTTTCTACAGCATGGCAAGAAGACAAGTACCGGTACATAATCTCATTCAATTTCCTCAGTAGGCTATGTGTTGACTGCATTCATGAATTTAAAAAATGAATTTTTTTAGAAAGCATCATTTTGTGCCAATTTACAAAAATTTTGCCCATTCTTGCATAGTTTTTTACTACTTTTATTATTAATTGTATAAATCCTCAATCTAATATTATGTTTATTGTAAAAATAAAAATAAGTTTTTAAACCGTTACTTGTTCACTATAGCATATCATTCACTACAGCAAGTATACAGCAAATTAGCAGCCATGGGCATGTGCATTTAATGTAGCACAAACAAGATGGAAGCAAAACATTACTTGTATTCAAGACCCGCGGACAATGGGCATTTTATACTGCAATGCGTTAGTCTTGTCATTCAATAGATGGCAGAAAAACACATATTCCAGAAACGAGATGATAAGCGTCTTGTTCTCGTTTTACGGCAGGAGAGAGCGTCGAAAGAATTGTTTGGTTCTTTCTCATAATAAAATTCAGTTTGATTGTTTTTGGTTGAACAGACATTTATTGTGGTTAAATGTGTTGGTAAGCCTGATATTTAACAATTTAAGTCCTACAACAGTGATTGAGGGCTATGTGGACATTTTAAGTTTCTTTAAGTTTAAGAATTTAAGTTAACAACCATTATAAGTGACAAAACGTGGATTTATCAACAATAAATACAGATAATTATTATATAATAAGGAATTATAATTAAGGCAATAATTACATGATTTTAGACTAAGTAATTAAAGAAAAATAAAAGAAAAAAGCTGGTACAAGTAAGATGTATGTTTGGCCTTCTGTATTTGTAAGGCAATTACAACATTGAAAAAAGACAATGAAAAAGGTGGATTCCACCTGCAATCCACCAGAAGCAAAACCGTGCAGATGTAGCATGTGAATGTTGGACTGACTGACACACACACACCTGAGCAGCGCTGAACACCACGTCAAACTCAGAACTGTCCAGCTCTGCAGCTTTCTGAGCCATTACTGCTGCCTCTCCCAGACGAGACTCTTCACACAGAAACTGACCTGAGAGAGAAAAGACAGAGATCACAAGATGGAAAACAAATTAGACACGGGTTATTTCAGTGATAAAGGATGTGGTTTGTAAGAGATGAGAGTGGCACAATCATATTTATATTTTTCATTTATGTTTTTATTCATTTTCAACATGACTCGGATCTAGTACAATTCATCCCTCCATATTGGTCATGATTGTCGAAAGTGAGCATCACCAACTGCACGTAATGCTTACAGTCCAGTTCTCTACACACCACTCCAGCATCAGATAAATCCCAGAAATCATCACACACTGTTCCCCACTTATCTCTATGAAGAACCTCCACTCTACCAGCACAGCCTGTACACAAGGAGCGGGTCTTTTACATACACATTTTATAGGTATTTTATGCTCTCAACTTAAAATGATTTCCAATCTTTAAAAAAAGTATTGCCATTCATTTTTGTATTTTTCCTCAATTAATATGAGGTAATTAAAAATGCATGTATAATAATTATGCATAATTTGATAATATGAAAGCACAGGATTAAAGGATAAAATAAAATGGTGATAGCAGCATTTTGAATATTATTTTTAAGTGAACAACTTTACTATTTAATTAAAGCTGCAAGCAGCCTTTCCGGGGCCAAGCCTTCCAATGGTCCCATGGGTTCAAAAAGTAGTTAAATATACTTTGCTTTCAAAACTTTAAAAGAAACTTTAATAACCAAACCATTCTTAAGTCACAGAACAATTAGAAGCAACTTTTCCACCACTTAAGGCCACAATACTTCTTGCGGTCTGTTCATGTGCCACACAGGATTCGAACCTGTGTACGAACGGAACGGTTTAGGATTCATGACACGTGGTTTAGCAACTTGCGCCACTCAGAGGACGTATACTATAAAGCTGCAGAGGAGAGGCTTCAGTGTAAGAATGAGCACACAAAAGCAGGTTAACTAGATTAGCATGCTAAGCTAGCTTAATGCTAAAGTAGCTTATGACGTGGTACATCCAATCCTGGCAAAATAGATATCCTCGGATTCGACATGACGCAAGGAATCGATAGACACCAATTTTATGATTTTGCGACAAACTGTTCACAAGTTACAGCCTCTGAACCAATGTTGGGTCGAACTTGTTAAATTTGCGACATCATAACTTTTTTTTTTCCAGTATAGCAAAAAAATCGGGAACGGTACTTCTGTGCGGCTCGGTCCGAAGATCATTTGAGCAAATTTTGGAAAATTTTGGACAAATTTTGAAGGAGGAGTAGTGAAAAAACTGTTTTACATTCGCTCCAATATGGCGGACAGTCACATTGTTGAAAAATAGCATATGAGATATCGTTGAAATCGGCATAAGCCAAGGAATATATTGACATAAAGAAATCAAATTTCAAGCAATGTTAGCAAAAGTTATAAGAGTTTTTTCCAAAAACAATGATATCTCTGGAACACTAGGTGGCGCTGTGATTAAACTTCTCAGGTACTTTCGGGCCATGCTAATGATGATCCATACCAAATTTTATGAAGATATGTCAAATAGTTTAAAAGTTATAGCAAATTATGACAAAATTCAAAATGGTGGACACGTGGTACATCCCATCATGGCAAAAACGATATCCACGGATTCAGCATGATGCAAGGAATCCATAGATACCTTAATTATGATTTTCTGACAAACTGTTCAAAAGTTATTGGCCAAAATAGCAATTTGTCATATCTCATCACCTGTAGGTGGCGCTATTCCCAACTTTGGCATTGGACCTCAGAACATGCTTCCAATAAAGTGTACCAATTTTCGTTTTGATTGATCAAACTTTGGCCGAGATACAGCCTCTTAGCCAATTTTGGGTGGACCTCGTTAAGTTTGCGACATCATAACTTTTTTTTCCCAGTATAACAAAAAAATCGGGATCAGTACTTCTATGCGGCTCAGTTCGAAGATCATTTGAGCACATGTTTGGAGAAAATTGGACAAAATTTGAAGGAGGAGTAGCAAAAAAACTGAATACTGTACATTTCAAAATGGCCACTACTGTAATGGGCGGGTTCTTAATGTAAGATATTGGTTGTGATCAGCATGATGAGTGGAATCAGGTGTACTAAGGTTCATGTCTCTAGATCAAAGGGTTCAAAAGTTATAACCATTTCAATGTTAAAATTTTGAACTGGTGGTGGCGCTATAGAGTTGGTCCTAGAGGGTCAAAAATTGGTCCAATTACTATTCATTAGCATCACTACAAGTGTGCCAAATTTCATCATTTTCCTATGTACGGTTCATAGGGCTGCCATAGACTTCCACCGGGAAGAATAATAATAATAAATATAGCTGCAAGCAGCAATCACCGGGGCCAAGCGCAAGCAAGACGACAAGACATGCCAAAGTGGCTGGGAGTGTGAGACCCACTGCAGCAAGGAGCAATTAAAGACATTTGAAGATGAATTTGGGCAAAATGGTTGAAAAATCACATACAATAACTAAAAATATGATTATCACTTTCGACCAATAGGTGGCGCAGTTACGAAACTGATGTGATGTGGTCAGAGTGAAGTGACAATGACACATACAAAGTTTGGTGTCAATATGTCAAGGCATTGCAGATATAAAGCCTGAATAGTCATTTTGGCATCATGCCTCAACTTTGCCACTGCGGTATACGAAAACGGTTTCGTCTATCGACACGAAATCCATAACTTTTACTCGGCACAGTCTGGAGATGACACGATCCGATTTTGGTGAAAATCGGACGTTCGGTCTAGGAGGAGTTCGAAAAAGTAGGTTTTAAAAGAAAATAAATATGGCGGACCGGAAGTTTGGCTGACTATGGCAAAATTGGTATCTATGTTTTCAGCATAACCCAAGGAATCTATTGAGATCAGTGTCATTACTATAGGCAAATTTATTCAAAAGTTATTAGCATTTTTGGAAATTTCATTATAACTTTTGACCAAAAGGTGGCGCTGTCTCATAATCTTTTGAGTACCTTTAGGGCTTTGTACTGATGACCCATACTGAGTTTCGTAACGATACGTTCATGCGTTCATAAAATACAGCATTTTAGCACATAATTCAAAATGGCCGACAGCCAAAATGGCCGATATGGAAAAATTGGATATCAGTCAACTCAACATGACGCCCTGAATCTATCGAGACCACTTTTGTGATTTTTGGACAAACCGTTCAGAAGTTATAAGCAAAAATAGCCTTTTTTCATATCTCCAGACCAGTAGGTGGCGCTGCGCCGAAACGCAGCATGTAGCCTCAGGTCATGCTTGTGATGACATGTAGGAAGTTTGGTTTGAATACGATTAAGCGATGCGGAGATACAGCCTTATGTCTGTTTTCGCAAGCGCTACGTAAAATTTGTTTGCGCGTTTATCGAAAACGGTTTGATGAATCAACTTGAATTCCATAACTTTTTGTCCCCACAGCCTGAAGATGATCTGGTGCAATTTTGGTGCAAATCGGACAAACCGTCTAGGACGAGTTCGCAAAAGAAGGTTTTTTGGACAATTCAAAATGGCGGCCATATTTTTATGACGGAAAATGACGTCATAGGGTCCAGTCGAATCGTCGTGAGCTCAGGAATCAGAGGAAAAAAGAATTTTGTTGATAGGCCTTACGGTTTAAAAGTTATTAGCATAATATAAGTGAAACTTTGGACAGGTGGTGGCGCTAGAGGGAATGAGTTAGAGACACCAAAATTGGTGCAATTACTGTTGGGAATGTCCTCTATCAGAATGTCAAACCGGAACAACTTTCCCGCATACGCTTCTATGGGCTGCCATAGACGCCCAGTCGGAAGAAGCAGAATAATAATAATAAATATAGCTGCAAGCAGCAATCACCGGGGCCAAGCGCAAGCAAGACGACAAGACATGCCAAAGTGGCTGGGAGTGTGAGACCCACTGCAGCAAAGAGCAATTAAAGACATTTGAAGATGAATTTTGGCAAAATGGTTGAAAAATCACATACAATAACTAAAAATATGATTATCACTTTCGACCAATAGGTGGCGCAGTTACGAAACTGATGTGATGTGGTCAGAGTGAAGTGACAATGACACATACAAAGTTTGGTGTCAATATGTCAAGGCATTGCAGATATAAAGCCTGAATAGTCATTTTGGCATCATGCCTCAACTTTGCCACTGCGGTATACAAAAACGGTTTTGTCTATCGACACGAAATCCATAACTTTTACTCGGCACGGTCTGGAGATGACACGATCCGATTTTGGTGAAAATCGGACGTTCGGTCTAGGAGGAGTTCGAAAAAGTAGGTTTTAAAAGAAAATAAAGATGGCGGACAGGAAGTTTGGCTGACTATGGCAAAATTGGTATCTATGTTTTCAGCATAACCCAAGGAATCTATTGAGATCAGTGTCATTACTATAGGCAAATTTATTCAAAAGTTATTAGCATTTTTGGAAATTTCATTATAACTTTTGACCAAAAGGTGGCGCTGTCTCATAATCTTTTGAGTACCTTTAGGGCTTTGTACTGATGACCCATACTGAGTTTCGTAACGATACGTTCATGCGTTCATAAAATACAGCATTTTAGCACATAATTCAAAATGGCCGACAGCCAAAATGGCCGATATGGAAAAATTGGATATCAGTCAACTCAACATGACGCCCTGAATCTATCGAGACCACTTTTGTGATTTTTGGACAAACCGTTCAGAAGTTATAAGCAAAAATAGCCTTTTTTCATATCTCCAGACCAGTAGGTGGCGCTGCGCCGAAACGCAGCATGTAGCCTCAGGTCATGCTTGTGATGACATGTAGGAAGTTTGGTTTGAATACGATTAAGCGATGCGGAGATACAGCCTTATGTCTGTTTTCGCAAGCGCTACGTAAAATTTGTTTGCGCGTTTATCGAAAACGGTTTGACGAATCAACTTGAATTCCATAACTTTTTGTCCCCACAGCCTGAAGATGATATGGTGCAATTTTGGTGCAAATCGGACAAACCGTCTAGGACGAGTTTGCAAAAGAAGGTTTTTTGGACAATTCAAAATGGCGGCCATATTTTTATGACGGAAAATGACGTCATAGGGTCCAGTCGAATCGTCGTGAGCTCAGGAATCAGAGGAAAAAAGAATTTTGTTGATAGGCCTTACGGTTTAAAAGTTATTAGCATAATATAAGTGAAACTTTGGACAGGTGGTGGCGCTAGAGGGAATGAGTTAGAGACACCAAAATTGGTGCAATTACTGTTGGGAATGTCCTCTATCAGAATGTCAAACCGGAACAACTTTCCCGCATACGCTTCTATGGGCTGCCATAGACGCCCAGTCGGAAGAAGCAGAATAATAATAATAATAATAATAATAATAAGAACCGGAACGAAAACAATAGGTGCCTCCGCACTTTCAGTGCTTGGCCCCTAAATATAGCTGCAAGCAGCAATCACCGGGGCCAAGCGCAAGCAAGACGACAAGACATGCCAAATTGGCTGGGAGTGTGAGACCAACTGCAGCTAGGAGCAATTGAAGACATTTAAAGATGAATTGTGGCAAAATGGTTGAAAAATCACATACATTAACTAAAAATATGATTATCACTTTCGACCAATAGGTGGCGCAGTTACGAAACTGATGTGATGTGGTCAGAGTGAAGTGACAATGACACATACAAAGTTTGGTGTCAATATGTCAAGGTATTGCCGATATAAAGCCTGAATAGTAATTTTGGCATCATGCCTAAACTTTGCCACTGCGATATACAAAAACGGTTTTGTCTATCGACACGAAATCCATAACTTTTACTCGGCACGATCTGGAGATGACACGATCCGATTTTGGTGAAAATCGGACGTTCGTTCTAGGAGGAGTTCGAAAAAGTAGGTTTTAAAAGAAAATAAAGATGGCGGACAGGAAGTTTGACTGACTATGGCAAAATTGGTATCTATGATTTCAGCATAACCCAAGGCATCTATTGAGATCAGTGTCATTACTATAGGCAAATTTATTCAAAAGTTATTAGCATTTTTGGAAATTTCATTATAACTTTTGACCAAAAGGTGGCGCTGTCTCATAATATTATGAGTACCTTTAGGGCTTTGTACTGATGACCCATACTGAGTTTCGTAACGATACGTTCATGCGTTCATAAAATACAGCATTTTAGCACATAATTCAAAATGGCCGACAGCCAAAATGGCCGATATGGAAAAATTGGATATCAGTCAACTCAACATGACGCCCTGAATCTATCGAGACCACTTTTGTGATTTTTGGACAAACCGTTCAGAAGTTATAAGCAAAAATAGCCTTTTTTCATATCTCCAGACCAGTAGGTGGCGCTGCGCCGAAACGCAGCATGTAGCCTCAAGTCATGCTTGTGATGACATGTAGGAAGTTTGGTTTGAATACGATTAAGCGATGCGGAGATACAGCCTTATGTCTGTTTTCGCAAGCGCTACGTAAAATTTGTTTGCGCGTTTATCGAAAACGGTTTGACGAATCAACTTGAATTCCATAACTTTTTGTCCCCACAGCCTGAAGATGATCTGGTGCAATTTTGGTGCAAATCGGACAAACCGTCTAGGACGAGTTCGCAAAAGAAGGTTTTTTGGACAATTCAAAATGGCGGCCATATTTTTATGACGGAAAATGACGTCATAGGGTCCAGTCGAATCGTCGTGAGCTCAGGAATCAGAGGAAAAAAGAATTTTGTTGATAGGCCTTACGGTTTAAAAGTTATTAGCATAATATAAGTGAAACTTTGGACAGGTGGTGGCGCTAGAGGGAATGAGTTAGAGACACCAAAATTGGTGCAATTACTGTTGGGAATGTCCTCTATCAGAATGTCAAACCGGAACAACTTTCCCGCATACGCTTCTATGGGCTGCCATAGACGCCCAGTCGGAAGAAGCAGAATAATAATAATAATAATAATAATAATAAGAACCGGAACGAAAACAATAGGTGCCTCCGCACTTTCAGTGCTTGGCCCCTAATAATAAAACTAACGGATACAATAGGTGCCTCAGCCCCTTCGGGGCTTGGCCCCTAATAATTAACTCAAAACAACAATATATAGAGGAAATATGACAGGCTATAGTGAACAAAAACAAACTAAACATAGTAAAGCTTTTAGACCCAGCAAATGGGTAAATAAATAAATAAAACCAGTAAGAAATCTGAAAGGAGGAAGGAATCAAGTTAAACACTGTCTGAACTCTACTTACATTCAATATTTTGACAGAAAGTGTTTGGCCGGGAATCCTCCTCTACCTTACAGAGACACTTTACTGGGGAGATAGACACATGATAAAGTCCAGCTGTCATGAGAGTCAATGTGGGAAACACAAAGTCTGACACCTGCAGAGAAGAGATGACCAACACTGACAAATACCCTGGCTTGAGGAGCACTTGGTGTTAATAATATGCTGCATATACACAGCAAAGGACAATTTGTGCATAAAAAAAAAAACTGAAATATATCACAGAAATGTATTGAATTTTTTATTTTTCTGTACAAAAAACACAATGTGTATGAACAATATCAGCCTTCCCAACCCCCCTCCATAACCCCCCCCCCCCCCAATAAAAAAAAACATTTCCATGCACATAGTCAGTCTGATTTTAACCCTTTAATAGAAAATAATAGAAAAAGACATCAATTCAAAACATCAATTAAGCGAATCTAAAACAAATAGGCCTACATGAAACAAACAGAGTCTCTATACAGTATATTAAAAAGCTCTGTTATAAACACCGAAGATTTCAGCTCAGAGTGCATGCCGTGTGTTACTTTCTGACTGTCAGAAACTCCTTTTGCAGGACATTAAGTGAACATGCTTTTCTGATAATTGCTTAGAGCTGCTGTTTGTTAACATATTTCCCAAAGTAAATTCCAACAACTTTTAGAAAAATATAAAAGTCCACTAGCAGTGGTTCTGCATTTAAGAGGAGTTATATTTTATTTTTAGATATATTTTTACAAGTTGAAGGTGTGAAATGTTAAAAAACTGTTGCGGTGGAGGCTTAAAGGTAAATATTTTCCCCCCCTCAAATTTCTTAGGCTACATGATAGATATGTATCAATTCAGAAAAATAGCAAAAAAGAAAAAAGCATGGTCTGCAAAAACTAAATAAATCTAATATTTTGAAAGCAATGCATTTTGTTTTATCAGAAATTATAGCTGAATAAGAAGATTTTAATACAAAGTGCAACATAAACCATTGCTGGACTGCAGCTAAAACATACAGTATATAGGATCTTAAACACCTAAACTCTGCAGACCACTTAAAAACTGAAAATTGATTTGCTGCAGTGGGTGTGGTTTGGTTATAAAGCCCCTCCCTGTTTTCCTGGCTCCTCCCCCACATCATCATAGTCTGTTATTAAAAAAGAAGAGCAAATTCATGTATCAACATGCTTTAAAAAGTATTATAATGAACACAATGTTTTCAGTCCATTTAAATTAGCTATTGAGACCACAGAACAAAGTATAAAGCTATTATAAGGACTACACCAAAATGATTCAGTAAAAAAAAGTGTCAATAACGTACCTAATATGTCACTCATATATTCCCCGACATTCTTCACATCATCATACTCCTCCTGAACACCCTCTGATATAAATGTGTCTATTATTAATTACATGCAAAGAGTCTTCATACTTTACATGCTACTATAATTTGACCAGAAAATAAGAAAAAAAAAAACCTGTTCTAATGCATAAGTGTATAATTTGAAACCCACACCTGCTTTATCATTGGAGAACTGTCGTACGATGACGACATCATCATAGTTTTCTGCTAAACAAAATAATGAAAAATTATATATATGTATTGTGTTAAAACCTATCAAAATAATTAAAAGAAATAAACCTGTATTATGACGTCTCCGTTCAGCATTGATTACATCATCATAATTCTCTGATGTGATTTGTTGCTTTTCTAAATCATTTAATAGAAAAGAGAGAATAAACAGAAACTATCACAGGTCAAATAGGTAATAAAATTAAATGAATTTCTGTGATCAGTTCAAGTCACTGACCTGTCGGGCCTTCAGTGGTGGTGACGTCATCATAGTAGTCAGCTGTGACTCCTACTGCAGATTTTGATGTGAAAAAGAAAATACACACATACATAAATACCAACATTCATACAGTGCATACTATACTATACAGTACATAAATATAATTGCATATTATTATTATTAAACACTGCTAAGATAACTTTGTATCTTAATGTTTTTAATTTAACAAACATACATACTTTTCTGTATAATGTAGCAGGTAACATTATTATATTACAGTCCTCTAACCTGAAAGAAGCTCATCAGCATCTACATATCTAGAATGCTGTTCGGTAGAACGGACACTTCCTGTTAGGAAGGAGCAGAACTATCAGATACATGTTCCCAATCACAAATCAGTCAAAACCCCCATATGCTTTGGATCATCAGAATCAGTAAACAGAAAGAGGTTAATTGGCAAGTGTGCTTGCACACACAAGGCATTTTCTTGGTAAATGAAGCTTCCAGTGCACACATATAAATACAACAACAAGACACATAATTATAAAAATAAGAATAAAAATATGAAAAGTATAAGACACAGATTAGGCATCTTTACAGATATTAACATATTTACAGTTAACAGTATTATGGTTAATAAATAAATATTTCACTAAACAGTGGGAGTATTGCACTAAGAGAGGCCTTATGAGGCATTTAACTGTTCAATAAGCTGTTCCTAAGCCTAGATTGTCTAGTGCCTAGATTGTTCTGAATCGTCAGCCGGACGGCAACAATGCAAAGAGGTTATGGCCAGAGTAAGTGGAGTCTGTGATGATTTATCTACCCTCTTCCTCACTCTGGAAGAGTACAGGCCCTGGAGGGTGGGAAATAATAAGTTCAGCAGTCCAGACTGTCCATTATAGTCTTCTGATGGCTTCTGATTTGGTAGCTGAACTAAACCAGACAACTACTAAAATGCATAGAATAGACGGCTGAATAAAACTGGCTAAGCAGCTCCTGTGGAAAGATGAACTTCCTCCACTGGCGAAGCATTTTTCTCAATGGAACTCCCACTTCAAGAACTCCCACTTCAGGTCCTGAGAGATGGTAGAGCCCAGGAACCACGAGGCCACAGTGTTGTTCATGATCCTAGCATAGGTCCCTGTCTTGTTCATATGTTGCAAGATGTAGAGCAGTCCCACAGTGACTGCGTCATCCATGGACCAGTTTGCTTGATAAGCAAACTGAAGGGGGTTTAGCAAGGGTCCAAGGTTGTCATTCAGGTTGGCTAGCACCAGTCTTTCAAATGACTTCATGACCACAGACGTTTGTAGTCACTCAGTCCTGTGTTCTTGGGATTCTTTGGGATGGGGATGATGGTGGAGCATTTGAAGCAGGAAGGGACTTCATGATCACCGACGTTAAAGCAACAGGTCTGTAGTCACTCAGTCCTATGTCCATGGGATTCTTTGGGATGGGGATTATGGTGGAGCATTTGAAGCAAGAAGGGACTTCACACAGCTCCAGAGATTTGTTGAAGATCTGAGTGAAGATGGGTGACAACTGGTCAGCACAGACTTTCAGACAGGTGGGTGAAACATTGTTTGGGCCTGATGCTTTCCTGAACTTCTGTTGCTGAAAGAAACCAAAGTGCAGGTTGAGTAGTAGGAGAAGGGAGAGGGGATTTAGCAGGAGGGGTTTATGATTGTGCAGAGAGAAGGTCAGAGTGGGTATGGGGTGTGAGACAGCCTTTGTCAAAACGACAATAGAACTCATTCAGATCGTCATCTAGTTGTTGATTCCCAGCAGATTGAGATGACAATATCTTGTAAGGCCTTTCCACACTAATGCAGGATAGTTGGCTGAAAACAGTTTTTTCAGCTTCTCAGACTAGCTTCTCTTATCTCTGTTTTGCTCTTTAATGTGGCGTGACAGATCGCCGTCCTTCAAGCAAAGTGGCAGTGCTGATCATCTCTTCCTCTTTACTACTAGTTACAGCATGAAATAAACATGAATAAACATCAGATTCCCGAGAATAATAATGACAGAGTTCTGGTGATTTTGCTCCACGTCTGTAATTTGATCAGCCAGCTTTTGCAGTGCTGTGGTCACACAGGCTTGAGGAGGGATCTAAATATTCACCAAAAGGAACGAGGAAAACTCTGGCTGCGAATAAAAAGGCTTGCAGTTAATGAAGAGGGCTTCTAAATTAGGGTAGCACATCTTCATTATTGTTGTTATATCCATGGACCAACCTTTGTTTATGTAAAAACATAATCCGTCACCTCTTGTTTTCCCAGATGACTCTGCAATGCAATCCACTCTAAACAACTGGAAGCCTGGCAGATGTAACGTGCTGTCTGGGATAGATTTGTTCAGCCAGGTTTCAGTGAAACACAAAGTAGCAGAGCTGGAAAAATCCTTGTTTGTTTGGGTGAGATTTTCATATGTTTTGTGGGCAAGAGAGTGTAGATTCGCCAGGTGAATACTCGGCAGCAGGGTTTCTGAACTTTACGAGCGCACCCACCCGCTTCCCTCATTTGCGTCTTTTGGAGCATCTGTATTATAACTGTCACCGAATAGAACCCCTCTGACTAAAATGTCCAAAAAGACAGGCGGGTTTGCATTGTCTAATGTCCAGCAGTTCGTCCCTCATAAAGTTGACTGAAGACAGGACAAACAATCAATAAAAACAGAAACACTGAAAAAGCTCCAAACCAAGTCAGCTATCTGTGGTGCCATCTTAAAGTTCAAGCTCATACTAATCTAAGGAAATCCATTCCTTCTTGATTCCTTCTTGACAACATTGACTCAACACCTAAATATAACACTAACCCTTAATCATCACAAGTGACACAAACAAGGTCACACAAATGAATCTGTGATTTACTTGTCTCATCCCTTTGAATTCAGTAATGAGTCTCTTGATCACGACAAATCTAGCAATATGACATTTACTCACCCCTCTGAGTGAAGATACTCTGTCTATTAGTGGGTCTGTGATGAATCTCCTCATAAACGGCCTCAGTCTTCATCCTGTGTCTCCTCTTAGAGAGAGCTGTGAGTGTAGACAGACAAACCTGCCGTCAGTTCACAACACATGACTGATCACACACTGAATAAGACACAATATGACAGTCTCTGGATCTCTCCTACCTCTCCTCATCACTCTGTTCTGCTGAATCACTATAAGCAGTGGCACTAAGAGCAGTAAGAGCAAAACTCCCAGTACAACCACAAGCACAGAGAGAGACGCTGCTGGAGGAGTTTGTGGAGGAGTGTCTGATGTTGAGCGCACTGTCTGAGAAACTGGAGGAGAAGCTGATGTTGTTGTGGCAGGAGTAGTGGACACTGACAAATCTGACAAAACACACACAAAGACGTAAAAAAAATCTGCAAATAGACAAATGTTATTAGCATTAAAATGACTAATATTGGTCAATGTTTTGCTCTGACCTGCACAGATGAGTCCAGCGTGATCTTTGTGGGAACAGTCAGTGTGGTTCTTCAGGGAGAGAGGACAGTCCCACAGGTGAATCTCATTCCCTCTGCACTCGACTCTGTTCAGCCACACAACACCTTCACCAGCACCAAAGACTGAATTCCCATCAGCCCTCAGTGCGTCTCCACAACCCAGCTGCCTGCAGACCACCTGAGCATCGCTGATGTCCCACAGATCAGCACAGACTGAACCCCACACAGCGTTATGATACACCTCCAGCCTCCCAGAGCACCGGCCCGAACCTCCACTCAGTCTGAGAGGAACATGCTCTAAAATCACAGCCAAGTGGATACATTATTGGCCAACAGAAATATTTTAAAACAGCAATACCTACAGTGGACAATGTCTGTGGAGTGAGATTAAATCCTCTTGGTACCCCAAAACTAAATCACATACATACAACACATATGGCTGTTATGATTTTTATGTTCTATATCACATTAACTTACCTGAACACTCTCTCTGATGTGGAGATGTTGAGCATGACAAATAGCTTCTAGGGGACTCATGAGTCTCCTGTTCTGTAATCACAAGTAAATGCAATATTATATATACACATTTTGCTTATATACTCAATAATGTTAACTGATTATTGTTGTATTTTTAGACATGGAAATTGCATCATTTTTACCTGAGCAGGTGATTTTGGCCACTTCATCTCTGTCGCAGTCATTCTGTCCCCAAGGTAAAGATGGACAGTGCCACAGGTTTGAATCATGTGGTCGACATTTCACTTCATCCAGCCAGTTACGAGCTGATTCCAGTCTTGCTATAGAATCGGAAAAAGCACCAGATCTTCCACAGTTCAGCTCTTGACAGATCAGACTCACTGTGTCTCTGTTCATCTGGTTCCAGCACACATTACCCCAGGATCCATTGTAGAAAACCTCCACATTCCCTTCACAGCCCTCAGTTAACCTGATCTCTTTAAACTCTAGATGGAAACATGAGCACAACCTCAGATTTCATTCAACCCCATTCATTTCAACCACATAACACATACAGGTAACATAACATATATATACAGGGGTTGGACAATGAAAATGAAACACTAAAGTGAAATGAAACGGCAATAAAGTGTTGGAGATTTAATGCCTAATATATATATATAATATATATAATATTGTTTTTATATATATGTATATGGTGGCCAATCTTCTCTGATTACATTCCATCAGCAAGAGCAGAATGTGAGAAGGTTGAATTAGCAGAGCAACAGCACAGCTGTCCATAAAATATTGCAATCCACACAACATAATGGGAGACAAATCAGAGTTCAAAAGAAGGCAAATTATTGGTGCGTATCTCACTGGCTCATCTGTGATTAGAACAACAAGTGATTAGTCTTTGTGGTGTATCAAGAGCTATGGTATCCAAGGTAATGTCGGCATACCACCACGTAGGACGAACCGCATCCAACAGGAGTAACTGTCGACACGAGGAAGCTGTCTAAAAGGGATATACAGGTACTAACCCGTATTCTATCAAAAAAACATAAAACCACAGCTGCCCAACTCACAGCAGAATTAAATCCCCACCTCAACTATCCTGTTTCCACCAAAACTGTTAGTCAGGACCTCCACATGGAACACATGGTCAGGCTGATATAGCCAAAACTTTGGTCACTCGTGACAATGCCAAATGTCAGTTTCATTGGTGCAAACAGTGCAAATCTTGGAACAATATGTGTTGTGAGTCCACCTTCACTGTCTTTCCCACATCCATGGGAGTTACAGTGTGGAGAAGCCCTAAAGAGGCTTAACACCCGGACTGTTGCGTGCCCAGAGTAAAGCACAGGGGTGGATCAGTGATGGTTTGGGCTGCAATATCATGACATTCCCTACTGTGCTTGATGGGCACGTCACTGCCAAAGACTACCGAATCATTCTGGAGGACCATGTGCACTTAATGGTTCAAGTATTGTACCCTGAAGCACATTGTGCCGTGTATCAGCATAATAATGAATGAATTGATGAACATGAAATTGAAGTTGAACACGCCACGGCCTGAACAGTCACCAGATCTAAATATTTTTGAGCCATTTAGGGGTATTTTGGAGAGCAAGTCAGAAAACTTTTTCCTCCACCGCAGCATCACATGGTGACTTGGCCCCTTTTCTGGAAGAGGAATGGCTCAAAATCCCTCTGGACACTATGAAGGACTTCTATCTGTCATTCCCATGATGAATTTATGTTGCAAAAGAAGTCCCTACACCATACTAATAAATTATTGTGGTCTCAACCGGGTGTTTCAGTTTTACTGTAGAACCCCTGTATGTGTAACTGTAACGTTAGATATTCCCAAAATATATTTTAGATTTGAAATGTTACTGAATAACAATTTTTCGCAACACTGAAATGTTTACCTGAGCACACGACTCCTACATCCTCCTTGTGTTGACAGTCATGTTTCCCCCAGCCTGGAGAAGAGCAGTTCCACAGGGACGTCTCATTCCCCTCACACTCCACCTCATCCAGCCATATGGGTCCAGAACCAGGACCAAACCAGGCTGGTACCTGCTGGTTACTGAGGGCCACTCCACACTGCAGCTGTCTGCACACCACATGGGCATCTTTAATATCCCAGGAGTCATCACACACTGTCCCCCATGAGCCGCTGTGAAAAACCTCCAGCCTCCCTGCACAGTCTCCCCCAGAACCCACCAGCCTGATGGACCCGCGACCTGATATTCAGAGAGAGAAAAACTCATTATTGATCACTAACAACTGAAGAATCTGCCCAGATGTTGTTGTTCTCACCAAGGCAGGTGATTGACAGCTGTTGTGTGGAGCTGCAGTTGAGAGTTTGTGGAGAGCTGCAGTTCCCCAGATGAGCTTCACTCCCAGAGCACTGGAAGCCCGTCACACACTCATGACTGTGTTCAGGACTGGATGAAGAGGAGCCGGAGAAGTTCAGCACAGAGCCACAGCCCAGCTGTCTGCAGACCACAGAGGATTCAGTGAGACTCCAGGAGTCCAGCAGAACTCTCCTCCAGACCTGATGGATGGAAACTTCCAGCTCCCCCTCACACTGTCTCTCTCCAGACAACCGCACCAGACCGTCATGAACAGCCAGAGAGGAATCTAGAGAAGATCTCATGTTTACTAAAATAAGAATTGTGTTAGAACATAGTGAAAAATATATATGTTAAATAAGTTTACCAGAGCAGATGATTCCAACATCTCGTCTATGAGAACATTCAGCTCGACTCCATGAAGAGACGGAACATTCTGAGAGTTTTGTTTCATTCCCGTCACAATTAAACACATCAGCCCAGATTTCACCACTTCCCTCTCCAAACCAGTCTGATCCCATAACAGACACAGCAATCCCACAATTCAGCTGTCTACAGAGGACACTGGCAACTCTCATATCCCAGCATGCATCACACACTGTGCCCCATTCATTGAGGAACCGAAGCTCCACTCTTCCAGAACAGGAGTCTGAACCATTCTCCAGTTTGGCCTCTGTGTAACCTGAATAAAAAACATAGAGGTTAAAATACAGTATAATGTAGCTGACAGAGAACATATACTGTTTCAAATACAAACGAAGAGACACTAAATATTTATTATTTACCAGAACAGATCAGACCCACATTATTGTCACTGGTACAGCTTTGTTTGTGTGATAATGAAATTGAGCAAAATGAAATCTGAGACTCATTTCCTCTGCACTGAATCTCTTGTGTCCACATCTGAGCGTCTCCTTTGCCAGAAGCATCTTCTCTCAGCATCTGTACAGGAGACCCACAGTCCAGCTCTCTACACACAACCTCTGCATCCTGCTGGTCAAAGGCAGCGTCACACACTGAAACCCACGTCTGATCGTGAAGTATCTCTAACCTCCCAGAGCAGAGGTGAGATCCATTTACAAGTCTGGAAGCTTGATGACCTGTTAACAAAAACAAATGCTTGATAGTTAAATACAATAAACATACAAACATACAAAATATTTTTTATGTCACAACAAATTAATGGGCAATGTTAAATGATTCACCCGAACAGATGACACCAGCATCACGACTGTGAGTACATGCATGTATGCTCCATCCTGATGACCCACAGTTCTTCAGTGTAGACTCTGATCCAGCACAAAATGCACCACCCATCCAGATTGGTCCTGATCCTGGTCCAAAATGAGCATCACCCAGAGCATCTACAGGTTCTCCACAGTCCAGCTCTCTACACACTGCTGCAGCATCAGCCAAATCCCAGAAATCATCACACACTGTTCCCCACTCTCCTCTATGAAGAACCTCCACTCTACCAGCACAGCGACTGTGAGCACCAACCAACCTCACATTCTTTTTATCTAGGTGACAGAAAAATACAGATAGAGACTATGGATGTACAGTATCTCCACAAGCACACTAGTTCGCGTATCAGTATATTGCGTACACAAATTAAGCACTGGTAAAGCACACTAGCTCACTACACATTTGGACACTGATTATTCAATTTCCAGTGATATGACTAGGTGCTTGTGTCATGTCACCACTGGTATTTATCAAGAACATCTTTCTGACATTTTTTATGCTGTTTAAAGTATGTTATGAAATATACTTTGATTTTTGTTATATATATATATATATATATATGCAACATTTTAGCCTAATTGTAATTCTAAATATTAACTACACTGTTCACTACTGATGTTTATACTGACATATAATTAAATAACGATTTGTCTTTTCAAATCTTCTATCGCATGTCATGATGATAATGTGTTGATATTGTGTTGATTCGTGCGATTGGTTTTGCACTTAACAGAATTTACATTAAGAGAACGTAGTGAGCATCTGGTTTTTGGAGTGCATTGTGGAATTTTTAGGGATCAATATTCCAGTGCACTTGAAGGACTTTGTGATTGAGACAGAACTTAAAATGGCTGGCTTCCTGGTCAGAGTTCTGACTTCTGAAATAAACTGACTGACTGAGATGCACCCTATGAGTAAAAGGTATGATATTATTATATTTTTTTGACTCACCAGCACAGAACAGCCCCTGGTAATTATCATGTGAACAGTTGTTTTTGTATGAGGATGTTGGACAGAAGTGAATCTGAGACTCATTTCCTCTGCACTGAATCTCTTGTGTCCACATCTGAGCGTCTCCTTTGCCAAAAGCATCTTCTCCCAGCATCTGTACAGGAGCCCCACAGTCCAGCTCTCTACACACAACCTCTGCATCCTGCTGGTCAAAGGCAGCGTTACACACTGAAACCCACGACTGATCATCAAGTATCTCTAACCTCCCAGAGCAGCGAGAACCTCCAACCAGCCGAACTCCTAAATAAGACAACACAGATCAACAAAAGCATAGCTTATTTATGGGGCTTCAATACAATTATTTGTACATCAAAGCCATTTTATTTCTGATCATGAATAACTTGAATTCTCCCAGAGCAACTGGAGTTTCAAATAAACCTGACTAAATTTGGTTTATCTAAAAGTGTGTAATTCTTGCTGGTCTACCACAAAGCATCGCTTCTTAATGTTAAAGGAGTAAAATAATCAAATTACTCAATCTCTGATGTCAATTCATATCATCTGACTTTCTCTGATGGCACATAAAAGGGGAATTTTACAGAATATCCTGGTACTCTTTTCAATATAATGATAGTAAAATAAGAAAAAGATAAAAACATTTTGTGCTCTACAGAACAAAGTCATAGAGGTTTGAAAAGACACAGAGTAAATGATGACTGAATATACATTTTTGGTTAAACTTTCCCTTTAAGGCATTTTTTTTCTATCCCAGATTTATCAGTGATGTAAAAACAGGACAGGGTTAGGACCAGTTTACCTGAGCAGATGACTCCTGCATCTTTAGTATGATCACAGTCATAAAAACCCCAGTTTACTGTTCCACAGTTCTTCAGTGTAGATTCTGATCCCGAACATAACTTGCGATTTGTCCAGATTGGTCCTGATCCTGGTCCAAAATGAGCATCACCCAGAGCATCTACAGGTTCTCCACAGTCCAGTTCTCTACACACCACTGCAGCATCAGCCATATCCCAGGCAAAATCACACACTGTTCCCCACTGACCTCTATGAAGAACCTCCACTCTACCAGCACAGCGACTGTGACCATCAACCAACCTCACTCTCATATTGTCTATAAAATGAATTAAGAGGGAGTAAAGACATATGGAGGAAATGAGGAAAAAAGTATCACACAAAGAGAAAAAAACTATGATAAAATGTATTAATATTTTTAGTGTAGATTTTGGGGACATTCAATTTGATTAAAAAAGGCTCAAACCTGCACACACCAGTCCAGCATAATTTTCAACTGAACAGGTGTTTTTATGTAAGGATGTTGAACAGAAGTGAATCTGAGACTCATTTCCTCTGCACTGAATCTCTTGTGTCCACATCTGAGCGTCTCCTTTTCCAAAAGCATCTTCTCCCAGCATCTGTACAGGAGCCCCACAGTCCAGCTCTCTACACACAACCTCTGCATCCTGCTGGTCAAAGGCAGCGTCACACACTGAAACCCACGTCTGATCATCAAGTATCTCTAACCTCCCAGAGCAGCGAGAACCTCCAACCAACCGGACTTCTGAAAGAACACAGGAAAGAACATTTTCATGTCTATGAATGAATCCTATCAGTGAAATTACATTAGAATGTAGAGTTAGAAACAAGTTTCTAAATTAATTTTTTTTACAAGGTCTCTGATTATTACTGTCTGACCTTAACAGTTCATGTGGTCAAAAAGAAGGTGGAAAATGGTCACGTAATATGAAATTATGACAGCTTTTGGTAAAAAAAATTTGTACATAAGACAGGGGTTTTAGCTTTAGCTTACCTGAACAAATGACTTGAGCGCTCTTATCACGACACACATTAAGATCAATTGATTTTATGAATCCACATTTCTTAAGTGTAGACTCTGATCCAGTACACATTGCATTTTTCATCCAAATCCGTATTGATCCCAGTCCAAAATGAGCATCACTCAAAGCATCTACAGGTTCTCCACAGTCCAGTTCTCTACACACCACTGCAGCATCAGCCATATCCCAGCCATCTCCACACACTGTTCCCCACTGACCTCTATGAAGAACCTCCACTCTACCAGCACAGCGACTGTGACCATTTACCAGTCTCACATTTATTATGTCTGTGAATGTAAGAGAAAAAGCTATTGTAAATTTACAATATTTTAATAAAATGAAATTAGCTTTGTTGTACTTTGAACTTTTACCAGTACACAGCAAACCAATGTTGTGCTCATGTGAACAGTTTTCATGTGATGGTGATGTTGGACAGAGGTGAATCTGAGACTCATTTCCTCTGCACTGAATCTCTTGTGTCCACATCTGAGCGTCTCCTTTTCCAAAAGCATCTTCTCTCAGCATCTGTACAGGAGACCCACAGTCCAGCTCTCTACACACAACCTCTGCATCCTGCTGGTCAAAGGCACCGTCACACACTGAAACCCACGACTGATCATCAAGTATCTCTAACCTCCCAGAGCAGCGAGAACCTCCAACCAGCCGGACTTCTAAATAAGACAACATCCATAAAAACATTGGCTTATTAATGGGACTTCAAGATAACGATTTGTACATCAAAGCCAAATTCTATTTTTAGTCTTATAATGAATAAGTAATGTAAAACCACAAAAGAAAACCACAACAAATTTAAATATGAAATGTATTTATTTATTATTGAAGTCGAAATTTTAAAATCGACTTCTTTCAAATTTTGAAATCTTACAAAGTTATCAATTTGAATATGTAAAATACTTTACCTGAGCAGATGACTCCAGCATCTTTACTATGATCACAGTTGGTTTTACCCCATCCTAAGAACCCACAGTTCTTCAGTGTAGACTCTAATCCAGCACATAACACAGCAGTCATCCAGATTGGTCCTGATCCTGCTCCAAAATGAGCATCACCCAGAGCATCTACAGGTTCTCCACAGTCCAGTTCTCTACACACCACTGCAGCATCAGCCAAATCCCAGTCATCTCCACACACTGTTCCCCACTGACCTCTATGAAGAACCTCCACTCTACCAGCACAGCTACTGTGACCATCAACCAGCCTCACATTCACACGGTCTAAATATTAAGCAGTAACAATAAGAGATGAAAGATGAAGGGATTAGAGTTTAATTTATAGCCTTACAAAGTGAGACAACTGGCAAAATGGGACACATCTGAATATTTAAAATGAATATTCAGAGTTCAATACAAGTTTAGCTCAATCAAAATGTTAAATTATGCTGACTTTCTTCTTTTTATTAAAAAATTAAAGAGGTTTAAAGACAGAAATGTGAAGCTTATAATTTTATAAAAGCACTTAAGTCAATTATCCTAAAATGCATTATTGTTTCAGCTGTAAATAGTTAAAAACAATTATAGGGTTTATACCATTACGCTGTTATGGTAACAACAAAATTTAAAATTGGAAATAACTTTGCACAGAAAAGGTTAGTAAGCATTTTCCCCCCACATTAAAATCATGTTAACACATATTTGTTAACGTCTTGTTTCTATATTATTGAGACAGTGAGTATTTTAAAGTTTACATATTGGCCTCATTCTCTTCCATTGCAAATGTCTCACTGTAAACCTTTTTTTAAAGGGAGGACATGTAGAAATAAAGTAACATCTTATCCCTAAAAGGTCTTTTTTCCCATGTTTGTCATGATAACAACTTAATTTCCTTGTGATCTTGACATATCATAATACAGCATTTATCGTGCTGGATTGTGAATGAACGAATCTTTATCTTTTTTTGTAAAAATGTTCATGGGACTTGCTCAAGCTAACATGTCTGTCACTAATATTTCCAAATCAATGTTTATCAAATCAGAAAAATGTGTGATCCCTTTTATGGCCAACGTGAGGGACAGAGATGCCTGCAAGGTTATAGAATGATGTTTAACACATGGCGATTAAATCGCTTTCAACCAGAGAAAAGGTGAGCAATGTATGTTTTTTTTTTTTTAGAAGACAATTGCAATCTTGATATCACATTAAAAATTTAATTGCGATCACAAGACAACAAGACAAAACATCTACAATAATGGCCTCTTAGGGTTTCAATAAATAAATATTCATATTATTTTGATAATGATATATTATAATGAATAAAAAAAGACCATCATATAAAACTTATTTATAGCTCTTTATAAATTGGAGGGACAGAGAGAAAGAGAAAGGGAAAGAGAAAAATTGCCTGTTAAACACAGGAGCACATAGTGACAATGCGATTACACGGGCATCTAAAAAAACACATTACAGTGTAGTTTAATTTTAAGATCTTAAATAACAGCCCTTGATTTCTAAAAGATAACAATCTCTTTAATTTAATCTATACATACCAGCTGTGATGAATATTATAATTGAAGACAGTAAAATGAGTGTCAGGCATCTCTTCATCTCTGTCTGCATGATTAATTCAACATCCAGTACAAGCTTCTCCACTGATGATACAGAAGTACAGGCGTCCTCTCTCTCAGCCCCCTTAATGAGAGAGAAAGAGGTTCAAAACCCTCCAATCACACTCACTGTTACCTTATTAGACAGAACAGAGGAAATCATCAAACAACTCAGTGACAAATCAGACGAGGCATTTATGATATTCTCCATATATATATCTATAACTGTCAGTGCTGATGAACTCCTCCTTCCCACCTATCAAGACTGATGCAGAAACACACACACACACACACACACACACACTTACAGGAGACAGGAAACTCTCCAGTTTATTTACAGCATCAAAGCCCAACACCTGCAGAGAAGAGATAAAAGCACTGATAACTAACTGTCAATATCCTATACTAAACACGGTCTATTAATGTATACATGTTAGCATGACATTAACACGTAATAAACTCAACTCTGTAAAATGAACTCTTTTACAAAAGCATTTAAGTAAATGTTTACCAAGAGCACAGCACACAAGTAAACCCTTATTACACTAGTGACACATTTTTTATTTTAAAAACTAATTTTGTGAAACATTTTATCTATAATTCCTGTTCCTGTAGCTCAGTGCAGAGCATTGCGTTAACAAAGCAAGGTTTGGGTTCGATCCCAGGGGATTGCACATACCGTATAATTGTATAGGATAATGCAATGTAAGTCGCTTTGGATAAAAGCGTCTGCCAAATGCATAAATGTAAATGTACTTAATTGCACAAACAGATGAATGAGAGTGGAGGATGGAGGAGGACATGAGGCAAAAATTAATATTAGTCTTTCACAGCTGCAAATCTATCAACAACCATAATTTAAGTGAAACCTATGATGTTTTTGTAAACTGACCATTAGTATTGCAGCTGTGAAAGAGACATGGCAGCAGCAAACAGACTGGAGTAGCTTGAGCACAGAAACTCTTGACAGGAAAAAAAAAAAAAGGATTTCTGAAGACACTTTTAGCTCACAATTCACAACAAATGATATCAATAATTAATTTTTTTTAAAGAAACTCATGCGAGTCATGGCATTTATGATTAACCAGGTAAAGTCAAGTAAAAAAAAAATCTGTATTAGCGCTTTATACAATACAGGTTGTTTCAAAGCATTACCGTGATAAACAGGAAATGACGATTCAATGATGCAGTAAAGCAGCTCTAAAAAGACAACAGCTCAGTGTTGATTTAGTTCGTTTTTTATTTTTTTTATTTTTATTATGGAATGAGTTAAATTCTGATGTAATCAGCTCCGATAGTGTCAGTGCAGTCAGATCAATAATATTGTTGAATATGTGTCCCCAACTAAGCAAACCAAAAGACCAAACTCCACTGGTGACAGAAATGGGGGGAAGGGGGTATTGCGAGAAACCAGGCTCAGTCGAGGCAAGAACGAACTAGTTGTACTAGGCTAGTTCCAGATTGCACCACAAATCAACCTGTGGATTGATCATTCAGAATATTTTATACAGTTCCTTCTGCTTTTTTTTTTTTTTTTTTTTTTTAACCTTTATTTAACCAGGTAGGCACATAGAGGACTCATTCTCATTAAAAACGGCGACCTGGCCAAGATAAAGCGTCATAGTGCAGACAACAATAAGTTACACATAAAAGACAAGACAGTGTAAAAGACAAGACAATGCTTGAAGTTGTTCGAGTACATCTGTGACGAAGGCTTGGGCGAATTACAACACACAGTCACACACACACTTTTTGTGTTTTAGGACTCTACATGGACACCGATATATTGTAGGCTAGGCTACAAACTTTACATCCCCTAACCCTTACAAAAAGCATTCTGCATTTAAAATTTTCACACAAAAAAATGCTATTATGATTTATAATACTGAAACTTCAATGATTGAAATTGTAGCATACATTTAAGAAATGTATATTACTGTAACTCATCGTTATCCACAAGATGGCAGTAAAAGCCTGTAACGTTCAACTGAAATGTGCTGGATCTGTTTGAACTGTCAAGGTCATTTTATCTGTCTATATAAATCAAAGCATAATCTCAAAGTCTCCAAGATGTTTAAATACAAACCAGCATGAATTGTTTCAAGTTATATTTTGTCAGTGTAGCCTACTACTTTAGACAGCATATTGAAGTTTATTTTTTCTGCTTAATTTGGAGTTAGCAGAAAACAGTTATAAGAATCACAATAGAGATCAATTAAATAATATATATATATATTATTATATATATATATCTTAAATACAACCACATCAAAGACAGACAACAGAATAATCGAGATAATGAATCAGATATTCTTAAAATAGTTCATTCTTGGCTTTAATTAACATTCTTTAAATATTCAGAACACTTCAGGAATCGGGAGTAGAAGAGAATTATGATCTCTCAAATAATGAGAAAGATATTTTTTTCTCTTCAGAAATGCTGTTTGCTTAAATATTCAATACACACAATTTGTAATTTTAATCTTTTTGGGTGAGATATGTACTCATTGCATCCTACAATGTAATGCAATTGATTTCTTATTGTTTTCTATTAGTGTAAATGTACAACTTCACAACAACAACATAGACACTGAATAACATTTATGCAAACATCATATTTCAGGTTATTTATTAATGTTTTCTAACATATATTCAAAAATGATCAGAACATTTATTTGCAATTGCAAGACATTGTAACTATCATGTTTTTGTTTTTTTTTCACTGGAAGACTCTCCTACATCTCAATTATTTGACAGGAACAAAAAGAGGAAATAAATGTTTAAATGTCAAAAGATTTAACCCTGACCCTGATTAACAACCCTGAACTGTGGCAATCATGCATAAACAATGCTTACTAGAAATTATCAAAAAGGAACTCTAAAAGTATAGTTTCAAATTTTTGCCAAATATTTCAGGTATTTTGTTAAATAAAAAAATAAATTCCAGAAGAGCAGTGGGTGTGGCCATCCAGTCAAACCGCTTCTCTCTCATCGCTCGACTCCTCCCCCGCATCATCATAGTCTGCATTAAAGAAAGAGCAACACAGTTCAATTTTGTGATTGCATCAGTTTTTCAAACTGAGTTAATTTAAATCAGCAAATGACTTTTAAAATAATTGTATAATTGTGTCTTTAATTTTATTCTAAAATATGTAGTAAATAACGAGGCGTGTTCAAACTTTTGACAGTATATAATATGCGTGCGTGTGTGAGACAATTACAATGGTATGGGGAATTCAGTTTCAATTCAGATGTAAACTGATGAATTTCTTAAATTGTGAATCTTAAACATGAAATATATTACAATATTTGATTGTGTGGGAATCATAAGACATAATGCTTACCCTTACTTAACAAGTTTCTCAAATCTTCAGTGATACTCCACACATCATCATACTCATCCTGATCTCCCTCTTTACACATAAAAAAAATTGTTTTATAATTATAATTAAAAAAAAATACAGGTTGTGTCATTGATCTTGGCCTTCATGACTGTCTGTGACTATATTTACACCTGATGAAGCCATGAAGATTCAATAATTGGTAGAAACGCATGTTCACTATATCTTAGAAAACAAATGTAGATTAAAAATGAAGTTGTGTGACTCACCCATTACACATTGAGAGCACTGTCCATTAATGATGACATCATCATAATCCTCTGGTGTGTCCACTACACACACACACACACACACACACACACACACACACACACACACACACAAACACACACACACACACACGTTCTTAAATATAACATAACATGGGTGGGAAAATGTGTAAAAAATGTTTTTAATCTCTCACCATTAACTACTATATATATATATATATATATATATATATATATATATAGTGAGAATTGAAATCTCTCACTATTAACTATGACTTTTGCCTCAAACTCCTAATTATTGATTATTAGTAGTTTGGGGGAAAAAAATATTTAGAAAAAACACATTTTCCAGTACCATAGGTCTGTCCACTGGTAATGACATCATCATAGCCCTCTGGTGTGTCATCTACAAATTTAACATGAAATCAATGCCATCAAACTCAAAACAAACTTGAATGTATATATGAATATGTAGACTGTAGAATAACAGAGAGAACAGAAGTGAACCAGCACCTGTCTCACAAACTGGTTTTGGTACATGAATGATGATTTCCTCATAGTATCCAGATGTGCTTGCATTCACCCTCTCTTCAACATCAGAACAAAATATCAATATAAAAAAATAAAGATATTTGCAGAAATAAAATTCAGCCAGAAAGGTCTTTATGATTTTAATAATCTGGTAATGAAATGACCAGTTAACAAAGCCAATGTCATTATGCCATTGCTATTCAAAACATCAGACTATTATATAAGCATTGTATATTGGGGTGCACATTTACAGGTCATACATTTCCTGGAATTTGTGAATTTCACGGTTGACTTTTTTTTTTTACAGTTTGAAAATCACCTCTAACCTGAGAGAAGCAAATCAACATCTTCATACCCAGAATTCAGTTCTTCAGAGATGAGACTCCCTCCTGTTAAAGGAGAGCAGAACAGAAACAGACTGAATCCTCTTGTCCTTTGGGTCATAAAACTCTGTGATAGTGAGAGCAAGAAGATTTTTTTGGGAGGGGGACTGGAGTATATATGTTCAGTTTGAATGGCATTGTAAATGCTAGGGAATAAGGGTTCATCTACTTCACTTCATAGGAAGTGGAGAGGGAAATTTGTGCATCACCACAGCACTTGAAGTTTGATTGATATAAACACCAGGGAATGAAAAAATAACAACCAGGTGTGGTTTGGAATGTTCATGGGTACAATGTACACAAGAGGCAACAGTTACAATGGAAGAAGAGAAGTAAAAACTTTGGGACCGTTTGATCAGAATGCCGAAGTTAAAGTTTTAACAATCTCTGATGATGCCTCACCTGTATGAGTGATTTGATTGTGTCTGTGATAAATTTCCTCATAAACTACCTCACTTGGAGCCCTGTGCAGTCCTGTGTACCAGTCGGAGAGAGCTGTGTGTAGACAGACAAACCTGCCGTCAGTTCACAACACATGACTGATCACACACTGAATAAGACACAATATGACAGTCTCTGGATCTCTCCTACCTCTCCTCATCACTCTGTTCTGCTGAATCACTATAAGCAGTGGCACTAAGAGCAGTAAGAGCAAAACTCCCAGTACAACCACAAGCACAGAGAGAGACGCTGCTGGAGGAGTTTGTGGAGGAGTGATTGATGTTGAGCGCACTGTCTGAGAAACTGGAGGAGAAGCTGATGTTGTTGTGGCAGGAGTAGTGGACACTGACAAATCTGGCAAGACAGACATAAAACACATTGTAAAAAGCAAATACACAGATATTATTCGCTCTAAAATTATGTACAAATGACTAATATTGGTCAGAGTTTTGCAGTGACCTGCACATGTGAGTCCAGCGTGCTCTTTGTGGGAACAGTCAGTGTGCTTCTTCAGGGAGAGAGGACAGTCCCACAGGTGAATCTCATTCCCTCTGCACTCGA
This sequence comes from Phoxinus phoxinus, assembly GCF_949152265.1. Taxonomy (NCBI): domain Eukaryota; kingdom Metazoa; phylum Chordata; class Actinopteri; order Cypriniformes; family Leuciscidae; genus Phoxinus; species Phoxinus phoxinus. Next base: position 7,513,167 of record NC_136884.1, read on the forward strand.
CTCTGTTCAGCCACACAACACCTTCACCAGCACCAAAGACTGAATTCCCATCAGCCCTCAGTGCGTCTCCACAACCCAGCTGCCTGCAGACCACCTGAGCATCGCTGATGTCCCACAGATCAGCACAGACTGAACCCCACACAGCGTTATGATACACCTCCAGCCTCCCAGAGCACCGGCCCGAACCTCCACTCAGTCTGAGAGGAACATGATCTAAATCACACACAGCAAAGACATTATTGTATACCAACAAAGTACAGTACTGTCAGAACAGCAACACCTACAGTATGTATGTGTGGTGTGAGATTAAATCCTCTTGGTGCCCCAAGCTCAAAATAACATGCATACATAACATATGGATGTTATGATTTGTATGTTCTTCTACATCAAATTAACTTAACCTGAACACTGTCTCTGATGTGGAGATGTGGAGCATGACAAATAGCTTCTAGGGGACTCGTGACTCTCCTGTTCTGTAATCACAAGTTAATAAATACATTTTGTTCATACACTCAATAATGTTAATGGATTATTGTTGTATTTTTAGAGATGCTTGCAACAGTCTTACCTGAGCAGGTGACTTTGGCCACCTCATCTCTGTTACAGTAGTTCTCTCCCCAAGGTAAAGATGGACAGTGCCACAGATTTGAATCATGCGGTCGACATTTCACTTCATCCAGCCAGTTACGAGCCGATTCCAGTCTTGCTATAGAATTGAAAAAAGCACCAGATCTTCCACAGTTCAGCTCTTGACAGATCAGACTCGCTGTCTCTCTGTTCATCTGGTTCCAGCACACATTACCCCAGGATCCATTGTAGAAAACCTCCACATTCCCTTCACAGCCCTCAGTTAACCTGATCTCTTTAAACTCTAGATGGAAAAAGACAAGAGCAATTGGTTGTGCTAAATCTAAAATGGTATAATATATATATATATATAGCAAACATTTCCACTAGTGTACCTGAGCATACGACTCCTACATCCTCCTTGTGTTGACAGTCATGTTTCCCCCAGCCTGGAGAAGAGCAGTTCCACAGGGACGTCTCATTCCCCTCACACTCCACCTCATCCAGCCATATGTGTCCAGAACCAGGACCAAACCAGGCTGGTACCTGCTGGTTACTGAGGGCCACTCCACACTGCAGCTGTCTGCACACCACATGGGCATCTTTAATATCCCAGGAGTCATCACACACTGTCCCCCATGAGCCGCTGTGAAAAACCTCCAGCCTCCCTGCACAGTCTCCCCCAGAACCCACCAGCCTGATGGACCCGCGACCTGATATTCAGAGAGAGAAAAACTCATTATTGATCACTAACAACTGAAGAATCTGCCCAGATGTTGTTGTTCTCACCAAGGCAGGTGATTGACAGCTGTTGTGTGGAGCTGCAGTTGAGAGTTTGTGGAGAGCTGCAGTTCCCCAGATGAGCTTCACTCCCAGAGCACTGGAAGCCCGTCACACACTCATGACTGTGTTCAGGACTGGATGAAGAGGAGCCGGAGAAGTTCAGCACAGAGCCACAGCCCAGCTGTCTGCAGACCACAGAGGATTCAGTGAGACTCCAGGAGTCCAGCAGAACTCTCCTCCAGACCTGATGGATGGAAACTTCCAGCTCCCCCTCACACTGTCTCTCTCCAGACAACCGCACCAGACCGTCATGAACAGCCAGAGAAGAATCTAGAGAAGAGAGCTCATGTTTTATTTGCAAGTTTGGTAATATGCTTTACATTAATGATAAATTTTATAAAAAAATGAATGAACAAAAAGAAAACTGAAATATTGCATTTATAGGCCTACTATTAAGTCTTTCAGGAGCATGAAATCAATGAAGTCTTCCAGTAACATGGACTCACTAGAGCAGATGACTCCAACATCTCGTCCATGAGAACATTCAGCTCGACTCCATGAAGAGACGGAACATTCTGAGAGTTTTGTTTCATTCCCGTCACAATCAAACACATCAGCCCAGATTTCACCACTTCCCTCTCCAAACCAGTCTGATCCCACAACAGACACAGCAATCCCACAATTCATCTGTCTACAGAGGACACTGGCAGCTCTCATATCCCAGCATGCATCACACACTGTGCCCCATTCACTGAAGTACTGACGTTCAACTCGACCAGAACAAATGTCAGGACCATTGACCAGTCTGATGTCAGTGTAACCTGGATAAAGTACAGAGTTTACTTAAACAGTAGGAAACATGAAATATAAATGTTTTTAAAAATGTTTTATGATTATTTCAATAAGTTGAAAACTACAGTTCCATTACCAGAACAGAACAGTCCAATATAATTCTCATGAGTACAGTGGTGTTTGAGAGACAATGATGTTGGACAGAAAGATATATAAGACTCATTTCCTCTGCACTGAATCTCTTGTGTCCACATCTGAGCGTCTCCTTTTCCAAAAGCATCTTCTCCCAGCATCTGTACAGGAGCCCCACAGTCCAGCTCTCTACACACAACCTCTGCATCCTGCTGGTCAAAGGCAGCAGCACACACTGAAACCCAGGTGTTTCCATGAACCATCTCTAATCTCCCAGAGCACAAATGAGGTCCATTGGTAAGTCTGGAATGTGTATGATCTGTTTTTATTACATTAAAAATGGTACAAAACAGAGAAAACAGTTATTCAGAGTGGCAAGCTTAAGAGAGGATATTGTATTTAGCAGTTGCAGTCCCTAAATAACAATAATCGTATGAAAATTAAGATTAGTTGTTCTGTCAAGAGAGTTTTGTGTAATTTATGATGTTTATCACAATATAAAAGTACACTATGTCATTCACCTGAACAGATGACTCCAGCATCATTATTATGACCACAGGTATGTTTACCCCATCCTGCTGATTCACAGTTTTTCAGTGATGACTCAATTCCAAAACAAGATAAAACACTCATCCAGATTGGTCCTGATCCTGGTCCAAAATGAGCATCACTCAGAGCATCTACAGGTTCTCCACAGTCCAGTTCTCTACACACCACTGCCGCATCAGCCAAATCCCAGAAATCATCACACACTGTTCCCCACTGACCTCTATGAAGAACCTCCACTCTACCAGCACAGGGACTGTTGCCATCAACCAACTTCACATTCATTACATCTATGAGAGGGTAATAGAAATGGAGAGAGAAAAGCATTTATCAAACTTAAAATAATATAATAGACCAGCGTGTTGCTTTGTGATGGGTTCAAATACAGTATATGTGTATCTTTTCAGTCATTTAATTCAGCTCTTACCAGCACACACCAGTTTAACATCATTGTCATGTGAACAGTTGTTTTCATATGATAGGGATTTTGAACAGAAGTGAATCTGAGACTCATTTCCTCTGCACTGAATCTCTTGTGTCCACATCTGAGCGTCTCCTTTGCCAAAATCATCTTCTCCCAGGACCTGTACAGCAGCCCCACAGTCCAGCTCTCTACACACAACCTCTGCATCCTGCTGGTCAAAGGCAGCGTCACACACTGAAACCCACGTCTGATCATCAAGTATCTCCAATCTCCCAGAGCAGCGAGAACCTCCTCCAACCAGCCGGACTTCTAAAAAAAGCAATAGAACAGAAAAATGTTCAGAAAACAAAAATCAATGACAAATTATTTATTTAAAAATAATACTGGTGTGTACGTATAGTATATAATTTAAATATATACAGTATTTTATAGAATAAAATGAGGTTTGGAGCAGTTTACAGTACCTGAGCAGATGACTCCAGCATCTTCAGTGTGATCACAGTTGCTTTTATCCCATCCTGATGACCCACAGTTCTTCAGTGTAGACTCTGATCCAGTGCATAATACAACATCCATCCAGATTGGTCCTGATCCTGGTCCAAAATGAGCATCACCCAGAGCATCTACAGGTTCTCCACAGTCCAGTTCTCTACACACCACTGCAGCATCAGCCATATCCCAGTCTTCTCCACACACTGTTCCCCAGTCTCCTCTATGAAGAACCTCCACTCTACCAGCACAGCGACTGTGACCACCAACCAGCCTCACATTCACACTCACGTTCAAACCGTCTATATATTGAACAGAGTGCATTAGAGACGAAGAGACAATGAGAAACAGAGAGGAATAACGAGTGAGATAAAAGAAATAAGACAATGAGGAGGGAAAGCACATTGATATAACATCAAGTTTTAATCTGGGGATTTAAATCTGAAGTGAAAATTTGTTTCAACCTGCACACACAAATTCAACGTTGTTGCCATGAGAACAGTTGTTTTCATCTAATGGTGATGTTGGACAGAGGTGAATGTGAGACTCATCTCCTCTGCACTGAATCTCTTGTGTCCACATCTGAGCGTCTCCTTTGCCAAAAGCATCTTCTCCCAGCACCGGTACAGGATCCCCACAGTCCAGCTCTCTACACACAACCTCTGCATCCTGCTGGTCAAAGGCAGCGGCACACACTGAAATCCACGACTGATCATCAAGTATCTCTAACCTCCCAGAGCAGCGAGAACCTCCAACCATTCTGACTCCTGTAACAACAACACAGCTAATTTAAATAGTTAATTGAACAAAAAAAATTCAAATGATATTATTATTATTTATATAAAAAATATTATATATATATATATATATATATATATATACCAGCGCAGTAACTCTGACCACCAACCAAAGGTGTGCGTATATATGTATACATCAAATGATTCAACCCCATTGCAAATCAGGTTATTTGACAAAATGTACAGACTTTCAGCTGTTTGAAATGAGCAAATCAAACAAAAGTAATTGAAATAGCTCAACACAACAAATTTTTCAAGTGGTTTCCCCAAATTGAATAATTTCGAGACTGCAGAAGTCATTAAAAGTTGTATTTTCAGTTGAATTTGGGGAAACCACTTGAAACATTTGCCGTGTTGAGCTATTTCAATTACTTTTGTTTGATTTGTTCATTGCAAACAGCTGAAAGTCTGTACATTTAGTCAATAAACCTGATTTGCAATGGGAGTTGAATAATTGTGATTCCATCTATAAAACTGTACACTTGATATAAACAATTATATTTGATAAATTATTAAGATCATATTTATATGGAAGAAAAATGTGGCAAGTTTTATATTTGTATTTGTATTTATTTATATATAAACCAACTAGAATATTAAAACCTATTAGGAGTGTGAAAACAGATTGGGAAATAATAAGAAGCATATATGTTAAAGCTATAGTCTTTGTGTGGTTATGTATGTCACATATGTAAACAAGAAGAAAGTCTGGTATTTTTGAGAAATCGTACAGCATGAATGCAGTGGTAGTCGTGTAATTCGGACAACTTAGTATATAGCAACTAGTAAGTCATATTTTTAAAGTCAGCATGAAATGGAAAATGTGACAGTCTGTTCTTCCCTGACTTATAATCACTCAAACATAGTTCAACTGCATGATCCTATAATCTCATGTCTACAACCTATATATGTGACTATTATGCCTATCACACATAATTCATGCAATTGTTATAACTAATGGTTGACAAAGTGTTTCTTGTTTCCTACAGTAGATCGTCAGTTCCTAATTCAAAAGATGACGAATGAAATCTGTGTAAATTGTATTGTATTATTATAATAGGAATCATGTCTAAACTTTGCTCTCTGCTTAGAGCGGGTTAAGAGACCACAGATAACGTGTAATTTTATGGTGAGAGGAGAAGAAACAGCCACCTCTGAACTAAAGACAGCGTCTAATTGGTCAGAACTCGTCTGAGAGGCTGGACAGACTCCTCAGGTTAAAATCTCAGGACACGAAGAAAGGATCAGACGACAGAGATCAAGATCAGAAGAACATGGTGGGTTCCCTTACAGAAAAAACACATGGACTTCACATGTGAAAAAACTCATGTTGATCACATGTGGAAAACATGTGATAACGTGAAATTCATGTGTTTTTTCTGTAAGGGTTAACAGTTTCATTCAAGCCATCTAACTCTCGTCTCACTTTTCTTCCTTACTTAGTTTCCCTTTCTTTCCGTTGATATCAAATGTAATAACCCTGCATAAGAAATGATAGAAGGGAAAAACGATATATGGTTCGTTCAGGTCAAGTCAAGTGCACATAGAAACTTGGGATTTCATCATTTCACTCCTAGAACTCATTCTTTCCTCACTTTCTTTCTTTCTGCAATTCGTGTGAATGTGTGTTTATGTGTTAGATATTAGTTTTATGTGTTCGAAATATCAATAAAGTCTCATTTGTATTTAAAGAGAAGTGTTCTTGTGTTATGTGCTTACAGATTTAATGTCTTAAACTGCTGATAGTTACATTGGTAATAAATAGTGTTTTCACTACTGATGGATATTAATATTGATATTGATATCTGATATTGATATCTGCTGCAGAGCTGATAGTTACCATGATCACTCATGGTTGTTTTACACACTAACTCCTGGCCACAAGAGCAAACAACGTAGTTTCCTCAACAATAGAATAGAAAATAGGCCTACTCTAAATTTTGGTGAAATGAGGACACTTTTAGTAAAGTTATATTAAGGTGAGGAACTGTACAAAGCAGTTTACCTGAGCAGATGACTCCAGCATCTTCAGTGTGATCACAGGTGCTTTTACCCCATCCTGATGACCCACAGTTCTTCAGTGTAAACTCTGATCCAGTACACGAGACATAACTCATCCAGATTGGTCCTGATCCTGGTCCAAAATAAGCATCACCCAGAGCATCTACAGGTTCTCCACAGTCCAGTTCTCTACACACCACTGCAGCATCAGCCATATCCCAGTCATCTCCACACACTGTTCCCCACTTTCCTCTATGAAGAACCTCCACTCTACCAGCACAGCGACTGTGACCACCAACCAGCCTCACATTCACACTGACTATATTAAATAAAGAAGTGAACAGATGGAGAGATAATGTGCAGTCAGAAAAAGAGAGTTAAAAGAATCACAGAAAAAAATATTTCATACAGTGTCAAAAGATTTGACATAGATTTTATAAATGTAAAAGAAATCCACACTGACCTGCACACACCAGTTTAACATCATTGTCATGTGAACAGTTGTTTTCATATGATAGGGATTTTGGGCAGAGGTGAATCTGAGACTCATTTCCTCTGCACTGAATCTCTTGTGTCCACATCTGAGCGTCTCCTTTTCCAAAAGCATCTTCTCCCAGCACCGGTACAGGAGCCCCACAGTCCAGCTCTCTACACACAACCTCTGCATCCTGCTGGTCAAAGGCAGCGTCACACACTGAAACCCACGACTGATCATCAAGTATCTCCAACCTCCCAGAGCAGTGAAAACCTCCAACCAGCCGAACTCCTAAAGGCATCCAGATCATTTACATGATTTTTTGGGATGAAAAAAAAAACAAAAACCTTGTTGTACACTTAAAAACATTTTATAGATTCCTATAATAATATTTTATATGTGAGAGAAACACCACAACCACAACTAAAATCTACCATTTTAAAAAGTGAAAAAGATTGAGAAAAGAAATGTTAAAGAAACATGTCATATAGGTTTACTCACATTTATTTATTAGCATACATAAGTAAGATAAGGAGAAACAACACAATGAGTGTTTAAACAGTTGTGATTTGAGGTCAGTAAGATTTAGTTTGCAACAAAAAAATTAATTGAGCAAGATGCATTTATTTGTTTAAATGGCAGTAAAGTCATTTAGAATGTTACAAAATATTTCTGTTACAAATAAATGCTTTAAACTCCTTAAAAACACACACACACACGCACATCCACAATTCATTAAGCGCAGCACGACCACCACTGTGGTGAAATTGTGCATGAGCACCAAATCTAAGATTTCAGGATTTCAGATTTCAATTTTAAAATGTTATTTTCAACTGTAAAAATAAAATAAAAATAGTACCGTTTTTGCTCGACATAAGCAGCTTCTTTAAAAAAAAAAAAAACAATCTTACTGACCCCAAACTTTTAAATGTGGTGTATAAAATTTAAATATTTTACATATTATGAAAACTATTTTTTGTGATGTAATATTATGGTGCAGAATGGAGCAGTTTACCTGAGCAGATGACTCCAGCATCTTCAGTGTGATCACAGGTGCTTTTACCCCATCCTCCTGACCCACAGTTCTTCAGTGTCGACTCTGATCCATTACACGAGACAGTACTCATCCAGATTGGTCCTGATCCTGCTCCAAATTGAGCATCACCCAGAGCATCTACAGGTTCTCCACAGTCCAGTTCTCTACACACCACTGCAGCATCAGCCATATCCCAGCCAACACGACACACTGTTCCCCACTGACCTCTATGAAGAACCTCCACTCTACCAGCACAGCGACTGTGGCCACCAACCAACCTCACATTCACACTTTTATTTTGTGCAACAGAAAAATGACAGACTGAGAGAGAGAAAGAAGGAAAAAAGAAGAAATTAACAACAAAGCACAAAATATACATAATATGTGCAGGTTAGACAGCAAGTATGATGCAGTATCTTATTGCATATAAATGTTTGAATTGAGATAATTTCATCCTCAACTGAAAGTATAAACCTACTAGCGGTGACGAGTTTGATTAGAAACAACAGACTCCTCATCATCATCTTCTGCTGGACGCACACCATTTCATCAGCTCAGAGAACGCAGCACAAGTTTCTTTACGGTTCCTCAAACACACTGAAGAAACTGGGGACTGTCAGCCCCCTAAAGCGAGAGAGCCCTAAAACTTTCCAATCAGGTTCATCATTACCTTATTAGACACAACAGAGGAAATCATCAAACAACTTCAGTGACAAATCAGAGGAGGCTTTTATGATTTTCACCATATATATCAAAAGCTCGTCAGCGCTGAAAAGAACTCCTCCTCCATATCGAGACACTTCAGTGAGGATGCACACACACAGACACACACACACACACACACACACACACACACACCTGCTAGAGGCAAAAAATAGTCACACACCATATGGGAGACTTTGAAGATTTCAGAGAGAGGAAGCACCCCATGTTATATACAGCATCAGAACCAAACACCTGCTGATACACACTGATAACTGCTCACTTCATATCAATATATGCAACATTTTTTTTTATGTTAAACATATTTTATAAATGTATATTTAAAATTTACAGGATATAATTATATTAATAACAAAACAACATATTTGTCCCAAATTAAAGCTAAATTTGCAACCCATCATTCTAACATATTTAGTTTTATCAATTTTAATGTTCATTGTTAAAAAAGAAAAAAAGAAAAGAAATCAGTTGTAAATAAAAAGGTTTAATTGACTATAGAAACTACAGAGAATTTAGCAGCCTTTGGGCACAACAGGCATGTGCATTGGTTGTGGCAAAGCGTTACTCAACCACAAGATGGCAGAAAAACACTTGTTATTCTAAATACAGGCAGAAGCGGCATATTTAATACTGTAATGCAGTGTACTGTAAAGCACAATCCTGTTCCTGAAAATCATCAACCTACCTATCCAACACACCTGTCTGTAATTATCAAGTTTGCTCAAGGTTGGAGCTGAACTTTTCAGGAAGTTAGATCTCCAGGAACAGATTTGGCATCCTTGCTGTAATCTGTTACTCTTCAGATAGAGGGCAGCGAAACATTCATGAAATGAGCTGATCAACCTCTTGTCAGGAGAGCCATGTTAAACGCTTACTAGAACAGAAAATGTTTAGTTCTTTCTTATAATAAAAATTCGGAATGATTTTTTTGGTCAAACTGACATTTTATTGTGGTAAAATGTTTCGGTAAAAAGTCTGATTAAGCAAATTAAGCTCTATGGCATCAGCAACAACATAGTGCTTCATATAGATTCAGCGCTGGGTGTAGAGAGATTTTAAGTTCTATTAACAACCATTACAAGTGACAAATCGCTGATTTATCAACAATAAATTAACAAAAGACATTTTAAATATCTGCATAATGACACTATATGACACTTCAGTTGGTATGAGTTACCGGTGACAGCCTTCCGTACGCAAAACAGTTCATCCGGGTCACTGCTCTCAGAAGAATACAGTCCAGTTTGTTGCAAACACCACCTCTCCTGCGTGTGTGAGAAGAAGAATTCAGAGGCTATTACACTCTTTCAAGTGCACTTTACTGTTCTCTTACACTATTTACTGTTCAATACAGAACTTCACAGAGGCTCCATCTTCATTTCATTCCCAACCTCTAGACCAGTTCAAGTTTTAACCAACATCAGTCCACAGTAAGGGCTGAATATTTAGAGAAATCCATCTCAAATAAGATCAGACGTCCACAGATGCAATATCTGCAGAGGTTACAGCAGCAGATCAAGTTCCAGCGGCTCGGAGACCCTGTTTCTGCATGACATTCCAGAGTTTGTGGAGGTTGGACTGAGTGATGAGGTCGTCTGGTTTGAGCTGCAGCGCACGGAGGTAGTTGCTCTCAGCTTCCTTCAGCTTCCCATTAAGATGGAGGATGGCCCCGAGATTCATCAGAGCTGCGGGATGCTGGGAGAATGAGAAAAGCAGACACAAAAGAGAGAATCATGAATGGAATATAGAATGTGGTTCTTGAATTAGGTAAGAAAAAAAAAACAGATTTTTAAAACAATAAATATAATGGAAGACTTCAGCAAGGTGACTACGGACAAAAATATCTTACAAATCTAACAAAACATCTAGAAGGTACTTACATCAGGTCTTAAATCAGCTGCCTTCCCATAATGCCATTCAGCTGCCTCATTCAGACTGGCCTGTCTGTGGACAAACACACACAATACTAGAACCTGTAAGTTATTATGAAAATTATTATGCATACATAATCAATTATTAATATTGCTGCGTAATGAGTGTTGGCCCAGGCAAATAGCTTTCTACATACTAGTGTGACTTTAATTTCTCTAATAATAGCATACTCTGCTGCCTCTTCTCACATCAACACAAGTTAGAATAATTAATTAGCTAAGCTGCAAGTAAAATCAATATGTCCATGTATTTGTTTGGAAAGCAGCTGTGGAATAAGCAGAATGACGTAAAGTCGGGCTAGTCATTATCTCAAAATATTCCCTTGTTTCATCATAGATGATGAAACACGTTGAGTCCACCTGCAATCCACCTGAAACAAGTCTGCAGATGTAGCCACACACACACACACACACACGCACACACACACACCTGAGCATATGAGCAGCGCTGAACACCACGTCAAACTCAGAACTGTCCAGCTCTGCAGCTTTCTGAGCCATTACTGCTGCCTCTCCCAGACGAGACTCTTCACACAGAAACTGACCTGAGAGAGAGAGAGAGAGAGAAAGAAAAAGACAGAGGAGATCACAGGATGGAAACCAACTCAAACACAGCAGGCCAGAAGACCACAGGTTCAACGGTCGAAGATCAGATATGCAGGACATGAAGCACAATGAACCTCTGCTGCTTCAGGACATAAGTTTACCCATTCATTTCAGAGATGAGAAAGGACATGGTTTTGCAAGAGTTGAGAAGGGGCTGTTTACTTAGTCAAACATGAAGCACATTTGGATTCATTGCGAGAATTAAATCTCTTTTTTATTAATTTTCATATCCATATATATTATATGATATAGTACGCATATATTTAATAATAATACTACTACTAATAACATAATAGCGATAATATTTAAAATATATATTATAATTTTTTTAATTAATTAATATTATAAATGCTACATTTAAGAAATAAATAAAGGCCATATTTAAGAAAGACTCTATGGAATAAAATTGTAAGTAAATTGAGCATTGATCAATAGCATTAGAATGGAATCAGACCCTACCGTAATGCATATAGCAGTTTCCTCTAGTAGGATCCAGCTCTATTGCCTTCAGGAAGTAACGCTCTGCTTCAGACTTCTGTCCCTGTGGAGAAATTAAGAAATAATTACAACTACACCCACCGTAAGGGACATAGTCGTAACCGGATCCTTTAAATTTACGCTATACATGATGTTCGATGTTATCAAAGTGTGGGAAAGTACACTTGTGTGACTGTTTCTCCATGTTTGATGTTCAATTGTCTCACTTTCTTTACAGTTCAGTGCTGATTGCTTCCATGTTGGTGTTACCTTTGCAAACGTTCTAGTCATAAGCAGCGAGGTTATATTAGGCTTGCTTCACTGAACAGTTTTGTGGCAAACACTTCAGATAAGAGGATAAAGAAATACCTTGGAAAGCCGTAGCATTTCATGCTCTCATTGGCTGCGGTTCCCGAAAAGCATTCAACTATGTCCAAGAGCGTTTATCAAATGTATAGGCCTATATAAAACTTGAAGTCAGGGTTTCAAAAACCACTAAATACCTGCAGATTTGAATCAAAAAAGGGCAAATACAAAAAAAGCTATTGTTTTAGCCCCAGACCCCGATTTAATCTGTTGACTAGAGTGTTAAATTAGCTTTTCGTGGACATATGAAACTTCAATTTCAAAAACAGCCTGCTAAACTATATACAAGGCTAAATGGAAAAGGAAACAGCAGCAAATGTCCTGAATCTTTCACGTTTTGGCCATCTGACAAAAATGGTCTTGTGAGGTACATCATGACATAACTTCAGTCATTTTGTCTGACGCTGTTCTGTCGGCCTGACAGAGTAAGCCAGCTAATACACCGCAGTTCTTCAACAGGTGGTCAAAAGTTCACCAATAACCTGTTTTCAAGAAGGAAAGAGTAATTAAATTACGCACGGTGCTTGAGGGGTAATAACCGGTTTTAATCTGTGTGTATTAAGTGGACAGGCCAAGTGGGGGTTAGTGGTGGGAGGGGGGTTAAAGTGAGCAAACAGGTTTGAGGCAAGGGTCTGGACTCTTGACCAGCCGTGCCGAGACACAAACCCAAATCAGATTAGGGGGAGGATATGAGATATCACGTCCTGGGGGGGATGCAGCTGCTCGACCTTTCTTCATCACCCCTTCTCCATTTACATCATGGTGGTCAGAGAGGAAAAATATCACGGTCAAGGGTTATTTCTTATGCAGGGAGTGAAAGGGGTGGAATACAAATGTGAAAATCTGATGATGAAAAATCAAAATGATGTTGCCGTTGATATCTGAGAGATGTTTTTGTGTCAATGTTTCTCTCAAGGACGAAGCAATTATTTCTTTCCTCGGCACTAAGAGTCTCATGAAGGGTCATCTGTGGCAAATGATTTTGATAACCAGCTATCTTTGGAGACTTCTTTCCACTTCATCTCCCCATTTGTAGTTTGAAGTCAAACTAAATTGATTTAATTACGCTTTTACAAATCCATTTAGCTTCAGGCTTTTACATTCATACTGAAAATGTAATAGCAACCACAGTGTGTCAATAATACAGCAGCAAATAGTGAAAAATCTTCCATTTAACCTATTCTATTTAATTAAAATATATTATTATTTGGGTAAAATATAAGCATTTTCACTAGTGGTATAATATTATATTATTATTATTATTATTAGTAGTAGTAGTAGTAGTATCATTGGATGGAAGGGATAGAATGGGATGGAATGAAGTGGATGGAAGGGATGGGATGAATGGAATAATGGATAAACAAACAAACACCATGTCAATTGATTTTCAAAATCTTTTTATTTGTTTTCAATGTGTTCTCAGACTTTCAGGTCTCACTTTTGTGTTTGTGACGAAAGAAAAGCTCACAAACACAAAGGGTAATAATGCACTTGTCAGGTTGACTCACCATGATAGACAGCAGTTTTCCATAGGTCAGGTGGGCAGGAACATGGTCGGGTTTGGCCTTCAGTGACTCTCTGTACCAATGTCCCGCTTCCTCTAGATTATTCATCCTCATATACGCCTCACCTGTGGGTCAAAGTCAGAAGGACATCCAAAATTACCTAGAATTCCCTGGACTTCATGCAGACAAATCAAATGCAAAGAAAAGCATATGTCATTGGATTAGTTTGAGGAGTTATGGAAGAATATGACTTTCCAAATATGCTTAGAGTTGATTCACAGACATTAAACCTCTGGAGCACTATGTTTGAAATAAGTAGAGATTTTTTTTTTCTAAACCGCCAGATGTCCCAAAAAAAATAAAAAAAATTGTCCATCATGGTATGAGATTAATAAAGACAGTATCATACAAGGGACAGAAACCATAAGCGTAACTGTAACCGCAAGCAACTGAGCTTTCAAAAGACTACAAGTTAAACTTGTTATATTAAGGTCATGGGTTTGATTCCAAGGAAATGCATATACAAAATACAAATAAAAACCAAGTACACCTTGAATGGATTCTAAAGTCACTATATACGCTTCGTCTGCCAAAAGAATAAATGAATGAATTAGACAAATTCTAATTCTGGTGTAAAGCAGCTGTAGCATGATAATAGTGTCATTAAACTGAATTGAACTGAAGGGGTTGTAGAACACTAAAAACATATTTTAGGTCATATTTGAAATGTTAAACGGAGCATGTTGATGAGGTTGTCTATAATGGGGGGAATCTAAAATTGCAGGGGGAAAATATCAAAAGGGGATAATAAGTCATAGGGCTGGTTTTTAGGTATAATATTTTTATGGATGGATTGGATGGATGGATGGATGGGATGGGCGGGATGAATTGGGATAGATAGATACATTTATAAATTTACATTTAATATATTGTGAAAAAAACAACCTCAAATTTATATTGGTCTATAGATGTGTACACATAAAATACATCTGAATGCAATTCAACTGAGACATAAACACTGACCCATCATGTTGTACAAACTCTGCGGTGCGAACTGTCGTGGCATCTTTTGCACAGCCTTTTTATAAATTGAAAGCGCCTCCTATACGACAAACAAAAACAGCCTGTAAAGTTATGAACAACCAACAACTCATACAAGAACATTATTGGATCCATCTAAACTGGATTATGCATGTAGCTTTCAATCAATACTCAATGAATGAGCCGAGCTGTACCTCATGCTGGCCCTGCTCATGAAGCATCTTGCCCAGGTTGTACAAGCAGCTGGTGACGGAGCTCTTGTGGGCATGAGGGTCCTTCAGATTCTCATCAGGGATGTCCGCGCAAGTGTGGAATGTGCGCTTGGCCTCTTCGATATTCCCCTGGGAGACCAGGATGATGCCCACGTTCAAGTATGCAGCTGTGAAAATCAGGACACAAGTAAGAGGCTGACTCTGATGGTCGAAATGGTGAAATAAGTGAAACTGAAGAGCTGAACTCACAGGCCAGAGTCGGTCTGCTCCCGATGGCCAGTTTATAGTAATGCAGAGCCCCAGAGAATCGCTCACTCTCCTGTAGCAGCAAACCACTGGATGAAATAAAAGCACACACAGGTTTTAAGCTTGAGAAATGATGTGTGAAGCAATATGAACATATAAGTTTGTGCAAGGACCAGAACGTGACAATGAAACATGGAGGTTTCTGCTCCTCTCCAGGGTTAATGAGTGTTAGAGGTGTTTCACACTTTCCTTCATGCCTGCATCCTTTATAAGTATTAAATGTACTATAAAATAGTAAAAAATTAACCATATTATATTTTTTGTACATCTGTTCATGTCTGCTGCCCTGCAAAAAGTCATGTACAATGGATTATGTCAGTTTCCATGGAAAACTGGCTCAGATAAAGTGCTGTATGACCTTGACAAAACCAACTCCCCAAATTTTTAAAGCACTCTGCACAAAGAGAGAGAGAGAGAGAGAGAGAGAGAGAGAGAGAGAGGGGGGGGGGGGGGGGGGGGTCACATTGAGATGAGCTGGTTATATCATTGCTATCAAAAATACTCAGAAAGGTGAAGTTAGTTCTGGAAAAAAAACGTCTAGCATCATTTGTTTTCTGACCAACTTAGTTTGATTTTTTTATTTAATGCAACAACATACAGACAGTGTGGTGTAGGTATAAAAAAACAGGTCAAAGTTATTGTACTCACAGGTTGTAGAGCATATCAGCCATATTGCCCCGGTAATAAAGAGCATTTCTATACGCCCTCTCTGCCTCAGCCATCTTTCCCTGGTTCTTCAGGACATTACCCAGGTTACCCCAAGCTGAGGGAAACAAGAAATCTCACTAGAATATTCATTTTGTAGATATTATATCTGATATTGCAGAATACAAGCTCTTTAAACCCACCTTTCGCAGGGTTGACGGCAATGCCAGACCTGTACAGCATCTCTTCGCTCTGCCAGTCCTGGTTCCTCCTCACAGTCTTCAGGCTGTAGAGAAGCACCAGGCCTGCGGCACAGGTCAGCAGGAGCGCTCTGGAGCATCTCAACCTACAGCGCATGAACATGCTCCTAAACCCGACAGTCACAAGCAGACAGAAGCCCATACTGGGGATGTACAGCACACGCTCGGCCACTACAAAGCCCACATAGAAGAACATGTTAGTGGCTGGGACGAAGGGCAAAACCAGCAGCCCGAGGGAAAAGACCACCACGTTCTCTGTGGCTGGGGTGGATTTTTGAGCGGTTTTGAGAGGTTTGTGATAACCATTTCTTTTAGGAGAGTTCGAGTCCCTGTAGTGATTGTCATTGTGATTATGACTGTATCCGTTAGTTGCAGACTTTCCATTGCTCGTATAGGATTTTCCATTGGTTTCGCTGATTTTTGTGGACTGTAGCAGTGGGCTTCTCAGGCCAAACCATGCCAGGAGAGCAAATCCTGAGTAAAACATAACCGACTGAAGGTTCCTCCAATCAGCGACGGATCTGAGCAGAGGAACGGCATCCATCGACCAATCAAAGCTGAGTTTGTCAGGACAGAGGAGGAGCCAGGCATTGACGGCCGGCAGGTACAGGAACGTAAGCGCTCTGGTCAGGAAGTGAGGCGAGTCGGCTGCTGGGTTGTCGGAGTTGGAGAAGTTTGGCGGCTTGTTACCCATCCAGTAAAATCGAGCTGTGAGCAGAATCATTCCCCAACCAACCAGCCAGGCTAAACTGACCAACAAGTTCAAGTTCCTCCTCTAGAAAATAAAAAGAACAAAATAGATCATTTTACATTCTGACTTTGTTTCTGTTCCAGTTGTTGTTGGAAAAGAAAAGAAAATTTCCACCACAATGTCATTTCCACCACATCTAAAGTGGTTTTGAAATGGAAATTATGATGATGGAAATGACATTAACGTTTTTAAGTTAATTTAAGTTAAATTAATTTGTCTTTCTAAGTCTATTCTAAGGCGTGTTAAGGCTAAGCTCATAGCTAGCATTTTATGCATCATAAATAGACCACAATAACATGATCACAGATTTTTGACAATGACAAAATTTCAACTTGATTGGAAGTGACACAAAATAAAAATAACCTGCCCACAACTATTTACTTTGATTTTTTCAAGCATGCTCTTCAGTGACACTGTTGTCGCTTTATAAATATTAAAATGTTTTACGTTTATTTCACTATTTGTTTGTGTGCCATAGTTTTACATATGTAAATTCATATTTTAAGGATTGAATTACGATTGAAAGTCTGGGAAAAATGTATACATAAAAAGTCTTAAAAGTAGAAAAAATAAATGATGAAGGCATGTTAAAAATGTTCCCAAGACTGCTTAATGAGACCATGTAACAAATTTTAAAAATGAAATATAATAAAATAAATGAAAAGACATCCCCTGGTGCATAAAAGTACCAGAATAAAAAAAACACCCCTTTGCATTTATACTGTATATAACAGTCTTTTGAGCGGAAGAGAGACAAATCTTTTCTTGTATAATTGCCTCTTTGGGCACAGCATGACTATTGACAGAGTGCATTCTGGGGAAGTCAAGCTCAAAGACTGGGGAAATTAGATGCCACAAATATTGATTCTTTATTTCACACACAATGGGTCAAAAACGTATGGGCTAAAGCCACGATAGAATAGATCCTCTGCTTCCACTGAGTGTGACACTTTAATCTACAGTTCAGATATGGTTGAACTGAATGAGCTCTATTTCATCATGTTTTTGTTCATGCTCTTTTGTACCAAACTGTAAAATCAATCTTAGATTGGAGATACCATAAAGACCTTCCAACTAAGATGTAAAGGACAATCACCAGACAAAAACCAGATCCTCAATGTCATGATGGCAGTTTTCTTCTCTGCTTATAAAGTTTGTGCATAAGGTCATGTTTCAACTTAGTAACTAAACAAATAAAACTCATGCATAAAACACAACAAATGACCTCAGCATTTCATGCAAAATCCAGACAGAAATAGTCAGGGCGTTGGAGGATGTTGATGAACTGAACTCATTACGCTGCAGTTCTTAAAGAGGACAAAGCTTGCTTTAGCTGCTGCTTATCACTGCACTCACAATGAGGAAGGTTGTAAGTTTACAGCCTTCTCCATTGGGAAACCATCAGAATCTTTCGTTTTTTAACATCAAGGAACATGTAGAGCATCATATAATATCTCAACCAGTAAACCTACTGCAGTCTAAACATAAATACCTTTGAGATGCATGATCGGTGTTAAGGAAATGTGAGATCCACAGCATCATTTCACAGCTGAATTTCCTGTCACAGCATAAATGCCGCCGCATTAATCAAATTGTTGACTGTTTATGAGAAAATTTCCCACATGCACAGCATTAAGACAAACGAGCCAAAATATTGTGTGTGTCATCGTTAAATTACCTTAAATAGACTACGAAGCATTTCTTCTGAAGATTAATTTTAACTCTAATCAGACATCCATCTTTTTGTATTTCCCCCCTTAAAGGAATAGTTCACTTAAAAATGAAAATTCATAATTTACTCACCCTCAATTAGTTTCAAACCTGTATGAATGTCTTTTCTTCTGCTGAACACAAAGGAAGATATTTTGAAGAATGTCGGTAACCAAACAGTTGATGGACCCCATAGACTTCCATAGTATTTATTTTTCCTACTATGGAAGTCACTGTATGTAAATATCTTCTTTTGTGTTCAGCAGTAATAGAAATTCATACAGGTTTGAAACAACTTGGTAAGTAAAGGATGACAGAATTTTCATTTTTAATAGAAACCTTCCTTCCAATTAAACTAGAACTCTTTTTTCAGAATAAAGACCAATTCACACTGCACCGACAGACACTGCCCGATGCGGACAATAACCAAATTACAGAACGTCACTTCTCAGACATTAAACCAGACACAAACAGCAAATGTTCAATCAGCAAAATTAAGCGCCAACCAGAACCCAAAAAAGTGTCTGTAGCCATCTGTCAGAGCAGTGTGAATTGGCCTTAAGACAGGTTGACTGGGGGTGTGGAGATCCTGCACTAAACCAGCAGCCATATGCACCATTGCTATGCAGAAAAAGGGCAGAACGCATTCCAGACAATCGCACCAAGCTTTATCTCATCTCAGCCCGATTAGAGAGGAAATGAGATGAAAAATTGCCCTCTATCTGCGTTGTGCGCTCGTACGGCCAACCTCAAAACTAATCTACAGCGTATTGTTTTAGACTCACACCGCATTCAGCTCAAATCAAAGCAATATCATATATCAGGGGTGTTTGTAGCCTCTAGAATATCAATGAGGGCACCCTATCTGTTTTCATTACCCTGAAACGCATTCATTACCGCATGAATGTAAAGTCTGAGACGCGTGGCATTAAATATGCAAAGTCAGTGCCTCCTCGTTGTTCAAAAACCATTTCGGAAGATCCTTTGGGATCTTTTATTGTTGACCATTCCTTCTGCATTTAATGAGGCCCCTGTGAAACACTGAAAGCCAATGAGCCGGTTTTCCACCACAGGAATAAGAGTGAATGAGAAAGTGCTTTGATAAAGAGAAAGAGGGGAAGTGAGGGCATGGTTTCCTCTCTTCCTCCTCGTCCTCCTTTTTCTCCCTCTGTTTGCGTTCCCATGCGCTCGTGGCCGTCTGGAGAGTTTGTAATCTCTCGCTGTCGCCCCTCTCGCGCACCTCATGATTACCAGCAAGAAAAGCCGGAGACACGGGTAGAGAGGTCATGATAAAGAGCCCAGATGTGCTGTGGGGTTGGCATCGGTGTACAGAGTCTGGACTGGCAAGATTACTCTTGCTTTATTGTCGAATATAGGGTGGAGGAGAGCAGCAAGAATTCTCATTTATCATCATATTGATAAAAAGTGACATTTAAAGATTAGTTCTGCATATTATACTGAACAGATCATGAGTGTAAGTGTGATAATTCCCACAAAATCATTGTACAGCTAAATGGAATTAATTGCGAAAATTATTAAAACAGTAACGATGCAATAAATATTTTAAGTGCCCACACGTTCATGAAAAATCACACAGATATAACTGTTTTAGAAATGTATTTCACCTCAGATGAAACTAATAATAGGACTGCTTAAAAAAAAAAAAGTGTCCCCCAGCTTGTTTTGACATAGAGCTGACTGGTCTACAGGTCATTACTTAAGTTTGATTATAACGTTACACTAAAACATTTACATTTTCTATGGTAAAGGCCCATTCAAACCAAGAATGATAACTATAACGATAGCTATAGCGTCCACAGATATATTAGCGCGCTAAAGTTTTGCCATCTGTCACAATAAATGTTTTAGCTCTTTAAAGTAGTATGGATTCTGATTGGCTGTCATAGTTTTTATCAATTATCAGCTAAAAAATCATTCAGAAAGTGATTTAAATGATATTGTTTCTCTGTGCCATTATCATTATAGTTGTGGTGTGTGGACTCTGCTATTCTTTTTCTATTTAGAACGATTTTTAGAGCAATATCTTTCATTATAGTTATCGTCCTTGGTGTGAAAGGGCCTTTATTCTCAGATTTTCCAGCATTACAAAAATACAGGTTTTCCCGGATGGATAGGAACTCTTGAGACTCTGAATTTATTTTAGTATAAGAAATTTAGCCTTTTAAGATTCAGGACCTTGTTTCTATCACATTGGTGCCGCTATTGCATTTTCATTTGGCCTTGGAGCAGATCCACACAATGAGAATCAGATCTCACCTTCAGTACCATCATCACTGCTTGCCGGAGTCGCAGACGATGCACAACACAGAGGTCATAGACGGCTGACACGGCCAGAACAGTCACTCCCTGCTCCTTCCACAGCAAGGCCGCCGCAGCAGCACCCAGACTCCCGGCCAGCCACAGCGTTGCCTGCCATACAACCCCAGTCAAGTGCGTTGCGTTGGGCCTGAGACGGCAGTATTGGGTGTAACAGAGGAGAGACAATAAGAAGCAAAACGCTGCTCCCACATCTGCTCGCCCCACCACCCCAGCTACCGCTTCGGTGTGTATGGGGTGAGAGGCGAAGAGCAGTCCCGCCAGCAGGCTCCACGGTCCTCCACCTAGTAGAAGGCCACAAAGTGCAGTGAAGAGTGCAGTGACACAGCAGTGCAGGCCCACGTTGAACAGGTGGTAGCCCCGGGGGTCCAGACCACCCAGGACGTAGTTGAGGCGGAAGGAGAGGGTGCAGAGGGGGCGGAAGGACTTGTGGCTGCCGCTGTGGGTGAGCAGCGTGCCCCAGAAGTCATCGTACAGGATGTTCCTCCATGGAGTGTCCGGAAGGAGGTCTTGGTTGGTTTTGATTGCTCGGCTAAAGACGGAGAAAGAATAAAGAGGCAACATGAAAAATAGGTACCATATTGCATGACAAAGACATTTAGAATAGCATTAACAATAAAAGTGGCATGACACTTCTCTGCTTCATGCACATTTTATATGTTTATTTATAGCAATTAATGGAGGATGCCAACAGACCAGACCCAGCATCGAACATCTTTACAGTTTTAAATACATTATCTGACTATCTGTCTATTTAACATACTCTTCACAAACAGTAACCAGAAAGATTTCAATCATCACTTGGATCCCAAGACTATTAACATTGGGTTTTTTTTTTGTTACAAGACAATCAGCCATAATAAGATTATATATTATTAATAATCAATTTATGTAGATATTTTTATTTTTATAATACATACATATACTATACATGCCATTGATTCCAATAGAATGTAATTCTAATGCTTTCTTTCCCTGTTATAAGGACAGAAATTGGTAACCGTGCCGGTTTCACCATGCATTAAATAAAGCCATCACTATCCTGCTATTCAGACAGTGATAGTAGCACAATATATGCGCTTTCTTAATGTGTTCGCCCGTTTAATGTATTCTTTTCATTCATGATTGGCATTGATGTGGGAGGGCAGCTGATTTCAATATTTAAATTACAATGATTTCCAAATGGCGAGATGCAAGGCCACAGGGAATTGAACACATGCAGTTTTGCTTTACAAAAGAATGAAAAGTGAGGCGAAAATAGTTTTATTCTTAGCCTAAAAAGAAAATAGGACTTTTTTTGTATAAAACTAAAGAAAGTCAGAGAGGAAATCTTACAATAGCTAGAAGGAAGTAATGTGGAGTGCAATAAACATCATACAAAAATACATTTAAAAAAAATACCCAAGAAAAATACATATAAGAATAATAAGTTTTCAGTCTGTGTTGTAGTGGCAGTTAATACATCAGGCCCTCAGTACAAGTGGAGCAGTTTCCTGTGACCCATATCTCTGAGCTCATATCTATAGAGCTCTCTGTGACTCCATGAGAAAGCCTGCACTTGTTTTCGACTCAGGAAACACAATGCTGGGAAAGTGAAGAGATCGACAGCCGTCATCACGCTATGACCCCTGCAGTGAGGTCTCAGCTTAGTATACTCGATCATCACATATCAGATGATGCATAACACAAACGTTACTGTTACAACAAATAACACCGTAACATAAAAATCAGTGCCAATGGGTCATTATTCGCCACTCATTACAAGCATCTGCTTTGCCCTTTGTGCATTTCCACGCAGTAGATCCTGAAATATTTATAAATGGACCACAGTGTTTGCAAACAATTGTGCACTTATTAACACTTATCTGGATTTATGTAGTTGCTTATGTTGCGTACATCTGTTTACAAAGGTAATCTTGTTCTAACCGGGCCACAGCAAATCAGATTACTGTGAATATAGTGTGGTCCATTAAGAGCAGCTTTGCTCTGAGGTCATGACTGAAGGTATTAGCAAATACTATGCACTGCTGTATTAAAACTATTACAAACACACTCAGAAGCAAAGATGTAATTGACAGAGAGACAAACAAACGTACCCTGTGTGTTTAGATTTTGTGTGGTCCAATCAAATTTAGATAACTGAACATGCTCATGGGTAGACGGCTGTGACACTGACCACTTGAGCGTCTCCAAAATATTTAAGTTTTAAAGCGAGGTCTACGCCTCCACTTGCCATCCCTTATTTAGTCCAAAGATAAGCAGTGCCGGAGAAAACTGGTTGTTATGTATGAGGTTTATCTGTGGACCTTGAGAAGGAAAAACACTCAAGACATGACGGCCTGTAAATTTACATTTTCCTAAAATCCGAAATGTGTCATTTGTCATCTCGAGGGACTGGAAAAACGCAGTTGTATCATGGAGCATCTATCCTTGCTCGGTGGCAATACACTTTACACCACATACATTTAATGTTTTCGGCTTCCAGTGTTTATAATGTCTATAAATCACTTGCGAGTCGCCCTACAAAGCCACTCAGTCACTGAGAGTTCAGAAGGTTAATGCAGTTAAATGTGAGGGCGGCTGGATGTACAGTCATTATTCATTTCCAACGCAGTCGGTGCTATACAAGTAATCAGATTAAGCGTGTAGTTTAGGGTATAAAGTGAAGTTATATGCTGACTGCCTATTAAAGATGCACAACATATTGTACCTACTTTCTATATCAACTAGTCGATGGGTCGCAAAAACAATTAATCAGTCCTATATAATTCGACCAATTCCAGTCAAATTTGACACTGCTTTAAAATGCAACATTTAAGGTGGAATGCTAAAAATAATAATAATTATTATTATTATTATTATTAAATAAAAAAGGAGTAAATAAAATAAAAATAATTGACTAAATAAAAAATAAAATATTTAGGCTAATAACAACAACAGCAAAAGTTAATATTTATTAAATTAAATCAGAGAGGGTATTCGAACAGCAACAGATTAGCGCAAAGTACTGAAGAGGGATGGAGTGGCTTTGAATCCCTGCACAGGGAAACATGGCTGTGGTGTTAATCTGACGCTAACAGGATTACAGGCAAATCATAGAGCCAGAGTATTTTAGGGGCACAGCTGTGGGACAAGGTCTTAATCACTTTAAACCTGTCCCAACAGAGATGTGTGCAATCATTGCGTTTGTGGTTTTTACAAACTCACTAATGAAAAGCAATTAGGTGGTTATGTCTTAGAAAATAAATTAACTAGCAACTGCTATTGAACTAAACATAAAGCGTTAACTGCAAATACTGATGTTTTTCCAACAGAATCAAGTAAATCCCATTTGCAGTCTTTACAACCACATGTTGGCAAGTAATCATAAACTTTCTATAGAAAACAATTTTGGGGGGAAATTGGCATCATCTTTAAACAACACACTCATAAATGTCACTGCATTCCCAAATGATGGATTTGTTTCATTTAATTCATACTGGCAAGAGTTCCCCCTTTATTTTTGCAGAGACCAAGTGTAAAAACACCCATTAGGCCATAAAGCAAAGCATAAGATGGTTTTAATATGCGATAAGCATCTCCACAACATAACATTTTCATTTGTTGCATTCACTAAAAACGATGATTTCTTGAGGTGTTCTTGATATTTCAGATTTTTATAAGGGTTTGAACTTGCATCCACGCATCCAACCCATATTTCAGTGAGGAGACTAGGCATCAGTGTTGTGTTATGGTACATAACATATGATATAAATCATAAACTCATTATAGCAGAAATCCCTGATCCTTTCTCCCATATGGCTTCTGGCTATAACATCACCACAACAAATCACTGTGCGCTTCACTTTTAATCAGCCTCAATACCACCCGTCATCCGTCTGAAACTCAACATATACATTACCAGTAAAATGTTTAGAAAAAAAATGACCACATTTATGTTTCTTGTGATCTAAAAGCTTATGCTTAAATGCTTGAAATTAGATTTGTAAGCAATATAAAGTGTGTACGTAAGAATTTGATTACAAGAAGAATAAAGCTTCTGACTGGTCACAACATGTATGAAATTGAAGTATGTGAATTATTTCAGAATTAATAATTGTATTGTTTTGACAGACAGCGCAGCACTACACAGTTAAAGGGAATCTTTTATCCAGCAATAATAAATTCAATGCCACCATTCATCAATATACATTCATGTTAAAGGCATCTACTGTAGGGTCAAGCAGTTAACCAATGCCAAACTGAAGTAAAGAGGCAGTGATCAAAGCCACCAGGCACTCACAGCTGGCCAGATGTTAAAGCCAACTCTGGCATGAGCTTTTAACTAGTCCCAGATCTTGATTAAGATTTCTCCCTCTTGTCTACTGGAACCCATTCATGAGCGCAAAACATTTATAACAGCCAATCAGAGAACACATACTTTTTTTTCCACCCATCAAAGACGCTGGCCAAGTGGGGTGGAGCAGGGAAACGGCAGTGTCCTTCAGTGCTAGACTCTTTCATCTGCTCAGAGAATACTTCCTGATTAGCTCAACAGCACACGCACACACACACGCACACACACACATTAACCAAATTAATCTGACATGATTTTTTTTTTCTTTAAAAAAAAGGGTGCAAAGTAGATTTCCCCAGATTTAAAACCCAAAATAGTATTTTTGTAACAACAAATATATATATATATATACTGCATCTATTCTGCTTTTGACTGAAAAATACAAAATGCACACATTTAAACTCAAACAGACCCCAACTCAAAAGCGTGTCATGCACTGATGGCCCTCACACAAACAGCACTGATTTACAATCATTTTAATGATCTGAGCAGACGCAATGAGTATCTGTGATACTTCTCACTTTGACGATTGATCTGAGAGCTTCCTCACTACACCAGAACTGACATTGATCTCCGGTAGGAGCCATCTGGGCTAATCCCAGAGCGATGTCATGCTAATGGAAGAGCCATTTCACTCAGCACAAAGAAGCCTTGTTAGCTCCATGATGGATGAAGTCCATAAGAAGCCCAGTGGTAGAGGAAGCCACAGAGAAAACTGCAGTTAAAGGAAATCGATGTCTTATAAAACCACTGCAGTCCATGCAAATCAGGCACATCGCCTGGCTCTACTGAGGATTTAAACTGGAGGATTTCACAACTTTAAAGCTCTGACAGTTTTAAATAATCAAGTAATGAAAGTAGCTGTGAGCAGGCATTTCATGCTCAGAAAACTTCTAGAAACTACTACAATAAACATGAATTACATTATTTTACTGTATATTATATTCTCTTTTTTTAATAAATTAAAGGACAACAAAAATACTTTCCAGCATCTGCAAACCTGCTACTGTAAAAGCCTGAGAAAGCCCTGATTTCCTCACTTCTCATAGTCCAGACCCTGTAGAGTCTCACCGTCTGAATGCCGTGATGGATGTGGAGCTGCACATCTGGAAAAGTGTGAGCTTGAAGTGTTTCTTGGCCCTCCATTGAGATCCTTTTAATGAAAATATATATGCAAGCCTTCTCCACACATAAAATGTGAATGGAGCACAAATGCTCTTACCAGGCAATGGCCGGAGCCTTTAACAGTGATAGTTTTCATAACATAAATGGCTGCTATAAAATCCAGTTAAAACTAGATTTATAGGGCCACCCAACAGGGCACAAGTGCCTTGATCCGGACTGTATTGCATTTCAACACAAGTGCATGTTCAAAACCTACATTACAGAAACATAACTAGGCAGTGAAATATTATCAGCTGCACATCCTGATCCACATCTTTTGTTGTTTGGATAGGCAATAATTGAGTCTGAGGAGTTCATTAAAAGCTAATGTCTACAGTGTCTGCTCAGCGGTGATAAATGTTGGCCTTGATTAAACTCTGACAGTGCCCGTTTCTCCCAGCGACAAACCACGTGTCTACTCACTGCCTTATCGCACAAATCAAAGGCAGAAGAACCACCCCAGGGACTGATGCTAATTTGATGGTACTTTTGAGGTCTGGTGCCTCTAATGATCGTAGATGATTTGACTCCATTCCCCTTATTTGATTGATATATGATATGATAAATATAATATATGAATAAGGAATACTTAAACATATAATGCATTCTGTAAGTAAATAAACTAGCTTTTTATCCCCCTTTTTTTTACCATTACTTTAACTAATTGGTCCCAAGTTTTCAGTTCCATCAATATTAAATACAGATAGACCTAACCTAACACACACACATTTTAAAAAGTACCTTAAAATAAATGCCACTTGGTTTTATGTTTAAATCTAATGCAATGACATTCATACAAAAAGTATCCACGCTATAGTTTATTTTTCCTCTTCTCACTCTGTCTTTCCCAATCTTGCTCTGGTTTTGCATCTGTATGATACATGTCTTGTGTTATCAGCAAGGTAAGCTCAGCTGGTAAGCTGGATGTCACAGTGACCTAAAAATCTCCCACCTGCTTGAAGACAGCTGAATGTATTCAGACTACAGTGGGGGATGCGAGTGAAAGTGAAGTGTGCAATGCAAAAATGAAGAACAGCAGGATCTTCTGGTGCGCTTTCACTGTCTGACTGACCCAGACTAGTCATTAAAAGACACAAAACTCACAAGAAACAGAACAAAACAGACAATAACGGCAAAAAGAGAAAAGCCTAGACCTATTGATCACAATCTATTCTTCATCTGTGTTCTTCATCCATTCCTCGCTGGCCTCTCTTTGTAACAGCTTTCATGATATTCACTAATTGGCAAGCGACCAGCTGTGTCCTGTAACTACCTCTTCCTATAAGACACCACATAAGCTAACTGAACAGCGAAAGCTCACAAAGCATGTACATGTTCCAAATCTGCCATGGTTTGAATTAGCTTATGTAATTTGACATTTGTTCCACTATGAAATCTTCAGTGAGCAAGGCAAGAAAGAATGGACATTAGCTGCGTCCCAAACTCCCAATTCAGTGGCTGCATTTGAACGGCAAATGCAAATTCTTATTTTCCCGGTCTACGAAAGGATAGAAACAAGTTGATGCTTCGCAGCCTAGGCTATCCCAAAATTCATACACGTCGGTGAAGACAGGATTTTTTAAAAGAGAAAATTCCACTTTTAGTTGCAAATGTTGGGATTCAACTTATTGAAATGCTTAACGCTACGAAAAAAACAAAACAACTCATACTCTTGAGTCTTTATTATATACATTAATGGACCAAGGTGAACATATTCAGACAAGAAGTAAACCCCATTTTGTTTAAGGTGAATATAACCTTTTTTTAAAAGTCAGTACAAACATTATGCTGCTTGTGTTAATTCAGAGCATTTAATGCAATTTATCAGCCAATATGTTTAAGTTCTGAGTATTAAAGGGATAGTTCACCCAAAAATGAAAATTCTGTCATCATTTAGGCTACTCACCTTAAAGTTGTTCAAAACCTGTCTGAATTTCTTTCTTATGCTGAACACAAAAGAAGATATTTTGAAGAATGTCAGTAACCAAATCATTTCTCCATTGACTTCCATAGTATTTTTTTTACTAATATGAAAGTCAATGGGGACCAGCCTCTCTATGATTACCAACATTCTTCAAAATATCTTCTTTTGTGTTCAACTTATGGGTGAGTAAATGATGACAGGCGTTTCATTTTTGGGTGAACTATCCCTTTAAGAACAGAAACACTTGGACTTAATCACTGTCTTATGTGAGGAGAATGAAAACCAGCCGTTGTGTACAGTATGTGTCATTGTTGACTTCACATAATGCCTTACATTTGACCAATAGTAGTTTGAACCTGCAAGTATTTAATTAAAATGATTTTACGGTTTTATATTTAATAAATATTTTTTTCTTTTCAACTTTAGAGAGGCACACTTTTCATGATCCAATCAATGCCTGATGGATACAATCTGCTCTACATTTATCATCGCATTAAACACCTGGTTTTACTTGGAAATGTGTCACATTATGGATGTAAAATGGGTTGCAAACCTACATTCACTTAGAGTTGACAAGAGAGTGATTGAAGATAATGACTAAAATGGGGAGGAAACGAGACAGAGAGCAGAGAAAGAGAGATATTACCTGCTGGCGAGACGTACTGCTGGATCACAGTAATCTATTAACTCATGCATGGTGAATCTTTGCTTCATATTGAGTGGCAGAAATGCCCATTTCATCAAATGCTGACAAGATGATGTCTAAGAATGGCCACGAAAGTCATACCGGAGAGAAATTCACACACTCCAAAACAGATAAACACAGCAGGCAGCAGTTTATCTAAATCCCACTCTGAAATATGGTTTCTTTCCATTTATTGAAATCAAGCGAGGCCAGATAAAACACAAACTCCAGGACCTGATGGTGTGATGTTACTAGAGCCAGACACCGCATGAGTAATAATACTATCTGTGAGCCAGATAAGAGAAAAACAGCATTGAGAAATGAGAAGGGGCTCCTTTTTCAGCCCATGATTTGAAAAATATGTCTCAAATCCTATTAAAATCGGATGGAATGTAAACATTCAAGGGACAGATCATAGAAACCTTTTCCTTTGCCTCATTATTTATGAAAACTACATTTCAAAATAGGTCAATCGAAAAGAATCTCTGATTATGGCATCACAACCCTGAGCACATTAACATATGCAAATGACCTCTGTTTTGATCGACTGGGTGGTCGTAAGTCTTAAGAAAGTTGTGTTTTCTTCCCTATTGTCATGTATATATCCAAAGGAAACGGCTTCTTAAACAAGAAAAAATGTATGGCGAGATTTGATGTCATTTAGGAATTGATTAAATCGTTGTATCATTGTGGTTTGCAGTTGCTGTGAGTGCCAGGTTGTCCCGACCGCGTGGCGAAAAACGTCTTTAGAGAAGAGATGTCGCTGCAATATAGGGAGGGGAAGGTAGAAAATGGTATTAATACTAAACACATTAAAGGAAGAAAACACCAAAACAATTATATGCGAACAAAAGCTCCTCACGGTCTGTCTGACATTCTTCTTTCTCAAAAGTGTGCATACAAACCCTCCATCCCGGTACAATAAATTAAATGTATCATCTGACCGGTAATGGCATTGCATAGCAATGAGAGCGCTGCAGACAGCGAACCTCGTCCTCGTATCACTGCGATCTTTCTTTACACGGCAGGCGAAACGCTCTATGCGCCTCTTATCTAGGGGAAACACAGGAAAAGCAAACAGATTGCTTCCGGACTGGTGATGAATTACAGACCCCAAAAAGATTTGAATAGGAATGAAATATGACCTGAATGCGGTTACTAATGTTGCCCCATTGCTCGGAGCAGAAAAAAAACTGAAACACAAAGCAAACGACATCACCCCCTCCCTACACACACAGCATTTCATTAAGATAATGTAGGTTGAGTGATGTACTACAAGTGATATGTAAATGATAAAGTTGCAGTTCTCCCTCAGGAGGTTATTGCATATGAGAATTTAGATGCTTTCTTTGTACTTTTGAATTCAAACCCTCAATAAGTGTCTTTTTACACAACAAAGACATCCATATCAGCAACAAAATCAATATCTCTCTGAATGTATGCAATATTCTCTCCACAGTTACGTCCTAAAGAAAATACTGAGGGTCTCTAATGGGAAAGGCATTAATGTAGACCGCCTGGCTCAGCGCTGGAGGGGTGCAGGTGTGAGAAATACAGCAGAGTCCCCTTTAAAACCATAACATTTCCGTCCCGACTTATTTGCTTTTCTTTTTACGAAGTGAGAGGATATAAAAACATCTCCTCGAATTAGGGACTCGAAAATGACGTGACTTTTGAAGAGGCGGTAATTACCTAGAAATACAGTTGAGCTTAAGAGCGTGGAATATTGGCCGAACGCGATGAAGGACTTAGCCGCCACGCTCTGTGACACGGCCTAATGAATCTATTGCACACATAAAGCAGCCGGGCCTGTAGATGCGACATTTTAAGGCATTTAAAAATCCATCCATGAAGGCAAAATTAGGGGCTTTTAATGCGATGCAGGTAGCAGTGACAGTATGCATGAATAATATCAAGCACAGTGAAGTATTAGCACACGTAAAGCTGACATAAAAAAGCACAGACTTCATGTAAAACAGAAAAAAAATCTCAAAAATATGAAGAGGTAATACATGCAGATTGTGCATGATTTTCTTGCACATACAGTAAAAGCCTAAACTACTTTACTGAAGAAATGAAGAACAATCTGAACCATTTTTTGTTTATTATATAGATATTATAGAAGCTGAAAAAAACTAGCCTGCAAAATCTTGCACAGGCCTCTTTATGAAAAATCATATGGTGCTGGAATATTAACAATAACTATTTTTGAATAGCCATACATGCAGATTATGCAATTAGAAGTACTTTCCTGAGCAAACCATTATTAAAAATAACCATTAAAAAACATTTTTGTTTACTACTTCCATCTTTAAAATGATATGCAAGCCATTATTTACAGAGGGATCCAAAATTCTGGGACCTCTTTGAAAATCGGGGATTCATAATTTAATTCAAACCAGGCAAATAAAGTTTTAGGGTTTTGAGGAATGTCAAACATTGTGGCGTAAATTTAATGAGAAATACATGATTCTGCATTATTTACCGGTAGGTAACTAATCACATTTGTGACATGGACCGTGACACTGACCCTAATTCATAATGAATAAAATGTTCTATTCAAATGCAAAACAGAAGCATTTCCTTGGTGGTCTTGGCCTGTTTATCTTTGGTCCTGCCATGTAAAACAGCACAAAGATTAAGGAGGATCAATATGAGAAACAATTAGCGCTGTTTAACAGGGCTTGGGATTTGATTCAGTCGACTTTCTCCCTCCCAACAGATGACAGGGAGCACACAATCCACAGGAACCATGATCACCCCATGATTAACCTGTCAACCAGGCCGCCCAATTATCACTGCAGGACACTATGTTGATGGATCCCCGTTATATCCACACACACGCACAGAAAGAAAGCTTAACCGATTATGACTGTCATTAATCTCTCCCTGAGCAGAAGGCATCAATTTATTAGAGGATTTGTCAGTCAGATGCACAGTACTGACATTGAGAATGGAGGATTTATTTTTGTGTGCTCCCCTGATTCCAAATTGGCACAAGGCTGGTGAGGAAGTGTTCGAAAGAGAGAACAAAAGAAAGAGGAAGACCAAGACAGGAGGCAGAGAGTGCTGAGAGTGCTGAGAGCGGGAGCTGCCGAAAGATGATACACAATCGTCATCGATCACACAGACAGCAAACAGCTACGAATGTGTGTAATCTGTGGGGGCTCGAGAGGGTTTGAATTCCCCCCTACTGTGGTGAGTTTTTATGCCCACCTATGTGTTTGTGGGAGAAGGCAGATGCCAGTGCAATGTGACACCAGTACAGACAGAGCTCATAATCACTGGGCTAAAATGTGTGTGTGGTCCCTCGTTTATTAATAGTCAGAGTCCGAGGTTTATTAAAAAACTATCATGAAGACAAAAACCTGCAGAAATGGGAGTTTGCAAGAAAAAACTAAAACTAAATATGCACTACAATATAAATTACAGAATACAACGTTTTAATCAGTGCTGGATGATCTGGTTTAAACAATCA
The DNA here is from genome assembly GCF_949152265.1 of Phoxinus phoxinus. Classification (NCBI taxonomy): domain Eukaryota; kingdom Metazoa; phylum Chordata; class Actinopteri; order Cypriniformes; family Leuciscidae; genus Phoxinus; species Phoxinus phoxinus. Next base: position 7,545,666 of record NC_136884.1, read on the forward strand.
CTCGAGCCTGACCAATGAACCACCCAGGAAGGGATTGCCTGACTCAGATCCAGTGAAAGTTACTGAACCATAGTGATGGTATAGTTATAATTTACAGATAAGGTGACTTTATTGTTGTTGTGAATTTAATGAATACAATTTTAAACCATAAGCTGATTTGGCATTATTTTAAGAACAATGCTGTTTCTGAACAACTGTGGAGTGTTTAAATCAGGCGAATGGTGCAATGTGATGCAATTACAAACGTAAGGATAAAAAATAAAATAAAATAAAGCCTACTGAAAATAAAGTACATAAGTTAAAAAAAAAACTATCCATTGGGATGCTATATTACAATGAAAAAATGTATGTAAATTAAGACCAATAGCCTACTGAAATGCTAAATTAGTCAATAAATAGGTAAAAAGTATGTAAAGAAATAAATAAAGTAAATAAAGCAAGTATATAAATTATGCTATATTAGTAATGTAAGGGATGATGAATAAAACCAATAGCCTGAAACTAAAATTAAAAATATATGAGTGAGTGAGTGAGTGAGTGAGTGAGTGAGTGAGTGAGTGAGTGAGTGAGTGAGTGAGTGAGTGAGTGAGTGAGTGAGTGAGTGAGTGAGTGAGTGAGTGAATCTGATTTGGGGACCAGAGCCGATAGACTTTCTAAGACCCACATGTAAAGGCCGTAAACTGTGGGAACTGCACATTCAATTACACATTCAAAATATTTTCTGGATTTTAACCATCAGCAACCATATTCTGATGTCCGTTGAACATTAACCTGGATGGGAAGTTATGCCTCAACTCTAGAAGACCTCAGGATTGAGGTTTTCATCATGTGTGAACACTCCATAACTCATCAACCGCTCTGCCGAATCCTTTGATCCACACGTATGCTGGTACGACTTCTATGAGGGAACGTAAGGGGGTTCTCGTTTCCAAAGGTTACCTCATAGTGGCAGTGATGGGAGCTGTCAGAGTCTGGAGTGCAAGCGCACAGTAAATTCTGCTAAATAACGCACAGTAGCAACTTAAGAGAGAATCTAAAGAAGCTAAATTTGTGCTCCATCCACTCGTCTAAACAAAACAAATGTCCTTTTCTGCTAAAAGACTCATTTCTTTGATGTTTCTGGGTACAAAAGGCCACATCCCATGGCAGTATATCGACACCAACGCTAGTCAAGCTCAATAAAGGTGACATCTTCTTTGCAGCACTGGCTACCTTCTTTCAAGAAACTCGACCCTTATCTCTGCCTGTATGATTCCCCTCAGGGAGGCCGGTGTCATGGCCGGTACATGAGAAGTTTCACCCTGATTGTCAAGTTAGCTGACAGCTCCTCAGAGTTGGCCACAGAAGGATAACCAGTGCAAACCTGCAAGTAATCAAAGCACCAACCCCCAACATACAGCATAACATCTACACATACTCCCTTAGAGTTTGCATAAATCAATATGGTGGATTTGAATGTAAAACTTACATGTGTTCAACACTGGTGGAATAATGTGGCATATTAGGGCTTGAGGGGAGATTTCGGAGTGCTTTACAATGCAACCATTTCCTCTGGCAACAAATCAAAGCTTTCAGTAACTCGCTCTGAATCTCATTCACTCTGCCTCTGGCTCACTAGAAACATGTACCACTCAAAATTATTTTAAAATTGATTTTGGTACTTTTGATGAAGCCCATGCATCTGCCTCTCCTTCATAAAATATATAATCTCTGTGATGTACTACTTGTCTGGGTTGTGTGGTTAAACCGCTCTCTTCAGCCTCCAAACATCTCAAATTACCCTCTTTAAACCAGCCACTCTTATGTTGTGTCCCACTGCAGTCAGAGCTGAATGACAGCGGTTCGGTTAAAAGAGTCAAAGAAGTGCTAATTGTTCAGGTGGCAATGCGGGTATTTAGGATTGTAATGGGTACAGCGTGAACCGAAAAAAAAGAATGAAGACACTAACAGTCTGTGACAAGAGTCACAAAGCAATTTTAACGTTAAGTTCAGAAGCAGTCTAATATAATATATATAAACTATCATTACAATTAGTAAAATTATAAAGTGCATAGCGCAAGATTATAATAATTCCATGAGCATGCTTTTTGATGATTGAGACGTGGATTGGAGAAATATACTGTAAATGTATTATTTTGTCTTGAATTCTTTCCTAGGCCAATGGGCTCATGCCTACTTTTAAATCGATAAAAAAAGACAATTTCAGGAAACACTTTGTCCTGAAACCCCAAGAGCTTTAATAAAAATAACAGTCTGACATTTTAAAAGGCATGAGAGCATGTCTCGAACAGATGATTTGATAAAATAAATGGTCTGTTGCCAAATAATAAGGCCTGTAATAGCAAGGACTGACATCTTAAATGAAGACTAGAGTAGCTAGATCACTTACATATTTTGTTATATTTTTGTGCAATTGTGTGATTTTTACTTCATGATTTATGTCAAATCTATACGGGTAACAAAACAGCTATCAATCATTGCGAGACATGCGAGCGTGCACAAAAACCTCATTCATGCGATCAAAATGCAGCCTAAAATTTTTACATAAGCACTTAATAGATTTATAAATTGATGGTTATTTAATTATTAATAATCTGTACATCGGTCAAGACCACACATACGGCCATGTGTCAAAACTCAGAGTGTGAGCTCTCTTTGACACCATCTATCAATCACAACACATGGCTTGCACACTGGCGCACAATGAAACGCTCCAACTAAAAGCCTTAAAGTGCTATACAGTCTCTCATTGATAAAAAAAAAATAACACAACCATTAAACTGAAAGCAACAATGAAGGTACTGTGAGATGTTTAACATCCCCTGCTTATTTACAGGAGACATCAGTCACTTCAGAAAAAGTAGTATTCATCTCCTTATGAAGCTTCTCAGAAATACGCAACATTGAACTGGTTAAGTATGCGTTCGTCACACAGCTGGAAGAGAGAGGGATGTTTACTTTGTAAATCCCCCTTGAGGGAGCATTTCTAGGGTCACATATTTAAGTGGCCAGCTCTATATGACTGAGTTGAGTTAAAAACCTTATTTCTTATGCAAGTCTGTCGCTCGACTACATTTTTACAATGCAATACTGCTGGTGTCATACAGTTCCAAGAGTCAATTGCAACCAGTTACTGTATTAATCAAAGCAGCAACTGCCCTACAAGTAGGATATGCCACTAAAATCTGATCTAAACTATCTTAAATATTGAGGGAAACGTGTCGTCAGCCATGGATATGGACACGGCTGAGCCTGAGCTAATCAGTGAACGACATCCTCTGGAAATCTCTTCCCTGATATAACTAGCATTCAAAACAAACAGCAAGATGTTATCTCTGCAAGGCAAGCCACGTGAAACTCATCCAGAGGGCAAAAACCATGTAAGCGAGGTCTTATTACTCACAGTCAGAGTCATGGAAAATGCTTTAGAAAAGAACAACTGGCACAAGATCACATAGCGACTCTCAAACATCGCTCTCGAGACATGTAAAAATAAATTTCCCCCAGTAGGATAACACTGGCTGACGTCCTCTGCCTTCAGTCAAGTTGCACATTTCATACCAAGAATGCTTGACTCGTTTTTTTTATTGCTATTACCGTTGGCGCATGGAGTGCGGACAAGCCTCCGTACCATTCCAAGGAAAAACACTTGACGTGATTAAGAAAACAGAGACGGAGCGCGGTACCCAAGAGCTCTGGAAGACCTGCAACCAACCGCACTTCAACAGCTGGTGTATGACCACAGTCAGAGACAGAAAACAGTCCCAGGAGTGGAGTCTGGAATCACAGAAAACCAATCACCAGATTCTTTGATTATGCCTTGTGCACACAAACACATAAATCAAAGCAACTTAAACCCCCGGGGACCGTGTGAAGGACGCAGGACTGTTGACCTTTCTGCGAGAAGGTCGATTTGATGAATGACTCCGCAGGGTCAGAGTACTGATTGGGTATCTGTGGTCACTCAAGAGGGACAGGGAAGGATGCATGCATGTGTGCCTCTCTTGGGTTTAAATTAACACTGGGTCTCATCTGAAAATTAAAGGTCACAGGCCGGGATTTTAGATTTACAAACACACTACTTGCATCGCCCCTACAAACAACTGGTTCGAACTAAAATTCGAGCTTAAGTCACTGAGTAGATCAGCACGTGCTGAATATGTAGATGAATATCTGCCCAGGTGAGAATCAATGCATTGCATTTGATTGGCATTTTGGAGGTCAATTTGGGGTTTTGGGATTTGGAGGTCAATGTTGACAATAGCCATATTTGGGAATTTATTTATGCACAAAATTGGAATGTCGCATAAAACATTTGCGAATACAGCATAATTCCCATCCCGTGTGGTCAAGAAAACAAAATAGTCACATCCTGTGCAACTGGCACAAAATTATCCGTAATAAAAATGGAAGGGGAACTGTGGCTCTTTTTGTAATATCATAAATCACTTGCGCCCTAGAGTGTGCAGATGAAACGCAATAAACACTGCGATGTTATCTTGCATTCTGGAGGGGGATGCCTGGTGTTTGTAGGAGTTCTGGGAGGTACTTATACCATTTCATTTTGAGGAGGACTTTGACTCAGGCATCTGAATGACCAAATGAACATTTGAGATGCTGTGAAATTAAATTGATCTGCTGGTTAGTCCAGTTATCCAGTCACATACTCTGTTAAGGCAAAGTCAAAGAGTTTTTTCTTATTGAGGGATTTAATTATCATTTAGGCTATAAATGTGTTTCCATTATAGTTCATGCGCATGTCTTCTTATCAGATAAAATCATTATCCGCCTCAAATGAGTGCATAAGTTTTTATGCACATTTTTTTAATTTGTCTGTTTCTATCCAGCTTTTTTCTATGCGATATCCCAAGATTCACATAAAATAGGTGGATGGAAACAGCTAATAAGATATTTAAACAAACAAAAGAAAGTGTAGTATTAACATTGATGTAGTCCTACTCCCCATGGTTCTTGAAATGATCTGTAAAGCCAAATTAAGTTCCACCAGGGAGTTTATCAATTAATCTTAACGGAATCAGAAGCAGCTGGACATGTTTACACAAATTATCACTTCCCTGTTGCTTTGGCTAGTATACTAAACCCATCATTTCATGGGTCATTCACAGCAGTAAACTCCCAGTTTCCCAAAAATAAGAATAAATTGGTGAAAAAGACACTGACAGCAAGCCCACACAGTCAAATATAGAAGAGACTGGCTAGATGTATATATCAAGGTTTTAGATCAGTGTTTCCTAACACACATTTGGGATGCATCCACGTCTATTTCAGGTCCTGTAGTCTATTTAAGAAACTGATATTTGACTAAAACATACACAATCTGCAGTGTTTGCAGCACTCCGGGGCAAGTTGTCACATATTAACTGTACCTACATGTTTGTAAAGCAGGCTACCTCTAACATTTTTGTTTCATGTTGATTAAAATTTATAAACAAACCCTAACCTGAAAACATATTTACTGGAGTAAAAAGTGACAACTAGCCACGGTTTCCACTATAACAGAGGCGCGCGCCGCACTTCTAACGCTAAACAATAAGCAAATGTCAAACGACAAACATTAATAGGTGATATGAAATATTTCCTAAATATATATGCAAGTACATACATTTTGAGTGGAACTATTTTGTAAATAAATTTAGTAAGAGATACATTTAGTAACTAACTAAGCTGTTGGTTTTCACGAAGTTAAAAGTGCTGTTTTGACAAGCTACACAATAACGTTACAAACAACGCGTGCAACATATGACTTTATATGTGCGGTGAAACGTATGAGTAAAAGCACGTTTGACTAACCACACGTATAATTGCTGTCATTATTGTGACTACCTGTAAGGATGAAGTGATGGAGAAGGACTGTAACAATTACCTGTCATCATAGCAGAAATCAGCGCTCAGTGTGTTCAAATAAAGGAGCAGAGCCACAGCACTGCAAACCAGCTCCACTATCATCTCAACGACACACAGGAGAAAGGAAAGTCCAGGAATGAATGACACTGATCAGTCCCTGTCTCTGTTTGCTGTTGTCCTCATTGTTTTGCTCCTGCTGCGAGATGGGAAGAGTTTCAAAAACAACCATCGCTCGTCTAACCCATTTTCAGAGCAAGGCTTTGGATTCAGCCCTCAAATTGTGTTCGTACTGTGTGATTTCGCTAATAAACGGAGAGGAATCGGTTGCTCTTCATCCAAGCCGTAGTGAAACATCCCGTTGCAGTTACACCCTCCTATCAAACACAGCACGCGTGTGATATTTGGAAACGCCGCGCATGCGCAGAAATCAAGCATCAGCATCAGTGCACCGAGAGCTTGTCCTATTATTAAACAAATTTTTTAGAGCATGGGCATTATAATATGCAACTGCTTTGGTTTGCAGCATTTACATATGTTATGTATAACTTAAAAAATAACAACTAAATAAATATTTATTTATATTACACCAAATGCACATCACATTTTAAGCGCCGTTCCATCTAATTTTGGAGACCGGAAACGTCAATAAATTGTTATTATGTATATATGCTGCTAAACATAGCTAACAACTCTTTTTAGAAAGTTATTGTATAATGTACATGTTTTAATTCTTTCTTTTACACGCATATCAGTCTCCGTAGAAACTGTCAAAAATTGCCAGTGCCGACTATATTTCAAGTCGTCACGGCGGGGTATTGGGTAAAGTTTTCAATTAGCAATAATCGCGCCTCGGATAAACCTCATTGGCTACGATACTGCCGCTGCGCAAGGATAACTAGACAGATGAGACAGTTGAGTACTTGTCCATCTGAGCCCCTGTGATCATGAATGGTAACCAGCAAAACTCACTAAACATTATCAAACTTCACAACAATACACACAAACTGTTAAGAAACAGTGGTATTAAAAGTTAAATATCAAGTTGTGCTTTTTATAACAAAGTTTTGTTTAATTAAAAGGCAAAACCAAGAGGCTTCCCAGATGCATGATGGGATACGATGGGGCAAAGACAAAGGAGGGGCTCTGTTGTTGTTGTGTGGGGGTTGATTGAGGTCGGGGTGGGTAACAAATTGTTGCCAAACAAGAATCACCTCCATTCCTTCTTTCATCAGCATGTCGATGCCGGCCTGGTCTCTAATGTTGATGGACACCATCTCCTCTCCATTGGCTGAGATGTAGCCTAGTTTTTGTCCAACTCCATTGTTTCACGTCTTTGTAAACGAAAGTTTGATGCGTTTTAGGAAGGATTATTCCTTCCAGTGCACCTATGCAGCCATTGTGGAGGTGGGGGAGAAAGCGAAAGAAACCGAAAATTCTCGGGGCAGCAGCATGAGTCCAAATTTTAATCTTAACCGTTCTATTTCATCAGAAACGATCTGAAAACAGGGCTTAAGTGTAAAATACCGAACTTGTCCTTTAAGAAACGGTACCTTTATCACACACACCCACACACGTTAAAATGTGAAATTAGTGTCTATGAAGTTAAATCATTATGTTCCTACTCACGTAATGTAGGCCTACTGTTAAATGCATTTTATTTATTTAATTTTAAATATATTTTAATATTAATTAATTTCTTATCGATTAAATTTTTTTTCAACTTTTTTTTTAAAATCTAGATTTTACATGGATCCCCCTGACGCTCTCTTATACTGTCCCATGGTTTAATAAACCATACAAATATTTGATCTAATAATCATTTTCTTTGTAGGAAGTGTAGAAGATGAATGAGATATGTTTGCGCCCTGTGGTGAGTTGTGCTTTTAGCATGTGCATCTTTCTGAAAATCCCCACTGAGGAGCAGCTGGGTCAAAAGCTGCTCAGAGCATGTGTGAATCTGCAGGAGTCAAACACAGGAACAAGAGCGAGAGGAGATCATTTGTACTCCAGTGTAGTCACTCCACTCCTTATCCACCTCGCTGACCTCAAGCTGTTGACCCTTGACCACCAAACCCACTGGGAGGACAACTGCTCCTTTCAGGGATCAACTGACCTTCTCAGTTCTGCATTCTGCTGCGGATACAAACCATCAGATGGAATCATGTTAAACTCAAAAGTGCCCGATTTAAAAAGTAATGGGGAAATAGCTAGTTTATACTCTTATATCCCAGAACTCGGTTGCAGGTGTGTTTACGGTAAACAAGACAGTTTTTAAATGCAAATAATACAATTAAATAAAGAATAAAGCATAAAAATAAAACTCATGGATGTTCATAACAAGGCAACAGGCCAAGAAATAAGATATGTTTTTGAAATTCAATTAGTTTTGTTTCTCATTGGTAGACTTTTCCATCACAGCTGATAAATATAAAACAGGAAATATTTATTATTTTAAATAACTAACCTTGACTTGGCAGTGATACTCATGTTTATTTTGTTCTTCATCCTCAAAAGATACATAAGATTAACTTTCGATAAAAAGTAATGCATCGCTTTAAAAAAGTTACTTTCCCCAACACTGGTCATGCATATGTTTATATATTTAAAATTTGTCATGTTGGCCTATTTGTAAAAGGCAGCTTGCCTAATGAGAGATTTTGTTATAGTTTCCATTCAGCACAACTCTATAAAGGCAGTGAGGATATTATAGGAAAATGTTTCCAGGGCAAAACATTTGAATCTGAAACCTTTCACATCGCTGTCCAATTTGTGATAGGAAACGCATTACAAGAACCTGTTTACATTATCATCCACAACTGAAAAATATATACAGTATATCACTGATTTCTACAATCATCACATTTGGATTGAGGCCCATGATGCGTAGAGGATACACTGAGAGAACTTGAACACTTTTTTATTCATGTACGACCTTCGGCCAGACGTGAATTTGTTCCTTAAAATCCAGTTAACACTTTAGACAGTGAGGCAAAAAAAGAAGCTGATTATTTTCAGATGGAGCTCATCATGCGTCATTGTAGATGGGATTGGCATATGTTTGCGTGTGAGGGAGAAATAGAGACGAGATTGAAAGAGAGAAATAATAACAGAATGTTTTCCGTCTGTGCATCCTGTTTAGTCCCTTTGAATCACTGATGAAAAGATAAATCGCACCTCTCTTTCCTTCCAATTCCCCTCACTCTTACTCTCCCCTCTCCTCCTTTTTCCATAGTTCCCATATTAAAGCACCGATGCCTGATAAGGAGTATTGTGTGGTTCCTCCGCTTACCGGAAGCTTCACTGGCTCCCCATTGACTTTTCCCATCATTTCCCCCCTCATCCCGTTCTCACACAGACCTGCCAGGGCTTGGATGTCCACACAGATAAAACATTGCAGAGAACAGTTGCATCCTGGGAGTAAAGAATTCCATTAATGTCTCATATTTCACATTAAAATTGAAGGTGTGTTCGCACACATTCCTGTGTTCAGTCCCCATGAAACGAAAATGGACAATTCTTGTTTTGTTTATGGAATATTGCAGTATTTATTATAAATTATTTATCTATGCACTGTAAAAAAATATTTTCATGATTTGTTATCACAGCTTTTTATCTTTTGTCCAATCAACTTCGATAACTAATGTGTGAACATACTATTTAGAGTTTCTGTATATTAAACCATTCTTCTTCATTGTATTAACTCAAATTTTTAATTACAACGAACTCAAAATTTTAAGGCAACAAAACGTGCTTTTTTAAGTTAAACCAACATTTTTATGAATGTGCCTACAATTGAATAACTTTAGTCAAAATAACTTCCCCTCCCTCTTGCAGCGACATCTCTTCTCTTCTCATATGACGTGTTTTGAAAATCCGTTTCATGCCGACTTCAAAAACACAAGATGCTGCGCACCAGAATTCAACTCACATTTTGGAACAGCGTCAGAGGCATTTTCCCCGTTCTACTGCTCTGCGTTTCGTGTTTTTAAACTCAAAAACACATTCTGTGTGAACCGCCCCTAAGAAGCCATTCACACATAATGCATTTTTTGCATTCAAACACTCTGCTTTTCCATTGTTTTTATACATGAATATGTGCTAGAAGGACGTCTTTGACCCTTTCGTAAATTGAACACCCTTTTTTAAAAACGAGTTAATCAGTTAATAAGTTGTCTTAGTAAAAGTACCTTTTGAAAAACATTCCCATTCCATATCCGTCTAACATGTTTACATAGAAAAACAAATTAAAAGCGGCACAGATGAACACAAAAACGCATTCTTTCAGAACCAGCCCTAAAGGTTAACAAATGTTAGCTTTTTCTTGAAGTCCATCCAGCTTTGGTAAATGTGTTATTTATATCCTGAAGTCAGTGAAACACAACATGGTTGTTGACCACAAGACTTCAGGGGACAGCAGCTGTTTTGTGAAGTGAAAAATGATTTGCCACATAAGCAAACAAATCAGTTGATTGTTTCTGCTTTAAGTGAAGGAAAACAAATTGTGTTTTTGGATGCTGTACCAAAAAGGAAACTTGTTTTGTTCAGAGTGGGGCTGGACATTCCTGGTGACGGCAGAGAAGCATTTCCTCAACCTCCCTTGCATGCAAAGAAGAAAAAAAAAGAAGCAAAATTTCAGGAAATAAGGGAGTGAGTAAGCTGGTTTCCCATCGCTTTGCTATTTCTGTCTCAAAGAGATGTTTTGGAGTGCATCATGTCATTATCCTGAAGCTCTAATTTAGACGCAGAACAGGATATGGCACAATACATCCGCTAAAAAGATGAATTCATGATAGAAACATATGCGACTGGTCAAAGTGTAAGACTGGCAGCAACAAACTCCATGAGGTTCAGGCTCAAGTGCTGCAGTGTCAATGTGTAGCCATGCTTATCTCCACACAGACACAGTAATGTCTATTTTTCCAGAAATAATGGCAGAGAAGGTGCATTGTTCTGGTCAAGTGGTACCATGATGAATGGATGTGGAGCTGTTAGAGAAGGAAAAGTCATTAGAAGCAGGAATTGCATGCTTGGGCTTAGCAATGTGGCCTACTTTCTCTGACAAAAACTTTCCTCAAATATTTACCCTACTGGTTGAATTCAATAAACAATGACTTATAATTAAAGCAATATTGTTTCAACGGAGTCTGTAAAAGCTCATTTACACATTAAGTAAGTCACATTGATTTGTTAATGTTTCAGCAGGAGTTCATCAGGTTTTCAGTAACCACTTTTGCCACTTGGAAGTGCATAGTTATCACAAACCATTATTGCTCAAAAAGTATGGCAGACCGACCATAATTATCAACAAACCTAAAAGGTCTCCTTGCAGGTTTTGAATTGTCTCGTGGCGTTATTTCCTCTCAAGATCGAAGCAAACACATAAATAGTAACACAAAATGTAGTAGTTTGAGCAAGTAAGTGCCTTAAGTGCTGCTAGTTCTTAAAGAGTCTTAATCAAGCAAAACACACTGAAGAATCAATCAAGTTAAGACAACAGCAACCTCGAGGTGTTTCATTTATGCATATTAACTAAAACATGCAAAGCAGGAGAATAATGGTCAGTGGGCAACGGCTAAAAATAATGAAGAGCTCAGTGTCTGATTAATATTAATGGTGTGTTAAATAAGTGGAAGCACAAGACATCCCAAGTGTGACTGATGTCCTCGTACGGCTGGCTAAAGGCTGATTTATACACCAGTCAGACTAATGAACAGAACACTAAAAGCAACGTTCTGCATCCCATTGATCACTATATCTTTCTGCTTTAAGCTGCAGACCGATCCGTTATGCATCGTAACTGAGCCGATCCGGAGACTTGTACAGCCGGGTTTTTGGAGCAGCTGGAGTGAACTCAAAACTGCTTTTAATTTACTGTGAACCGACCTTATTTTAACATCATTCATATTTTAGATAATTTTTGTCAAATATAATTAGATATTTTTTCTAGATTGCTAAATCACTATAACTGATTCAGTTGGCCCAATTTCCCAAACTATTCATACAAATAATTTCTCGAAAACAAAGACACGTCTCAAAACTATCGATTTTCATAGACGTTCCAATTTCTACAAAACTCTACACAAAAACACCCTCATTTTACACAGATGTAACCATGCTCTCATTCAGAAAACACAAGTACACAATATAATGAACTCAAGTTATCACAATGCGAACTCAAATAGCATACATTTAGCCATGTGTTAACATTACTGAATACACACATCAGAATCTCAGGATAATATAAATAGGGCCATGGGTGATTATGTGCTTTGTAAAATGAATCCTAGTGGTGGGACACAAAGGAAGAGAAAGAGAAAAAATAGTTCCTCTTGATATACAAAGACAGTCCATTGGCCTAAAGGGGCATCTGTATACTGTTTTGTGTTACATACTGAGGTCATATTCAGTTATTTTGTATTTGAACTTTTATTTCTAGTGCTTTCCATCTACTGTAAGAACTGACTGTAATGAAAATAAACCTTCCTTGAAGCGTATTCTTTGAATTTCACTGTATCTGCACCCCTCTATTATACTGCAATTCCTTCCTGTAATTCCTAGACATTGAGTTGCAAAATGATTTGTGATTGTCAAAAGGATGTTTGTGTAATAGTGCTTTGAATTGATCTTATTAGTGTTCTATAGGCAGTGGAGGAGTCTGTGTATTTGTACATATTCGTGTATAGTTTTGAGATTCTGTTAGCAATCGAGAAAAATTTGAAAAAGAGTATTTTTATTGTTTAATCGACAACAATTCGTTTAGAATCTGGACTTTAAAAACAAAATATTTAATAATGGAAAATAAAAACTATAAAGTTGTATCAAAATAATACATTAAAATGAAATCAATATGTTACACTAAACAGCAGGACTACCAGCTTTGGTGTTCAAACTGTAGATTCCTTTATTCCAATAACTGCATAACATCTCGGGGACTGGACGGGGTCAAAGAGCTGAACCAGCGCAGAATGAGAAACATTCTCCTGTAAGGAAAGAGACAGTTAAGTATTATTTGTGACACTCTAAAATCTCCAGAGACGCTAAAGGGACATGGTGATGGAAAAATTATGAGATGGGAGGAAACCATGTCCCTTTAGGGGCTCCGTAGAAATCCATTTGCAGTTTTGTAGTTTTCAATATTTATTCACTAATATTTATTTATTCAATACCGTTCCTGTAAAATTTGCCCTAAAATGCCTAAAAAAGGCATACCCAAAATAAATTGCATGCCATTTGGAGTATATGCAAGTAAGTAAAAAAAGTCATACATTACTGTACCGCGGGCAATACATTGGAACACTAAATCTGCATGCATGAGGTTTTTCTCAATATAAAAATCAGGGATCATGACTTACAACCAATCAGGCTATACTCACAGTTTAAAAACACAGGCTATATCTCATTGTATGGTTTTGATTCACTAAAAATAACCGACTTATACGTGTGAATTGTTCGGCAGTGAGACTACACTGGTTGTGCTGTATATTCTTTGATTTACTAACAAGAATCAGTTCAAAAGAATCATTTGTTTAGGAATCAGAATACACTGGTCATGCTGTATCTATCTGATTCCCTAAAAAGAACAGATTCATAAGAGTCCTTAATTTGGGAATCGGACTAGCTGGTCATGTTGCATGTTTTTGATTCACTAAAAACAATTGGATCATAAGATCAGATCGTTCATGAATCAAATTATACTGTTTTTCAACCCTGTCTGTGCTTGTATATATCCAGTCAGATATATTATTTTAGATGAACCGTCATTTATGTTCAGTTCCAAGAATATCCGTAAGTATAAAAGAGTATTTTGTTCAGGTCCAATAATAATCATCTTAACTGAAGATTGTTTTAATCCAAATTAATCCATATTACAGCTTTCTATAATCACTGACCAAAGCACATTAATATTCTTGGCAGAACACCCCGAGTACCACGTTATGAAATGGTTTATACAGGATAAAACCATCCATAGCGTAAATTCTAAAGCGTACTCAGGGTACAATGTGGTTCATAGAGTCGTCGATGTGAATCCTTATCATGTTGCCAAGCCCTTTAATGTCTGACATACACAAATCATAGACCTCTGTAGAAAAACACACAGATCTGACACAGGAGAGGTTTTACTTGCTTTACATTACATGACTGATAAGTGAACCCTGTAAGATTATGTGGAAATTACTCCCACAGAAACTTGCTGTCACTGTTTTGTGATGATAAACAAAATGATTTTGTCATGCTCTGAATTTCCAGTCTAACAATCTTCACAGACGGCTGAGTCCGATACTCCTGACTGTCGTCGCGACGAGGTTTGAGGTTTTATGTTCAAAGCCTGGCGGGCAAGAGGGGAATGGAGGTGTAACCTAAAACCTCTGAACTCCTGTATGCTAAAATCCTTTAAACCCATTTGTTGACTGTTTTGGAGCTGCTATATGTGGCTAATGTCTGTTTGTAAAAGTTTTTGATTAGGGAAATGTGTGCTGTGGCTCTGAAGTAAAGCCTGAAACAAAAGCCCCACACAGTTCTCCAATTATATGAGGATTACCATCTTAACATGGACAAATAGGGGGCGAATATACAACTGTGGGTAAACTGGGCAACTATGTTATCTGCCCGGACTATTGTTTTTTTACCTGTTCTTTCAAGTAGCAAAGTCGGTCCAGGAGGATGAGACCCTCTATACATGGAGCCAAGGTTACTTTCAACTGAGGAAGATGAAAACAGCATGAGACAGACTGATGTAGGGTTAGCAATGAACAAAATATTAGACATACAAATTTCTATGACGCTCACCATGTTAAAAGCAACCATCTCATCCATCCTGGGTGTGTAGCGATCATAATAGCTCTGAATATCGCCGTCAGAGAGCTGAAAAGAACAAGAGATATGGATTTATAGGTTTTATATCAATAAAGTAACGAGATCATGTCCTACTCACCAACCAGGACCTATAAAAAAATTATATACATATATAACATTTTTAAAATATTACAAAATAACCAATAATTAAATAATATTAAATAAACATGCAGGGGCGGTTTTCCCGGACAGGGTTTAAGTACTCCCAGACTAAAATGTATGTCAGAACTGTCTAAACTGATAACAGCTTGCACTGACATATCTTCAGTGCCATTGTTTTGTCTCAATATACACAACCTGTAATGTTTTTTGTAAGGCAAGTTTGTAAAAACTCTTTAAATGCCCTAATAATATGAACGCAAAGTCCACCCCTAAATGTATATTTTTAATTTAAATAAAAGTATATACATAAATATATAAATACATGTACAGTATAATAGTTAAATAAAAATATGTATATAATCTGTGCAGTAGTAAGCACATATATACACACAATTAAAGCTTTTTAACTATTATATACACACAATTTTGTCAAATTAAATGTAATTAAAATCATTTTATATTTTAAATACATATGTGATATTTTGTTTATCTAAAATAAAAGATACATGAATATAAATTGAAAAGAATAATTTATAAATATAAAATTATAAAAATACAATTTTAAATATTACAAATATAGACAAACATAGTTTTGTCAAATAAAATGTAAACAATTTTCTATTTTAAATACATGTTATATTTCATTTATATACAAATATCCAATATATAATATATTTTATGTATTCATAAACACTATAGACTAATAAAAGTTTATATATACTGTATATATAATTAAAATATTACAATAAGCAAAAATGTAATAATTTAAATAAAATATTTGTTTTAAAACATTTTACAAACATATGTAATATTTCATTTATATAAAAACATACATGAATATATTCTATTTAATGTATTTATATAAATTGTACATTAATATAAGTGTAGTGTGCGTGTGTATATGCATGTATATGCATTTAAATCAAATATTTAAATAACTTTAATTATATATATATTTCTCCCCAAAATCAGGTTACAATCGTCTGGGCCTGCTGATGCCTTTTTAATAGTCTCTTGCTCTCTGTACCCATATTTCCCTACGTGTCAAACATACTTTAGTCTGTTTATCTCATTAGTTTCATTGTGGTGTAATTCAGATGCATGTGGGCAGACTGACAAAACATTAAACGTAATATGAGAACAATCGGTTATTACTTTAGTCTCATCCAGATCCAGCTTCCTAAGTGCCCGCCTGACATAGTCCACAAACGACGAGGCTTTGGAGTACACGTTCCCAACACGTTTCTCACTGCCAATAGGAAATAAAACACTGCATCATATCAAATAAACTAACATAAAGTTGAATTGATTTCTGAAGTAGTTTAGAGACTGATATTAACGTACATACAGTAAGTCACATGCAGAGGGTGACCTTTGCACTCCTTGTTGACTTGCACATTACCGTAACCTGATGGTTTGGCTTTGACTCACAGGAGTTTAATAAAATATTGAAAACAGAACTTTAGGGTTTGACTCATGAGCATCAGTCACCACTGAATCAGATCTGCTCTGTGCAGTCATGATCAAATATCTCGATAAACATTTCTCAGCCTCCGCAAAAGGAAGGAAGGACCGGAGGGAATCTGGAGCCTCTTTATTCTCTCCTCTAGTTTACTAAAGCGCTCCGGCGACTTAAACAAAGACAGGCGGTTGTTTTCTGTCTAATGAGCAGATGATGCGGTGAGAGTGCTGTCGATGAGATATCTGATCCTGGTGTTTGTGAGGGGAACGGCGTCAGTGAGGAAGCTTGATATTTGTCATCGTGTGCGTTTCACACTGAGAGTGGCTCATCGGGGGGTCCGGGGTGTGCGTTTCGTTTTTATGGAGTGTTTTCAAATCTAGGACAGCAAACACATTTTTATGGTTCGGCATTGTATTATAATTAACCGCCAAACCTCTAATACTTGGTTAAAGTGCTCCTGTTGTGCTATTTAAAAGGTTCCTAATTTTGTTTTGGAGGTGTCCTACAGTGCGTTTACATGTCAAAAAACACTTTAACTTTCTCATAACATACATTGCAGCATCACCTCTTTTCTCATTGTGTCTGAAACGTTCGCTAATAGATTCCGTCTCTCTCAACCCTCCTTTTCGAGAACCTACTCTGCTCTGATTGGCCAGACGGCCTAGTCTGTTGTGATTGGTCTATTGGAAACGGAAGTTGGAAGTGGATTTGCTTTCGCAGCACAGAAAACAGCGTCTTCTCAACATGTCGACAACACAAACCAAACTCTTCCAGTCATCATCTTCAACTACAGTGTTTGAGGGCGGGTCAAAGTAGACATTGTTTGCTGGCAGCCAATGAAGATCGGAGGCTGGCATTATGCTAATTTGTTACAAGCCTCTGTAGGTTTGAGCAGCCAGTAAGACTGGAATTACTGTGACTCATTTCAGGCGCGCACTTTTATTTTAAAAAAAAATATTCACAAACAGCTACTGTATATAACACTACATAAACGATACTATCCGAAAAAGCATAATAGGGGCGCTTTAAATCATGAAAATTTACTGTGGCAACAGTTCGTTTTTCCAGATGTTTACATGCATCTAAAATCCATAAAACAAACAGAGCTATTATTATTAACATTATGCATACCACACAGTAACAAAACAAATCTAGTATGCTATAAATATGACACAAAATCAATAATGCAAATGGTGGTACATATGATGGATACCTTTTAAAGCAATCGTAGTGATCCTGCAAGATAACATGGAGAACCGCCCGATAAAAAAGTGACTCCATAGGCAGCTGTAACAGTCAAGAAACCCTGTTAACATCAGTCCAAACTATTTAGTTTCATTACTAAACTGATTTTGCCAATGTTTTTACTTATTTATGCAATGCATACTTATATTTGCTTACTTATTTGTGTTTTTAATCACATCATTTGAAGTGTTTGTCCCATTTGTGGCAACTTTAAAAACAGATTGTGTCACATTTTCCATTACAATTATGTCATACAAACAATCAGCCGTGCAGAAGACAGCACAAAGAGATTGTACGTGCTGACCGCTTCACCTCTGAACTGTCATTCATTTTTAATCGGGAAAGAAATCTAATTAAAATACACAGTGCATCTAATTAAATCACATAAATATGCATACGCCATATGCTGTATGTTCTGGCATTCAGGCCTGACCAACACATTATGATAAGCTGTGCAAACAGCTCTTGTTGCAAGAGACTGTGCTCCTTATATGCAAATCTTACAGGGGAATTGGGATTTTAATTGAAATATGAATATTAATATGATATGACACAATCAAGTACTCACCCCTCCTCCGGCAGACACCCTCTCCAGAGCCTGAGAGGGGGAAATTAGTTTGTGAAGAGCTCAATATTAGTCAAGCCTGCTGGAAACAAGCTTGAATGTGATAACTAAACACATGGTGACATGATTTGATAGTCGCTTTTAGTTTAATAGCAGATACACTGTGTTCATCTTACAAGAAAAATCACCTGATTATCATAAATACAATTTTTATAACATTTATCTAATAAGCGAAGGATGTGGTTGTTGATTCGTGGGCAATGTTTTAGTGACGTGTGAGGCAGACTTACGAGACATGCTGACATCCTGGCATTTCGACCACAGAAACAGGCCTGATCCTTCAGATACTGACTCATGGGGAAACCACACACACCACTGACACACCCTGGCCCACACCAAAAAAAACAGAGAAGAAGAATCAGACATCTTTTTTACATAAACTACCGTTCAAAGGTTTGGGGTCTGTAAGATTTTTATTAGCCTTGCCTTTTATTCAGCAAGGATACATTAAAATTGATCAAAAAGGATGTGTATTTCAAATAAATGCTGTTGTATTGAACTTTTTATTTAATCAAAGAATCTTGAGGAGAAAAGGTTGTTTTCCCACTGTTTTGCACATTGATAATAAAAACAATTCTTGACCACCAAATCAGCATTAGAATGATTTCTGAAGGATCATGTGACATTGAAGACAGGAGTAATGATGCTGAAATTCAGCTTTGATCATAGGAATAAATTACCTTTGAAAATATATGAAAATAAAAAAGTTATTTTAAATTGTAATGATATTTTACAATATTGCTGTTTTTACGGTATTTTTTTACGGCTGTTCTTATGCTTTTAAGGGAGCATAAGAGACTTCTTTTAAAATAGTAATGTTTAATCGTAATGTGTGTGTGTGTGTGTGTGTGTGTGTGTGTACAGGTTTGGCTATACTTGAGGGCCAAATATCCTGAAATATTATGACAACAGACTAGTGAGGATATTGTACTGGTCCTTACTAGTTAAAAAGGCATACAAATCAGCCAAAACATATAAATACCATTAACCGGATATAAAATCAATGTAAGTCTATGCAATGTCCTCACTAATATAGTGAAACAAACGTGTGTGTGAGTGAAACAGAATGAGCTGTGTATAAAAAAAATGGACAGAGAGAAGGACGTGTGCAACACTGACACGAAAGATATGACTCATTGTGAGAGAACTTTAACACTGTCTTGATTCAACCAATCACTGTGAGGCTTTAAACTGAAGGATCTTCAGTTTGAGTTTGTGGGTTTCCCAATAAAACAGGGTTTAAAGCTGATGTGTGAAATTTTTTTTGATGAAAATACCAATTTTAGGCGCAGATACAACTGTAAGTAAGCCATTCAATGACGTTTGTGGGCGGGACTTCCTGTTTCCTGTTTCAGTAGGAGACATTGCATGGGCTCTTTTGAATTGAGTAAGCAAATGCAGGCCCTTTGCAGAGATATCATAGAAAAAGTATCAGGCTGTTAATTCTGATCAGGCAAGCAAAACTCAATGCAAAATCTGTAACTCTGTGGGGTGCCGCTAGTGGCACAACAATTACACACTTCGCCTTTAAACGCACAGCATGATGCTGTAACCATGCCAGGTTTTTTAGAGTAAAAGGCACAATGTGTATTTCTATTGGAACTGCATTTGTTTCACTCCGTATTGTTTCTTCTTCAGAACAAACGTGCTTGTAAAGCGAGCCGCCGAAGCCCTGAAAGCTCTGACATCATCATGCTGAAAACGCCACATGTTGTACTGACTCTTCTCGATTTAGTGAGATCAAACGGACAGTGTGTGGAGAGGGAGAGTGTTTGTGATGTCAGTCCAACATTTGAACACACTTCATGTGTTTCAGCTCTGCCCCTGTAGCAATCGAGAGTCTGTGATGTGATCACCAGGCTTTAAAAGACAATGAGACATTATTGTAGTCCTGCTGTTGGACACTGACTCAATCGACAGTAATTATGTGATCAAAATATCATATTTTGCAGGCACTCAATCCTTACTGGGAAAAAGCATCTAAGAGAAGGGGAAAGAGAGAGAGCGACTGACAGAAACCACATGGTCTCTTGGGACTAGCACCATTTCTTAAAGGGATAGTTCACCTAAAAATGGCATTACTTAATTTCATCTGCAGAACACAAAGTAGATATTTTGAAATCATCACAGTGTTTTTTGTCCATACAACGAAAGTCACCATTATATCAATAATAATAACAATAAAAACAAGCATTATTATTAAATAATACTATTATTAATGAAAAATTGCATTTATTTAATAAATAAACAACAACAATTCATTATTCAATGAAAAAATCAACATTTTATAAGTAAAAATGAAAATAATAATTATTATTATTTTGTTATAAATTTATTAATCACTGTTTTACATTATTTGACCCAGAATTGACCCAGGGCTGCAAAAGAATGTCAAATTTAGTAAATTATTTACAAATATTAATACTTAATAATAATAATTATTTTTATTAGTATTAAGTATTCATATTTTTATATTACATAATTATTCGATTTATAATTAAAAAGAAAAAAAAATATGAATAATGCTAACAAACGTTATTCTTACAAAATTAATCAAATAAACAATGAAATTAATGAACTTATTAATTTAATATTGAATTTACTTAATAAATAAACAAAAACAACAATTTATTATTTGACTCAGGATTGGCCCAGGACTGCAAAAGAATGTAAAATTCTTTATCTAATTCATTATTTAATAATAATAATTATTAGGATGGTATATAATTGCAGAGTATTATGTTGTTATTGTATTTATTAATTATTAGGATGTTAAAAGTACATTATAATTATTATATCATTATTAATAATATTAAATTATTGATTTAATAAACAAGCAACAACAACAATAACTCTTTATAAAATAATTGATACATGTTATAATAATAACAACAATAATAAATTATTAGTAGTATTTTTTTATTATTATTATTGTTTTACATTTATTTGACCCAGGATAGCAACATTATGCAAAGAACTAAAATTACACACATCTTGTTTTTAATATCTTGTTTGAAGATGTGGGCACCCGGTTTGACAGAGACTGATCTGTTCACGTGTGTGTGGGACAGGAAGTGTTCTTACCCCGTCTGTCCTCATCAAACTCTTCAGAAAGCAGGTGGTAGCAGCAGCCCACACTGCAAACGGCCCGCAGCTCCTGTTTGGCCCCGAACATCCGCAGACTGCTGGGAGCCAAATCTCCACACGTATGCAGGCCAACCAGAACTGCATCCTGGGTACCGGCCAGAGAAAGAGGGAGAGAGAGAGAACGAGGAAGGGGTAATTTGGTGAAATCAACACAGACCGTTTGCCATCTCTCATTGATCATAAATAATTTGCTATGGACACATCCAAGTCCCTCTCCATTCTTGAGCTCAATTTCACCTAATTAACATGATTAGGATAATCGCAGGCGTCTCGCTGAGCTGTAATAGCAATGATACAACTTCTGCTCAATAATCAAAGCCCACAGCTGGACCACTATTGCATAGCGTGTCTCTTGTGCTATTATATGAGTTTAGTACACATAAATTATGTGATCCTTAGAGAATATCATATGAAATGAATTCACAACACATTCGCAATGAAAAAAAAAGTTGTATCATGGACCAAATGCTTCAAAAAGTATGTAAAAACACAGCTTCAGCTAGATATTTTAGGTTCCTAAAATACAAAGGCAGCTATATAATAGTATGATATAATAAAAGACAAATTCTTTATTTAATAAAAATAATAATAGTTTATTTATTTATTAGTTGTAGTAGTAGTAGCAGTAGTAATAATTACAATTATAATATCGTTAAATTTAATTTAAATTCACAAAATGTATTAAATAATGAAGGAAATAATTCATTTCATAAATGAACAACAATAATGTATCATTCATTATAAAATAATACATTCATAAATAATAATATTTATTATTATTATTAGTAGTAGTATTAAATAATGAATTCAATAAACAATTAGTTTAATAAGTTGTACAATTGGTAAAAATATAGATTTAATAAATGTAAAAAAATCTATAATTTAATACATTTAATAATTATTTAATGTCATTTTATCATTATTATTATTATTTAACATTTTGTTTTATTTTCAAGTGAATAATACATTATTATTGTTGTTGTTATTTTATATTTTAATAAATTTTCTCCCTTGGTTGAAACCCCTTTATTATTTCTAAAATGTATTATTAATTATAGTATAGTGAATTATAAATTATTATTATTACAGTATTGTTCCCCCTTGGTTGAAACCCCTTAATAATTCTAAAATGTATTATTAATAATTACACTATTTTTCTCCCCTGGTTCACTGAAACCCTGTGTGTTCTGACATCCACTCACCTCCAGCTCTGTGATCAGCGTCTTGAGCTCAGTTTCTGCAGTGACGTACGAGGTCAGAGGGGAAAACAGGCTGCTGTCGCTGTCGTTCCTCCTTCCTTCCCTCTCTTTCCTCTCCAGATTGTCCCTCTTCCTCCTCTCTCGTTCCTCCAGGCTCAGCCGGCTGGGGTGGACACGAGGAGAAGCGTCCTCTATGACGTCTAGAGACAGCGTGCTGAGGAAGCTGCTTCCTGCATCCCAATCACTGGGGTCTAATGTGGCATTATCTGAAGCGGATAAATCACTGGAGACTTGTTTTGATAAATCACTGGTTTCCGCTTGAGCCACAAACCTTCCTTTTTCCTTTGTAATAAAGTTTGTGTTGCCATCACTGTTCTCACTGTGTTGTTTACTCCCATCCTCACTGTCCAAAGCTCGATTCCCAATGGCTCTGTTCTGTTTCTGATAGGCTTTGGAGAACTTCTTCAGTTTCCTGTTCCTCTCCTGAGCTCCATGTGTGTTGGTGCTGGAGGAGTCGATACCGAAAACTTGTAGGTTAAACCGCATTGATAGATAGGAGCACAGGTAGCCTTTCCCAGAACCCACGTCTATCACCTGAGATGAAGAAACTGATGATGAAAAAGATGCAATTCAGAACAAAAAATGTAACTAAACTACGTTTGAAATGTTCGTACCTGTTTGACCCGGCAGCATTCAGCCAAACTGGCAACAACCTCAGACATTGCCTGCACCTCATGGGCTTTCTTACAGTTCATAAACTCATCTGGAACAGGAACTTTGCATGATGAGTCTCCTATGGAAATTACAGACAATGCATGAGGTATAACCTTGTAATAACCTGAATGTGGCATGCATAATAATCACAATAAAGATCCAGAGTGGAATGTAAATGTGCTTCTGATCTGACTGCAGTTACCCGCTATAGTGTCTCCATATATCAGTGTCAGATTGTCCATCAGCTCCTCCAGCTGCATACAGACCCCCAGACCCGGGACACTGTGGGCTTTCGCTGCCCTCAGCAGGGCTGATATGTCCACCAGCTTCTTTGAGGCATTACAGAAACCAAAGGTGGTGTTTTCCTTCTCTAAAAGCAAAAACACTACTATGAAATACAGCTGATTAAATACGAGTCCAATGCACTTTAGTTCAATACATAATAAATATATAATATTATACAAGTACCAATGAGCTCCTAAGGGAATATGGTGATGGAAAAATATATATAAGATAGGAGGGAAATGCTTAATTACGGTCCCTATCAAACGCATTGAAATATATATAGATTTTTTTATTTTTTTATTCTCACACTTATTACATATTAATTTCATCACAAACGTTTTGCGAAAGTTTCTCGGGGGAACCCAAAATCATTAAAATATAATTTCTCCTCACATCTCTTTTTTTACCTCAGGAAAGCATGTATCGAGCATGTAGCTAGAAAAATAACTCTAGAGAGGAGACTTTTTTTTACAGATATATGCACTATATTGCAAATTTACATATCTTAAATTACTCACACATCTTTAAAATATATTATCATTATTACTATTATAAAAACGTCCATTTGTAGCCTATACAAAACAGTTGTTAATTTGATCCTTTAATAACATGCTGACAGCTTTTTTCCTTAAGAAAAACGAGCATACATAGTAATGAACGCACTAAATATCAATGTCCAAATTAATTGATATTGAATCGAGATCGAAATGGACTCGAAAGCTTATGCATCGAATAATTCTCACTCAAAAGTTGGCAGCACTGCTATACTTTACTGAATAAATACATGTTTATATTAGTAGGCTATATCAAATTAATCATTTTAAATATTGATAAAATTAAATTCTACTATAGCAGACCATTTTGTGATTTTACTCCACAAAATAATGTAACGTTAGTGTTCTGAGTAAATTCTGATTTTAATTCTGAGCAGTTTCTTTTTTTTCCAGAATTAAACCACAATTTTTTTTTACATTGAAAGGTGATTTCATTATATCGCAAACAAATATTTGCACAAATTATGCAAATAATAACAATAAAAGGATGACCAGATTGAGTCCATCTTACCTTCTACCGCCCCCATGCGGTCATCAGTGGAACTGATAGAATGCAACACTTCTTCTGGACTCACACACATGAACGTGCTCCAAACATCACGCGTGTAAAAGTCCACCGTGTGCGCATTCGAGATGCTTAGCGATATGGAGAGAAAGCGCTCAACTTCATCTATTTTCCTTTTTAAAGTGTCAGTAGGCAGGTCATTAAATGCCATTATTCACGGACATAGAATAGTGAGAATCTCATGAGAGCTGCAGGCAGCAGTTGACACATTTTCTGTATTTAAGACATAAGTAGTCGAATCAGTATATGATTCCTCTGAGCGACCAAATGTGCGGGCATGTTGGGTGTACTAAGGCAGCGTTTTGTCATGCGTTTTGTTCTATGAGCGAATAGAACACTTTGCCCTCACACAAATGGCGCTTATATGATTAGTAATGCCTTGCGACCATATTGACGTCGTCATCATTGTGCGTCTTTACACGAGAAACATCCGTGTTGTCCACAAACTAGCGTCAAACATGGCACCGTTAAAACAAAACACAAAAAGTCAAGGTCCGTTTAGAGGAAAACACTTCAATAACAAATTTTCACATGGTGGTTTATCACACAACGCCAAAAGAAAAAGAAAATGGGTTCCGGAGAACAAAGTTTTTGATGGTAGTTTAAAAGAGGGTAAGTAGTTGACTTTTAATCCATGCACATAAATACTTAGCATTTAAGCAAATGTATTTCGATGTAGAAAACACTCGCTAATTAATCACATTTTCACAAGAGTCGTCTGGATGTCGGAGATTAAACATCCCATAAAAATATAGTGCACGATGCACGTGTCTAGTTCATAGATATGTGATTGCATTAATTATGAAAAACGTTCATATCTTTTTCTAAAGAAAATGTATTCAATTCAATTTTTTGTATAAATTGCTATAATGTATATTTGAATAACGTAATAGATCCGCATAAACCCATAATAAAGGACTACAATTTGATTTATTCTTTCTGTTCTCATGCTTCATCAGGTCAGGGGTTTGCCTTCAAACGGAAGGAGAAAGTGAGGCATGAATATAACAAACTTCTTCGAAAGGAGAGGAAGAAAAATCAAGCATCAAAAGTCCAGATTGAGGAGAAATATCCCGAGCATCTGAGACATCTGTACCTGGCTGAAAAAGAACGACTAGATGAAGAAGAACAGGAGAACAAGAAGAAAAGATGTGAAGGGAGAGCACTGGATAAAGAGACAGAGTCAGATGATGAACTAAACATGGGGACGGATTCTTTAGATTCTCCTGAGAAAGGCGTTTTAAACACAACGACTGACCAAACTACCGAGCCTGATTCATCTAATAAACCAGCACAGTCTGACAGGTACAGTAACGAATAGTGTATGTGTCCCTGGATCACAAAACCAGACATAAGTCGCACAAGTATAGGCTACTTGTGGCAATAGCCAAAAATACATTGTATGCCAAAAATCATTAGGATATTAAGTCAAGATCATGTTCCATGAAGATATTTTGTAAATTTCCTACTGTAAATATATAAAACATATTTTTTTTGTGAGTAAATGCAGCACAATCGCGAACATAATTGGACAACTTTAAAGGCGATTTTCGAAATGTTTAGTTTTTTTTTTTGCACCCTCAGATTCCAGTTTTTGGGCCAAATATTGTCCTATCCTAACAAACCATACATCAATGGAAAGCTTATTTATTCAGCTTTCAGAAATCTCAATTTCATAAAATTTCTCCATGTGGCTGGTTTTGTGGTCCAGGGTGACATATGTGTATACATGTACATATATACTATGTACCTGTGTGTGTGTGTGTGTGTGTGTGTGTGTGTGTGTGTGTGTGTGTTTTGTATTCAAATAAATGAGTCCATTTGCATCAGCAAAGCCACATTCCTGATTTGTGTCATCAGCTCCCACAAGGCCCCGTTCATCCAAAGGAAGCAAAAGATGTCTTCGTATCAAAAGACAAAGCAAGAATATGAGAGGATGAAGGAGGAACGTGCACGAAAAAGAGAGGTGAGGCAATAGAAACTGGCCAATATAAAATTATTACATCTAACAAATGTATACTCCGTGCTAGAGCCTACAAAAGCAGTCCTTTTAAAGCCTATCAGTATGATGGAATTGTTGTACAGTTTTCCACTTCCTAATGAATCTCCTCTGTGATGTTATTAAGGAAGATCCATTATGCCATGTACGTATAAACATTTTCACCACCCTTCACGCATGTTTTATTATGTGTGTCTGTAGGAATTCTTGAAAGACAAATCTCAGCGTGAGGAGGCTCTCAAGAAATACAAGGAAAAGAAAATGGCAACATATCAGCTGTTGAAGAGAAAAACCAAGAAGGGTCAGCCCAACCTCAACCTGCAGATGGAGCTATTGCTGCAAAAGATTCAAGCGCAGCGCAAATAATTCAGCATCAGACTTACAAACGGTTTCAAGTTGTTTAAAGCATTTTAAAGTAAAAATGCACCATCACACAATAAAATGTGCAGTTTGGGTGAGTTTTTTTTTTAATGTTAGTATGTGTATTACTGTCTTTACAGTTATATTTTCTGTAAATAAAAAGTTATATTATGCTCTACTTAAGTTAATTCAAGTACACAATAAATACTATTACTAAATACTTAGGCAGTACATTTATGGAAAAATTTGATGCCTTATCTATTAAGTGGTAAATCTATTTGATCATTATACGGTAGTGAAGGATAACACATTTTAGGAATCTTTTTCAGATATGCTTTCTTACCTAAACATCACGTTGAAGAATACTGATTTTAGCATTTAAGGTATAGATGAAGATTAAGTCAAGCAATTCAAGAGTCTGACATTAGCTTTTGTCTTTATGCACTTCCTGACCATTAAGCTCAAGGTACAGCGGTGCCTTTGTCTCTATGATAATGTCAAGGTTTGAGCAATCAAGTCAGGATGATTGGATTAGCAATACAATAGCTGATTTGCTCGATTTCTAGATAACCTGATATACAGGTTTTTCACTGGATAGAATCAACTTTAGAACCTTACTTTCCAGTCCCAGAAGTCCCTCCCCCTTAGAAGGTATATAAATTCAATGTAATCTGTTTTAGTTTAGACTGATTTTGGAACTTGCAGCCGTGCTCAATAAATAACAACTTCTGAACGCGATCCCAACTGTCTCACTGGTCCTTGCTTCGATGAAAGAAAAACTTTACAACAGTAGTCAACATTTGGATCAAAAAAAAGTTCATCAAAGTTGTCTAAGACAAGAACGGGTATTGTTCAAAATTCATGTATAGCTTTGAAGAAAGGTTTTGATCCACTTCAAATGCTGACTACTGTATTTAGGTAGATAATGCTGTCATCATCTGAATCTGAACTGCCTAACAGTGTTTTCGTTTATAGTGTTTTGCATCATTTTCTCATTTCCTCTAACTGATTAAAAAAAAATATATATATATATACCGGTATATATATGTGACAAAAGTAATGAATGAATGGTATCTTTTGTTTATTAGGTTAAAAAAATATTAAAATACATATTCTACAAAATTTGTTATACAAAAATATTTCAGATAACAAAAACAAGAATCTTTAACAGCAGTTTAAGAAACCCCCATATCTCCAGTAACTGTACTATGATTTGATGAAGAGGCAGTGGGTGTGGTCAGTGAGTCATATGGCTCCTCCCTCTTTATTTGACTCCTCCTCCACATCATCATAGTCTGTTTTTAAAAACAAAGGCAAACTGATCATTTTCATTGTAATAATTATATCAAGATGTAGTTTAAATGAGAAACATAACAAATTAAAATTGATATGCTATAGAAAGGTTACAATAACCTACCCAACAGGTTTCTGTCATCTTCATCGCTGTTCTTCACATCATCATACTCCTCCTGATCTCCCTCTGATTCACATGTGAAATAAAAACCTCACATTGTAGTTTGTAAATCAGCTTGTGTCATTAATGATGTTATTGATTCTCATGACTTTCTGAGATTATTAGACTTACTCCTGATAAAGTCGTGATGATTCATTAATGGTAGAAACTCATGTTCAATATTAGTGGGTGATGCGTGATAATGAAATGCAGTTCTGTGTGACTCACCTGTTACAATGATGACATCATCATAATGCTCTGGTGTGTCCACTACACATTAACATATAGAGAGAACAAACATTGCATTATATTTTATTAACCCATAATATCATAAATCACTATAAAAGGATTATGGTAAATCCACCAATAACAACACCTGTCTGTCCACTTGTCATTACATCATCATAGCTCTCAGGTATGTATTCTGTAAATTTAACATGAGACAATATATAATGTATATATATATACAGGTTTTAATATATTTTAAATATTTCTTCCTATTATAGAATAACTGAACGACACCTGTCTCACGATCTGGTTTCAGTCCATCAGTGATGACATCATCATAGTATCCCGGTGTGATTTCCTTCATCTCTTCTGCATCAAAACATATACATTTTGGGCATTTTTTTATATTTTGGGAAACAAAATAAATGTAAAATATACTGTTGCAGGTTTTGAGTAATGAATGTTAGCTGTGTCCCAATTCAGAGGCTGCGTCCTCCGAAGGATGATTTTAAGGCTGCATTCATCAAGGAAGTCTTATTTAACAAGATTAACCGTAATAAAATTGACTATTATTCCTTATGAGGTGAAAAATACTGAAATTTCTTTCTTACTTTGCAATCTAACGGTTATTTTTCTTAAATGAGACAGCCTCAATGTCTGGATTGTGACACAGCAACAAATTAAAACATTTAAAACGGTTAACAATTAAAAAGGTAACTGACCTTTCAGGACACTGCCATTGCTGACATCATCATAATATGCAGTCTTGAACTCTTTTTCTAATAAGATAAAAGTGTTACTGTTGTGAACAGTTGAATTAGTGTTAAAATGTGTAAATAACTTTTTTTATATTTGTAAAAATAAATTTATATTTTCTTAAGCTCTCTAACCTGAGAGAAGCTCATCAGCATCTTCATACCCAGAATGCAGTTCTTCAGAGACGAGACTTCCTGTTAAAGAGAGCAGAACAGTCAGAAACATGTTCATCTTTACAAACAGACTGAATCCTCATTTGGATCAGAAAGCATTGTGTTACTTACAATACAACACAAATATTAATTACTTACATTTTAAAAGCATTGGAGGCAGAAATCTTAAGTTTTAGGCCTATTAGTAAACACGTGTATCCTCACATGAACCCATGAATCCTCACTGCCTTCCAGAAATACACACAGGAAGAGACAAACACACATAAACACACCTGCACCTAGACTTACGAACATATGAACCCCTCCTTATTACCCTCAAAATACACACAGGAAGAGACACACACACACACACACACACACACACACACACACACACACACACATAAACATGCACCTGCAACTCTGTGGTTTTCTGTGAGGAATTCTGTGGTTTAAAGTCGGAGGTTTAACAAGACTAATAATAGATGAACATCAAGTGTCTGACAGACTCTCTTATTAATCATAATAAATAAGATTCGTGTCTCATATCTCACCTCTCTGAGTGAAGTGATTGTGTCTGTGTTGAATCTCCTCATAAACGGCCTCAGTCGTCGTCCTGTGTCTCCTCTTAGAGAGAGCTGTGAGTGTAGACAGACAAACCTGCCGTCAGTTCACAACACATGACTGATCACACACTGAATAAGACACAATATGACAGTCTCTGGATCTCTCCTACCTCTCCTCATCACTCTGTTCTGCTGAATCACTATAAGCAGTGGCACTAAGAGCAGTAAGAGCAAAACTCCCAGTACAACCACAAGCACAGAGAGAGACGCTGCTGGAGGAGTTTGTGGAGGAGTGACTGATGTTGAGCGCACTGTCTGAGAAACTGGAGGAGAAGCTGATGTTGTTGTGGCAGGAGTAGTGGACACTGACAAATCTGGCAAGATAGACATAAAACACATTGTAAAAAGCAAATACACAAATATTATTACCACTAAAATTATTTAAAAAATAATAATATCGCTCAGTGTTTTTGCAGTGACCTGCACATGTGAGTCCAGCGTGATCTTTGTGGGAACAGTCAGTGTGCTTCTTCAGGGAGAGAGGACAGTCCCACAGGTGAATCTCATTCCCTCTGCACTCGACTCTGTTCAGCCACACAACACCTTCACCAGCACCAAACACTGAATTCCCATCAGCCCTCAGTGCGTCTCCACAACCCAGCTGCCTGCAGACCACCTGAGCATCGCTGATGTCCCACAGATCAGCACAGACTGAACCCCACACAGCGTTATGATACACCTCCAGCCTCCCAGAGCACCGGCCCGAACCTCCACTCAGTCTGAGAGGAACATGATCTAAATCACACACAGCAACATCACTGACCAGCTTCAGGACACCATTCACAACAAAACACACTGAAACTGGAGGCCTTTAGAGCTGTTATTAATTATGAATGTGGAATACAAAATAATTTCACACAAGAACATTATATTAAACAAAATTAATATAAGAAAAAAAGGAAATGTAAGCTTATGATAAACTTACTTGAACACTGTCTCTGGTGAGGAGATGAAGAGTTTGAACATGTCAGACGACTCTGAGGAGACTCATCATTCTCCTTCTCTGAAATTTTAAAGTTTCAAAACATCACTGAACAGAATATTAGACATCATGAATAATATTTTACCAAACATGATCATGTCAAACTATCTTAAATCAGTTAAATATCTTCTTACCTGAGCAGGTGATCTTGGCCACTTCATTATTACTGTTAACATTCGGTCCCCAGGCTGAAGATGGACACTGCCATAGAGAGGAATCATGACGTCGACATTTAAAATAATCCAGCCAATTATGAGACTTCAGTCCCTCTGAATTACTGGGTTCACTGCCAGATCTTCCACAGTTCAGCTCTTGACAGATCAGACTCGCTGTGTCTCTGTCCATCTGGTTCCAGCACACATTCCCCCAGGATCCATTGTAGAAAACCTCCACATTCCCTTCACAGCCCTCAGTTAACCTGATCTCTTTAAACTCTAGATGGAAAACGATGAGAATCGAGAATCAACTTAAACTCTCACGTGAGTCTGTTCATTTGGACAGAAACCATGAAAGAATTTGACGATTAAATCAATTGACGGTTCTTTTAGTGCTTTTAAGGTATTTTGAAAGTATTTTGAAAAACAAAATGCAAATCTATTTCCAAATGATGAGATCATTTTAATTATAAATATACATTTAAACATTTAAAACAATTCATTCAAGTGGCGTTTACATAGACATTTTATAACTTTCAGTATTTTTTGGAGGTGATATAATGTAATACTGAAACATTTTAAACAAACAAAAATGTGAAAAATAATTTATTTATTCATATTTATAAAATGCTACTGACCAAATGCACAATAGCCTATGTATATTTAGCATTAGCATTAGCATCCAGTCAGTATATTTCAGTCTCAGAGTTGGTTCTAAACTGCATATTTTTGACTCACTGAACAGAATTGACCCGTTTGTTCAGGAGTCACAACATATATTTGCTATATTTGCTGTGTGCTTTTGATTCACTAAAAGAACCGACTCATTAAAGTCATTAATTCGTATGACTTTAAAGTCATTAATCAATAATCAGATAATACTCAATAATCAGACTACATTAGTCACGCTTTCCATTTCATGTTGTAGATTCAGTAATGTTGTGTTGTGTTGTGTTGTGTTGCGATACTGATAAGTAAGAACTTCAGAAAACTCTGTCAGGTTATTTTAGTAATCCACATTGAAAACTTGAAACCTTTACCAGAGGTTCTAATATTTTCTGAATAAGAACCTATTCTCAGTTCCCAACACTGCTGTTGATGTGCATAATACAAGTATACTGGATATTATGAGTCACATATAGGTTATTGAAATGTTATTATTTAAATTATTGTTTTCCATTTACCTGAGCACACGACTCCTACATCCTCCTTGTGTTGACAGTCATGTTTCCCCCAGCCTGGAGAAGAGCAGTTCCACAGGGACGTCTCATTCCCCTCACACTCCACCTCATCCAGCCATATGTGTCCAGAACCAGGACCAAACCAGGCTGGTACCTGCTGGTTACTGAGGGCCACTCCACACTGCAGCTGTCTGCACACCACATGGGCATCTTTAATATCCCAGGAGTCATCACACACTGTCCCCCATGAGCCGCTGTGAAAAACCTCCAGCCTCCCTGCACAGTCTCCCCCAGAACCCACCAGCCTGATGGACCCGCGACCTGATATTCAGAGAGAGAAAAACTCATTATTGATCACTAACAACTGAAGAATCTGCCCAGATGTTGCTCTTCTCACCAAGGCAGGTGATTGACAGCTGTTGTGTGGAGCTGCAGTTGAGAGTTTGTGGAGAGCTGCAGTTCCCCAGATGAGCTTCACTCCCAGAGCACTGGAAGCCCGTCACACACTCATGACTGTGTTCAGGACTGGATGAAGAGGAGCCGGAGAAGTTCAGCACAGAGCCACAGCCCAGCTGTCTGCAGACCACAGAGGATTCAGTGAGACTCCAGGAGTCCAGCAGAACTCTCCTCCAGACCTGATGGATGGAAACTTCCAGCTCCCCCTCACACTGTCTCTCTCCAGACAACCGCACCAGACCGTCATGAACAGCCAGAGAAGAATCTAGAGAGGAGAGCTCATGTTTTATTTGCAAGTTTGCAAGTTATAATGCTTTACATTAATAACATATTTTATTAAAAAAATAAATGAACATAAAGAAAACTGAAATATTGCATTTATAGGCCTACTATTAAGTCTTTCAGGAGCATGAAATAAACAAAGTCTTCCAGTAATATGGACTCACTAGAGCAGATGACTCCAACATCTCGTCCATGAGAACATTCAGCTCGACTCCATGAAGAGACGGAACATTCTGAGAGTTTTGTTTCATTCCCGTCACAATCCAACACATCAGCCCAGATTTCACCACTTCCCTCTCCAAACCAGTCTGATCCCACAACAGACACAGCAATCCCACAATTCAGCTGTCTACAGAGGACACTGGCAGCTCTCATATCCCAGCATGCATCACACACTGAGCCCCATTCACTGAAGTACTGACGTTCAACTCGACCAGAACAGATGTCAGGACCATTGACCAGTCTGAGGTCAGTGTAACCTGGACAAAGAACACAGAGTTTACTGAAACTGATCAAACCATGAAGAAACCAATCAAATAATTACATTTTAATTAACAATTTGATTTATCATTTAAAAGGCTGAGCATTGACATTTCACCAGAACATATCAGTCCCACGTCGTTGTCATGGCTGCAGTTTATAATATGTGAGTTTGATGATGGACAGCGTCGAATGTGTGTTTCATTTCCTGTGCACTGAATCTCTTTTGATCCAATCTGACCATTTCCTTTTCCAAAAGCATCTTCTCCCAGCACCTGTACAGGAGACCCACAGTCCAGCTCTCTACACACAACCTTTGCATCCTTCTGGTCAAAGGCAGTGTTACACACTGAACCCCAGCCGCCTACAAGAAACATCTCCACTCTCCCAGAACACAGGTGAGACCCGTCCACAAGTCTTGACCTTCCGTAGTTTATGGTTTCTGAATATATTTACACAACAGAGAAGACCATCTGTCATAATGATTATGATATGGACATAAAACAATAGTCCTATTATTAGTAATATAATTTATAAATAGATAAAATTGTTAAGACAATAAAATATACTACTCATCAATTAGCTGCGTATGATTTGCTCTGACAACAAATTACATTAAATTATTTTAAATGGCTTATAAGATGTTTATCAATGAAAGTCTGATCAGTGATGTATTAACAGTGTGATGTATGGAGCCGCTCACCTGTGCATTTGACTCCAGCATCATGATGATGACCACAGCGATGAACACCCCATCCTAATGATCTACAGTTCTTCAGTGTTGACTCTGATCCACTACAGCCCACAGCATCCATCCAGATTGGTCCTGATCCTTGTCCAAAGTGAGCATTACGCACAGCCTCTAGAGCCTTTCCACATCCTATCTCTCTACACACCACTGCAGCATCAGGCATACCCCAGTTCCAATGACACACTGTTCCCCACTGACCTCCATGATGAACCTCCACTCTACCAGCACAAGGACTGTTACCACCAACCAATCTAACAGTCTCGAAATCTGTACATGAAAGAGAGATTTAGCTAGTAGCAGTCGAACATTGTAAAGTTGAGGATATATTCAAAATATGAGAAAATCATTATGGCATAATTAAACTGGTTGCCTGTAAATATTCATTATTAAACTTTAATTGGTATTAAATAAATGATCTAGTGTCACAAGATCTATTTCTAAATATTACACAGGCCTCTATTTAGTTTGGTGTAATAGATATATCATAGATAAACTATTCATTTAAACATGTATAATTTCACCTCCTTATTGTTCTTACCAGATGTGGTTATAGTGACTATAGAAGAGAGTAAAACGAGTGTCAGAAATCCCTCCATCTTCTTCTGCTCGTCACACTGTTTGTTTGACTCTGTTTCTCCTCTGCTCCCTCAAACACACTGAAGAAACTGGCTCCTGTTAGTCCCCTAAAGAGAGAGAGACTCTCACAGCTGCCAATGACACTCACTGTTACCTTAT
Organism: Phoxinus phoxinus; assembly: GCF_949152265.1. Taxonomy (NCBI): domain Eukaryota; kingdom Metazoa; phylum Chordata; class Actinopteri; order Cypriniformes; family Leuciscidae; genus Phoxinus; species Phoxinus phoxinus. Next base: position 7,580,878 of record NC_136884.1, read on the forward strand.
TAGACACAACAGAGGAAATCATCAAACACAATCACTGACAAATCACAAAGCAGCATTTTTATATTCTCCATATATATCAATAAAGTGTGAGCGCTGATGAGCGGGACTCCTCCTCCAGTGTGAAGAGACACTTCACTGAGGACACACTCGTGTCAGTCATATGTCAGCGTGGAGAGAAAGTCACACTAAACTTATTGATAGAGAAACACTGCAGGTTATATTCGGCATCAAAGCCTGTATCCACACACACAACATACAAGACTGATGACTGACTACTCGCTTACTGACACTTTATTTCACACACAATAGTTTTGCTATACATATAGAAGTTATAATTTTTTGGGGGGAAATGTGCATAATATTAAGTGGAATTTACTACACTCGTATCATGTTCTAAGCAGAGCACAATAAACAGTAAATTAATAATATATAAAATGAACTGGACTGATTTGTGAACAAAAAACAGGGCTATTCAGATAATATTTGTAAATTAACATTAGTTTCTGTTCCAAAGTTATTCATTTGGCATCATATCAAGCATTTGTAGCTGTAATGTGTGTTTAATGCTGTAATGCTCGATTATTCCACCAGATGGCGACAAATAACTTGTAATTGTGAAGAGGAGCAGACATGAGTCTTGACCTTGTGGACAAATTAACAGAAATGGATAATTTCTCTTTTTCTTTTTTACAGCTACTAATCTTTTTTCTTTCTTTTTTCTTCTTCATTTAACGTAGAGCATAATTTACTGCACATTAATTTGAGTGATATTTTTTTATTTTATTATAATCATTAACATATAACATATAATAATCATTATAATATAAAGCTATATATATATATATATATAAAAACCTTAGTTGACTTTGTTTTGAAGTGGTTTACCTTTCCCAGGAACAGTGGTTCTTAACCAGGGGGTCAGGGCCCACTATAGGGGGCCTCAGCAAACTTCCATAGGGGTCCGCAGGATGACTTAAAAATATTACAATTAACATTTTATTATTAATTACAATAAAATGTATATTAATAATATTATTAACATTAATTATTATTATCAAATGCTTGTTTTTATTTTACATTAGAAAAGTATTATTGCAATAGTAATATATTTATTTATTTGTTTGAATTTATAGTTAATGTGAATAATAATCATTATTGTTTTTGTTGTTATTGCATACATAGTCATACTATTGAATGAGGGAGAAAATAGGAGGTTTCTTTTTTTCCCCTTAGCTGATCACATCCCTGAATCTTAATCCATTTTCCACATGTTATTATATGCATAAACATACATAATTTTTTGCCAAAAAGTATACATGATTTCTCACATCCTCTGAAAGATTGTCCAATAATATCACTTTGAATTACAAATAATATAGCAAATGAATTACAAATAATATAGCAAATGAATTACAAATAATTTGGCAAATGGAAAGAAAAAGCACACAGATGAAGTTAATAAGAAACAACATGAAAGCAAAGCAATTCTCTTTCAGTTTAAATGTAGAAAATTAGCTAAATGTAATTGATCTGGTACATTTCAAAACTAAATGTAACATAAAATATTGATGGATTACAACTAAAACTTAATAATATGCAGCAATTAAACTGCTCATATAAAAGCTGCATATAAAACAATGTGAACTTAAACAGCTCCTCCCTGTTTTCTTGGCTCCTCCCCCAAATAATCATAGTCTGCTAAAAAAAAACAAGAAAATATTAATGTATCAATTTATGTTTATAAAGTAACACATTGAGTTCATTAATGTTTTAAATTCATTCAAATATTTAGTTATGAAAATTAAACAGGACCTATTCAGTGAGAGATAAAGCAGGACTCAACCACTTTCCTCACATTATTATTCTCCCTCTGATATAAATGTGTCAATCATTATTTTCATAAACAAAATCTCACACTGCACTTTAAAGTACACTATTATATATAATATATATAAATTATAATGTAATAATGATTCATTGATACGTCAAAAAATATTATTATTTTAAACACACACCTGCTTTATTATTGGAGAACTGTCGTATGACGACATCATCATAGGTTTCTGATATGTCATCTGCAACAAAATATTACAAAATAAACTGCATCCATCTATGTCAATTTTGGATTTTGAAAATTACACATATTTAATGAAATCACATAAAATACACATGCATTTTCAAATAATATGAATAATTATAGAAATAAAACTATAGCAGGATGTGTTGGGCTTTTAATGGTGGTGACATCATTATAATAACCAGGCGTGATTCCTACCACAGATTCTGATAAGTTAATTAATAAATAATATATGCAACATCATGTCTGCAAAAATAAAATGCAGATACATACATTATTTCAGTCGTCTTACCTGAAAGAAACTTATCAGCATCTTCATACCCAGAATGCTGTTCTTCAGAAAGGACACTTCCTGTTATGGAGAGACGGCAGAACCATAGAAACATGTTCACAAAACAGACAAAATGTATCAATGCATTTCTCTCTGCATGAAACTATAACCCTGTTTATCTCTACAAGTCAGGCTCTGTGAAAGTGTCAAGATGTCTCACCTCTCTGAGTGAAGTGATTGTGTGTGTGATGAATCTCCTCATAAACGGCCTCAGTCGTCGTCCTGTGTCTCCTCTTAGAGAGAGCTGTGAGTGTAGACAGACAAACCTGCCGTCAGTTCACAACACATGACTGATCACACACTGAATAAGACACAATATGACAGTCTCTGGATCTCTCCTACCTCTCCTCATCACTCTGTTCTGCTGAATCACTATAAGCAGTGGCACTAAGAGCAGTAAGAGCAAAACTCCCAGTACAACCACAAGCACAGAGAGAGACGCTGCTGGAGGAGTTTGTGGAGGAGTGACTGATGTTGAGCGCACTGTCTGAGGAACTGGAGGAGAAGCTGATGTTGTTGTGGCAGGAGTAGTGGACACTGACAAATCTGACAAGACAGACATAAAACACATTGGAAAAAGCAAATACACAAATATTATTAGCCCTAAAATGATGTAAAAAATGACTAATATTGGTCAGAGTTTTGCAGTGACCTGCACATGTGAGTCCAGCGTGCTCTTTGCGTGAACAGTCAGTGTGGTTCTTCAGGGAGAGAGGACAGTCCCACAGGTGAATCTCATTCCCTCTGCACTCGACTCTGTTCAGCCACACAACACCTTCACCAGCACCAAACACTGAATTCCCATCAGCCCTCAGTGCGTCTCCACAACCCAGCTGCCTGCAGACCACCTGAGCATCGCTGATGTCCCACAGATCAGCACAGACTGAACCCCACACAGCGTTATGATACACCTCCAGCCTCCCAGAGCACCGGCCCAAACCTCCACTCAGTCTGAGAGGAACATGATCTAAATCACACACAGCAACATCACTGACCAGCTTCAGGACACCATTCACAACAAAACACATGGAACTAAGACGTTACAAGTGCTCAGATAATAATAATTCCAGATACTGTGAATAAAGAAAATACATCCTATAATTATCTTACTTGAACACTGTCTCTGGTGAGGAGATTCTGAGGAAGAACATGTCAGACGACTCCGAGGAGATTCACAAGTCTGCTCCTCTAAAATTAAAATATTTAAATTTAATTCAATGCTGAATAGAAAAATTATTATTAATAATCATGCTGAAACCAACATGATGTTTTCCAACTATTTTAAATCAGTTAAATATCTTCTTACCTGAGCAGGTGATGTTGGCCACTTCATTATCACAGTCATTCGGTCCCCAGGCTGAAGATGGACACTGCCATAGAGAGGAATCATGACGTCGACATTTAAAATAATCCAGCCAATTATGAGACTTCAGTCCCTCTGAATTACTGGGTTCACTGCCAGATCTTCCACAGTTCAGCTCTTGACAGATCAGACTCGCTGTGTCTCTGTTCATCTTATTGTAGCATACATTTCCCCAGGATCCATTGTAGAAAACCTCCACATTCCCTTCACAGCCCTCAGTTAACCTGATCTCTTTAAACTCTAGATGGAAAAGGATGTGCATTATAAATATATGAATTCAGGTTGGACTAAACCTAAAATATCACCAAAATAACTGGTTAATACAAGGCTAATGCATGTTGCTCTGGTAGCATCTGAAAAAAAATACTTAATTATATTTTTATATTATATTATGAATCTTATGTACTACTTGATTCTGCTTGGTCAATAAAAAAATATTTAAAAAGTAGCGGCATCCATGGCAGCGCTGTCTATCAGACCATCGATACAGTAAGATGGTCTTTGTTGTAAAATATTATCCATCTGCTCCTGATTATCCTGGTGTTTATTTAGCAGAAATTACCACCAGTACATTATCCCTTTAAACATTTGAAATTATATATTTAAAATCATCACATTAATTTACTGTTCACCTGAGCACACGACTCCTACATCCTCCTTGTGTTGACAGTCATGTTTCCCCCAGCCTGGAGAAGAGCAGTTCCACAGGGATGTCTCATTCCCCTCACACTCCACCTCATCCAGCCATATGGGTCCAGAACCAGGACCAAACCAGGCTGGTACCTGCTGGTTACTGAGGGCCACTCCACACTGCAGCTGTCTGCACACCACATGGGCATCTTTAATATCCCAGGAGTCATCACACACTGTCCCCCATGAGCCGATGTGAAAAACCTCCAGCCTCCCTGCACAGTCTCCCCCAGAACCCACCAGCCTGATGGACCCGCGACCTGATATTCAGAGAGAGAAAAACTCATTATTGATCACTAACAACTGAAGAATCTGCCCAGATGTTGCTCTTCTCACCAAGGCAGGAGATTGACAGCTGTTGTGTGGAGCTGCAGTTGAGAGTTTGTGGAGAGCTGCAGTTCCCCAGATGAGCTTCACTCCCAGAGCACTGGAAGCCCGTCACACACTCATGACTGTGTTCAGGACTGGATGAAGAGGAGCCGGAGAAGTTCAGCACAGAGCCACAGCCCAGCTGTCTGCAGACCACAGAGGATTCAGTGAGACTCCAGGAGTCCAGCAGAACTCTCCTCCAGACCTGATGGATGGAAACTTCCAGCTCCCCCTCACACTGTCTCTCTCCAGACAACCGCACCAGACCGTCATGAACAGCCAGAGAGGAATCTGAGTGAAAGATGTAGCATTTTATTAACATATTGCAAGTTTGAAAATATGCTTTACATTTATAATATTCTTTTTTACATAATAATAAATTAATTCAGAAAACAATTACAAGAACATTTTATTTCAGTTTGAAATGACACTACACTACACATGTTGTGAAATTACATATTGTGAGATTAAATACTGGACTCACTAGAGCAGATGACTCCAACATCTCGTCCATGAGAACATTCAGCTCGACTCCATGAAGAGACGGAACATTCTGAGAGTTTTGTTTCATTCCCGTCACAATCAAACACATCAGCCCAGATTTCACCACTTCCCTCTCCAAACCAGTCTGATCCCACAACAGACACAGCAATCCCACAATTCAGCTGTCTACAGAGGACACTGGCAGCTCTCATATCCCAGCATGCATCACACACCGTGCCCCATTCACTGAAGTACTGACGTTCAACTCGACCAGAACAGATGTCAGGACCGTTGACCAGTCTGAGGTCAGTGTAACCTGGATAAAGTACAGAGAGTTTAGTTAAACAGTACAAAACATGCAAAATAAATTATTATTAAAAAGTTGTTTGAAAAGCTCCATTACCAGAACATAACATTCCAATTTCATTCTCACGGGTACAGTTGTATTTGAGAGAAGATGATGTTGGACAGAAAGATATATAAGACTCATTTCCTCTGCACTGAATCTCTTGTGTCCACATCTGAGCGTTTCCTTTACCAAAAGCATCTTCTCCCAGCACCTGTACAGGAGCCCCACAGTCCAGCTCTCTACACACAACCTCTGCATCCTGCTGGTCAAAGGCAGCGGCACACACTGACATCCATGACCGATCATGAGACACTTCTACTCTGCCAGAACAGTGTTGTGAACCCCCAACCAGCCTGACTCCTTGAATAAAAAATTGACAAATTTAATGATATTTGTTTTGCTTCTTGACCTATTACTTTATAAAACTAAACAGTTTATTCTGACCAGTTTTTTTTTAATTGTCAGCAGTTTATTTCATGCATAAAATCCACACAAGCTTCTTGCATTTCATGAGTTTGCACTTACAAATAATTATCTAGAGTAAAAGAGTATGCGTATTTGACGACTGGCGTGTTGTCCGGGGGAGAGCTCGGAATGTGGCCCGAACCCAGAGTGCACCCGCTTTTAACATTTAATGAATAACAGGGGGGAATAACTTTTGTAAGATAAATGCACCCAGCATGTTATTAAAATGCATGTAGTCTACTAATGCTCAACCTTTGAACGATATATGTTTTTCGTTCACAAAAGGAATTGTCTGGAAAAAAAAAAAGCATGTTGCACACAAATTTCTTCATGTACAACATTCCATAGTAATTCAGCACGTCACATAATAGATTACTTCCCCCCACACAGACAACCAAACAACCACCTGATGTAACATTGAATGTGGTCAGAAAATTTGTATTTATCCCGGAATACTGTGGGGAAAAAGGTTAGTAATTATGAAATAAGCATGAGCGTAGCTTACCAGAGCAAATGACTCCAGCATCGTCAGTATGTTTAGCTTCTATTCCCCATCCATTGAATCTACAGTTCATCAATGTAGACTCTGATCCAGTACACTGTAAATCAGAAATCCAGATTTTCCCTGATCCTTCTCCAAACTGAGCATTCTTTGGTGCACTTAAAGCCTCTCCACATCCCAGCTCTCTACACACCACTGCAGCATCAGACAAATCCCAGTAATCTCCACACACTGTTCCCCACTGACCATCATGAAGAACCTCCACTCTACCAGCACAGGAACTCTTACCACCAACTAATCTCACTGTTTCTAAAGGAAAAAAGGGCAGAGAAAGATGGTGAAAAAAGAAAAACAATTGTTGTACAAATATTACTCAATGATAATTTATGTCTATACTTGTATAGTTCATATGTCGTTCACCTACCAATACATACAACGCTCACATTGTTGTCATAGGAACAATTGTGTGAAGGTAACATTGGACAGAGAGCAAACTGATACTCGTCTCCTCTGCACTGAATCTCTTGTGTCCACATCTGAGCGTCTCCTTTTCCAAAAGCATCTTCTCCCAGCACCTGTACAGGAGCCCCACAGTCCAGCTCTCTACACACAACCTCTGCATCCTGCTGGTCAAAGGCAGCGGCACACACTGTGTACCAGGTGTTCCCATGAGGCACCTCTAGTCTTCCAGAACAGCGAGAACCTCCAACCAGCCTGATGCCTGAAATTATTATGATAACAAGCCATTTAAAATGTCAAGACATAAAAAAAATCCCCAAAATAAAAAAGTAAAGAAAAGCTCAAGTATATTTTTAAGTATACTTTATGTAACTCAATGTACTAGTACACAATTGTAAGTGTAATATTTCAATGCTGCTTGGGACTAAATTGCAATTGTAAGTATTTTTCTGAGAAGTATATAAAAAGTAGACTGAAAGTATACTTTCTTATTTTTTAGTTTAAAAGAAGTGTACTAATAGCACACTTGAATATGTTATTTTTTCGTAAGGGAGACCATGGAGTGTTGTATCATTTGCTTATAATGTTTGGTAAGTCAGAGATTTTTTTGCGGCAAAATAAAACTAACATATTAAAAGCTGTTTTGAAATCTTCAACTTAATGTAAACTAAGAGTATAATGTCAAGAACAAAGAGTGCTGTTGTTTCCGTCTAGAGTAACATTTGTGTCAGTACTGGTCCTACTTCATTTGGCACCCTGGTTGACTATTAGTGGTGTAACAATATATTGTGTCACAATGTATCGCAATACAAAAACAATATTTATCATCCATAGCGACAATGTATTAATCTGTATACAGCAATAGTAGTTCACCCAAAATCAAAGTTTAGATTTATTTAATTTAGCATCAAATATCATTAACCCAGAAGTTCACACATTTGAGCTTCCATGTTTATTAATTATTATTAATAAATACAAAAATAAATATATTATTTATTAAAATACAATATTTAATATTTACAATATCTATATGCAGTCAGGACTTTGTAGTACTTTTTCTTAAATATTTAGTCCATTTTGGCTTTGTTTTAAAGTAACATTGTGTATCAAACTGAAGCGTCACATCAGTGTATTGTTACACCGCTATTGACTGTCATCTTGTCCAGCCCTGGATTTGGTGAGCTATAATACTAAGAGAACATCAGTTTTAATAATGTACATTAATTTATTTTGTCAATTCATTTTCTTGTTTATTTTTAACATATACGTAGATGAAAGTGTTTAACATTTAAAGTAAATTTTGTATTATGAAACTAAACAAGAGAGTTTGCTGATTCAGATCATGCATGCGCTCTCATTAAACATGCATTAACCTGATCACAACACAAAACTAAATTTTGACTTTAAAATTTTGAAATAAAAAAAACTGTTACTGTCATGTAGATTCTTTATATTTTTACAGCTACTGTCACATCAAGATAGCGATCATAGATTGATATAACATTGAGCTGATAGATATATATGTGTTATATATGTGTTATAACACTTGTTAATTTCCACTTTTTATAAACTTTGAACATTCATTTTACAATCTAGTACATATTTTGATAGAATAAATACACCAAATACATTTGATGGTGAAATCTAGACAGAAAACGAACCTACCTGAACAGATCACTCCAACATCTTCACTATGCTCACAGTCATGTTCACCCATTTCTGATTGTGAGCATTTGAATATTGAGGACTCTGATCCACTACAGACCACATTATCCATCCAGATTTGTCCTGATCCTGGTCCAAAGTGAGCAACACGCATTGTATTTGAAGTATTTCCACAGTCCAGCTCTCTGCACACCACTGCAGTGTTTGTCAAACCCCAATAATCATCACACACGGTTCCCCACTGACCTCTATAATAAACCTCCACTCTACCAGCACAGGAATCATTGCCACCCACCAGCCTCACGCTGCCTGTAGACAAGATACAGAATGATTTACTGTATGCACAGTGAAAGAAGACAAACAACAACAGACTTTAAGTCAGCAAAACAGATGAACAGAGAAAATGACCATGAAAGAAGTAAATTTACATTTATATTAATTCAAATATTACACATACAAAAGTGGAACTTATGTTATGACCATTTCATAACTAACACAGAGTCAATCACTACATTAACTCACACATAATGATCCTGTGTGTGTGTGTGTACGTACCAGCTGTGGCGAGTCTGATCACAGATGACAGAAAAATGAGTGTTAGATAGCTCTCCATCTTCACTGATCACACTCTGCTTGATCAACTCAGAAGTGAAAGGTTCAAGAGAGACAGAGACAGAAGGCTCTACAAGAATCACGAAACAACAAGCCAATCAAAGTCACTTTTACCTTATTAGACAGAAGAGAGGAAATCATCAAACAGTTTTACTGACAAATCAGAAGACGCATTTATGATCCTCACCATATTTATTAAAAGCACGCCAACACTGATGAACAGGACTCCTCCTCCACCTTATAGAGACACTTAACTGGGGAGAAACATGCAAGATAGAGGGGGGTGACAAAAAAACACATACAGGAAACTGATTTCAGGGACAAGAAACATTCCAGTTTATTTACAGCATCAAAGCACAGCATTTGCGTATATACAAACACTGATAATTAAATGCTTCATGTTTCTCACTTTGAGTCCATGTTTTAAATTATTAGTTGGATACAAAAATAAATAAAATGTGTTGTTTTAAAGATTAATTTTAACTACTATAATATATTCAGAAGTAGCCTTAGCAATGCTTGTCATGCTCTTCAAGTGCACAGTAAATATTATTTCACAAAAGAGTGTAAGGAATAGAGAATGTTGTTTTATAATAATAATGATTTTAAAAAGACCACAAAGTAGGCTATACCTATGCCTTTACCCAGTTCATCATATAGGAATACTCGACCAAGTTTGCAGATGCACTTGTGTGTTTAATACTGCAATACCGATCTATTCCTATGGGTGGCAGTAAACTGACTATTGTATCGACGGACTCGTTAACTGGGACACGAGCCCCAGTTGTTCTGTAGTACCAGTACAATTTTACTCAAATTTACAAACCTTTGACTGCAGTATATTGGCCCGGTTAATATTTACCCTAACAATTTCAGGAATTATGTCATATTTTCAGTCTACTCTTTAGAATCACAACAACTAGTGAATCCCTAAATGAATCGTTTGAGTCGGTTTTTCACACTGAATTGTTCAAACGGGTTAACACAACGGAATCGAATGATTCAAATTTGAACACTGAATCTTTTGGAGATATTTTTTAACATAGAAAACAAATTCAGCACTCAATGAAATGTGTCCTTACTTACGACAATCAACTGAAACGAAACCTGCAAACACATTCTTTTTCAGCAATCAAGAAGCTCTAAGTTCAAAATCTGCATGTGCAGCTTGCAATGACTCGGTCATGCAGGTAAGTACAATTTTCAACCAAAAGAATACAAAAAGTACCAAAAAGTAGAATGACATTACCATGGTTTCATTAATGGCTGCAACACTTGAAGAAGAAATACACATTTTACATGCAAACAAACGTGTGTGTCTGCACTAACTTGGATAAGTTAAATAATTCCGAGTATATGGGTTACCATACTTTGCCTTCACATGTCACTTTCACGTTGTTTGGCAGTCATTACATAATGGTTAGAGTCGGACTGGTAACCCAAAGGTTGCGGGTTCGATTCTCAACACCGGCAGGAAACGAGTGAGGTGCCCATGAGCAAAACACCTAAACACTATGATCCCATGCAGGCGTCACAGCAAAAAGATTCCCACTGCTGTGTCCAAGTTTGCAGTGTGTGTTCATTACTGCTAATAGTGTGCACTAACTTGTAGAGGAAAAATTGAGAGTATGGGTTTCCATACTATTGGCCTTCACATTTCACATTCATCTACAGCCTGTTTTTAAAAGTAAAATGCCAAGGAGACAAGCGATATGCATATTTATTTATTTATTGGTTAAAACACACCTGATCATAAAAAGTTACTTAATGCATCCAAAATAAATGCAAACATTTTAATTTCAGCATATCCACTCATAAAAATGTAAGTACATGCTGCCACTGTTGCATCACATTTTTGTTTATTTGGTAATTTAGCAGAAAAGGCATTGTTGTTTGTTTTATTACTATTAACAAGGCCATAATAAACAATACAAGATCTCACAGAGGCATACATTTAAATACAGAAAGAAAAAAAAACATAAAAACCTGAGATTTGATATAATCAATAGCAATTTAACTCAAACTTTTAAGTTTTTAAATTTCTTGAACCGGCGTGGTCATTGAGCCGAATGGCCCTCCTTCTTTTTTTGACTCCTCCTCCACATCATCATAATCTGTTATTAAAAACAAAATCTTAATTCATGTTGTAATCAGATTAATATTTTAAATGAAGTCTATGAATCTGGAAAACATAACAATAACTTAATAACTTACCTAACAGGTTTCTCACATCTTCACTCACACTCATCACATCATCATAGTCCTCCTGAACTCCCTCTGATCAAGAATGACATAAAAAACATCAGAATATAAAACACTTAAGCTGCGTCCCAATTCAGAGGCTGCATCATTCGAAGGCCAATTGCGTCACGGTAGCGCGACAAAGACTACACTTTTAAATGTAAGTATTGCGTTTCAGCTTACTCAAATATCTAACGATACAAATGTAAAAATAAAAAACTTGATACTCTTTATTATATATAGAAATGGACCACGGTGAACACTGACCATATTTAGACAATTTGTGAACCCTGTTTTGGTTTCGGACAGTTTAATATAACTTTCAAAAAAGTCCAGTACAAACGTTACTGCCGCTCATCATCGCTGTCACAGTTGCTAGGCGACAAGAACAATCCCCTGTAGACCGTCCCATTTAACAATGCTCGTTTTGACAAGGATGCAGCCTCTGAATTGGGACACATCTTTTGTCTTATTTGAAACCCTGAAACCCTTTTCCCTTTAAGTGACTTGATTACACAAAGTTCACGTCTAATACTCATGTAAACACGTAAGGGTGATAATAAAATGTAGTTCTGTTCAACTCACCTATTTGCGAGCTCTGTCCATTAATGATGACATCATCATAATTCTCTAGCATGTTAACTATATGTGCAAATAAAAGTCCAATGAGTTAAATACAGTATTAGCCAAAAAACACAAGACAGTAATTTTAAATATCATCAGTTATGAGGTTTATTTTAAAGAAATATATTTAAAAAATAAAAATAAAAAACACCTTTTTTGATATAAGAGTTCTGTCCACTGGTGATTACGTCATCATAGCTCTCAGGGGTGTCTTCTACAAAATCACACAATCATCACAAACATGCATTAATAATCACATTCAAAACTTTTTTTTAAATCCGTTAATATACTGAAATAACTTAAATATACTGAAAAGTATTTCAATATGCCATTATAGAATAACAGAACGACACCTGTCTCACGATCTGGTTTCAGTCCATCAGTGATGACATCATCATAGTATCCCGGTGTGATTTCCTTCATCTCTTCTGCATCGACACAGAATATGTTTGGATACAAAAGCCAAAATATGTTCTTGTTGCAGGTCATGAGACCAAAGTTATTAATCATCTGGTAATAAATCATGTGATCAATTAAAAAGGTAACTGACCTTGCAGGCCACTGCTGTTGGTGACATCATCATAATATTCAGTCTTGAACTCTTTTGCTAAAAAGGAGGACATAATGTTAATATATAAATAAACAGCAGTATTTAAAAGGTATTGCGTCATTAGTCAAATATTTATTAGAATTAGTTTTTTATTTAGGCTGATTTCAACAAAAAAGTATTTCGAAAGAAATTAATAAGCGCTTCTGATGTCTAACCTGAGAGAAGCTCATCAGCATCTTCATACCCAGAATGCAGTTCTTCAGAGATGATACTTCCTGTTAAAGGAGAGAAAAACAGTCAGAAACATATTCATCATCGCAAACAGACTGAATCCTCATTTCCACTGGATAACTCTTATTTTTTAAAAACATTAGAGGCAGAAATCCCATGTTTTTTTCTGTTTGTTTTTTGTTAGGCCTATTAGCAAACACACATGTATCCTCACATGAACCCATTCCTCACTGCCTTCTAGAAATACACACAGGAAGAAAACACACACACACACACACACACACACACACACACACACACACACACACACACACACACACACACACACACACACACACACACACACTCCCCCTCGGTAACACACACACATATGAACTGCACCTTATTACCCTCTAAAAATACATACAGGAAGAAAGACACACACACACACACACCTAAACATGCACCTGCAGCTCTGTGGTTTTCTGTGAGGAATTCTGTGGTTTAAAGCCGGAGGTTTAACAAGACTAATAATAGACGAACAGTGTCTGACAGACTCTCTTATTAATGATATTAAATAAATTGCATGTCTCATATCTCACCTCTCTGAGTGAAGTGATTGTGTCTGTGATGAATCTCCTCATAAACGGCCTCAGTCGTCGTCCTGTGTCTCCTCTTAGAGAGAGCTGTGAGTGTAGACAGACAAACCTGCCGTCAGTTCACAACACATGACTGATCACACACTGAATAAGACACAATATGACAGTCTCTGGATCTCTCCTACCTCTCCTCATCACTCTGTTCTGCTGAATCACTATAAGCAGTGGCACTAAGACCAGTAAGAGCAAAACTCCCAGTGCAACCACAAGCACAGAGAGAGACGCTGCTGGAGGAGTTTGTGGAGGAGTGACTGATGTTGAGCGCACTGTCTGAGGAACTGGAGGAGAAGCTGATGTTGTTGTGGCAGGAGTAGTGGACACTGACAAATCTGACAAAACAGACATAAAACACATTGTAAAAAGCAAATACACAAATATTATTACCACTAAAATTATTTTAAAAAATAATAATATTGGTCAGTGTGTTACAGTGACCTGCACATGTGAGTCCAGCGTGATCTTTGTGGGAACAGTCAGTGTGGTTCTTCAGGGAGAGAGGACAGTCCCACAGGTGAATCTCATTCCCTCTGCACTCGACTCTGTTCAGCCACACAACACCTTCACCAGCACCAAAGACTGAATTCCCATCAGCCCTCAGTGCGTCTCCACAACCCAGCTGCCTGCAGACCACCTGAGCATCGCTGATGTCCCACAGATCAGCACAGACTGAACCCCACACAGCGTTATGATACACCTCCAGCCTCCCAGAGCACCGGCCCAAACCTCCACTCAGTCTGAGAGGAACAACATCTAAATCACACACAGCAACATCACTGACCAGCAATACATTTAAAATGCATTTTATGACTATTTAAAGTTGTGACAAATTATGAATGTGGAATGTGGATTCAGTGTACAAGTGCTCAGATATTAATAATTCCAGATACTGTGAATAAAGAAAATACATCCTTATATTTATCTTACTTGAACACTGTCTCTGGTGAGGAGATTCTGAGGAAGAACATGTCAGACGACTCCGAGGAGATTCACGAGTCTGCTCCTCTAAAATTAAAATATAAAAATTTAACTCAATACTGAATAGAGAAATTATAAATAATAATCATACTGTTACATTCCACATGTGTTTTTGTATTTTTTTTCTTTTACTGAAACAAACAAACATGATGTTTTCCAACTATCTTAAATCAGTTAAATATCTTCTTACCTGAGCAGGTGATGTTGGCCACTTCATTATGACAGTCATTCTCTCCCCAGGCTGAAGATGGACACTGCCATAGAGAGGAATCATGTTGTCGACATTTAAGTTTATCAAGCCAATTATGAGACTTCAGTCCCTTTGAAATACTGGGTTCACTGCCAGATCTTCCACAGTTCAGCTCTTGACAGATCAGACTCGATGTGTCTCTGTCCATCTTGTTGTAGCATAAATTTCCCCAGGATCCATTGTAGAAAACCTCCACATTCCCTTCACAGCCCTCAGTTAACCTGATCTCCTTAAACTCTAGATGGAGAAGGATGAGATTGTGAATCAATGCATTTAAAACAATTAGCTATTTAATGTCTTTTTAAAAGAGGCATACAGTGAAATAATTAGTCACAACTGTACATATATAAAATGGAAGACACTAAAACCAAAAATGTGGAAACATATTTTATTCATAAGTGTATAAATATATAAAACACTAAGTTTTTTTTTAAATCGCTTGCACAAAATCTCTGAAACTTCGGCTCTTAATTTGAAACTCTACACACAAAGCCACAAAACATGAATACAAGATGCAAAACATCACACATCTCTTGCAAAAATAAACACTTCATTCAAATCTATATTAAATTTTTTTATTGTTTACACACTTTGTAGCCTACTTGAGGCCCATAGCATAACCATTCACTCATCTATAATCTTCAGACCAAGTCTGCAAAACTGCAATAAAACACAAAAACTGTTGTATCTTTTGCTTGTTCCGTGTGCAGTGGAGTGTACAGGAGTTTGTCACTCTTAGGCCTACATGTATGTGCACAAATTACAGTATGTAAGCACAATCGATAAACTTTACAGTTATTGAACTGAACTGACTTGAGCTGAGTAATGACACTATTGGCTTGTTAGAGCAGAATTTAAAATTGTTACAATTGTGAACCTTCTTTGAAACAATCTGTATAAAGCGCTACAGAAATAAATATGAATTGACTTATGCATGTTCAGTATATATTTACAACATAAACAGAAATCCAAGGGTCAAAAGTTTATTTGTTTCTCAAAAATTTAGTTTTGATTTCTAAGTGATCAAATTAGGTATATTTACACTGCAAGAGGGTACAAATTATTTCTTTCTTTCTGAAAAAACTGCGTTTTGAATCCTAAATGATCAATTTATGTTTTCACTATCGTTGGGTGTAGGTAATTGGAAAATGATTGTGGCATTTAAATGGCAGTGTTTTCTTAAATAACCCAAGAGCTGTTATGGTGATCTAATATAGAGAACTCTGTTTAGTATTTTGCAAAAAGTTTGTTTTACAAATGCAAACTGATTGTATAACGTGCTTGCAGATTTGTAGACTTGGTCAGAAGATTAGGTATGAGTGAATGGTTTCACTAAGTGAGCCAAAAGTACCACTTTTAGTGTGTAAGCAGTTTAAAGCAAAACTGTAATACTGACCAATAATGTATTTCTTTATTTACACTTTGTCTTATGGGCATCCAGTCAGTTGTAAAATGTATATGCCTTTCAATCACAAAAACCCCCCCCAAATCATTAGTTATTTGTTCGGAAATCAGACAAGTTCACACCTACAAATGATTAGATAAAAAAGTGTGCGAATTTGGTGTGGTGTCCGAGGGAGAGCTCCGAACACAGGTGAGTCGGCTATGTATTTATAGGCCCCGTTTCATGCTGATTAGATAGATCATTTGAACGTGCTCTCCCTGAACTTTGTCAATAAAACATCTGTTAGTGCTGTAGATTCAAAGTGTCGTGTTGCGGTGCAAGTCGTTTAGAAAACTCTGTCAGAGTATTCTCACCTGTATTCTGTCTACATTTGAAAAAAGAACTTGTATTAACAGAATAGGTTCATATATGTTTTTAATTTATGTATATTTAACATGTATAAGTACACCTGATCACATACATAGGTTATAGAAATGTTTAAAATATTGTTGTTATTATTTAACTTGTTCACCTGAGCACACGACTCCTACATCCTCCTTGTGTTGACAGTCATGTTTCCCCCAGCCTGGAGAAGAGCAGTTCCACAGGGACGTCTCATTCCCCTCACACTCCACCTCATCCAGCCATATGTGTCCAGAACCAGGACCAAACCAGGCTGGTACCTGCTGGTTACTGAGGGCCACTCCACACTGCAGCTGTCTGCACACCACATGGGCATCTTTAATATCCCAGGAGTCATCACACACTGTCCCCCATGAGCCGCTGTGAAAAACCTCCAGCCTCCCTGCACAGTCTCCCCCAGAACCCACCAGCCTGATGGACCCGCGACCTGATATTCAGAGAGAGAAAAACAGTGCTTGTACATGAACAATATTTATCATTAACAACTAAAGTATCTGCCCAGATGTTGATTTTTGTTCACCAAAGTTTTTGATTGACAGCTGTTGTGTGGAGCTGCAGTTGAGAGTATCTGGAAAGCTGCAGTTCCCCAGATGAGCTTCACTCTCTGGAGATAATATGTATTTTTAATTCAGTATTTATTAAAAATGTATATTACATTTTAATCTGAATTCAATGACTTTATCACAGTGTGAATTTGGACTCACTAGAGCAAATGACTCCAACATCTCGTCCATGAGAACATTCAGCTCGACTCCACGAAGAGACGGAACATTCTGAGAGTTTTGTTTCATTCCCGTCACAATCAAACACATCAGCCCAGATTTCACCACTTCCCTCTCCAAACCAGTCTGATCCCACAACAGACACAGCAATCCCACATTTCAGCTGTCTACAGAGGACACTAGCAGCTCTCATATCCCAGCATGCATCACACACTGTGCCCCATTCATTGAGGAACCGAAGCTCCACTCTTCCAGAACAAGAGTCTGAGCCGTTTACCAGTCTGAGATCAGTGTAACCTGTGCAGAGAACGCCAGCTTATTTAAACATGAAACTAGAATCCAGATAATTGAGCAATACAACATCAGTATATTAGGTATGTACTTTATCTAAAAAAATGCCAAATGTTTATACTTAACCAGAACAAATCACTCCCACATCATTGTCATGGGAACAGCTGTGTATCTGTGAAGATGATCGCGAACAGACGTCTATTTGAGACTCATTTCCTCTGCACTTTATCTCCTCTGACCAAACTCGACCCTTTCCTTTGCCAAAAGCATCTTCTCCCAGCATCTGTACAGGAGCCCCACAGTCCAGCTCTCTACACACAACCTTTGCATCATCCTGGTCAAAGGCAGCGGCACACACTGTGCCCCATCCTTCTGTACGAAGTATCTCCACTCTCCCAGAACACAGGTGAAACCCGTCCACAAGTCGAAGTCCTCGCTCTGAGTCTTTGAATTATAAAGATTATGATTAATTAAACAACTCTATTCACCTGGAACACTAGAAAAATCTTAATTAAATTTTGACATTTTGTATTTCATTAATTCACTTAATCTGCACTTATTTTATCTGTAACTGTATCTTTCATCTGTAATTTTATAATCTTCATTAAATAAAGAATGTAAATAAGATTATCAAATCCGACTGTGAATAATAAAAAATACATTACATATGGCCTATTTAGTGAAAATTCTCTGCATCATATTTTAATATAAGAAAATAAGGAATGGGGATACATATAATACCATGAACAAAATAATTAAACCGATTTCATGTTTCATAAGATTGACTGATGCAGTTTGTCCTCACCAGCATACAGAAACATTATATTGCTTGAGTGAGAATTATGAAATTGAATTGAATTGAATTGAATGCCTTTATTGTCATTGTACTTTAAAATACAACGAAATTAAGATCGCTCTCCATTGGGCGTGTACAATAAATACAATAAATAAACCTGAAAGAGTGATGTGATAAGTTGAGGGACAGCTTACCTGAACAGACGACACCAGCATCTTGACCATGATCACAGTTTCGTGCATATTGGCTCTGTGATCTGCAGTCTTTCAGTGCAGTCTCTGATCCTCTACAGAATACATATGCCATTGAAATTGGTCCTGATCCACGTCCAAAGTGAGCGTCATATGTTGCTTTTACAGCCGTCCCACAGTCCAGCTCTCTACACACCACTGCAGCATCAGTCATATCCCAGCCCTTATGACACACTGTTCCCCACTGACCATCACGAAGAACCTCCACTCTACCAGCACAGGGATTCCTGCCATTCACCAATCTCACACTCACACTGTCTGCACATGAGCGACAGGGAGACAACTAGTAAATATAACAATGTAAGTGTAACATTACATGTAAATGATTTCAGCTCATATGAAAGAATAAAGTACCTCTTTATGTACCTACCAGAGGTGGTGAGTTTTACCATATAGC
This sequence comes from Phoxinus phoxinus, assembly GCF_949152265.1. Taxonomy (NCBI): domain Eukaryota; kingdom Metazoa; phylum Chordata; class Actinopteri; order Cypriniformes; family Leuciscidae; genus Phoxinus; species Phoxinus phoxinus. Next base: position 7,600,016 of record NC_136884.1, read on the forward strand.
ACAGAAACATCAGCATCAGACAGTTCTTCATCTTCTTCTGCTCGACACACACTCAAGTTTCTCCTCTGCTCCCTAAAACACACTGAAGAAACTGGCTCCTGTCAGTCCCCTAAAGAGAGAGAGACTCTCACAGCTGCCAATGACACTCACTGTTACCTTATTAGACACAACAGAGGAAATCATCAAACAACTTCAGTGACAAATCACAAAGCAGCATTTTTATATTCTCCATATATATATCAAGAGAACATCTGTGCTGATGAGCGGGACTCCTCCTCCACCATGAAAAGACACTTCACAGAGGATAGAATCATATCTTTCATAAGTCAGGATGGAGATAAAGTCACATAACTTTAAGGAGATTGATAGAGAAACACTACAGGTTATATTCAGCATCAAAGCCTGTCACCTGCACACGGGATACAAGACTGGTGACGGATTTTTGTAAGTTTGATCACTTCAAACACTTGTAACTTAGTAGAAAACTTAGTAGAAGTATTTATTCTCATGAATTATTTGAATAAATGTAACATTTTAATCTCATTATTTCTGGATAACTTATGTATAATATTACATGTGGAATTTACGGCTTTGTTCTTTTATTCTTAAAAAATACAATTTCATTACACTATAGTATAAACTATATTGTTACTAAGCTATTCAGGTGTGTTTTTATTAAATAAATTAAATATTATCTACATAGGCAAACCTTAGAGAAGAATAAATAACAGCAATGAATGTGCGTTTAATGCTGCAGTGCTGTATTTGTCCAGCAGATGGAAGCAAACCTCTTATTGTTAAGACTAGTGTTGCACATGAGGGAGAGTGAACGTATTTCAGGACGGCAATCAATGTTTTTTCTTCACTTATAGCAACATTTATTAGTAACTCGTTTCATGTAGTAGAGCTCATTTCACTGCACATTGATTTTACACTTGATCTGCTGTTGGGCCATTCCACCGAATGGTTGACATTTGCTTGTTGTAACTTCAAAATTTACAATATTTTTTAATCTATTTTCAACACTGAATCTAATATACAACATAACATATTTAACGATTCAAAATGTGTATTGGTCAATCTCAGGCAACTTTATTATTATTTTTTACAAGGTTCTTTCTAAGCAGACGCATGTTTTCTCAGTCCTATTACCAAAACTCATGTGCCATTTAAAAAGTATGTTTAAAAGCATGTCAGTTAATTCCTTTGTTTTCCCCACAGTTAAGTGTTTATTTTAAAGAAATTAAAACAATTAAAACAGTTAATACAACAGGGGGGGGGGGGGGGGGGGGGTATTGCGGTGTGTTTCGATCTTTCACTTTAGGATGCCATGGGTGGGTGTTTCTGACACCTGAATCTCTCAATCTTCTACAAAATATAAGAAAGACAAAGACAAAAAGTTTAAGTCACTTCGTGGCGGATTGGCTCCCTGGAAGCATGGTATTCCCACCTTCCACCTCCCCCTTGATGTGGTGGTGGTGGTGGCACATCAACGCAAAGTGACAGGTCTGCTACCAATAACGTCAGCGGTGCCAGTGATGATGACTACAGACTAATCTGCATTTCACTTTTCAAAGTCTTTGCACTTTCTGTTTCTTTCAGCTGGGACCCACAGCAGGCATTCAGAACAAGACAATATATTATGTTTCCTGAATTAATCAGCATAATTCCCTGTGTTGGATCTAGCTTTGGATTCCGTCAGTTGTGCTCTCGCGTCTCTCGCCTACATTGTATCCTGACCTGTTGAAAGACGGTCAAGGTAAGTAGCGCTGGAATCATGTCAGGGATCGGACACGTTAGAGACACACGGGACACCAGCAGTGGCTCAGATCTGGATGAGAAGCAGCCGAAACCTCAGCCAAGGAAAAGTGTGAAGAAGAACGCAGGATGGGGACACATTGCTATGTTGGATAAAATAGAGGACTTCTTTCAGATCTGTGACAGCGAGGGAAAGGGCTTCATCACACGCACTGACATGAGGGTAAAATTGGGGTCCTTCAGAGGTCCCTCACCACTTAATATTTTCATTCTTTCATTATTATTCTTTAAATTATTTTTTTACATCTGCCATGGCTTTGGTATAACTACAGCTCTGTATTCAAATTATGTTTTTGTATTTTTTAGCTTTCTATGGCCATCACATTTTTTTATTTTATTAAAATATTAAGGGTGTATATGTTTCTGTTCAGGCAAGGAAAAAGGACCTAAATTGTAGCAGTCTTTTATTTACAAAAATGAAAACAAAGATCATTCAAAACAATCGTAGGAATATAAATGTAACAGTTTCTGCTTCTACTCAAAGACAACACAGGACAAATGAACAGCATCAATCTGAGAGCTTAAATACACAGGCTAAATTAGGAACCAAACAAGACACAGGTGAACATAATCAATTGACCAATGAGTAACCACAGTAACAAATGACAAGCAAACAGAAGCTAAACACAGGAAGGAAACACAGAAACCAAAGGAAACACAACATAAGAGTCCACAAACAGAATTTAACCATAACAGTTTCATTATTTTCCCTCCTGTCCTTTTTAAAAGGATTTGTTATTTACAATGTTCTATTAGTACAAAATAGGTAAATCAAAATATCTAGATGGCAGAAAATAGTGTTAATGTTGTAATTTTTGCATGTGTTTCTCTAGTATTTAATCATATAATTCTCTCTATCTTAGAGGCTACACAAAGAATTGCCACTCACTGCTGAGGAACTCGAGAACGTTTTTGACTCACTAGAACTTGACAAAAATGGATACTTGACCATGGGAGAGTTTTCTTCTGGATTCAGTGAGTTTATGATCATCTCCTTCCAGTCAAGAGGATCTATTCAAAAATAATATGTTATTTGCTACATATTTACAGCACAGCAAATGACACTTTTACAAGGTGTATCTGTAACTGTTCCCCAGGTAACTTTCTTTATGGACGAAGAGTCTCCAAGACTGAGGAACTAATGAATACACCCTCTCAGAGCTCAGGGGATGAAGAGCTGTCAGGGAAAGAGGATGATGAAGAGAGACATTTCAGCGTGTTGATGGAGAGCTTGGGTGCTAGCAATATGTTTGAGGAGTCAGTACTGATGTTTTGCCACTGCACATGGCATTGCAATAAAACATTAGCTTTATATTGCTACAAGCATTAACAGTTCTCTCTTTAATTCAGCCCGAGTGAGGTTCGCAGCCTGTGGACTCGGCTCAGGAAGGATGAGCCTCACCTCTTGTCCAACTTTGAGGAGTTCCTGGCCCGTGTCACATATCAAATCAAAGAGGCGCAACAAGAGAGGAAGGAGATGGAGAGCACCCTCAGGAGGTGACATGATGATTCTTTATGCAACATGAAATGAGAATGAATTTAGAGCATTGGCATCTAAAGTCGTCCATGTTTAAGAGCCACTTTGTTTTCTTAATTTTCCCCCATGTTACTTGAGAATAATCCCTGTTTAGAGGCTTAATGTAATTCCCTATAGAATGCTGTTTTATCCCAGTCCAGTGACCACCAAGCTTAGGAGTTACCCAGGTTTTTAACAGTACTTCTGGTGGGAATAAAATGTATTTTGATCAAATCTAGGTCAGAATGATGTGATTTGCAACATGCATTGATATACACATGAAATCTTATGATCCTTTAATTATTACCTAACTGGATGTGCAGGTCTGAGCCAGTGTTTTGGAATGTAAATACTGTGAGAATTTGGAACAAATAATATAATATGAAAGACTTGTTTGTGTTTTATCTTTTAAATGCATGTTTTAACATTGAACGCCATTGTCATTGCACAGGAAAGCAGCCACACATGACAATGAAATTCGCAGATTATATGAGGAAATGGAGCAACAGATCATTAATGAAAAAGATCAAGTAATTCTGAAGGTAAAATGATTCTTATGAACTGTTGCATGTGCTTTTACACTATACCTATTTTTTAAATAGAGAAATTAATACTTTTATTCAGCAAAAATGCATTAAATTGATCAAACGTGTCAGTAAAGACATTTGAACTCTATAGATTCCTGTTTTTTTTTTCAGTTTCCACAAAAATATTAAGCAACACAACTGTTTTCAACATTGATAATAAGAAGAAATGTTTCTTGAGCCGTAAATCAGCATATTTGAATGATTTCTGAAGGATCATGTGACACTGAAGACAATTCAGCTTCATGAATTTCAGTTATTTCGAATTGTAATAATATTGAAATTGACTGTTAATTCTCTCTTCCAGGACTCTGAAAATCTGCAGTTGCGCAGTCAGGACCTCCAGCAGCGGCTCCGTAGTAAAGAACAGGATTTGGAGCAGCTTTTCCAAAAACAAAGGAGGGTGAGTGCCACAAATGAATGGGCAGAATTATACAAAATCTTATATTTTGTGGCACTCACACCTTTTTCAACTCACAGCTTTTTTATATAATTTTTTTTCAGTTAGAGCGGCAATGCCGTGACCTTCATAGCGAACAACAGGAGAGTCGACTGGAGAATGTTAAACTGAAAATGAGCAATGAGGAGTTGTCCCGTGAACTTGAGCACACCTGCCAAGAGCTGGAGTTGGCACAGGAGCAGCTGGGCATTCTGCAGGAGCAGGCCTCTCGACTACAGCAGGAGAGAGAGATGTCAGTCTGTGCGTTTATTACGTACACACGGAAATCCCACCAGTGTCTCTGTGTCTCTCATACACACACATGCTTTTTACCCTCACAGGGAGATGTACAGAATCACAGAAGGCTTGCAGAGAGAAAAACACAGCTTGATGAAACAGTTAGATCTCCTCAGGTGAGCTTGGTATCCTCACATATGCTGTAGACAAACAACAAACATCTCAAATTCTAAATTCAAATCTAAAATGAAATGTTGTTCTTTTAGAGAAATGAATAAACATCTACGAGATGAGCGAGACATTAGCTTTCTGGTAAGTTTACCAATTTTAAATTATTTTATTTTATTTTTACATTTAATTTTAGTTACTTTTTTTGTATAAAAACTTTGTATAAAGTGCGTTTTTGTAATTTTTATTAGTAAAAAGAAAAAAAAATATATATATAATCTATTTAGTTTTTTGAATTTTAGTTTAGTTTTAGTTTAATACTTTAGTAACTAAACAAAATGACAGGAATGTTGCCATAGCAGCTAAGTCAAAAATCATTTAAAATTTTACTTTTATTTTATTTCAATTAACGTAAATGTTTTTTTATATATATTTTTAGTTTAGTTATGTCATGACAAATCACTGGAAGCAATAGCAGGTGAACAAGTGTTTATTAGGACTAGAACACAACAGACAGAATAATACTCAAAGTCAGTGAGGAAGATCCTTCTCAAGTATGTGTAAGCGAACACGCTTCTCAGTCCACGAGGCTGGCGGAATCCACGGGGGAATGACAATCAGGCTTAAGTCACACAGGGACTTCGATGGTCTGGTGCTCGGTGCTCGGTGCTCGGTGCTCGTGTGCGGTGAAATGGCAGGACACATCCAAAACGACGAAGACAACCCGGAAGACAACACAAACACCACAAGGACTGCAAGTAACGGATGGACACTGGAATGGAGAGATGAGTGAGTATATGTAGGGAGTGGTAATGAGAAACAGCTGAGGACGGGAACGAGATAATTGCAGACAGCTGGAGCACTGAACAAGCGCGTGAGCGGGACAACGCCCACTCACGCAGACTCACAGACATGTAAACAAACAGTGACACGCGACACAGAGGAAACAATGATTTATCAATCGTGACAGTACCCCCTCTCCTAGGAATGCCTCACGGCATTCCCAGAACTCCTTACCTGTCGATTGTAATCATCGATAAGGGAGTGATCCAGGATGTCACGAGCAGGAACCCAACTCCTCTCCTCCGGACCGTAACCTTCCCAATCCACCAAGTACTGAAATCCACGTCCCCTCCGCCTAGAATCCAGGATGCGATGAACCGAATAGGATGGTTCCCCGTCTACGAGTCGCGGCGGTGGGGGAACCGGGACAGGCGGATTAATACGTGAAAAAAACACAGGCTTAACTTTAGAAACGTGGAAGACGGGGTGAATTCTCCTGTACGCCGGAGGAAGATTGAGGCGGACTGCCACCGGACTAACAATCTTGGTGACAGAAAACGGGCCAATGAATTTAGGAGCTAACTTATTCGACACGGAACGGAGAGGAATGTTTTTGGTAGAAAGCCACACTTTGGAACCGACGACGTATACGGGAGGCCTTGACCGGTGGCGATCGGCCTTGGCCTTGGTGCGCTCCCGCACTTGGAGGAGTGTCTCTCGGGCCCTCGTCCAAGTACGGTGACACCTCTGGATGAAAGCGGGGGCGGAGGAGACCGCAACTTCGGATTCAGCACTAGGAAAAACAGGTGGTTGGTACCCTACACTACACTCAAATGGCGATAGGCCCGTGGATGACACTGGCAACGTATTGTGGGCGTACTCCACCGTAGCAAGTTGTTGACTCCAGGATGAGGGATTCCTGGAGACCAAACATCGTAATGTTCTCTCCAAATCTTGGTTGGCTCTCTCAGTTTGTCCATTGCTCTGGGGATGGAACCCAGAGGACAGACTGACCGTCGCCCCCAGCAAACTACAAAACTCTCGCCAAAATCTGGACACAAACTGGGGTCCCCTGTCAGAAACCACGTCTGTCGGGAGGCCATGTAGCCGAAAGACGTGGTTGACGACTGCCACCGCTGTCTCCTTGGCTGAAGGTAATTTGGGCAAGGGAATAAAGTGGGCTGCCTTCGAGAATCGGTCCACCACGGTCAAAACTACCGTGTTACCCTGGGAGGGTGGGAGGGCGGTGATAAAATCTAGAGCGATGTGGGACCAGGGTCTCGAAGGCACCGACAGCGGTTGAAGTAACCCCGCTGGGGGTCGATTGGACGACTTACCAATGGCACAACTAGAGCAAGCCAAAACAAAATTGTGAACGTCACGAGCCATAAGGGGCCACCAGAATCGCTGCTTAACAAGAAATATGGTACGACTCACCCCTGGATGGCACGCTAGACTGGAACAATGACCCCACCGAATAACGTCTGATCGTAATCCCTCCGGCACAAATAAGCGGTTAGGTGGACACCGGATCGGAGGCGTTACCCCTTCTAAGGCCTTCTTGACCTTCGATTCGACCTCCCAAGTGAGCGCGGAGATAATTAGGGTCTCCGGAAAAATGCGCTCAGGAGTAGATTCGTGTTCGGGACGATCAAAAATACGCGACAAAGAATCGGGTTTGATGTTCTTGGAACCCGGACGATAGGAAAGAGTAAAATCGAAACGACCGAAAAAAAGTGCCCACCGAGCCTGCCTGGAGTTCAATCTCTTGGCGGTTCTAATGTACTCCAAATTCTTGTGGTCAGTCCAGACTATAAAGGGTACCCCTGAGCCCTCCAACCAGTGACGCCATTCCTCCAATGCTAGCTTGACTGCCAACAACTCCCGGTTACCAATGTCATAATTTCGTTCAGCAGGAGATAATCGATGTGACAAAAACGCGCAGGGATGCATTCTGTCGTCTGAAGGAGAGCGTTGTGAAAGCACTGCACCTACCCCCACCTCTGACGCATCGACCTCTACCACAAACTGACGTGAAGCATCAGGGGCAATTAAGATGGGAGCCGAAACAAAGCGGCTTTTGAGTTTGGCAAACGCAACACCAGCTGCGTCTGACCACCTGAACGCAGTTTTGGGAGAGGTCAAGGCAGTCAGAGGTGCGGCTAGTTGGCTGAAATTGCGAATAAAACGCCGATAGAAGTTGGCGAATCCCAAAAACCGCTGCAGGGCCTTGCGGGAATCTGGGATTGGCCACTCTACCACAGCCTTAACCTTGTCAGGATCCATCAACATACCTTCAGCCGACACAATGTGTCCCAGGAAAGGAACCGACTGTGCATGAAAAACGCATTTCTCCGCCTTGACAAAAAGCCCATTCTCTAACAACCTTTGAAGCACTAGTCGTACATGTTGCACGTGTTCCTGGAGAGACGAAGAAAAAATCAATATGTCATCCAGGTAAACATATATGAATTGATCGATCATGTCTCGCAACACATCATTGACTAGTGCCTGGAAGACTGCGGGACTATTGGAAAGCCCAAAAGGCATAACCAAATATTCAAAATGCCCCCTAGGGGTGTTAAAAGCAGTCTTCCATTCATCCCCCTCCCTGATGCGGACCAAATGATAAGCATTACGCAAGTCCAGTTTTGTGAAGAGTGAGGCTCCCTGCAACCTCTCGAAGGCTGAAGACATCAACGGCAAAGGATAAGTATTCTTTACCGTGATGTTATTCAACCCTCGGTAATCAATGCAAGGTCGCAGAGATCCGTCTTTCTTCCCCACAAAAAAGAACCCCGCCCCCGCTGGAGAAGAGGAAGGGCGGATGAACCCGGTTGCCAGAGAATCAGAAATATATTTCTCCATGGCCTCCCTCTCCGGAACTGAGAGTGAATAGATCTTGCCCTTAGGCGGAGACTTACCTGGCAAAATATCTATAGCACAGTCATAGGGACGATGCGGAGGGAGAGAAGCAGCCCTAGACTTACTGAACACTTCACTCAGGTCCCGGTACTCCTCGGGCACGTTTGATAAATCCACGGCTTCCTCCTGAAACACAGGGACAGAAACAACAGAACAGGCAGACACTAGACACGACTTATGACACTCAGTGCTCCAAGCTGAGATGGTTCTGCTCTTCCAATCAATACGGGGGTTGTGCAAGCTGAGCCAGGGGTGACCTAAAACTATGGGTGTGATTTGTGAGTCCGTAATGTAAAATGAAATGGTTTCGGCATGATTTCCTGATGTGATGAGGGTAAGTCCTTCGGTAGCTTGAGAGATGGTGGGTAGATTTTGTCCGTTGAGCGCATTGACAGTAATTCTCTGGGGGAGTGTACGGAGTGGAATCTGTAACTGAAGTGCAAACCGGTGATCCATGAAGTTACCTTCGGCTCCAGAGTCAATGAGTGCGCTGCAGTGGTGATCCTGGGTTGACCATCTCAGTCTTACCGGGAGGATGGTGGAAGTGGATGAGGTCTTGCCTGCGGAGATCCCACCCGATAGTAGCCTCATACTTACTATCGGGCTGGGCCTTTTACCGGACAACTATGAGCAAAGTGTCCAGCGCCACCACAGTACAGACAAAGGCCCTGGGATCTCCGCCTCTCTCTCTCCTCCCGGGAAAGCCGAGCTCGCCCTACCTGCATGGGCTCGGGATCGTGGGGACCGAACGCGTCCAGACCGCTGAACCGCTGATTCTCCATCCCGCCGCGAACCGAGTTGGGTGACGTCCTCTGACCAATCCGAGACAGTCGGGCGTCCACCCTCAAGGCCAGATCCATGAGTTCATTGAGTGAGGATGGGAGGTCCAGAGCGTAGATCTCTCTCTGGACACGTTCGGCCAGCCCATGCAGGAAATGGTCCCACTGCGCCTCCTCGTTCCAGCGACACTCGGCCGCCAGGGTCTTAAACTCGATCGAATAATCCGACACGGGACGATCTCCTTGGCGTAGATCCGTCAAGACCCTGGCAGCCTCCCTCCCCGCGACGGCTCGGTCGAAGACGCGTCTCATCTCCGCCGCGAGTGCCTGGAACGAGGAGCAGCACTGGTCGTGGTTCTCCCACACTGCAGTTCCCCAAAGCGCCGCTCTCCCAGTCAGCAGCGTCAGCACGAATGCCACCTTCGCCTCCTCTCTCTCAAAAGTTCTGGGCTGTAATGAGAAATGCATACTGCAACGTGTTAGAAAGGAACGGCAAAGATTAGGCTCACCGGAGTACAGCTCAGGAGTGGGCAATCGAGGCTCAGACTGAGAGAGAGGCACCGCTGGTGTAGGGGGAACTGCAGGTGCCTCTGGGGGTGCTGGCGCAGTGGGAGGTTGCAGCTGATAGAATCGCTGAGTGAGCTCGGACACCTGTGTGACTAGAGCCTGAATAGCGCGTCCCGTCTCCCCCTGATTGCGATCCTGTGCATCCATCCGGCCAACGCACACACGAATAAATTCTTCCAATGAAGCAGATGAATCACCCGCTGCTCCCGTTTCTTGGTCCATCCGTTCTGTCATGACAAATCACTGGAAGCAATAGCAGGTGAACAAGTGTTTATTAGGACTAGAACACAACAGACAGAATAATACTCAAAGTCAGTGAGGAAGATCCTTCTCAAGTATGTGTAAGCGAACACGCTTCTCAGTCCACGAGGCTGGCGGAATCCACGGGGGAATGACGATCAGGCTTAAGTCACACAGGGACTTCGATGGTCTGGTGCTCGGTGCTCGGTGCTCGGTGCTCGTGTGCGGTGAAATGGCAGGACACATCCAAAACGACGAAGACAACCCGGAAGACAACACAAACACCACGAGGACTGCAAGTAACGGATGGACACTGGAATGGAGAGATGAGTGAGTATATGTAGGGAGTGGTAATGAGAAACAGCTGAGGACGGGAACGAGATAATTGCAGACAGCTGGAGCACTGAACAAGCGCGTGAGCGGGACAACGCCCACTCACGCAGACTCACAGACATGTAAACAAACAGTGACACGCGACACAGAGGAAACAATGATTTATCAATCGTGACAAGTTAATGATAACAACACTTATTTATGCTTCTCATGATCTTAAAAACATTATTCTAAAGCTTAAATATTCTAAATTAATTTAGCAGACATATAATACATTTTATTACAATTTGTGTGTGTGTGAATAATATGTTTTACTTTGGTTTAGTTTGAAGAAGCTCAAATAAGACTTTTTTTGGCTTATTCATAAAATACTTTGAAAAAAATTTTGGTCACATAATTCCCATATTCCTTTTTTTGTGTTTTTTTTATAGTTTTGATGACTGTTTTTCTAAAATGTGGAAAAAATGAATAATAGAAAATGAGTGGGTGTCACAACTTTTGACTAATAAGAGCAATCATAAACAGAATATCTCCTTGTATTTTACAACAGAAACGCAGCAATTCAATGAAGAAATCTTCACGCAAGCACAGACTGAGCCCAGCTTCAATAAAATACACTGAGAGGATACCATCCGTCAAAAAGTGAGACATCTTCACATACTGTATTCTCATGTGAATATCTACGTACATCATTTAATAACATGGAAACATTTTCTCTCACTGTCATTTCAGAGAAGTTGACGAGGAGGAAGTGACTCAGCGCTCTAACAGGAAGACCACCTCTTTACCAAACAGTCAATGTTCACCCTTCACCACAGGGTATGATGGGAAGCCGGATGTGCAATCTCAGAAGGTGTCTGGGGACTCGGAAGGTGTAAATGACAGGGGGTATGTGGAGGATGCGCCACCGGATGGTTGGCCTCTACGCAGAGTCATATCCATCGAGGAGGACCACCTTCCCCACCTTTTACAAGGAGACCCTCACCTTCTTCTGCATCAGCTCAGTGAGGAAGAAGAGGAGCGAGCTGGAGAGGAAGAAGGTCAGGGGGATCTAGAGACGAGCTCCCTCTACCCGTCCAATGCGTCTCTGGCCTCTGCTGACTCTCCACCACCGGTCAGGGTGAAGAAGCCGTCTAAGAAGAAATGGATCCGAGGAAACATGCCCTCATCTGCACGGGGTCAGCCTGTCGGAAAGGAGACCCACCAGCAGGAAAGTGACGGGGACAGATCATTGAGTACCTCATTCCACATGCATTTACATATTAAAGTCTTAAAAGTACAGTAACAAAATAATTCTCGATTAATTCAAAAATCAGAGACAGAGTGAATAAATAACACGGGGCTTCAAGACTAAGGCCCAGCATGTAAATAGTGTGTTTCACATAGAAATCTATGTGCACTGAACACAACTAGACTTTACTTTAAAGGTATCACTGTGTATTTTTGGCTACAGGGTCCTGCAGAAGGTGCCGCCGCATCCCCTCAACGCCTCTTTAAGGTCATTCTGGTGGGAAACTCCAGCGTTGGTAAAACCGCACTGCTGAGACGCTTCTGTGATGGACAGTTTCATTCTGCCACCTCAGCCACTGTGGGTAAGTTACTCTCCTCCTCCATGTGCAATTTACAATTTAACTTTGCACAAGTTGGTGAGTGGACAGGTCAGTTCAAGTGGGTTTAACAGGTGACTTTGCAATGAGGGATTTTGAGTAAATTTAACAGGTGACTTTGCAATAAGGGATTTTCAGTAAATTATGCAAATAGGAGTTGACCTTATTTGATCAGAAGATTGTATTACTACACTTTGTTGTTGTTGTTGATTTATATGGCCCTCGAAACTGATTTACCAAGTCGTTGCATTGTTATTGGGCATACATAGTATTACTCCTTAAAGGCGTTTCAGTGCATTGGGTTTGAATATGTGTGTGAGTGTTAACGAAAACCTTCTATGCTATATCAGATGGATTTCTTAAAGCAGGCAACATCACATGAGAGGGCTTGGGAAGTCACACTCCCTGCATTTAAACCCTGCCGCACATTGCACAGCAGATTATGTCAAACGCCATCAGTTCACTTTACTCAAAGTTTCTAGCCTTTCACCCCTTTCACCCCGTGGCACATAAACAACCTGGACGCTTAAATAATTCTGATAAAAAATGTCATTGTTTTAGTTGCAATTAAACCAAAATGGCAAACGCTGGATTAACGCTGGACTTTTCTTAGCCATTTTAGTTACTTTCAACCAGCTCGTCCCAAGTTAATTTTCAGGGAATGTTATTTTGTTGTCTTTCTTTAGAATACATGCAACTTGGTTCGATATTTTGCTTTTATAATTCAATGACAATCATAAAGTGTTCAAAACACCCGTGTATTCCACACAGAAATATTACTCAACAGTACCCTCTAGTGGCCATTATCACTCACTGCAGGAATGGTTTGTTGTCTGTTTTGATTTCATAAAGGAACATGACTTCAGCAGTATTTAATGCCTTTATTTTGTTGTGTATATTATATTTAGCTTTATGTGTGTAGTGCACATATTTATATATAACTTGAATTGTGTTGTGCTGTCCAGGCATTGACTATAGTGTGAGGACTCTGAATTTGGGGGACAGTCACGTTGCTCTTCAGCTATGGGACACTGCAGGCCAAGAAAGGTGAGGCCCTGATACGTACACACAGGATAGTGTTTTGCATTTTTATCTTCTTATTTAGGACATTTATATTCAGGTTCAGTTTGTTTGCTTCATTTTTGTTCCCCAGACTGTGCTGTTATCCTTTTGAAGCATCTCTAAAAAGCTTGTCGCAACCAAAACATGAACTCACTTGTCACTGATGATAAACATCCAGCGTGAAAAAAATGCAATGTCACTGTGCCCTGCAGGTATCGCAGCATTACCAAGCAGTTTTTCCGCAAGGCAGATGGCGTGGTGGTCATCTACGACATAACAATGGAGGACAGTTTCAGATCAGTCCGCCCCTGGCTGACCAGCATACAGGAGGCCGTAGGCGACCCTATCCCTGTCATGCTCCTGGGAAACAAATCGGACCAGGAGAATGAGCGAGAAGTGCAGACAAAGGAGGCTGAAATGCTTGCAGAGGTGTGCTCTCTCACACACAGTATATCCTACAATATTTACATCATATGCTTTGCTTTCACATGTCTACATCACTATATCCAACACATTATGCACAGATTTTTGTTATATTTGGTAGGAAACAAACCTGATGTTCTACGAGTGCAGTGCTTATACTGGAGCTAATGTGTTGGAGGCCATGATACATCTGGCCAGGTAAGAACTGAAAAACACATGAATGCAACGTTACCAAACGTACTACGTTTAGCTGTGATCTTTGTAACACCTCACTCAGGGCTGCAACCCACAAAAAAGAGACATTTATAAAACCGTGAGACAGCTAGCTGTCTGCAAACATTATCAGATGTCAAACGGAAAGCTTGTGGGGTTTTTTTATCTTCAAAATGTGATTCTCTAATCTCTACATCAGTCTGGTTTTTTTGTTGCAGACCAAATGTAGTTTATTTACTTTGGAAGGCCCACTAAGTGTGCATGTTGGCGGCCATGTTGAGATCACATGACCAGCCCAATACTACTACTGTAAATACTACACAGTAACCACACTATAATCAAACACTTTCAGCTGTCGAACAAATAAAAAATGGTTACATTTAAATGAATGTAAGTTACATTTACTTAAGTGTTCATTAAAATACTTTTATAATAATTAATGATAATAAATATCAAAGTTGCATTTACAGAATCCAATCCAATATAAATTATTTTCACAAAATGTTTTTATTGACAGCTAAGACTTTTATGTTAAAGAACATTGATATTTTTTGCAGAGTCCTGAGGGAACAGGAAGACAGAGTATGGGTGAACACGGTCAGACTGGTGGATCAACCACTGAAGAAGAAATCCTGCTGCAAGTGACCACACACACACATACACACTTATGGGTGAAATCACTCTGCGTTTTATGTATCACCATCGAACCTTATACTCAATGTAAATAGTTTAATGGCTGAAATAGTACAAATTCACTTATAATTGAATCAAGCACTGATAGTGTAATGTGTAAAAAGGTTTATGTCCAATTGTCAAAGAGCATTGTAGCTCTGTGCTCATCTGATATGTGTCCAACTGTAGATGAAGTATATTGCAGTCACAGGACACTTTGTCACGCCTCATTTAAAATGATCTTTGTACATATTCTTGGTGTTAACAACACCAACCCATTATTTTTTTAATGGAGTGTAGTAAAGCAAGTGTAGTTGGCACTACATCCAACTAAACACATTCAACCAGGAAATAACAAAGTCATTTAGGAAAAAATGTGATTGTTTGTTACTTTCCATTTATTTAGCATTACAATAGCCTCATTCAGTCCACCTAAAGTACTAGCATCATGAAACCTAGATTTCAAAATAGCCAGTAAAACCTCTCTACCAGAACAAGTGTTTTCAGCAAGCGTTTGCAGTTCAGTTCAGTTCAGTTGATGACAACATCAATAAGCACTAAAATCTTCTGTTATTGAGGGAAGAACATTGTCTGGAGTCGAACACGTCGTGCTTTCTTCTTTGCCTTCATCTGAACTGCTCTGTGACCATCTTGTTTTACACAAAAGAGCAAACAGGTGGTTCAAACGGGTTGTATGTGAGAGGGATCTGACATTTAAACAAGAACTCAAATCCAAAAATATTCTTACGTTAAAACTCTCACATTAAAGTTACTCTAAAATAACAAATCTTGTATTTGATAAGAATGATTTAATATAGTTTAGCTGCTCTTAGAGGTTCTTTAGAAAACTCTTAGTGAAACCTGAATGAATTGAAATAAAAGCAAAGGCAGAAAACATACCAGTGGTCACTATATTAAACAACTCAACACTAACCCAATAAATATAACACAATAAAATGCACTTAAACATAAGCAAAACTCTTCATTTAACGGAAGCCTTTGTTCTATGAGGCATTGTACGATTTCACATTGGCATATACTGTTCATTAACACTTTTCTATCTTATGTGGTTGAATAAACACAAACTTTGACATTCTCGGACTCGTTAACGGTTACATTCAGTGTGATGTTTTCAGTCTATTCTTTACGTGCATTTGAGAACGTGACACGCGGTGACTATTGCTTGAGTGCTGGACTCGCACTGATGACATCACAGAGGGGTCCTGTGGTTCGGCAGCCTCTCTTATCCAGACAGAGGCAGAGGAGAGACGCAGTCCATCTCTCCACCGAATCTCCCTGGGAAACGGTGCCCGACTCAAGACGCCGCACGAGTTTTACCGCATCTTGTAGTCATGGGAGATGGCTGCGTCACAGAGCTGCCCTTTGAAATCCAGCTCGAAGGTGAAGTCCAAGTCACGCTGAAAGAAATCAAGTTCTTATTTTGTCATTTTATTTAGTTGAAATCTGCCTCCTACTTGTTTATAATCAGTGGTTTTCAACAAAGAGGGCGAGAACCACCAGAGGGCACACTTTCAAAATGGCTTAAAACGATTTCAAATAAGACAAAGAAAGTTAAAATAAGCTAAAACAGTTAACATTTATTTGGATTATTATATACAAGGTTATAAGGATTATTTTGTTATACAAGGGAATTTAAGGTATGATTTCTAGACCTGAGAAAGCCATGGAAGTTAATAAAAAGTCGGGGAAAATGTGTAATAATAATAATAAAAAAAATTCAGTGTCAAGCGCTAAAATATTTTATTGGGTCGAAATTGCTATTTGTGGGTAAATTATAAAATAAAATCTCATGTCAATTCACTGGCAATAAAACGTGTAAACCCTGAAGAACATTCAGTTATTGAAAATGAAGGAATTCTGGAATTCAAATATTTTATTTGTTTTAATATATTGCTACTAGTGCTGTCACATCTGTTAATCGCGATTAATTGCATCTAACATAAAAGTTTGTTTACATATGCGTGTAAATATATTTATATATGTTTGTGTGTATATACTGTATATACACACGTTTATACATGTGTTTGTGTATATGTATATATATATATATACACAGACAAACAGACATGTATAATATATACTGTATACACACACATATGTTACGTAACCACAAACGTTTATGTTAGATGCGATTAATCGTGATTAACAGATTTGAAAGCACTTATTGCTACTCCTGGTTTCTGTAAATAAGTTTGAAAATGAGAAGCTTTGTTAACAGCAGAAGTAGGCCTTCCAGGAATATCTTAGTTGGGCTTTCAAATATCGTCTTGCAGTCAAAAATGTTGAGAACCACTGTCCTAAACGTTCGATTTCTCTCTATTTGCCACCCCCACACACACTTCCAGCCTCACCTGGTTATTCTCGTTGGGCTTGACGGTGATGCTGCCCAGGATTTCCTCTCCTCTCCGCACCGTTAAATAATCCTCCAGATAAAACACTGTTTGCTTCCAGTGAGTGCTGGGAGCGTCAGGGGCTGGAAGGGAACGCGCAACGGCTCGGTTAGTTCTGGATTTATTTGTAAGAGATAATAAGGTACGGAAGAAGTGAAGGCTGAACCTGTAGAGAAGCCCGTCTTCTTGTGACACTTGGTGAACTCGATGTTGAAGTACGTGATGAGAGCGTGAACGTAGTCGTTCCTCTGAATCTGCAGGCAGAAGGCTGAGGTGAACGCCAGGTCCTCCGGCTTCACCGTGTAGATGTCCACCTCCTGAAAGCCATATGTCCCGTCGCACACTTAGAGATTATGTTTAAATAGAGATTATGATTGGCCCGCATACTTGCACTAACAGAGTCCTTTGATGATCTGTGATAAGCTTGAAGTGTAATGTGGTTTATGTCATATAGCCTTAACCCATAGATCATCACAGCAGATCCGGTTTCAGACTATATTGTTTGGCTGTGGCTTTATTGCTGCTTATAAGTAGAGAAGTTGGCACAAGTCACAGCCTTGGTGAACAAAGATCCTCTTTTTCTTTGTGCGAACAACAGATCAGTGGCAGCATTGAGCCTTTAATTTGTTCAATTCAGCCTTTCATTTAATAAACCTCACAAAGAGGCCGAAATCATTCTCCTCTTCAAAGAGTCTTTCTTTCTTTCTTTCTTTCTTTCTTTCTTTCTTTCTTTCTTTCTTTCTTTCTTTCTTTCTTTCTTTCTTTCTTTCTTTCTTTCTTTCTTTCTTTCTTTCTTTCTTTCTTTCTTCCTTCCTTCTGTCCCTTACATTACTTTTCTTTTGACATTCTTGACATTCAATATGTCTTCACTGACAAACGGATCATTTTTTTCATGAAAAATTAAGCCCAATGCTCATAGGTTGCAGTTTTAGAGTTCGGGAGATTTACATGATATCTCAGTTCTCTCTCACTTAAGTATAATCTTTATACAGTCATCTTAATACGGAAAGACTATAGAGTTATGACTATGGAAATATGCATAGCATAGCTCAGATACTTTGATAATTATTATATGTATTTTATATTATATGATCAATTTAATAGCATTCCTGTTTAGATTAAAGAACTTTACAATATTAAAGAAATGGGATAATACACTTTTATTAGTGTATAATGAAATACAAGGCTTCAAATGACCTACATGATGATATTATTTACTAGCATTATATTTCATAAGGAATAATTTTTGTCTGCTGATTTAAATGAATGATTGGTGTTTGTGTGTTGATATGAACACACGTTACCACGCTGTCATCAGACGGCACGTTACTGCGAATTATTCTGTTATGTATGTAACACACTCTACATGTGTTTCACAGCGGCCTATCATACGGGCCATCAGTATGATTCAAATCTGATCTTGCTCACATATACATACACAGAGAGGCGAGCACATACTCGTACCTTAACAAGGCAGGAGTTGGTCACGACTTGTTTAGGATCTACTATGTCCACCAGCGGCTCCATCATAGCAACGTTCCGAATGCACGTCATGTCAAAACCATAGACGTTCTCCCACCCTGCAACCACAGAGAAAATATATTTTTAAGACATTTTTAAAACTCACATGTCGAAAATCTGTGTGTCTGTGTCTGGTAGTCTTCGTTTGGCCCTAAAATAGACTCCTGCCTCCTCTGTGTCTGGCAGCATTTGATTACATCCCATCACATGAGTGTTAGGCCGAGGAGAATCTCATACTTTCATCCAAAACATGAAGGAGGGAGTGAAAGGGATCGAGAAAAAGCAAACGTTTTACTGCGGGGGAGTAATGGAGCTCAACAGGCATTTTTACTTAACAGGGAACCAAAGAGATACAGTTTAAATGGTCATTTAATACAGGACATGTAGTTGCCTCATGGCTGTGTGCGTGTGTGTGCTCGTGCTCACAGTGGATTTTGAAGTCTTTGTATTGGCGATCCTCAATGGCGACCACATACAATGTCGCTCTGTCTGGAAACATGAAACCGCCAGGTTTCTGAAAAATGACAGGAAAGAGAATCTACAGATATCTCCTATGAGAAAAATTAATGGGTAGTTGATGCATGTCCAACTTATTTTTTTGTAAAAGTTCAAATATTATTAATAGCAGAAGTATACATAATAGGTCATAAAACACCATAACAATATTAACTAATATAATATAATTATCTAAATTAGATAATGAGATCTAAAATCTTTTAAATATTTTTGTAATATTTTTTAGGATAAATCATATTGGGTCAAAAGACAACATTTAATATAATATAATAGTATATATATAATGTCTATATATAATGTAATTCTCTAAATTAGACACTGTTGAAACTGCTTGAAATTTAAACTCAACTACCCTCATATAACATTTTAATTTACAAAAATGCATTCCTGGCATATGCGTGATTATATTCCTATTATTCCAGTGACTTCACATCATTCTTTCTTTTCCTTCCTGTTCAGTGCACCATAAAAATAACTCTAGGGTGAAACGATGTACTGGCACCAACACAATGGTTCTATAAAAATCTCTAACAAGCCACTTGTCCTCTGGACCAAATTGTCATTCAGTGGTAGACATTCATCAGCAGCCCAATGACAAGCCACTCATTCCCATTATAAATGATCATTTTCAGCATGGACACACGCTTCACATTCTAATTAGTCCAATTATAACCTTGGCCTTGAGACAGCCAACACACACAGACAAACACACACTGACCAGCCATTTGTCCCTGGCGTAGATGACAGTATTGAGCATAGACTCGTAGAAAAGACAGTAGCCCATCCACTCTGAAATGATGATGTCCACCTGATCCACGGGCAGTTCAGTCTCCTCCACCTTCCCTTTAATGATGGTAATAACTGCAAGATGCACAAAAAATAGAGAAGAGACAGTTATGTTTTTTTCCCCTAAATAAATATATTTTTAACATATAATATATTTAAAAAATATTACAATTCAATTGATAAAATCAACTCTCACCTTTACTTTACACACTCTAAAAAATGCTGGGTTGTTTCAACCCAATTTTGGGTCAAATATGGACAAACCTAAACTTTGGGTTAAAAATGTAATTTAAAAATTTAACCCGACGGCTGGGTTTGTCTATATTTGACCCAAAATTGGGTTAAAACAACCCAGCATTTTTTAGAGTGCATGTCACATTACAGAAATCAAATGAGTTAAGAACCCATTTACACACAAGAATGATAAGAATGTCACAAGAATGACAATCAAATATAAAGTTACATTTGATTGATGGGTTTGTTCATGGTTTTCTCTCTCTCCCTCTTCTTTGATCTCATCCTCTCCATTATTCCCATTTTGCAAAAGGCAGTTTGCCAATCTCCAATTTCTGTGCTTGCGTGTGTGTGTGTGTGCGCGTGTGTCACGGTGTGTGTGTGTGCGTGTGTGCGCGTGTGTGTGTGTGCGTGTGTGCGCGTGTGTGTGTGTGTGCTTGTGTGTGCGTGTGTGTGACTCCTCTCTCACACTGACTCAGGCTTCTCACCCGCCCGCTGCTCTCCAGTGTTAATGAGATCTGCCGTGGACAACTAAACAACAGCTTCTGCCGTCACACCACAAGTGGAGAGTGTCAGCTACAGGAAGTGACTATGCCACTTCCTGTGTCATGGAACTCCACTTGCCTAGAGGAAAATGTATGACTCTTCTATTCCACACAAGAATGAAACACTGTGATGTGTCCAAACAGGAATGAGCGGCAGAATGTCTTACCATTGTCCAGGTGATTTGATTTGATGATTTTCTCGGAATACTCTGATATACTGGAGCATTCAATCTACAAAACAAAATGAAAATTAGCTTAATTATATTAGCATATTTAGCAAGAACCGCATTAGTGTAATTTCCTGTTTGTATAACTCCGCTTGTCTTTGTTTGGCCGTTCCAATGTTGTGAAAAGTGACTGCCTTAATGAGTCAATCAATGGTTCAAAAACTTATCCATACAGGAATAAAACTACGGTTATCTGCCAAATGCATAAATGTGCATTTTAAACGTCTATAAACCTGTGAACCCTTACTCATATGTATCCGTGCTCTAGACAGAAACAGAAACCTCTTTTGCTTATTGTGGCATATGAAAGATAAGCGACTAGAACTGGACCTAGTGGGTGGATCAATGGAGTGTTATCTAATACAGACCATAAGCACAGTAACATACTGATATTATCAGCACACTCTCCCACTCTTTCTCTCCAGATATACATAGATATAGTTTGGGAGTGCAAAAAAAGAGTCAGATTTGCAGTAAAGTAAGCCTGCATGTTGGTCTCTAACTCAAACCCATTGTATATGTCAGTAAACACACTGGTGATGAGTTATTTGAGTCCTCACCCCGTACACATGCTTGGCTCCTGCCTTGGCAGCAAACATAGAGAGGATTCCGGTTCCGCTGCCCACATCTAGAACAATCTTATCCTTAAAGATGTGTTTGTTGTGGTACATGGAGTTCCTATAAGTCAGGGTCCTCACCTCATCCTTTAGCATTTCCTATTGAGAGAAAAAAGAACGGTAGCAAATATATTATTTTGATGGTTCCCTTTAAACATTCTGTTGACTATAAGTAACGTTGCACCTACATGTCAACTAACTCTCATTAGAGTATTAGTAAACTGTTAGGGGCAGGGTTAGTAGAATAAGGGGTTCGCGTACGTAAGTTGATGTACTTGCAAAGTTACTTAAAGTCAGTAGAATGTATTTTGGGGGACATGTGCAACGTTACTTATAGTCAACCGAATCTAAATAAAGCGTTACCAAGTTTAAAAAAAAACTACATTTATTAGAAATAGAATTTTATAACATTATAATTGTCTTTACTTTGACAATCCTTGTTGTATTCATTTTTTTTATCTTACTGACACCAAACATTTGATCTGTATATTGCTGCACATATTCGACTGATGCATTTGAGATGTCCTTATGAGTCCATGACTTTTATCCCTCATTTCTGGACCTTTTCTCTTGGACTGTGCTATGGAGGACAATATATAGGACACAAAGCGCAGTGTCTCCAGGATTCTTTTTATAGAGACAGGTCTCCATTTATCCTGCTGGGATTAACTGATACACATCTTCCCAAGCACCCCCTCCCTCCGCTCCAATTCTCTTTCCTTTTCTTTCTCTCTTTCTCCCTCTTACTCTTGTCCTTCTTTTTCTCTGTGTTATCAAGAACTCTGTTATCTGCAGACAGATCCAATTGGACCCTCATGCTCTAAATGTGCGGGTTCTCTCACTTCTTCTTCAATGAGGTTAGAAAAGGGTTTCAGTGACAAATTTAAGTATGTTCTTATCATCAGCTGCACGTGATAAAAGTTCTTTAGCAGAAACATCTTCCTGTCCTCGATAGTGAACAAGATAACATTTTCATCTTAGACTAGCATACTTCACCAACTCCCATACTAGATGGTAAAACCATCTGAACTGGAGCTTCGATTACCTCATGAATTCCAAAGTGGGCATAGGAGTCAAAGTAGTAGTCCCTTGATGTCATCTCCTCTGGGTTGAGTAGCTTGGCCATTTTGCCTCGTCCCGAACCGGTAGACAGTGCAGAGACATGTGGTGTGTGTGGGGGGTGTGGAACATGATGAGCGGAGGTCACTGGCTTTGGTAGCGGAGAAGGTTGCAAGGCCTGGGACGAGGGAACACTGGAAATATGCTGCTGCTGCTGCTGCTGCTGCTGGCGCTGCTGGTAAAGTCAACGGTAAAATAATCTGCAATGGCTCTCTGTACATAACCAATTATTGGATTTAATGAGTGTAATTATGCGTTTGGCAGACAGTTCAGGTATACATTAATCAGTTTATGCACTCTTTAGGAATCATACCCATGACCTTAGTATTGCTATGTCCTACGGTGTGAGCTATACGAACAATTTATTCATTTATCTGTTAAAAAATACATTGAAAAAACACATTTGAAGAAGAAAATGACAGTGAACAAAACGAAATATCGTAAAGACTTATATTTTCTGTAAATACTTTTTTTAATGTTTCATTTGATGATTCAAGTTTTTTTTTTTCATGTGATAAATGTTAAAACAGTTTTGTAAAAATAGGCTAGATGGACTCAGTAACATAAATGTGTTTCATCTTGTGATTTTTTTTTACCTTGCTTTTCAGGGCTTCTAATATTTAGTGCACTAACTATCAACGTCGACGTTTAAATCAGGCATGCAAAGGTGAATATGCTAATTAGCCCGGGGGGGAGGGGGGGATACTGCAGCACCAAGGACAGCGCTCAGCCGTCTCGCGATGACCCAATAGACTATATAAAAGTATAAAAGAGGAATTGAGTGGTATTCAGCACGCACACGACTAACTTTACTGTACTTTATCGTACAGTAGGCTAATTTATTGTGTTCGAGTTTCTAAAAGGCATCTTGCATCAGACATCCGCTTAATCTTTATGCAACCTACTCGCAGTAAACATTTTGATAGCCTATAAACCTCTGTATTCAGCATTTGGTGTGGTGTGTGATCGGATTCTTTCAAGACGAGGGAACTGGACGTGTTCTGCTCTGGATCTCGCTGTTCTTTAGCCTGCATAGTCACACATCACCGGGCACTGATTTGTATGACCTCCAAACCAGCGCGTCATTTTACGCGATCATGCACTATAAGCACACATATGAACGACTATAATTAATCACATGCGATTTACAAGTGTGCATATGAATGTTTGGACGAGCATTGATGTATTATGCATAACTTAAGGAATCTTTGACTTACCTCCGAGCTCTCCGCATCCGCCATCTTTCTCCGCAGGAGCAGGCACCGCGATGAGTGCCTCAGTCCCATGCGAGCCAACGGGATCCGGATTAACTAGATAAAGGCAAGTGTCGGCACTAAATGTCCTATAAAAGTTTTAAAACGTACTGCAATACGTAAATTTCGGTTTGCGCTTTAAAACGACACATTTGTTAATTTCCACAGTTGCGTTAGATAAACAATAAATAGCTAAAAGGAAACTAATAGGGAATATGTCATAAAGACTTCTTAGATAGTCCCTTAACTCCATAGTACCGACTTCTACTGAAAGCCCATCGCGCAAAAGTTCCTCCAGAGGTGCTAAGCACCACTTGGAGACCAGTTGAGCCACGACGCGTCAGCATCCACATCACCTGCCGCTGCGCATCGCCGTTACCTATAGCCTGACAGATCAGAACGCATCTTTTACTTCAGTTTAACACGATGATCCATTGTTTTTCAGTTCGCAATAAGTCATCGAATCCTAGCTGTCCACTTGGTCGCGTTGAGGTCAGTCAAGTGCGTCTGGTTCGCGCTGAAAGTTGGAGTTGAAAGACTGTGACTGAACTCGAGCGCAGCGAGTGCAGAACTGGAGCGATATCAGTATAGCTGAATTAGTGCCTCCCACATAAGTATCGCACCTCCACTTTCTCCAAATAAAGGACACACGGCTTTCAATCCATTCCAAGGCTGTAACTTTTCAGACAAACACGTACTTTTGCACTGTATGCGCTTTTATTCAAAGCTATTACATTACTTTCAAAGCACATCTTAACCAATGACCTTGGCGTTCGTTGCTAACGCAAGTATTCAGGTTGATGAATATTCCTCGTTTTCAACACACATTTTACATTTCAAACTTAATAACGTGATTATTGCTAAATGTTCCTTATGAAAAATAGACCCAAGATATAAAACATAACTAAATGCAATGAACTTTGCATTTGTCACAGCCATTTCTCATGAAGCCACAAAGTAGTCATAAATGTGTTTGATTTAAGCTAATCTTATGATAACTGATAAACATTATTTTATCAGTTTATCCTAATTGGATTTGCTTTATTGTATTGCTACATTGTGCTTTTTTGGTAACATATACGTATAATTACACATCCATTTATATATTTTGTCTTATGTTTGCAGCATAATACCCTGCCCCAATAAATTTAGCAGGAAATCTTCATTCATACGGTTACCACTGACAAAACTTTACCAACAGCTGTTGTCTGTGCCAATCTAATGTGGTTTGAGTTCACATGTGTCTATAATGTGTGATTCTAGTTTTGGAGTCGAACAACGGCCCCCTCGTTGTTTTTACATGCCACCCACTCATCTGCTTTTGTAATCCCAGGAGCTAATGTGGGAGGCAGTCCTGGCCAGAACATACTCTCTTTCTCTCTGTCACACACACACACACACACACACACACACACACACACACACACACACACACACACACACACACACACACACACACACACACACACACACACACACACACACACACACACACACACACACACACACACAC
The DNA here is from genome assembly GCF_949152265.1 of Phoxinus phoxinus. NCBI lineage: Eukaryota > Metazoa > Chordata > Actinopteri > Cypriniformes > Leuciscidae > Phoxinus > Phoxinus phoxinus. The sequence continues at coordinate 7,625,124 of NC_136884.1, forward strand.
ACACACACACACACACACACACACTCACTCACACTATGAGTTTAAAGGCCAATATCCTCTCGATCCATCTAAATATTTGAAAACATGTGGAATTAGCAAGGGTCATCAATGAAAATCATATTTTCCCAGCACTGAAATGTCAACACGATAAACAAACTCAATCAGAGCACTCAGTAATGGAGCTCGTGGTGTGATCTACCAGACCGAAATAAAGGTACGCTCTATTGTATCCTGCTGAGAGGACTTCCAACACACGGGCTGCTCATGTATAACACTGAAGGACGGATGCCCACGCATGCTGAGTAATACCACACACTCGGCACCACAACACCATACACTGTCAATCACACACACACACACACACACACACACACACACACACACACACACACACACACACACACACACACACACACACACGCACACACACACACACACACACACACACACACACACACACACACACACACACACACACACACACACACACACACACACACACACACACACACACACACACACACACACAGACACACACACTACACAGACACACACACACACAGGCTTAAAACATATCCAGGAGAAAATGTGGGCAGCGGACAGCAAAACAAAAATTATTTTCTGAATTTAAATAAGCCCAACACGGTTTCTGGCATTGAGACAGTTTGCGTCAAGTAAATATCCTTTCAATCGCACATATTTTTTTCTGAGTTTTTTTTTTTCAAGAAATGACCAAATAGAAATGGTTTGTTTTTTGGTCGAAAGTGTTTATCTGTCTTGAAACGGTCCTAAAACAGCAGGATCGTCCTTTGCCTTGTTGCCGTTCTGCTAAATAAAAGAGACTTTTCTGAGACTTCATGGAGGAAGTGTGTGTGTGTGTGTGGGTCAGTGGGTTTCTTTTGTCCTTCTTTTGGTCCTTTTCACTATCCAGTTAGTCATTTTCATGTGCCTGTTCGTGTTCGCACAACATATACACACAAACTCTTGCCGTCCACCGTGAGTTTATAGCTCAGAACTGAGGACAACAAGAGGACACAACAATAAAATAACAGGGGAGTGACAGAGAAAGCCAGACAGAACCAGGTGGGAATCACAATGAGTCAAATTCAAAAGGATAAACAACAGTTCAATAGGCCGAGTTCCTTTTCAAAGTTCTCTGTCATCTGCTGCATTGTTAATGTCATCTTTTCTTGCCATCTTCCCGTTGCTTGCATGTTTGTTGTCCCCGATGTCTCCGCTTGGATTTCCATCTGATTTGGCTCAGATTTGATTCCCTGAATGAAAACTTTGCAGTCAGTTGTCAATCACCAGACGTTTTATCAGGAAAATTGAGATAGAAGAGGCAGAACTTAAATCTCATATTCAATGAGTTTGTGTTCTTTTCCATTAGGAGACCTAACAGAGCCAGAATACAGATTAGCGATGACATTTCTCACTTTGAGTGGCTTTGTCGCTCTCTCGGTAGACTCTTTCCATTAATTCAGACATGATGGATACCATTTTCCTCTTTAACGCTGTTTCAGCTGGAAAACTGCGACTGCGGCTCATATCCGCTGCCTATGGCGGCGTGTGTTCTCCTAATGGGCTTTTGACTTTATTAGGTTACTGGGATTGAGGTTTGAAAGAGAAAGGCACACAGAGGAACTTCTGTGTGCAAGAGGGCAGAGAGTTTAAGTTCGAACAGAGAGGCAACTGAAAGTCAAGCAGCATGCATCAAGAAACTGTCAGTATTATTTCCATATCGTGAAAGATTATGTGAAAGTGAATTATTGAGATGCATTCGGAAGCTTAATTTACTTTGTCCCTGCTTTGTCCTGGCTTTCATCACAACTGGGGGAAATTGACTGATGTACTTAAAATAATTAAAAGAAGATTTATGACAAATCTATACTTGCACATGGCTCTAAAAAACTGCTATGAACAACGTTTACAAGTGTGCTCCAAAACAATGACAAAACTTCGCATTTAGAAGACCAAACCCGTTGAAAATGAAAATCATGTTGATGTCAGAATCCAACGTCAGATTGACGTTAATCTCCAACGTTGGACAGACGTTGTATTGTGGTTGAAAATGAAAATCGGGTTGACGTCAGAAACCAACATCAGTCAGGTTCTGATGTCAACCGACTTTCATTTCCAACCAATATCCAACGTAGGATGTTGACTGTTGACGTCAATCCGACGCCGGGTTATGATGACGTCAATCCGACGTCAACCCGACTTTCACTTCCAATCAAAATGCAACCCCTGCAACCAAAATCATCCCCTGACTGACATTACTACTTTCTACTCAAGGACATTGACAGAAATGTAGTAGAGTAAAACGTACAATGTCTTTCAAAGTAAGTTAAAGTAAAAAGTTTTCAGAACAAAAGTGAAGGGCTAAGTACAGCACTCAAGTAAATGTCAGCAGCAAAGACAAAGGTTAATAAAGTGAGATTAAATAGGCTACATAAAGTTTATTCAACATATTTTCATTATTGCTGGTTTTGCGTATTCTGAGTTTGCATTAATTATTATTAGCCTACTATTTGTATTATTTTTTTCGGAATACAGAATGTCACGGTAGACGTTTTCTCTGTTCCTTCTAGTCTCGTGTTTATGTTGTGGTGTGAGCGCGTGGTTGTGTGAGCGCGTGGGTTTGTGGGCGTGAATGTTGACATTACCTGATCCGCTCCAGCTGTTCATCATCATCACTTCACCAGCTGCGGGCAATCTCACCACTCTACATATACTCACTGCTTATCTCCTCTCATTGTCAGATCGTTGTTTGATGTTGTTCGTGTTGGTGTTCCGGTGTCCTGTTCCTGCCTTGTTCCAGCCGTGTTCCTGTCTTCGCGTTACGTGTCTGGATTACCTGTCTTCTCACCGTCACCTCACCATCGCACATCATCACGGATCCTGACCATCTAGTCCCTGCGTCACTGTTCCATCTGTTTGTACTGCCACCCTGTCTTAATAAATATCGCCTGCAACTGCTTTCAGTTTCAGTCTCCAGTGATTATGACAGAACGATCTGACCAAGGAATGGAAGCAGCGGGCGTGTCTTCGGGATCTTTGGAAGATTTCATCCATCACACCGTCCAAAGAATGGATTCTCAACAACGAGAGATCGGGGATACGGGTCGCGCAGTACAAGCGTTGGTGACGCAGGTGTCCGAGCTCACCCAGCAGATCCAACGCCTACAGAGTCCTGCTGCGCCGCCCACACCGGCCGTTCCTCCACCAGCTCCAGCGCGCCCCTCCCAGTCAGAGCCCCGCCTACCTGTACCAGAGTCATACGCCGGTGAGCCAGTTTTTTGCAGATCATTTCTCCAACGCTGTTCAATGCACTTCGCTCTTCAACCTCATACCTTCAGTACTGAACAAGCCCGGGTGGCCTTTGTGTTGACCCTGCTGACTGGGAAGGCGGCGCTGTGGGGAACGGCGGTGTGGGAGAACCAGAACCCATGCTGCGCCTCGTTCCAGGCCCTCGCCGCCGAGATGAGGAAGGTGTTTGACCGTGCTGTTTCAGGAAGAGAGGCTGCCAGGACCCTGGCAGAGCTGCGCCAAGGGGAGAGATCTGTTTCCGATTTCTCGATCGAATTTCGGACTCTGGCGGCGGAGTGTGGATGGAACGAGGAGGCGCAGTGGGACATGTTCCTGCATGGGTTGGCTGACCGCGTCCAGAAGGAAATCTACGCCCTGGACCTTCCTACCACTCTGAACGGGCTCGTGGATCTAGCACTGCGGGTGGACGCGCGACTGTCCATGGTCGAGCGCCGGAGTCCGTCTACCCGACCCATCGGAGGAGCTGAGGGCGAGAGATCCAACAGGAGGGACGCGGTCAGTCTCATCCCCGATCCGGAACCCATGCAGGTGGGTCGAGCTCGGCTTTCCCGGGAGGAGAAGGAGAGGCGGAGGTCCCAGGGCCTTTGCCTGTATTGTGGAGGTACGGGACACTATGCTTACAACTGCCCGGTAAAAGGTCAAGCCCGATAGTAAACTTGAGGCTACTATCGGGTGGGATCTCCGCCAGGAAGACCTCATCTACGACCACATCTACCTCCACGCTCCTCCCGGTAAGACTTAGATGGTCAGTCCACCAGCACGACTGTCGAGCACTTCTGGACTCTGGGGCCGAAGGTAATTTTATGGATCACTCTTTTGCACGGGAACTCCAGATTCCACTCAGACCGCTCACTCACAGGATTACAGTTAATGCACTCAATGGACAAGAGCTTCCCACCATTTCCCTGTCCACCGTGGATGTCACTATCATCACTTCCGGCAATCATTCAGAGACCATTTCATTTTACATTATGGATTCACCCCTTGCACCCGTCGTCCTTGGACATCCCTGGCTCATTAAGCATAACCCCCGTATAGACTGGCATCATAAGACTGTGCTGGAGTGGAGCAAGGAATGTCATAAGTCCTGTCTTGTTTCTGCTTGTTCGTCTGTTCCTGTTTCTGTTTTTCAGGAGGAAGCAGGGGATTTGTCTAACGTGCCCGCAGAGTATCTGGACCTGAAGGAAGTGTTCAGTAAGTCTCGTGCTGCTTCTCTCCCTCCGCATCGTCCCTATGACTGTGCTATAGATTTACTGCCAGGTAAGTCTCCGCCTAAGGGCAAGATTTATTCACTTTCTAGACCAGAAAGGGAGGCTATGGAGAAATATATTTCTGATTCTCTAGCAACCAAGTTCATCCGCCCTTCCTCTTCTCCAGCGGGGGCGGGATTCTTTTTTGTGGGGAAGAAAGACGGTTCTCTGCGACCTTGTATTGATTACCGAGGGTTGAATAACATCACGGTAAAGAATACCTATCCTTTGCCGCTGATGTCTTCAGCCTTCGAGAGGTTGCAGGGAGCGTCTGTCTTCACAAAATTGGATTTGCGTAACACTTATCATTTGGTTCGCATTAGGGAGGGAGATGAGTGGAAAACTGCCTTTAACACCCCCAGGGGGCACTTTGAATATTTGGTTATGCCGTTCGGGCTGTCCAACTCCCCGGCAGTTTTCCAGGCACTGGTCAATGACGTGTTGCGAGATATGATCGATCAGTTCATATATGTCTACCTGGATGACATATTGATTTTTTCTTCTTCTCTCCAGGAACATGTGCAACACGTCAGACGAGTGCTTCAGAGGTTGTTAGAGAATGGGCTTTTTGTCAAGGCGGAGAAATGCGATTTTCATGCACAGTCTGTTCCTTTCCTAGGGTACATCGTCTCGTCTGAAGGGATGCGGATGGACCCTGAGAAGATCAAGGCTGTGATAGATTGGCCAAGCCCGGACTCTCGCAAGGCCCTGCAGAGGTTCCTGGGGTTTGCCAATTTCTATCGGCGTTTTATTCGCAACTTCAGCCAACTAGTCGCACCTCTGACTGCCTTGACCTCCCCCAGAACTACGTTCAGGTGGTCAGACACGGCCGAGGCCGTGTTTGCTAAACTGAAAGGCCGCTTCGTTTCAGCCCCCATTCTTGTCGCCCCTGATTCCTCACGTCAGTTCGTGGTGGAGGTCGACGCGTCAGAGGTGGGAGTAGGCGCAGTGTTGTCCCAACGCTCCCCTGCAGACGACAAGATGCATCCGTGCGCGTTTTTTTCTCACCGGTTGTCTCCTGCCGAACGTAATTACGACATTGGTAACAGAGAGTTGTTGGCAGTTAAGTTAGCGTTGGAGGAATGGCGCCACTGGTTAGAAGGTGCGGGGGTACCTTTTATCGTCTGGACTGATCACAAGAACCTAGAGTACATCAGAACTGCTAAAAGATTGAACTCCAGGCAGGCTCGGTGGGCACTTTTTTTCGGTCGTTTTGATTTTTCTCTTTCTTATCGTCCGGGTTCTAAGAACATCAAACCCGATGCGTTATCTCGTATATTTGATTTTTCCGAACGCCCGGTTACTCCCGAGTGCATTTTGCCGGAGACTCTATTCATCTCCACACTCTCATGGGAGGTCGAGTCGAGGGTCAAGAGCGCCCTGGAAGGGGTAACGCCTCCGCCCGGGTGTCCACCGAATCGTTTGTTTGTGCCGGAGGGATTACGGTCTGACGTTATCCAGTGGGGTCATGGCTCCAACGTGGCGTGCCATCCAGGAGTTAATCGTACTAGTTTTTTAGTCAGGCAACGATTCTGGTGGCCTCGTATGGCTCGCGACATTCACGATTTTGTTTTGGCTTGCTCGGTTTGTGCCACTGGTAAGACTTCCAATCGACCTCCAGATGGGTTACTTCAGCCGCTGTCGGTTCCTTCGAGACCCTGGTCCCATATCGCTCTAGATTTTGTTACCGCCCTCCCACCCTCTCAGGGGAACACAGTGGTTTTAACTGTGGTGGACCGGTTCTCGAAGGCAGCCCATTTTGTTCCCTTACCCAAATTACCCTCAGCTAAGGAGACAGCGGTAGCGGTCGTTGATCACGTCTTTCGTTTACATGGCCTTCCGATTGACGTGGTTTCCGACAGGGGACCCCAGTTCGTGTCCAAATTTTGGCGAGAGTTTTGTAGATTACTGGGGGCGACGGTTAGTCTTTCGTCGGGGTTTCACCCCCAGAGCAATGGCCAAACCGAGAGGGCCAACCAAGATTTGGAGAGAGTGTTGCGATGTTTGGTATCCAAGAATCCTTCCTCATGGAGCCAACAACTCTCTATGGTGGAGTACGCCCACAACACGTTGCCAGTGTCGGCCACGGGCCTATCTCCGTTTGAGTGTAGTGTAGGTTACCAGCCACCTATTTTTCCCAGTCTGGAATCCGAGGTTGCGGTTCCCTCCGCTCACGCCTTCGTTCAGAGGTGTCACCGCACCTGGACTAGAGCCCGTGAGACTCTACTCCAGGTGGGGGCGCGCACCAAGGCCAAGGCCGATCGCCACAGGTCAAAGCCTCCCGTATACGTCGTGGGTCAAAAAGTGTGGCTTTCAACTAAGAACATTCCTTTGCGCACCGTCTCTAATAAGCTTGCACCCAAATTTATTGGCCCGTTTACTGTCACTAAAATCATTAGTCCAGTGGCAGTCCGCCTCAAGCTACCTCCCGCGTACAGGAGGGTCCATTCCGCCTTTCATGTATCCAAAATCAAACCCGTGTTTCATTCTCACATTAATCCGCCTGTCCCGGTTCCTCCTCCACCGCGTCTCGTAGATGGGGAGACCACATATTCGGTTAACCGTATTCTGGACTCTAGGCGGAGGGGACGCGGATTTCAGTACTTGGTGGACTGGGAAGGTTACGGTCCGGAGGAGAGAAGTTGGGTTCCTGCTCGAGACATCCTGGATCACTCCCTTATCGATGATTACAATCGACAGGTAAGGGAGTCTGGGAACGCCAGGAGGCGTTCTTAGGAGGAGGGGTACTGTCACGGTAGACGTTTTCTCTGTTCCTTCTAGTCTCGTGTTTATGTTGTGGTGTGAGCGCGTGGTTGTGTGAGCGCGTGGGTTTGTGGGCGTGAATGTTGACATTACCTGATCCGCTCCAGCTGTTCATCATCATCACTTCACCAGCTGCGGGCAATCTCACCACTCTACATATACTCACTGCTTATCTCCTCTCATTGTCAGATCGTTGTTTGATGTTGTTCGTGTTGGTGTTCCGGTGTCCTGTTCCTGCCTTGTTCCAGCCGTGTTCCTGTCTTCGCGTTACGTGTCTGGATTACCTGTCTTCTCACCGTCACCTCACCATCGCACATCATCACGGATCCTGACCATCTAGTCCCTGCGTCACTGTTCCATCTGTTTGTACTGCCACCCTGTCTTAATAAATATCGCCTGCAACTGCTTTCAGTTTCAGTCTCCAGTGATTATGACACAGAATCTGTTTTTGTGCACATGAGATGAGTAAATGCATTCTTATATTTAGTAGGCTACAATAACCATCATGTTCACATAGGGCACAACACATCGCACATGTTCTCTCAACATGGGGACAGGAGTGGTGTCAATAAATGGTAAAACAAAGAAACCTGTTACCTATTTGAAAAACTAACTCAGGTATTTTGTTGTAAATATAAAAGTAATGCGTTACTTTACTCGTTACTTATGTGTTACTCCTCCTAACACTGTTTATTTAAACACTTACAAATATTTAGACCTAAATTTACTATTTATGATCTTAAAGTATAAAACTTCCATCAATTTTATAAATAAAATAAATTATATAAAACTTTCAAATCAACTAATAAACTATATTTACCTGTTTATTTATGCATATCATACATAAATGAAACAAGAAAGAAAAATATTATTGTTTATTAGTTTGTTTATAGAACTAAGTAGCCTAATCCAAATGGATGGAAATTCGTGCAATTCAAATACATAGGCCTAAAAAAAATTGGAGTCAACAGGTTTTTACAGTAGAATTCTGTTCAAACGACTACTTACAACAGAATTTGCAGACAAAAGTGCCCAGTTCAAATTCAATCCAGAAAAATAATCGATTTTTCCCCCCAGAGAATGAGGCAACTTACTTAAAAGCAATAATAACAGTTATTCAGTCCACGGGCAGCCTTTGAAGATGAACAGCTCGCTGTATTTAATCTCATGAAATGAAGGGGCGGGCTGTAGTTGCATTTCCTCCTCACATCCTGCGCTGACCCTCCGGCTCCGACTGGACACACACGCCTTCGGAGTCCGGAGCAACAAGCCTCGCTTGGGAAAACAACCGCAATCTGCTGTTACGGTAAGTTTAAACACGATGTTTTCTCTTTATGCAATGGAAAGTGACTTTGGTGTTTGTCCCAAACACGGCATAAGAGCAGAATTATATATATATAAAAAAAACGTAGCTACATGACACCACGCAGTTTTGATTTGTTTATGTTCATGAGCGCGCAATGCAACTGCGCGATGCTCTTTGCGGAAAGTATCTATAAAGTCAAAGTCCGGGGGAGGAAAGAAAGAGATTCGTCTGGATTGAATCAACATTGTCCTCTTTTTTTTTCGGGACAACCACCATTGCTTTCATTGTATGTATGTGGGGTGTTGAAGGAGGAGCATAACGTGAATTTTAATTATTTAAATGCTCAGAGGAGTAATGTCATGCGGTATAGTCACATCGCATCCGTGGCTTTTGAATCGACTGGCGTGTCAGTTTGTTGGCGAGGAAACCACCGTGAGAAAAAATAGAGCGAAAGTGAAACGCGGTAGAAATAGAACTAAGAAAGGTTTTAAGCTTCCTTTATAGCCTACCTGGTTTTTAAAAGTCGTTAGTTTTAACGAAAAATACTGCCTTACTTTAATATACTCACTCTAAATGTTGTGTTTAATTGGATACATGTAGGCGTAGTTTTTGGTAAATAACTGTTTACATTTTTTTAAACGTCTATTAGGCTACCACATAAATTACAGTGAATGTCTACATTAGATTCAAGAAGTATATAATCTACAAACCGAAACCTAGAAATAACCCTTTTAAATCTTTCAATAATGAAACTTTTTTTAATGAAATTGTATGGTTTCATTGAGTATAAAAAAATAAAAATAAAAAAAAGAGTAGACCAGGCTTACTTAAAATTCTTGAAACACTTCTTTGAATACTTGTAGTAACCCATAACAACACAGAGCATGCATGTGTCTCAAATCCCAGCCAAAGCACTTGTCTGTCAACAGAGTGGATAAGAGGATAGTTTATCTTTATCAGACAGACCTTCACAATGAGGTGAATAATAAATGCAAATGCAATGAATAAAACATTATTTTCTACTATCATAATTCCAATTTAGTGGTATACTTATGTCTACATTTGGAGTCCATCAGCATCATAAATAATCTGTATTTACTGCTCAATACAGGTAGATAACCCTTTAAGAAAAAGCACTTTAAGTGATTACTTTACTGACACACAGCGAGGGCTTTCTCTATACATTTACATCACGTGATCAGCAAATCAATATGTCCCCACAGTCATTCTGAACAAATTCTTTATGCCTCTGTATCCAAAAGAAATCGATGGGTCCTACAGTGAAAATCTAGGCAAAAAAGCCCATTATAGCAGGGATTTTTTAATAAACTAAAGTCTGCAGTCAAATGTTGTGTTTTGGAACAGAACATGTCAGTCACCTTTCCAATCTGGTGCTGCATTCGGTGTCCTCCGGATTTCTAAAACCAGCCGAATGGGTTGGATTGTGTGTAGTTTTGTTGTGCTTGCCACCATTTCAAACCAAACACCCTCATTTTATCGGCCATACATGGCTGCTGTTTTGACACGCGACGCCTCCACACTAGGGCCTGAGACGGAGCGTGTCGTCTGTCTGTGGCAGAAACCCATGGGCCACAGCTGTTAATTAACATGTCATGGAAAAGAACAGTGTTTGACTGCCATCTTTCCAAAAGCCTGTTTACGCTCCTGCCCACCTCCTCCTCTTTGTCCTTTTGACAAACTGAACATCCACCACTTGATGAGAACTCATTTTGTGTTCCATTGCTTTTCTTCTCTCTTCTCTCCAACAGAAAAGATGGGCAGCATGTATAAGGATGAGCAGGGCGACTGGGTCACCGTGTGTCTCAAATACCTCCTCTTTGTTTTCAACTTCCTGTTCTGGGTGAGTCTGAGATCCACTTTGGTATTTAAAAACCCCTTTGGATAACTATCATGCAACGTGCGAAATGTGCTGTGTTTAACATGAAACATCAACATGTAATCAAAATGTACTTTCTCAATACACATTTCTGGTCTTATCGTGACTTAATGCATAACTTAAACTTAAGTTATGTTATGATTTCATAACTTAAATCTGAGTCTTGTCCCATCATCCCTTCTCTTGTTCTCGTCCCCCTCTCCATTTCCTCTTCCCACCCACTGCCTGAGCTCAACAAGTACAGCGCCCTCTAGGGTTGAATTTCTTTCTTTAAAACATGAGTAAATCTGAATGGAGAAAAATAAACCTGTCTGAAAAAAAGCATCCCTAGGTATAAAGTATTCTTTCATTGAATTGACCTTTTGTAGCCAGGTACTTCTCTGCATTAAATAGATATGTTTTCATAAATCCTGGACGAGAAGTTCAGGAAATGAGTCAGAAACCACACCGTCAACCAGAATGCACAATCCTCTGCATTTATCCACATTGTCCTCAGAAATTCTGTCCTCATTTACTATCCCTAGTGTTGTTCCAAACCTGTATTGCTTTCTTTCTTCTGTAAAACACAAAAAGAGAAATTATGCAATTACAATGCTTTAGAGCTTCAAAAGGGGGAAAAAACACCATAAAAGCATCATAAAAGGGGTCCATACGTACTTCTTTCTGCATCTTACACAATTTCATTATATCACTTTTTGTGCTCCATGGGAAAAAAGAGTCACGTGGGTTTGAAACGACATGGTTGAGTAGGTAATGACTCATTTTCATTTTCGGGTGAACTATTACTTTTTAAAGCATAACCTCTGTAATATATTCAGTACTCTAGTGATTCCTTCAATGCAGAACTTTTGTAAAGACGCAGTTTCTCTCTCAAACACAAAGTCCTCACTGTGTGTGGTATGCAAGCAGCTCAGGGGGCATGAAAGACAATGGGAATCTGGAACATCTGTTGTTTGAGTTCGGCACTGGAGAATGTCAAGGAAAGATCTGGGAGTGTTGAAGGGAAGAGCCTTGTTGGAATTGTTCCTCTGCTTCCGACTTGGATCAATCTGAAAAAGCGGATAGTGTGGATTAGTTTGTATGTGCATAGATTAATGGAGTGTTTACGTTGCACAGCACCACACAGGTGGATAATGAACCTGTGCTGAAATCTCAGGGTAAATTAATGATTATTTGAGTTGGTTAAATAATGTCAAGCCTGTCCAACAACATGAAATAGTTGTTTATCAATTGAAACAGGAGTTTCAGTTTGATATCTATAATTAATTCCATTATGTTCTCACTCCAGCTACTATGACACCATTGTTTGTCCTCAGCCATCTGTCTAATCCTAGAGTTTTCATAATTGTTTGTCTTTAATTTGAAGACTTTTTTTTTTTTGCTGCCATTATTGCATATCCAAGGGGTCACATCATATTTTTTTAAATCTAATTTTTCTCCTTAGTTCCACTTTCCACACTGTTAAAAAACAGTCCAAAAGTTTATTACAAATATTTTAAAAGCCTAATTTTGTTTTGGACGTCTCTTACAAGAGGTTTACATGCATCCAAGGTCCAAAAACATTTGAACTTTCTCACAACATACATTGCAGCAACACCTCTTTTCTCACGGTGTATGAAACATTCGATAAAGGATTCGGTCTCTCTCTCAACCCTCCTTTCCGAGAGCCTACTCTGCTCTGATTGGTCAGATGGCCCAGTCTTTTGTAATTGGTCGACCACTTACAGCGTGTGTAGGAAACCAAACGGCCATTAGGCCTACCATATCTGAATTTCAGCTGAGAGGCTTCATCAGTGTATATACATTGATACGAATAGTAACAATGGCTTGGTAAATTCGAGCCAGAGTCCTCATTGGTAGTGAAAGCAAAGTGGATTTGCTCTCGCACACCTTAAGTTCTTCAGGGAGCTTAGTTTAAAATGCCCATCAGAATGTACTATAACCTTAATAAATGAGTTCAAAATAATAATTAAAGAGGTTAATGACCCCAGAAAGTCATAACCTCAGTTTAATATCTCATCCGAAGGGTTGTCCTTCTTTCAGCATAGTATCAAATCAGTGGTAGCACATCCTGACAGGCTCAATATGCCTTAATAAATTAGTTCAAAATAATAATTAAAGTCGTAGTTAATAACCCCAGAAACTCAGGACTTCCTGTGTCCCAGGTGCCTATAATAAGAATTGATTGGCTACCAGTCCTGTCGACAACACAAACCAAACTCTTCCAGTCCTCAGCTACAACTACAGTGTTTGAGGGCGGGCCAAAGTTTACGTTGTTTGTCGGCAGCCAATGAAGACCATATGCTGGTATTATGCAAATCTGTTATGAACCTATGTAGGTTTTTGCAGAAAGTAAGATTACATTTCAGAATTGGTTCTTTCTTTTGGGAGAAAATAACTTCATTTATCGTGAACTTTGAAACTTTCCAGACCTCACAAACATTATAGAGGCACTTTACATTTTATTTAATTACAATTAAAATGTATTTACAATAATGTTTGAGTTCTAAAAGGTTGATTTTGTTTTATTTGTCCCCTTTGAACTTAGTGTATTAGCAGGAGCACCATGATATCCTGTGATGTGTCATTATCTCTTCCAGATGGGCGGCGGGGTGGTGATGGGTGTTGGGATCTGGACGCTGGTGGATAAAGGAGAGTACCTAAGCCTGCTGGCCTCCAGTACATTCGCCGTGTCCGCCTACATCCTGATCCTGGCCGGGGGGCTGGTGATGGTCACCGGGTTCTTGGGTTGCTGTGCCGTCATACGTGAGCAGAGGAGCTGTCTGTCCACGGTGAGGAGAACAAATGAATGTGAAAGACCACACTGAGAGGTTGTAATTTTGCCAGTTTTGCCAATTTATCCATTGTGCTCCAATCATTAGATGTAATTGCTTTAGATCCCAGTCTTTTTTTTTTGGTCAACTCAGTTATTGTTGCCTGTAAGTTGAGGTGGGCGGCACCAAGTGTCCACAGACAAAGTAGAACAGGCTCCATGGCAGCCGTGACTAATGAGCTGACAGGCATGTGCTTTCTCGCCATTTTAAAAAAAAAGATAGTACCTTTTGTTTGTTGGAGGGAGTGAAAGAGACAAGCAAGGTTGTGACTGCCACTGCAGCAGTGCTATTTATAGCCCACTCTCGCTTCGATGTATGAATCTACGGAGGAGCGCCAACCTCGGTAGGAATTAGTAATGAGGATACTGCCTTTCTGGTCTGATCTGAATGCATTGCATTGCATTTTGGGAAAAAAAAACATATATGCATAAATGTCAACATGCGACAGCTGGCGTAAGGTTAACAGCTGTTCATTTGTTTGAATAACCTTGAATAGGTTCATTTCATTTGCTTCAGTGCTCGTGTTGGTGTTTATATAAATTACATTGGACTTCCCGTCCTTTCTTTCGACCTCTAGAAGAGAAGTGCCGCGTTGATGTGTATATACAGTATGTGAGTTTATTCATCTCTCACACACGTCCACCTTGACAGGCAATTTGTCAATCCGTCTGTGGTTCGGTCTACAGTGTCCTCTGCGCATAATTTGATGTGAACATTTCTGTTCTTTGCTTACATTTAACTCTGCTGATTAGTGATGGAAACTAAAGGTGAACTTCAGTACTCACTTGGCAATTATAATAGAAATCAGTGTATGCACAAAGGCTTGGTGAGTATGAGTTATGTGTAATCTTGAAAACATTGTATTGTTTGTTGGTGGGTTTGATTTTAATTATGCCACGAAAAATATTTCCCTGAAAACATGTTTTGTGGCAGATTTGTGGTTGTTATCACCCACTCGCTCTCCCCCCCACTGTAAACTGTGACAGCTTCTTCGGTTTAGTCATTTATTGTTTTATTTTCCTCTGAGGAAAATGTCACTGTGTCTTTTATTTTCGTTTGTCAGGCAGACGTCTCCACCTCTGCCGGCTCTAAACAAGACATTTCTGGAAAAACAATTTTATTTACTTTATCCTCATGACAGTCCAAATATTGTTATATTTTGAAGCGTTTTGAGTGTTGATGTGCTGTTTCTTTTAGAGAAGCCATTTAAACTGAAAAAAAAGACAAAGGCAAATGAAGATTTTCTGAACCAAATATCTGTAGTTACTGTAAGTTTGTTGCTTCTACAGTAGGTGACATTGTAGCATTTAGTTAAACAAATTCAGGATGGCTTAAATTTATTTATTTGAAAATCTCTCGCATCATTTTGTTTTGATGCTATTATGTTTTTTTTGTTAAGTATGTAATTATTTAATTTGTTTTTACAGTTCCTTTTTCTATGAATTAATGTTTTTTAGTTGTGGAACCACAAACGTCCCCTTGACATTCATGACTTTCTGAAATAATGAGAATAATAGGAATTATGATATTTTGTATGTGCTTCCCATGGATTATTATGACATTAGCATTTTTTTTTATTTGTATAGTATATCTAGAGTGGCAATGACTGGACTTCCTGTTTTCTGATAAATATAATTTTGGTTGCATTAATTGTATTTGTATTCCTGTCTTCTTACAGTACTTCTCCTGTCTGCTTCTGATCTTCATCATTGAGCTGGTGGCTGGTGTTCTGGCTTATGTTTATTACCAGGCGGTGAGTGAAATCTTAGTCAGTATTGTTATAAAACAAAGCTCTAAAGAACTAACTCCCAATTGCGTTTATGATGGATCTAGTATTAGGGCTGTACTCGACAGGCACAGATGAGACATTTGAGTGATGACACTGCCTTCTGCTCACTCTCTTTATTTTTGTTCATTTCTCTCCATTTTTTTCTCTTCTTTCGGTCTCTCTCAGCTGAGTGAAGAGCTGAAGCAGCACTTGAGCAAGACGATGACAGAGAACTATGCCCAACCGGGAAAAGAGAGCATCACTCAGTCTGTGGACAGACTACAGCAGGATGTGAGAAACTCCAAATCCCAGCCTTTTATTTGCTTAGATTAGAGACTAAAGACAAGAGTATGTGGCTTGGGCAAATACATTTTATATTGTATTACATTTGTGCAATTTTTGTGAGATGGTAACAGAATGTGAATGATCCTAATCAAGTAGAAAATTCAGTGCCAGTAGCTTTTTTTAAATTATTTTATTTTTGCTTCTTTTTATTATGTTCATTTTTTTTATTTAACAGTCTTTAGTTTTAACTTATTTAATGTAAAAACAAAAATATAAATATTTTTATTTCTATTTTATTTTATTTTATTTTAATGTAATACGTTTTTTGTAATTACATTTGTTTATTTTGTTGTTATAACATACATACAATTAAATAATTAAACGTATGTAAATGTAATGTTTATTTTATTTTTTTGTTAGAAATAAAACAAAGTTAATATTGTTTTAAATTGTATTATATTCTAGTTTTTTTTTTTTTTTTTTTTAACTGAATGAGCTACACAATATCTGTCCCTAATCGTCATGTAAAATCACTACTATGAACAAAATAGAAATACATTAAATACTTGACCACTTTGTGCACTGATCCTAATTATAAAACAATCCTAACTCCCTCACCTTCACCTTGCAGTTCAAGTGCTGCGGGAGCAACAACTCTTTTGATTGGATGCACAGCGTGTACATCATCATGTCTCCGGAGACGGAGAAAAGGTTGGTCCCTGACAGCTGCTGTAAGACCATCACGCTTCAGTGTGGAAAGAGAGACCACCCCTCCAACATCTACAAGGTGGAGGTGGGTCTGACACTGTTAACATCAAATCATCCTCCACATGACATTTATTCAACATGATCATACGTGTGTTTTCGTCTGTACTTCATTTCCTTTACAAAACACAGAACTCTATTAATGTTCTGTTGTGGCATAGTGGTTTGAGGCCAAGCTGCCACATGCTTAGTTGCTTCCTCATTGTCTGTGGGAACTACAATGCGCCTGTGAACCATATCATCATGAAGTGTTTGATACAGCCCTTGGGAGTAATTTAGTCTACGAAAGCACAGCTGTGAGCAAGACAGGTGCGACTGGTAACATATATGAGCTTGTGAAGTGTGAGGTAACGCTACAGTGAACTGCTGCCAAGCTCTCTGTATGTATTCTTTCATTCTTTGGGAACAGACCTCCGGTGTGATACATAATACACTACTACATTGGTTTTACAGGCCTATCGAGAGCCATTAGTTTCATTCTATATGCGATATGTTGTGGCAGTAATTCACAATAATGTCTTGTAAATCACACAATTAAAAACATCTCCCTTTCACCCATACATCTGTGACTCTTTATCAGTCTGCAAAATTAATCGATTTAACACATGCATGTTGACACTGAAAAGTCAAGCACATGATATGTACATTTATGAACTGAAGTTTATAATGCTGTGGTCTCTCACAGGGCGGCTGTATCACGAAACTGGAGCAGTTCCTGGCGGATCACTTGCTCATCATTGGAGCTGTGGGGATAGGCGTGGCCTGTCTACAGGTAAGCCCCTCCCTCTCCCTCGGGTGGGGTGCGCAATTAAAGGGATAGTTCATACAAAAAGTCAAATTCAACTTACCACACACACATATATACATATATTATATACACTAAAAAATGCTGGGTTGTTTCAACCCAATTTTGGGTAAAATATGGACAAACCCAAACGTTGGGTTAAAAATTTTATGTAAAAATTTAACCCAACGGCTGGGTTTGTCCATATTTTACCCAACATTGGGTTGAAATAACCCAGCATTTTTTAGAGTGTATATATATAATGTGTGTGTATATGTGTGTGTGTCTGTAATACCATTCAAAAGGGTTTGGTATGGTTTTTAATGTTTAATGAAGTCTCTTAAGCTAACCAAGGCTGTATTTATTTGATCAAAAATACAGTAAAAACTGTAATATTTTTGAAATATTATTATTTCCTGAGATGGCATAGCTAAGTTGTCAGCAGCCATTACTCCAGTCTTCAGTGTCATTGTAATATTTTCAATAGCCTCATTTGGGGCTCAAGAAACATCTATTATTATCAAATATATTTGTGGAAATCGTGATACTTTTTGACACCGTAAATTTTTTGGATGAATAGAAAGTTCAAAAGAGCACTATTTATTTGATATAGAAATCTTTTGTAATATTCTAAATGTGTATTTTGATCTTATGAATAAAAAGTCATTTCTTTGTTTCAAAAAAAGAATTTACTGACCACAAATCTTTGACCACAAAACATTTAAAACGTGCATACTTTACAGTGATGTGTGTGTCCAAATACTGTGAAGCATACCTCAGAGAAACAGTAGGAGCAATGGATCATTGAGGTCTTCTGATGTGGTTCAATAACATGAAAGCTTTCATTAAAATAGCTGATGCACTGACCAGAGGGCAATCATTTAATGGACTCTGATTTTGCCCCTCGACCGGTAATGTGCACGGTAGTCACGCGGAGCTCTGCCCGCTGGGTAAAAATAGGTGGAGACCGCATGCGGGCTTGAGAAAATGAAAGAAAGCGAGATAAGAGCTCTCAGCTTTAAGAGAAGATCTCACAGTGAGCGTCTGCATTCACTGCAGGGGTGCAGAGGGCCATTGATCTGTTTCCTTTGAATAAACTCTGTATATAAACACCACTGAAATGTGACTCCAGCTAAGACCTCATATTGATTCTCGGAGCTGGGAGTGATGTATAATGACCATAGATTATGTTTTTAAAAAGTTTATCCCTCTCCTTCTCTTTTTAGTGGGTTGTATATGGCTTTAAAATGTTTTTGTCATTTTTTAATATGTATATGAATCTAAATGTTTGCTGTCGGCATAATATGTGTTAGTTCCCTAACCAGACGTGATAAAATCAATGTCTTTAATGTAATATCGTTAGTTTTGGTTCTAACAAGCCGTTAGAACACTGTTCTTCTAAAAAGCTATTCGTGTGCATTGTGTACTATGCGTAGTGAATAGGATGCAGTCTGTACTGTGTATCGCATATTACGTAGTATACTGGAGGTTAGTCTCACTTAGTAAGTCAAAATTGTTTAATAAATTCCCTAGTTTTAAGTGGATGCCTAAAACTAACCATACGTACTTCATTATGAGCAGCGTTTTCAGCATCAAGGTCTCAGCTGCTGGTCATGTGATCATTTCATCCAGTAAATGTGAAGCTCTGGAGTGATTAGGGGACTAAAAATAAGTCCTGTGTTAAATCTAATGTAATGATTTTACTGCAAAAAGCCTCGAAGTGGCTTGAAGCAGCTCTCTATATAGGGAGCGCTAATTAAATTGATCCTCTTCAATGATCTCTCATTATTACTGTCATTATGGCAGTAAACAGTGCTGCTCCGCAGGGGTCTGGAGCGTTAGAGTTCACTTTCATAACATAACAAATTGTTTGTGTTGAAGAAATACTTTAAACTGTTGCTTGCCGAGCTACAAGCTACTCATCATTTGTAATACTATACAGTAAACTAGTCAAGCTGCTAACAGAAGTTACTTAAAAGCACAATGTACTGAAATCAAGGGGTCAATGTCTTATAAATCAATATCTATCAATGTATAACTATGAGATAATACTATTAATTCTACAATTAGATTATTTATTTAATAATTGAGCTTAATTTTGCAATAATACAACCAATAAAACACATTGAATTATGTAACCGAATTAATAAAATGAATAAAGCAGCATTTAACTTATTATTTTACCTAAGAAATAAACATGGCAGGGTTAAAAAGAATCAGTGCATTGTTTTATCTGAAGCGAACACTGTATTTCAGGGATTTGTAATGTGTGTCTTAAATTACAGCGTGTCTTGGGTTTGTTTGTCTTTCTCTCTCTGTCTCTTTCTTTTTGTCTCTATTTGTGTGTGTGTTTGTGTGTGTGTGTGTGTGTGTGTGTGTCCTGTAGTTGATAGGAGCAGTGCTGACTGCCTGCTTTATATATCTGCTTTATAAAGAAGAGGAAGAGGACTTTTCTGACGTTTGATTGGCTAGTGCCAATATTTGACTCCTGAACCGCTATGCGATGAGAAGGTCGGCGGTTTGAGTTTATGCTGTGTGTGTGTGTGTGTGCGCGCATGTGGATGTGCCTTGTTCCTGTCACCTCATGTCCACCTCATGCTTTCTGTATGACTTATGTGTATGTGTTTGGCATGTCACCAGCACTCTTAAACCACACATGCTGAATGCTGCATGGCAAAAAGGAGCAAAACTAATGGCACTGAATAACATTTTATGTTAATCATTTGTATTTTGAAATCATTTTTATTTTGAAGACATTCAGTTACAAATGCGTTTTTGTGAATCAGCAACTTTCACCTTGGACTGTGCAGACCTGATATAACCTTGTACCTGAAACCTGCTGTGAGACTCCCAGTGTGTCCGATCTATTTCAGACTTTTCTCTTCCTGTCTATTGTATCTCTCCCCGCGGACTCAGACTGGTGGATAGGAGAAGTTTCAAAGTGTCAACATATCTGCTCAGAAAAAAGACTGTCTTTCCCTTGGTTTTTTTGTATAGGTCTGCTGATTGTATAGAAGTCTCATCTCACAGTTTGTTGCCTGTCGTCCCTTTCTCCGGTGCAGTTAATCCCACTTTCATCCGGCTTTATTTTCCTCTAGAGTAGCATTAGAAGTGCTGGCAGAGAGCAGTAATGCTGCTTCTCACTCAGTGCTTTATGACATGGAGGAGGGATGCATGAAAGACCAAACTTGTTCAAGCTGAAAATGAAAAATGGACACAAAGGAAGGTATTTTGTAGATTTTCTAAGCTGCTCTTTTCCACACATTAATGCTGTTAAAATCCAAAAATTACAAGAGGCATAAAAGCACCATAAAATAGTCTATACATTTTGTTCACTATATTCTACATTTGCTAATGACAGCATTTGCTTAAAGATTTTAAAGACATATTTACACTATTGTTCAAAAGTTTGGGGCCAGATAGATTTATTTCTGTAACATTTAAATTTTTATTCAGCAAGGATGCTTACATTGATCGAAAGTAACAGTAAAGTAATTTACATAGTTACAAAAGATTTCTAATTCAAATAAACGCGGTTCTTTAAAACTTTTAAAACAAATCAGCCTATTAAAATTTCTGAAGGATCATGTGACACTGAAGACTGGAGTAATGATGCTGAAAATTCTGCTTTTTCATTGCAAGAATAAATTACAAATGATAATATATTAAACATTCAATTTTGTCCCCAATATAATAAACATTCATTAAATTTTGTCCCCGTTGACATCAAACATTGGTTCTTTTGTCAATGATTTAAACACTTTTTTTTAATTGCCCCCAAGCACAAATAAAAGTCCCTAATCGTTTTGAATAGAAAAAAGAGCAGCTTTGACATTCTGTGAAATATCTTCAAAAGACTCTTAAAATTTGTATATGGCTTTGGGATTAGGTTAAGTAAATTACATACTTTTTAAGCGTTTAAATGTAGGTTTTAAATATAAAAGGTGAAAACTGATATTACTAAATCTTAACTTTGGTATATTTGAGTCATTTTTGGTTATAAACTAACATTTAAATGTACCCCATTATTAGTCTATAAACTACCACACATTGACACCAACATTAGAGTTCCCAGAGGTTGATTTGAAACCTCAAAAAACACTCATAAACCAGACTCACAAACCATGTGCCATGAATGCTCATTTACCCTACAATTAACTCCACATTAACCAATTTAAAGTTTATGGTTTTTCCTATAAAAGTAGAACATTATTAAGGGAAGGAAAAACTTGAGTTGAGCTGCACTTCCAGCTCTGGTTTATTTCTGTGTTTGTGGGTAGGATGAGGCTCCATCATTTTTGTAGAAATAATCGCCCACCACGAGCCCTCCCAGGACCTGGCTTCCGATTTGTCTTCGGATTTGCTTTTTCCATAGAGATAGAAAAAGAAAAAAAAGAAGCCTGGCTAGATGTTGAAACGCTATATATTTTTAGATTATCTTTTGTAACTTGCAGACTGAGTTCATAGAATTGCAGCCTTATATTTTTATCTCCTAAAGATGCTGTTTTTCCCAGGATCACAACAGCTAGACGAGCAAACTTTACAACAAGGAATGCTCCGTCTCCCAGAACTCACCTGTGTGAATCTCAAATGTGAGAATGAATGTGTATGCTCTCTTCATTATGAGAGTTACCGCTGTTCTGATTCTGCCTACACACTGTAGCCTCCGTACAAACACGTGCACATACACACACTCCCACACATGCTAATTGACCCAATTACAACAACACTGCTACCGGCTGCCGTACACCTCTGTTTCCATAGTAACTGTACACCTCTTCCTTCAAACCTTTTATAAAGAGAGCTTCAACAATTGACACAAGGCCACTTGTTGCTTGAATCAACAAAAAAAAATTAAATAAAATATCGAACATCTATTATTGGTGGGGCTCTTTTTATGAAATGTACTGCTGCTTAATGCCTGCCAGTATCTCATTCTGTTCCAATTATTTTGAGCGTTTGACCAGGCAGATGTCCACCAGACTGAGGGACATCTTAACTAGGACCCATCATCTTTTTAATGTTTCTTTGATCTCTTATTTATGTCTGTGTGTGTTTCAGATATGTGGAATGGTGTTCACCTGTTGCCTGCACAGGCGAATTAAACTGGACCCGTACTGATGCTTGGAGACGTATATATGCCTTTCCTGACGCTCCAACACACACATACACGGCCTTACTACTGTGCCCATTTCAAACTGCATGACCAAATGCATTTACATCAACGTGAGGGCTTTATTATCTTTCATTTGCCACATTTTAGACAAATGTCGCTATTGTTGTTGCCTCCTTATGATCCTAACAGTTTTAAAAAGATTGCACTGTGGTCATTTAGATGTCAAGGAGGCAGTTAGAAATTACATTTTTCACTTTAATAAATTATAATATCATATATCAAAATATTTTTTTATGAACCACATATTTGTTTTGATTTGCTCATATTAAATGTATGTAATGTGCTGCTAGAACTCGAACAGGTGTGGGAACCTGCGTACGGGCACAAAAATACACTGGACCAACATCAAAAATGGGTTGAAGAACATTTATTATTATATTTTCCTAAAAATATATATGTAGCTTGTGGATAGCGCACTGTTTAGCAAGTTTCAGGTAGTGTTGGTATTCATATTCTGGGGGGGAAATGGCGTCATGTCCTAAAACAGAGAGGAAAGCATGTCTGTTGTTTTTATATCATGTTTACATGCCAAACAGGAAGCAAGTGTCTTATTTTTAAATCTGTGGATCTGTTCTTTAGTTGTTCCTGAATTGTATATCAGTTTGCAAATTCTAAACCATTTAATGCAAATCCTGCCAATTGTTTTACACTACATGTTAGATGGCTATCATTTTAAAAAAATGAAGGAGCTTTTTGAACCTTAGTAATATCCCTCGGTAGATTGATTGGCTGAATATTATGCTTACTGGATTTTACTTTCATTGAATTGATGAAGTCCCAGAATGAGCACTATTCCATCATTGCATTGCAATACAAATCACGGCTGCAAAATCTTAATGTAGTTGCCACAGCAACGTCGGCCTTTTCGAATTTCAATGTCATTTGGGGGGGAAAAAAGGTTTGGAAAAAAGAAAAGGATTTAATATAACATTCTTGTTTTCTGTTGTACTGATTACCATATGTAATAAAATTGCTTTATGCTAATGACAGATTATGCACATGTTAAAATGTTGGTAAAAACATTGTGCAAATTAGCAATCTCATCAGAGCTGCAAGAAAGTCTGTAGACTGAGATTTAAAATGTGCATTTAACCATCCCATTAGTTGAGATAATATATTTAATCTTTCATGTGTTTGTAGATTGAATATATTCATAATGTTATATCACCATTTGCTTTGATAACATTGGGTTCACTTCATAAATTCTTTGTCTTAAGACTATTGCATCCTTTTGTGGGCAGTAGAGCTTTATCTGAAACGGCTGTATGTTTATTGAATGTTTTTTTTTAAATGTACTTCTAATAAACGTATTTTGTTGACATGTTCTTGTTGACTGCTTGTACTGACATACTTTAGCCAGTAGATGGAGACAAACACAAGTGGATAAGCTTTCTTCAAGGACAAGAACTCGGCTTCAACTTTAAATTGAAAATCCACCCGGTGCTCATGTGCTTTTCTATTAGCAAAGACCCATTGACATGCAGCCACTCATATCCGGATAATAACTTGAATATCCGGATAATATCCAGATCCAGATTGTCCTTACATTTGACCACATAAATGTGTCTCTGTTTTCTGTTTCTGTCAGATAAAAATCTGATCTGTAATCCTTTCCCCTTGTTGCAAACAAATCCGAGGAAGCTAATTTCCTGGTGCCTTTTTGAGATGTTGCCACAGAATGTCCTTGTTATATGGATTTGTTGTGTGTATTAAAGCAAGACTTTGAGTTATTGGTGTTGTCTTGTGTTTTTCTGCCTATTTAGGAGTTTTAATCTTGTGTTGGCATTGCAGCCGCACACATTTTTAACTGTTCTGTCATCCATTATGAGTAAGTTACTGACAAATTCAATTAGGGTGGAGTAATGATGACTTATGCAACTTGAATAAACAGATGTTTTCAGATCACTCACATGAACAATGTGTTTCAAACCACTTCTCAGTGTGCTTTGAGAGCAATGCAATTGCAATGCATAGATGCAGTTACACCGTCAAGCATCTAACTGATAATTCCAAGATCCATAAAGTGGATTATTGTGGCCAAAATCCCCCTCTGCTCCTGTTGTTTCCTCGGGAAGACATCCATAACCAAGTAAAGCATTTGAGCGAGCTTAGCACCCCCACCCTACCCCTGTTCAACATTACCAACAAGTGAGAGGGAATGGGAGACAGCTGGTGATACATCACACACACACACACACACACACACACACACACACACACACACACACACACACACACACACACACACACACACACACACACACACACACACACACAGACAGATCTGAGTAATGCCACACCTATCTGAGCTGGTTAACTTCAGCTAATTGTATCAATGATTTATGGAAAATGGAAAACCTGTCTATGTATTGTAAGAGAGTTCCTATGTGTATTTCAATCAATACCACTGCGTATACATGATTCATTCTGTCAATCTTACATGAGTTACTTTTAATCATGAAAGATACATTTTGTTTTTGACATACATGCATATATGTGTGTGTAAATCAATATTTTTTTGTATACTGAAAACAGAGACTCTATTTATTGTTACTCAATATATAATGCTTTTGACAGAGGGAAGAGAGGAGGACAACGTCCTCTATAAATTCCTTCAAGAGAATGTGAACTGTTTAAGAATGTAGGTTTAGGACGAACTGGAGGTTTCAAGCGGGTCCCTGCACCCATGGAGGTTATGGCATACATAAGGGTTAGATTATGACTGTTAAATATGGGATGTTGTAAATTATCTGAGGCACTCAAATGCAAGGCCTCAGATAACTACCGAGCACAGGTCCCCTACTTCCATCACTCTTGGTAGAAGACTCAGATAAATGGCTCTTTTTTGTATCTCTCTCATGTTTCAAGTTTTAATCTGCTGCTTTGAAAACAACTTGTGAATGATTATTTCTGTAGTCAAGGTCAGTAGGCATGGGAAGAGTCTAGACTGAGAGTCAGATTAAATGTTTCCAATTTAAAAACAAATGATGTACATCAGGTGGGCATATTATGGGATGTTGAGGAAGACCAATGTGGATGAAGATGAACCAGAAAGTGTATATGATAAAAAAAATCAATCTATCCATCTATCCATCTATCCATCTATCTATCTATCTATCTATCTATCTATCTATCTATCTATCTATCTATCTATCTATCTATCTATCTATCTATCTATCTATCTATCTATCTATCTCAAACAATGGCTTACAGCAGAACTGATCTGACCTGACATGAATATTTAAACAGCATTGTTCTCTGGAGTAAACATGCTGGAATGTTTCAGTGCCCTGATCAAAGCTCGGATAAGATGGCCATTTAAACAACAAAAGCTGTGAGTGTCAGCGGGACCAGGACCAGAGGCCCGTCACACAAGCTGAAACCGTAGAGTGTGTGTTCCTGTCAGCATGCGGACATGTGTCAGAACCAAAGCAATCGCAGCAAGAGATGAATAGTGCCAGATGTTGCATCTTGGATCGGAGCCTGGAAAGATGGCCTCCAGACATCCAGGGAAAAGAGCTTTCAATCAAAGTTAAGGCAGATGACTGAATGTTTTACATCTGTCAGTTCTTCAGTGTCCTAAATTAATTCAATGAAAATAAGTTTGTCATTGTGATTGACAAGCATTTATGCTGCTTTAGTGCGGATTATTGTACTTGCATGGTAAAATGATTTGCTTATCTCAAATTGTACAACATGACCCTATACATAATGCAATTTGAGTCTTACACGCTTTATTGATGCATACACAGAACCATCAGAAAATGCTTTGTTTATTTCGATATTTTGGCCTTTCCAGCATTGGAATGAAATGAGAGAGAAAGATTCTGATGTTTGATGTGATGGCTTACCATAATTTATTAATCTCTTCTCCAATTATTTACATGAGTTGTTATAACTTTCAGAACAAACTCTGAGCAGAAACAGGCAACGATATATTATGCAGAAAAATCAAAACAGAATAGACAGCTAACTAAACACAATATAACTTATTTACAAAACAATCTCACAAATCATAATGTTCATATTGTAAAATGGCCAAAACTATAATTTTTTTAATTTAACAGTAGGCCTACTCATTTCACATGGTTTCACATCTTTTAAAACACTGTATGCATTTAACATGGCACCCAATTAACTACCATCCAATCATAATCAGCCTCAGCTTACCTCATTAAATATTTATGAACGTTCTACAATCTGAGGAACTTTCTCTCGCTGTGTAGTTTATTTAAATAAAATTAAAAATCGAACAACGACGGAGACACCGTTAACTGGAGTGATAAAGACAAGTTAATGTTTGCGTTATGTGTCAAAAGACACCCAGAGCGAATTTACATTACGACATTTTTGGTGTTATTAAAACAAGTCGCCTAAATATGCACGGTAAACACAAACGTACAGTATGAAATGGTAAAATCTGAAGGATTAATTACTAACTCGTGGTAAAGTATGATTAAGAGGTGAGAAGTGGAACTAGTTAACCAAGGATTACATTAACACAGAGATCATTTAAAGTGTGAAACGCTTATCAGATACTACGGTTGCACTAAAGCAATAGGTGCGCTATAAGATATTCTGATACATTCAGTTGTTTATATTGTTTCAGGTTAAGCAGCTGATTCATCTGGATAAAAGCACATCTGATTTGGTAAGTTACTGTTGAATTATACTGTATGTGAGAAAGCAAAAAGATTGGCAATGCTCAACACATGCTTGCTATATTTTTTGTATATTATTTGCTTTGTTGTGTGTGTGTGTGTGTGTGTGGCCCAACTTTTCATTTAAACAGATGGGTGTTGCTTATGCTTTATGTTGCATCTGCTATAATAACATTTTGTGTCAATATTTGTTCAAATGTCACTGTTCAGTCAGTTATACAGTGGGGCAAAAAAGTATTTAGTCAGCCACCAATTGTGCAAGTTCTCCCATTTAAAAAGATGAGACAGGCCTGTAATTTTCATCATAGGTACACTTCAACTATGAGAGACAAAATGAGAAAAGAAATCCAGAAAATCACATTGTAGAATTTTGTATGAATTTATTTGCAAATTTTGGTGGAAAATAAGTATTTGGTCAATAACATAAGTTTATCTCATTACTTTGTTATATACCCTTTGTTGGCAATGACAGAGGTCAAACGTTTTCTGTAAGTCTTCACAAGGTTTTCACACACTGTTGCTGGTATTTTGGCCCATTCCTCCATGCAGATCTCCTCTAGAGCAGTGATGTTTCGGGGCTGTCGCTGGGCAATTCAGACTTTCAACTCCCTCCAAAGATTTTCTATGGGGTTGAGATCTGGAGACTGGCTAGGCCACTCCAGGACCTTGAAATGCTTCTTACGAAGCCACTCCTTCGTTGCCCGGGCGGTGTGTTTGGGATCATTGTCATGTTGAAAGACCCAGCCATGTTTCATCTTCAATGCCCTTGCTGATGGAAGGAGGTTTTCACTCAAAATCTCACGATACATGGCCCCATTCATTCTTTCATTTACACGGATCGGTCGTCCTGGTCCCTTTGCAGAAAAACAGCCCCAAAGCATGATGTTTCCACCCCCATGCTTCACAGTAGGTATGGTGTTCTTTGGATGCAACTCAGTATTCTTTCTCCTCCAAACACGACGAGTTGAGTTGGTACCAAAAAGTTCTATTTTGGTTTCATCTGACCATATGACATTCTCCCAATCCTCTTCTGGATCATCCAAATGCTCTCTAGCAAACTTTAGACGGGCCTGGACATGTACTGGCTTAAGCAGGGGGACACTGGCACTGCAGGATTTGAGTCCCTGGCAGCGTAGTGTGTTACTGATGGTAGCCTTTGTTACTTGGTCCCAGCTCTCTGCAGGTCATTCACTAGGTCCCCCCGTGTGGTTCTGGGATTTTTGCTCACTGTTCTTGTGATAATTTTGACCCCACGGGGTGAGATCTTGCGTGGAGCCCCAGATCGAGGGAGATTATCAGTGGTCTCGTATGTCTTCCATTTCCTAATAATTGCTCCCACAGTTGATTTCTTCACACCAAGCTGCTTACCTATTGCAGATTCAGTCTTCCCAGCCTGGTGCAAGTCTACAATTTTGTTTCTGGTGTCCTTTGACAGCTCTTTGGTCTTGGCCATAGTGGAGTTTGGAGTGTGACTGTTTGAGGTTGTGGAAAGGTGTCTTTTATACTGATAACAAGTTAAAATAGGTGCCATTAATACAGGTAACTAGTGGAGGACAGAGGAGCCTCTTAAAGAAGTTGTTACAGGTCTGTGAGAGTCAGAAGTTTTGCTTGTTTGTAGGTGACCAAATACTTATTTTCCACCATAATTTGCAAATAAATTCATTAAAAATTCTACAATGTGATTTTCTGAATTTTTTTTTCTCATTTTGTCTCTCATAGTTGAAGTGTACCTATGATGAAAATTACAGGCCTGTCTCATCTTTTTAAGTGGGAGAACTTGCACAATTTGTGGCTGACTAAATACTTTTTTGCCCCACTGTATGTCCTTAACACACTCTCCAAATTTGGATTGCATCAGAAAATAATCAGAAAGTTCACTTCTCTCATTCTATGACTGATTATAAAAGAAAATACTTTTTCTAATATGCAGGGGAGCAATTGTTCCAAATTAATAATTTCAACTTCAAAAGTTGATTCATTTTTATTGAAACAGCCATAACCCCTTCCTAACCCTCTCTCGGTTATCATCTTCTACAAATTGCGGATGATATTATGTTATATATATATATATATATATATATATATTATGTGTATATATATATATCCCATTTTACCATTCAAATCACTTGATTGATTTTGACAGTTGTTTGTCTCCTGGTTTGTATCCTGAAAAATACGTTTAAAATGCAGTGGAAATGCAAGTCATCGGTTGGCTTGACGTACAAACAAAGAAACAGGGCATCGGTATTATGTCAAAGAGTACATGACGAAATTCAGCTTATTCAGATTCAAAAATCTCAATGTTGTTTGATCTCCCATGTCAAACAGCACACAACAAGACTGCAGAAAATCTATATTGACATGAACACCTGGAACACATTTTCTGTGAGATAAACAGTTCGCTGTTCAAGGGAAACTTGAGCCTGTTTGTGAGAGTAACACTTCTGGTGCCGGAACAACTATTGCTTTTATTAACATAAATATATTAAAATAAGTTTAGGATGTCATGCACCTGAGGATATATGACATCATATTATACTGTATCTAGGTCATTTGTAAGTCGCTTTGGCATCTGTAAAGTGTAAATGTTATTTACAGCACCATAGAGCGTTACATAACAATTCTCTGTCTGTTTAGGAGAAAGTTCCTCAATCCAACCCAAAGTATGTAAATACAGAAAAGGTGGGATGGTTGTATTTTCACTGGAGGCCGTTCAGGTTTAAACCGAGTATATCATGTGCAGTCTGAACCTTTGTTTGACTTTTTTCGAAATTTGGCCCTTACAATTGAAGCAAAAGGGGTGTTTTTGTTTTTCTGTGTAAAGTTATATCCAATTTTGTTGCGCTATATATCCAATAAGGTGTATCCAATTTGGAGTTGGATATTTTCTATTGCATAGTGTCTTTTTAAAATGTTTTTGTTGTTATGTGCAGGTGTTACCCCTTTAATATTTTAAGTATTGTTTTGAAGTGAATGTCTACAATATTCAAGGTTCTCTACAAGTTAAATTCAATTGAAAGCATTTTTGGCTTGATGTTGATTACTACCAAAATTTATTTAGCCTTGAATTTCAATAGGAATCCACTTGACTTTGAACAATAGTTATCCACACAATCAGGAGTGCTTTGCGTCGGATTCAATTGTTCATGCAAATTTGCACTATTGACTAACAGACAGGTGCTTGGTTTGAATGTGACCTTGACGTTTTTCTTTTTTTTTTTTTTAAATTTGGCCCGAAAATGATCTACAGTGAGGCACTTACAATGGAAGTTTTTCTGTGTGAAGTTATATCCAGTTTTGTCGAATTATATCCAATTAGGTATATTCAATAAGGTGTTGGATACCATAAACATGACAAGAACAACTTTAAAGCTCAAATAATACAGTTAACTTTAATAAAATGTTACCAATCATTAATATAAGCGCTTTTTATAAACTTATAAGATTCACATTTGTCAATTACTTCAGTTTCATGTTTTACAGTAGGTACAGCTAGTTGACACACTGTAAAAATGATATGATCAATAACTTATTACAGCATGTTTTACATTGTTTTAACTCATCAATTTTAACCTTTTTTTTTATAAGTTATACAAGTTTCAACTAAGTCTAAAATTTCTCAACTAAACTAATGTATTTTAAGTTGAAATGACTTAAACATCCTTGTTGATTTTACTTAAAAATTAATGACACCAACTTTTTTTTTACTGTGCAAAGAGGCCATCATCATTTTTGCCCAATTCTGTTAGTCGCTCGGAAAACGACACACTTCACCTTTAAGCAGTCTTATCCTATCAGTTGTGTGAGCAGTTGTAAGAGAAAGGCCCGCAGACAGAGGTGAACCTCCTCATATCCTCATACTTGATCCGTCATATGTCTTTCCACCCCTTACTGAGAACTGTGGTGAAGTTTTGTTGGCATATCACTCTCTTTCTCTCTGGGGAACAGTAGAAGTGTGTATGTGCGTGTTAGTTGTTTGCGAGTGTGTGTGTCTCTGTGGAACTCTGGCTGACTCACAGATCTGCATACCGTAACACACACAGATCCTTTTCCCACTGCACCGCAGTCTTGCCGAGCATTGCAAGACCCTCAGACCCGTCTCACACACACATGCCTCACATTACGGCTGGCGTCTTCACCGTTCGCTGCATGTGTCTGTATGGGATACAGCGGTGGTCGTACAGGGGTCGGAATAATCCGCTTCTTGGAAAGTCTGCTTAACGTCAGTGTGAGTTTTAGTGGTTGTGGCCACGTTTTAAAACTACAAAATGGCTGATCTCGAGTGGTGGGCCAATCGTAATGCTTACGCTGTCCAGCAGAGGGCACTGTTAGTCCAAAATCATCAGGAGTGGATTCAAGAACCAATATTTCTCTTTTTCTAAATTGAGGGATGTATAAATGCTATCTATTTATGTTTATTTAATCTTAACAAGTTCATTATTGTACATATGGATCGTTACTTTTCATTTTATGCATTTAAAGTGAGATGGTCCTGATTGTTTTGAGAAGGGGAAAAAATTTGAGCAAAAGAGTGTTAAATTCCCAAAGCCGGTTCTGAATGATAAATTATTACCGTTAAATAATTAAGCAGATTATGAGAGAGGGAAGAGAAAGGAAAACAGATGCAGGGGTCTAGGTCGCATGGGCATTAAGACAAATCACCATGACGACAAGCCTTAAAGTGCGTGGATCCAAATGACGCTTGCCAAGTTCCGCTCCGAAACATCTAAGCCATGAGCGTGCCTTCGTTTTGGACAACAGCATGCATCATGAGGGATCTGGGGGACGAAGGCGGACGGAAACCGCAAGGACATTAGTGCAATCATTCATATCTCTTGTGTCATTAAATAGATTTAGAGTTGGTGTTCGTTTCAAAGGCCAGATCGCATGCCTTCCATGTGTCGTGTTGTTGTGCAGTAAGTTACGTATGGCCATATGTACAGCGTGTTAGGGGTGCCAGTGCAGCGGACCTCAACGGACGTCCATAACTGGATCACGTTCAGCGTTACCCGACTGGTTCTCGCACAGAACAAAACCTCTCATTTATATCTTATGATTAGAAATCCCATATGGCCCAATGCGGACGGCTCCGTCCTGCTTCCGCGGCCTCGCTGATCGAATTTTAAGAGAGTTCTGCGCTTGGCACCAATCATGTGACATTAACGCCTTCACGACCATGTTTTCCGCCCCAGAGGAAATACAAGAGGCCTGCAATAAATCTTGCAATCACACAATAGAAAATGCAGAATATGTAAACATAAGTTTTAATTGGAAACACATTTGCTGCTCCGCAGCCGAGGGAAGGCAGCTTTCAGTAACGTCTATACAGACTGTAAATGAGTAATTGCCTCAGCCTCTCTCAGCCTGTCTCCATTTTTTAAATTCTTGACAGCCCGCTAAGGAGAGAGAGAGGCTGCATTTTGTGCGCGCGGGGTCCGCTCTGACCCCTCTCGCAAGCACAGCCCTCAGGGACGCGGGAGGAAGCCTTATTATTTTCTGTGAGGCTACAGAGAGACCCGGAGAAGGACAGGTGAAGAATAAGCGAATGAAAATGAGATGGGGGTCCCAGGTTGAAAGGAGACCCAGAGAGGCTGACATCACATGCTTCATCCAGTCTGAGAGGGGCTTTTTGGCCCCATGCCCCATTCTGTGTTGCAGGCGCTTACCGATTTATTTCAGCAAATGTGTTTTTGATAAGTCAGCAGAGATTACATCCACTGATATCCTCTCCTGTTTCAAACCTCACCATTCCTCCCACCCAAATCCCGCCAGTCTCTCAAAAATAGTCCTGGCTGCATTTCAGTCTAAAATCTAAAGAGAAATTATGAAATGAGAAATTCTATTTGTAAGAAATGTTATTAGTATGAAGCATTTTTTTGTTGTTGCATTGTGACATTAATTTCATAACTGTTAGGCCAGTTTTGCACATTCTGCACATTCTTGTGTGGTATTTTTCAATGGTTTTCAATAATCTGTACAAATGAAAATATTTTATATATATATATACATGCAGTATAGCCTACCATTCAAAACTTTGGCATCAGTACAATTGAAAAAAAAGAGTACTTATGTTCAGCAATGATGCAATATTGTGTTACAAATAATTTATATTATTTTAAATAAATGCTGTTCCTTTGGAAAAAAAAGTGTATTTTATATAATTATAATGATATTTCACAATATTTGATCAAATTAATGCAGCCTTGTTAAGCTTAAGAGACTCTTTTAAAATAAAATAAAAATAGTACTGATCCCAAACCTTTGACAGTTTTGTCTTTATTTTTTCTATTGAAAACAATAAAATATTCCAAGGCAGTCTCATGGTTAAGCATAACAGGCCTTTAATTAATTGGTCTAAATCATTACAAAATGAAAAAGTTGTTGATCAATGCGTTTCGACTTAACACGGGAATGGCTATAATCAACCAACTCAATGAAACAGTGTAATAATTCCCAGTCCCAGTTGTTCAAAAATGAAAAAAAATATTTCATTATTTATAAATTGTATATATTTGGAGTGCTTAGTTGTCATGAAAATAATGAAACACACACACATATTTATAAATGAAACCTTAATGACCTTGAACATATTAATTCTCTTCTCTTAAATGGGCTAAAATATGACACGGAAATTCTTCTTGAAAGGTTTTTGTGAGATTTGCTTTCTTACTGTATTCTCCAGCATTCACTGCCTCTGGTGACAGAAAAGGAAAGTACGGGGTCAATGTTTCGTTTAGAAGGCTAGATGGTTCTGCCGTTGCTATGGACACAGTGCTTCTGAATGATTTGCCCATTGTATTTGCCTTCTTTAAAAGTGATGGCGATTTTAAGAGCTTTATTGATGTGCTAGAGGTACAGATTCATCTAGCTGTCAATTGAATTATCATTATGAATAGATCCGTGTGTGTATATAACGTGAATACAGAGGTGGGGTGGGGGGGTTTCATATTTAGAGAGCCCTTTTTAGGCTCATACTGTTTCTAGGCGTACATTTTAGGCTTGGCATAACTCTTATTTCTTTTTCATGGCATCACAAACCCGGTTATGTTCGCCAGCACTGTTGCCTTTTGTTACTTCAGCTGTGCGCTCAAAATAAAGACCTGTAAACCAGTTAAAACTTAAACTTAGCAGCAATGGAAATTACCTTGGCATCTGATGGTTTCTCGGCCAAGGGTCACACTCGTCCCCTTGGTGCTTTCAGCCAATCAGATTGACACAAGCAAAGTCACTGGTCGCCAACCTTGTCACTCAAACTCAAGGATGGAACTATATGCAATAATAATTCTCGCATAGTTGGCCAACTTCAAGACATGGAAAATACAACAAGAACCCATTAGTACGTAACCGATATCATCTCGACCTTTTCACACAGTTCCTAGCGTGCTTGTGCAGTCGAGCCCAGTTGTCAATGGGCTGTTTGTGCGCTGATGTCAGATTTCGTTCCTCGAGTGTGAAGGACAGTCTCATTTGTTCTTGTTTATTAGATATCAAATGTAGGAGCACAAATGGCTCAGTAGGTTGCCATTTATATCACACTGGTGTGCTACCATGCGCGAACGCTCTCTCTCTGAGACCAGATTTGCTTGATCGGGCTTTCTCAGCTAGAAATGCGCGTCTGCCCTTTGTATCCATGTGTCCATGTTTTCCTCTGTCTGTGCGTCTTTGATTCCAGTGGCAGCTATAGATCCGACCATAAAACCCTTTCCTGTTTTCCCACTCGTACCCCTGCTGCTGCTGCAGTCGGGTCAAATAAAAACGGCCGCACACACACTACCTCAAACCCTGCCAACCCTGGTCCGGTGGGGCGTAAGCCAGAAGACTCCACCAAATCAAGTCACTGAGTGAGGCCTCATAGAGATTAATGGGTAAGATGACGTTTATGAGAAACAACACGGTTCATCCGTACTTGATGAGGACGATGAAAGCACTCAACATTGCATTGGATTTCACTTCACTTTGATTTTCTTCCACTGGATCTGATCAATAGCATCGACATGGAACTTGAAGACCAACCAGCTGTTAATGCAACTTAATTGAGCAATTTATCTTTCAAATCTAAACACTTAAAGGGACAGTTCACCCAAAAATTAAAATTCTGTCATTTACTCACCCTCATGTTCCAAAGCTGTATGAGTTTCTTTCTTCTGTTGAACACTAAAGAAGATGTTTTGAAGAATGTCGGTATTGACTTAGAAGTATTTTTATTCCTACTATGGAAGTATACTGTCAAATATTTGGTTACCCACATTCTTCTCTCTTCACACACTCTTCTTTTGTGTTCATCATCTTGAGGGTGAGTAAATGATGGCAAAATTTTTCATTTTTGGGTGAACCTTTAACCACTATCTTCTGTTGTTGGACAGAAACAATTGTTTGTTGGTTTTTACTTAAAAGAATAGTTCACCCAACAATAAAAATCCAGTCATCATTTATTTACCCTCATTTACAAACTTATGGCTGACGCATTAATTTCTTCTGTGAAATCCAAAATAAGTAGTTTTGAGTCTAAACATGATTGGACCCCATATACATTGACCTCATATATATCTTTTTCATTGTGTTACACAGAAATTCAAACAGGTTATGAATTAAATGAGGGTGAGTACATTTTGACTGAATTTTCATTTTTGGGTGCACTATCACTTTAATATAGATGATTAAAATGCATATAAATGAATCTCATTTCATTTTCTATTAGACACATTTTCTGGAAGATAGATGGTGGCGTACAGTGTTAAAGGCCATTTGTTTCTACAAAGCGCCCAGTATTGGAGGTTATCAGGAGAAGGAGCCAAATTAGAATGGATTTGTCACAGATTTAAGCATGTGAACAGCTTTCTCCCAGACCGCAGACCTCCGTGCTTAATGTCCATGATCAATGTCCCTAGACAGCGCTGAGAGATGCTATTCATCGTCATTACTGATGCAGCTGTTTACGCGAGTGCATGTTCTAAATGGAGACACGTGGAGTCGAACGGAAGTTTCGTACGCTTTTATCGCATTTCGTTCATTTCCGACAATTTCTTATCTAGTGTCACCCTAAAGTTAACTTTGTTGGATTTTGTCACTTTTACACTATAGCTATTCCAAACAGGTCTCCCGAACTCTCCTCCCATTCTCATTGGTCGAACAAACAGATGTTCCTCCCCTAAACTCATGCTATTGGTTGAGCCATTGTTGCTATACTGGCCTGGTCAAGATGTCCAAACAAACAGAGCACCAAGCGGATCAATCTACATCTAGGTTATAGGTTTTTTGAGCTGGGATAGAGATTTTTTACTATTGATTTTTCTTTCTTTCTGAGTTCGAGTTGACCATATGCAGTGATGATTGGGTCAAATGTTATTCTGTTTTGTAGTAACTGTAGTGAGGCTTATGTCTTTGGCACTATGAAGAGATCCATTTTTACATGCTATAATTTAATTAGAGAGTATGACCGGCTCTTTTCCGTAGAAACTCCATGCATTTTAGATAGAAGACTGAACTCCTGTCAGCTCATGGTATCAAATGTTAGATATTTCTAATGGATCAAGAATGAGATTTGGTTTTGGCTCAGCAGTTTTTGTGAATCTATATTTTATGAGTAGAGGGCTTGGGTTCACTAGTCATATCCTCTAAATCTCCTCACAAATGGATAATTCATATATTAGCGTATTAAGTTTTGCTTAGAGCCATCTTTTGAACACTTTCTCTCTCTCATTTTCACACCAACTAAATGAACTGAACTCTAAAGTCAGACTGAATCATTTCTGCTCAAAAAGCTCAAGCGTGAAAATACCCTCAGAGGCATATTAATTTTACAGTGGCACC
This sequence comes from Phoxinus phoxinus, assembly GCF_949152265.1. Classification (NCBI taxonomy): domain Eukaryota; kingdom Metazoa; phylum Chordata; class Actinopteri; order Cypriniformes; family Leuciscidae; genus Phoxinus; species Phoxinus phoxinus. The sequence goes on from NC_136884.1 coordinate 7,661,753, forward strand.
ATTTAGAATTACACTTATAATTCTTCACACCAACATGTGTCCTTTTTCCCATGATCTTTATGTTTAATAAATCCTTGATTTTTGAAGTTCACGGACAAAGGATTAGCTGTAAATCACCTTGAAATCTTTTTAAGAGACTGAGAAACATCTCGTCATCTCCACTTCCTCTCTGTGAGATCTCTCGATGCGCATCGCGTACAGTTGTGTGGCTTGAGCGTTATGAAAAACCTTCACTGAAAAGGATTTATGGATCACAGTTGTCTGGAAGCCAAAAGTTATGCTGAAAACGAAAGCTGATACTGAGAGAAATGCCAAGTGTTTTGCTGAGGTGGAGCGATTTTTACCACACCGGAGCGGATCGGCTCACTGGTTTCATTTGCGCTCACCGGGGACAGGCGATCGTTTAATCCCATTCCGACATTTGCCGGGGAGGAAGTGTGATGTGCTCTTTCGAAGCACGAGCTGTGACAGGAACACAGACAAGAGATTCTTAATGGGCCCGTGGGGAGACAGGGATACGAGTTATCAATCAGAGATGAACAGAGAACCAACACAGTTTAATCATTAACACACACACACTCTTTCAAAGATGCAACTGTATACGTTACTGTGTACCTCAAAAGCATTGTATACTTAATCTTAGTAGTGCACAGACAGGAAATGTGCTGCATACACTGTTATTTAATCACTGTTCTGCAATGGAAGGCCATTATATGAGCGGTTTATGACAGATGTGATGTGTGCTCTAAGTGTTGCTGTTTTCTCTGCACATCTAATCCAGATTTAGCATATCAGACCTAATTTTTATATATTACGTTTGTTCATTTAGCAGTCTCGTGCTGAATTACTAACTGTAAGAAAGAAATACCCCCCCCCCCCCCCCAAACAAAACCACAAGAGACACCCAACAATTATGAAAAGATAAATTATAAGATAATCAAATGAAGAAAGATTATAAAATATAATGAATGATTTGGCAAATTTGACCTTTTTGAACCATTGAACCATTTTCTTGTATTTTAAATTATTAAGTTACTTGTTACATTTAACCATATACTATAAAACAAATTAATAATTGTCATTATAAATTTCAATAAAAAATTATATAAAAATACATATTTAAGTAATGCGTTAAATAAATAATACAATTCTAATTATAAAATTTGTCAAATTATAAATGATTATGATGAAATCATATTTATAATTAAACATTTTATGATACTAATCTTTTCTGTTATTTTTAAAGGTCTTAATGCTTTCATTTTTAAATGAATACATTTATTTTTGTTTATTTAAATGGCAAATTAAAATGGATAAATACTTTATCTTACCAAAGGTCATTTATTTAATTATATCCTATATTCTTTTATCACATTTTATCATTTTAAATTAATATAGTGAATTCCCTTTAAATAATATCCTAATTATAAATAATAATGATAAAATAATTATTTTCTATGATACATTCTATGATTTCAGTCTCAGCCCACCTACTAGAGTGTTAGTAGACGTGGCTTAATTATACATTTTATATCTATTTATTTAAAAGTGATTTCTCTATTTATTTTTTTATTAATAAATTGATTTCTTTTGTAAGTGGCAAATTAGGAAAAATTGTGTATTGTTGGCACGTTGAGATTTGCTTTGTTTTTGCTTTGAGATTTGGTCTCTCTTCTGTAGAGTAACCTCAGTGCTCTTCAGATTTAGACAGCGCTGTTAGAGCAGGACAGGGCGCTCAACACATGTCCCTCGGGACCCCCGGCTGAATGCAGTGACCTTGTGCTGGAATTCAAGAATTTTAAGTTGTATGTGTGTGTGCTGAATCTGATTTGTCTTTGTTCACAGAGTGTGCTGAATCGACACAGTCGTGTCAGACATAGTGAGCCATCGATCCAGTAGTGACACCCCTGATCCTCGGTACACACACACACACACACACACACACACACACACACACACACACACACACACACACACTCGGAGGTTGTGGGTATGTGCTGAGAGCTGCAGAGGACTCAAAATCGCTGAGACAGTGAGAGTGCACACTCATGTATGGATAAAACATTGCTTCACGCTGCAGAGAATGAAGCATGTCTCCAGCCTGCCAACGCCCCGCACAAAACCTGCAGTGCTGCTAGGGCGGCCACAGAGACAAGAAAGCCCTATTAGGATGGGACTGGGTTTCTCTGAGGAGGGCAGGTAAATTGGTGACACATTTTGTGATTTTAACAGTTTCTGTCTCACAACCCCTGTAAAATTTTACAGGGAAAAGTACCTATTATTATTTTTTAGCTAACTGTAGCAGTGGGACCCAGGTCCAGTCTGGGTCAATTCATGTTCCGGTCCCATCCGGACTCTGTCCCACTTCCTTGTTGAATCTCCACTGTCCAATATAAGCAGTGGGACCCAGGTCCAGTCTGGGTCAATTCATGTTCCGGTCCCATCCGGACTCTGTCCCACTTCCTTGTTGAATCTCCACTGTCCAATATAAGCAGTGGGACCCAGGTACAGTCTGGGTCAATTCATGTCCCGGTCCCAAAAGTTACAGAGTGTCTGTTTACACCAAGTGCAAATAAGCTGCCTTGTTGGCAGAGGCTATTTACACTAACTCCGCCCACCATTGTATGTTTGAGCCAGACAAAATAACAAAAGAAACCAATCTGATAACTGGAGCAGTGGTGTGGCAGTAAGGCAGGTGGCACGAGCTTTTGAGTATATGCCTTTTTCCTAACTCATTATTCTCCCTTATCCCATTGCATATCAGTTCATATAGAGGCATTTATTTGAAGTAAAATGAACAAAATATTCAAAAAGTGGAAATAAAGTACTTAACGGGTATTTAATTGTGGGAATAAAGTGTTTCTCGTTTAGGGGAGGGCTTTAAAAATATATACAATAATTTGTATTATTTACAAATATAATAATATACACTGAATATGTTGTAATTGCATACCGTTTTATTATGTACTACAATGCACTGAGGTAAAAGTAGTATTATACTACTAAACTATTACTATACTGTAATTTTCACTTAGTGTAAATTTAATGCTATTTGCAATTAGCCTCTGCCTAAATTTAATAGTTAGTAAGGTAGTTGTTAAGTTTAGGTATTGGGTAGGATTATGGGATGTAGAATATGGTCATTTAATATTTGCTTTAGAAGTACTAATAAACAACCAATATCCTTTAATATGCATGCTAATATGCAACTAGTTAACAGCAAGAATTAAACCCTAAAATAAAGCGTTACCAACATTTTTTATTATATTAAATGAATAACTTATAATGTTAATTAGTAGTATTTATAAAATATTTAAAAGAATAATATTATCATATTAACATTACTGATCCCCTCTTTAGATTCCATATGCCAGTATGTGTGTGTATTTTAAGCATTAATGCACCTGCTAAGCCGTCACCTCTGTATCACAGTCCGTTCTCACCTCCCCCGACTCGTACAGCTCTCGTTCCATCTCAACATAAATTTAACACAATTACCCACCTCTTCACACACACATACACACACCAGTGCCACATCAGCCTCTCTCCACATGATATGGAGTCATTTTCTCCTGCTAGGCAGTAATTACCCCAGATAAGGGGCAATTAGAGCTGGTATTTGGTAATGACCGCCACTGGACATGTTTAATTACAGACTGCTCTAATGCAATGTGTGATTCCTGTGATAAAGGGATCTCGCTTTGAGGCAGAAGTGAGAGAAAGAGAGAGGGGGAGAAAGTGAAATCACTGGACAAACTCTATAGGTGAAACCCCAGAAAGGAATGAGAAGTTCTGCCACAACAAAAGGGCAACCGGGGCAGGTTGACAAACATGAAATTTAATTTTATTATTAGCCTATTTTTTTTGTGTGTGTGTGTTCAAATGTACATGTACAGTAGGGTCCAAATGTCTGAGACCGGTTTTAAAATCAAATTTAATTAGCGGTCTCAGACTTTTGTTTCTCACTGTATGTATAATGTTATAAATGCTATGGCGTTGTAAAGCTAAAGGACGCATCAAGTGAGTGGATAAACAAAGTAAGAGCGCATGAAAAGGACAGATGAACTTCTCTGTACAGGTGTATATGTCAGTGCTCAGACTGATTCCCGCGTGCACCCCGTGATCCGCTCTGGGTCGCGACCTCGAGGGCCGCCATGGTGATGTACTGTGATGTGTGCATCAGCGAGACAAAGGCCAAGGGTCGAGTCACATGAACAGGGAAAGAATCCGAAGCAAGCTTGAAAGGGGACCCCCGTCTACGGCCCGTCTCCACACGCGTCACCCGGAAATAGTTGAGAAAATCTCAGCACACATAAACTGCGCCTCTGCTAGAGCAATCAGACAACTGTACTTAAATCTCGCTCTATTAATAAATCATTACTCTCACATCAGCACCCGGCTATATAAAATCATTAGGGCTGTGACACTGAATAGGGTGTGTGAATGACACCTCAGCAGGGGACGTTCTATGATTTCAGTCTTAGGGGGTCTCACTCTCAGCCCAACGTGAGCATGAGTAGATGTTGCTCACAGAAAATATTTCGAACCGTGAGTGTGAGAGGTCATGAGTTTGAAATTAGCTTGATAGGCAACTTTTTAAAATAATTCATGTACAGTTATTATTCAAATAAACTGATATTTTTCATGTTATGGCCGATAACTGTTAAATGACCAATTTTAGAATACAATAATGTTTTAAATAAGGTAATAAGCTAAAGTAATTTAAAAATGAGCATGCATATTTAAATATCCAGTATCGACCGATACCGATAAATTGATGATACCTCTGATTTTATGAAAAGAGACAACATAATGTCAAAAACAGATATTCTTAAGGGTTCTGAGATTTAATTTTACTTTATTTTATTTTATGATTAGTAAACAGGGCCTCCTTTTAAGTTTTTGGATTGGGGATTTAATTTTATTTGTTTATTCGGGTGTTTAAATGTGCATGTGAGACCACATTAAAAATAAATTTGGAAATATACATATAGTTTTAGGAATTAATTGTATATTTGTATTGAATATTATATTGTTTTTATACATGTATTAATACAGTTGTAAGGGTTCTGGGTTGAAAGAATGGTGCCGACACTGTCTATGCGCCTCTGTAGGTCAGAGCTGGCTTCTTATCAAGCTCTGTTTGTGCAGTTATTAGTGTTTGTGGACAGTGGGGCCTCTAGCTGTTCTTGTAAAAGGTATAATGTAACCGGACATCTGATGAAGACGTTAGTAGAGAGTGAGTTCACCGTGTGGACTGACGGTAGGCCCCCTGACCCTGTGAACTTTAACCTCGCCTAAGTCCCAAGCTCCATATTTAGATCTCTTTTCTGGTAGTTCCCTTGGGAACCTGATTTGGAGGTATGCGTGTCCAACCCTCAAACGCTTGTACGGCTTCATCCTATTCCTCATCTCTTCTTTATCTCTCCTTGCGCCTTATCTCTGTCTTTCTCCCTCTCATTAGCATTCATTAATATCTGTCATATTTCAGGCAGTTGTGTTTTTCTTGTGACAGGCTGTAATTCGGCCTGTCTTTGTGCACCCGGATCCATCCCCACCCCCAAGATGCTCTCTTCTCCACTTCTCTTAAATCTGCTTTCATCTAGACAGGCAGATAAAACACTTACTGAGATGCAGATCAGTCATTTTAAGTGCTATTAAGGTAATGATGTTATTCTTTGTGACGGGATGCCTGACAGAGGATGGAGTTGTTACGATAAACCCCTTGTGCCGTGCCCTCTTGCGGTCACGTCAGGGCTCAGTTTTATCCAAAGCCATGAGTCAACGCTGCAAATGCAATGCCAAAAGACTCAACTTCTGCCCCTGTGGCCTCATTTAACTTTTATTGTGTTAGAATGGCGGGCGACAAATCACAGTCATATGAGTTAAGGACAAGCTAAGGACAGTCCAAAGAGCATTCTAGCCTAGGATTGCTATTTCCAGCACATAGTCTCACATTGTATCTTGTTAAAGGAGAGATTCAGTTGCCTTATTTGAACAGACATACCCACTAGCACACTGCTGACAGAATTATGCTTGTTCTACTCTTGATTTCTGTGGTGTGGTTCTTGTTGATTCCTCTTAATAATGGATGTTCCTTAGCGGTTCCATTTTAAGTACTTTAAGAATGAATGTCATATGTTTTTTTTGTAATCAGTAAAAAGAAGTTAAAACATTAATCCAGAAATGGTCTACACTGGTCTTACTGTGTGTTTTGGATTCATTTCAAACGAATTGACTCATTAGAGGAAATTGTTTGGTATACTGTCATTGTGCTGTAAATGTTTGATTCACTTAGAAAGAATTCAATTTTATGTTGTTGGTTTTTAAATGTTTTTGACCTAGAGTCGGTCTACACTGGTCACGCTTTATGTGTCTGATTTACTTTTTTAAAAATTGACTCAATTAGACTAATTTGTTTGGGAATCGGACTACTACACTGATTGTACACTCTATGTTTGATTTCACAATTTGTATGTTAAATGTTTTTAAATTGCTAAAAAAACCTCACTATAGATTTCTTTGATTTAGAATCGATCTACTCTGGTTACACCGTATGTGATTTCACTTAATTTGGGCTTCAGACTTAACTGGCCCTGTCCCAAATGGCACCCTAAACTTTCCTGGTCTTCACATTGAAAACATTGATCTTTTTCGTGCTGAAGATTTGGTAGTGGTGTTGAACCGAACCGAATGTCATTTGGCTTTTGGAAATGGAACCAGTTCTGAATAAGAACCGGAATTTCATTCCCAACCCATACTGTAAATTGCAAAGTGACAAATAACTTCCTAAATATGGATACTCTATGATTCTCCTCTCTCTGTATAACTTACATCAGTTGTGTCTATAATCTAAGGGTTGTTTGTTTCGTAATTCCCTGGCTAGCAGAGCAGGTCAGATTTTGTTCTCTGGAATTAATCCCAAAGATGCATCTCAGAGTAACCTGGGAAAACCCTGACGAATTTCCGGCAAATTTGAGATTTGCTCTGCAAGTCCATTTGGCCAAGAGCCCATTCAAACCCATTTCCAATTTTTCCAAATTGAGGCACCCATCACAAACGTTGAGGCGGGCTTTACACGATGACGATGACGATAGCGCTTTGCATACGTCTGCATACGTCATCTCCTTCATCGCTCTGATTGGTTTTAGGTCTATCCAATTGCGCCCAGAGGCATTTGAGCGACGTCTGTTGGTGACGCCCCTTCGGAAATGGCCTGTGAATGAACCTTCCCCAATATATGGGCCAATATCTCATCACCCTGTCCAATTAACATTACAAACAACTTAATAAAAATCCTTCATCCCACCTTTTCAGAAGATGTACAAAATCCATCGCTTCAAAGTGAGGCTTCGTTCCCATTTGAACTTGCTTTAATTCGATTATTTCATCATTGTTGTCCTGATATGATCTGAACCATCCTTTATTCAGCTGACCTTGTTAACAAACATCATGTTCTATGATTGATATGAGTAAGACTGCTAATGACCAGTGGTTTGGATTTTGGAAAAGGGAAGAGTACATGAAGGGTTGAGTTGAGCTTTATCCCCCCAGTTGTGCAGTCAGCGTAATAGAGTTGAGCGTGGGATCCCTGGTCACTGAAGCCCACGATCTAATTGGCTCCTTTGTGCAGCTCATTGAGCTGAAAGGTGTTGAGTTGCCCCTGTTAAAAGTGTGAAGTTTGAAAGTAAGTGTCAAACTCAAGACAGATTGCTCAAGCTTACCTCTGCGTTCTCTGTGGCTGTTAAAGGAGTAATGGGTGGATTTGGCGGAAGAAAGTCCTAATGCATTGACCAGATGACAAATTAGGGCCGTCCAGGTCTTGCTTTCCAGAGGGGGGTTACTACTTTCTGCTTGCGTGTGTGTATCGAATGGATCTTAGTTCTTTTAAGTCCTGTGTTGATGTGTCTGGGATTAGTTAGACGGATGACCTGCATAAAAGTGCTGCTGCAAAGACCATTTGATGTCCTGGTCTGTGATCGCTCAACCATTTGTGACCATTCAATAGTGTGTCCCCATTGCTTCCAGGCCCTACTCTTGAACTCTAATGACTGTACTTTTATTTCATTACATTTTTGATATACTAGCGCACACTATATTTCATTTTCTTGGCGGCTTTTTAAGTCGACAAAGTAATAATTAGCTGGCCCTTGTATCCAAAGCAACTTGAAATACACTTATTACAGGGACAGTCCCTCTGGAGCAACCTAAGGTTAAGTGTTTTGCTCAAGGGCACAATGGTGATTATTCTCGGTTCATTTTTTCTAGGGTTTAAAACTCTTACCAGTCCAGATCAGAACTACTTGGCTTCACCACTTTAAAAGTAAGGGAGCAAGTTGCTTTCTTTCCAAGCTAATTGCAAATGTATATATTGTGGTATAATGATTTTAGGAGGACGCAAATCAAATCAGTTTGTGAGCCCAGCAGACCAGGAATTCACTGGCTCCTGTATTTTTGTGGAAGACTGACAGTAAAAGTAAATTGATGGTACGGTTGTCATGGAGATTTGAACACCTGCTGAGTCTTTCCAAACAGGTGGGCATACCACTGTCAATCAGTATGTCGGCACCATCCCGAATGTACTTTGAATCTTGAATTTGGAAGGCCCCCCCCACCCCCCACTATCTGACATATCTAAATCAGGAGAGCGTCCGAGCGTGGCTTTCTAGGAGGATGTCATGTTTTTTTAAGTAGTTCATAGTCATGCATACATTATTCTTATGACATGTCATGATGCCTTGATATCTTGTAGATGCATACTACTGTACTGTGCTAATGGATGCTTTCTCCATTTATGATGGGAAATTGTTTCCCTTCACAGTCGTAATGCTGTTTACAGACATACAGGAGCTAGAAAACCCAATTTCAAATCTGTCATCAGCACGAAAGAATTTTCCATGACAGCTCTATTCCCTGCATGTCAGCATGGCATCTCAGATTGCCAGTCAGTTTAATGGTGTAAACTGTTTCCTGGACTGCCATCCGTCTGCTGTGTATTTTATTGGTTGTTTCATGCACGGGCCACGGAAAACAATTCGAGTGGGTCGAACTGATGAATGATGACAAATCTTAGTCAGAACATCTGCCAAATCTTTAGATTTAATCCATTCAAGTGAGGTGGAGAATAGTCAGCCAACACGTTAAAGAGCCATTGTTTGGCCATTATGGAGAAACAGAACTAGAGAATGGAGGCAGCCTGAGTCAGTGTCCCTAAACTAACGTCAGATTTGTAGGTTGAATAAAAGGCCAAAGTGTCAAAGACCTTTAAAATGCCTTTGTACTCGGTGGGACGCCATAACAGGGATCCTTCCCCCTCAAAACTGTGTGGTCTGATTTGCTGGCTATCCTTCCCTTCACTCTCCTGACTTTCAGGTGGTTGTCATTGTCCGTCCATCAGAGCTCGGCTTGGGTTGGGTCCAGTTTCTAAAACATTGATTAGGCCTAAGCCTGTAATAATAAACAGTCAGCTGGGCTCCGGTGGACTTGTGTTAGTGTTTCTTCCATATGAGGTAGATAGCAAAGCATGCTGGGTAATAGCTCTCATATGCGACCTCTCATTCCAGGAGTCCTGTAGTCCTCAAGAAATTGATGAGTGATATTCGATGTAAATATAGAAATGCACTTTTGTAACAATTGTGGTGTAAGAAATACAATAATTTCTAGGTAACATTAATTGGTCATAGTCATTAAATACTGTAGTAACATCAGATTTGCAAACGGCAAGCTGATGGGTTCCATACCTGGGAAAAGCAAGAACTGATAAAAAAAAGTCTACCTTGAATGCAATGGCGCTTTGGATAAAAGTGTCTGCCAAATGCGGAAATGCAAGTGCTTCTATGAAGTAAGCTGTTCCACAAATTTGCCCCATTCACTTCCATTGTAAGTGTCTCACTGTAATCTTGGTTTTTGCTTTTGAAATGAGACAAGACATTTTTTTGGGTGGTAATCAACATAATATCTCAAAGATAGTTGATTGAGATTAACTGAACCCAGAATATTTCTTTAAGACAGAGACGATTTTTTTCCAGTCCACTGGGCCCATAGGGTTGCGACAAGGCATTGTACAGTACCTGGTTGCACTTTGTCTTGTTATGTAAGAACAACCCCTGAGGCCTCTTATGGCTGTGATCGTAATTTAAAGCTACATATTTTTATGTTTGAGACAGCCATAAATAACACACAATATGCGTGATCTAAGGCCTGTCAGAGTTGCGCTTGAAGTGTTGGCGTAACAATGCAGTAAATAATGTTTGGTTGATCAAGCTTTTTACTGAATAGCTTTGACACAATAGGGATAAACAGAATTAGATCTCCCATCTGGACTACATTTGTTTATCCTGTCATTATGTGTCCAAGCCTATCAAAAAAGTCATATACGATTACCTATTATGAAGCTAAAGCTTGCATAATTTACAATGCCAATGTAAAGCCATTCATTTTGTGTGAAAAGAGAAGTAAACAAGGCTGAGAGCAACACATATTTATATTATCCCTCTAAACTTTTAATTGTCGGCCCCCCAGTGCAAAGCAGGAGCCAGATGATTAAAGCCTCCAAGAAACGATTCCTTGGCTTGGGTCGTGTCTGATACTCCAAGACTGCTAGTCTCTACCGAAAACCATCAAAACCCATATTAAAGCCTAGTGTGGTGATTTAAAATAACTCTTTTGCGTGTTTATGAGAGCTGACATGATCTATTTATGGTTTCACAGATATTATTGAACTATTTAAGGGTGACTGCTAAGACTCTAGTGGCTTGCGTGAATGCTTGGACGCGAATGATCTTAAAATAGGGCTATTTTCTTTTTATCACACGCTAGCGTAATTATGCAGTCATGTAGTTACAGCAGCAAGCCTCGGACAGGACTTTTGGTGACCCATGGGAGAGCGGCATTCTTTTAAGAGGCTTTTTACGGTGAGTGAAATGCCTTTTGGGAGGTGCTCCAAATAATACATCATCGAACCCCACAATGTTTTGAAGTTGGGGGGCCCCTGGTGGTCCCTCGGGCCCTCCCAATACCTGTGAGAACGACGCGTTCATTCCCTGAAGTCTTCAGCTTGATTGAGGAGAATGTTTTCGGGTTAAGTGCTCCGAAATGTTTGTGGTTTTTAATTTGGAGTTCTTGACGAGCATCCAAACAATCTTGCGGCGGCCTCAGAATAACTTCCACGCTAGTGAAACCTGGTATGTAGGGAGAGAAGATGTCCCTCCGTTGATTTCCCCGCCGCATGGTTAAGCAATCGCGGCTAGTGTTGAACCATGGGAAAGGTAAACACTTCCACTGAAGTTCCATTATGAGATTTTGGCTTCTGTTATGTCAGCATGGGTTGAGTGAGATGAGACAAAAGCTTTCTCGGTTCATTAGCCATTGTTTTCATTGCTAAATGCTAGGGTAAAATACTTTCTACCCTTGTTAAAAGCTTTAGCATAAAAGCGTAGTTTTTACAGAAATAATATACTTTAAAACAATATACTTGAGTGCAAAATGAATGTAATGCTTTCGGAATTCAGAATTGCATGTTATTTACAATTGAATCAAAATGTATTGTGGTTTAAATTAATATTAAATGGAATTAGTCAAATTTTAAAGTACTTTTTTGACCCACTTACGTAGAACTTAAGTATATTAAGTAAATGGCATTATTTCATAATTACTTCTATTGTCTTTTGAAATATTGTACTGACTAGCATTAATGGTAAACTAAAATACAATGTAATGCATGTCAGGTATTTAAATATATTTGTAATTACACATTTTAAATGATGTTGTAATTTAATACATTTAAAATATATTAACTTATATTATGATAAGACACTGCAGTTGAATTATAATCAAGCACTTCGAGACAAGACATCAAAGTGTACTTTAAACAATATTTTAAAGCATAATGGTATAAATTGTACTTTTTAAAGGTATACTTAAGTGGGTTAAGAAACATAGTCATGAAAGTGGCCTTTTATTTCATTAATATATTATCTGCAAGTACAGTTTTTAAAAAATATATTTTTTTAAGATTTGAGGTGCACTACAAGGGCACATTAAATACTAATATTCAATTAACTGCATGCCATTTTCCCAAGGGTAGTCAACATTCTGTGGTATAAAATATGTAAATAAACAGAAAGCAATTCAGAATACTTCTGCTAAGTAAGTTAGGTATAAGAGTGAGATGAGACAAAAGCTTTCTCGGTTCATTAGCTATTGTTTGCATTACTAAATGCTGGGTTAAGAAACTGTAGTTAGCATTCTGTGGTATAAAATATGTAAATAAACTTACACAATGGAAAGTAATTCAAAGTCGCTCATTCTTTTTGTCATTTGTATCTTGGCATGCTATCGCGTGTTAATTAAAAAGCTCTCTCAGGTAATCACGGCTAATTGCTACTATGTAATTAAATGCATAAGTACAGGAAAACTAAAAGACATCAGCTTTATGGAAGTAATTATGTTTGCTGTAGTGACATGCCATGGAAAACAGGAACATGTTTGCATATCATGGTCGTAATTCATCTTTAATTTAGCTTAAAATGTTTAATAATTAGTGATGTTATTGTCTTTCTTTCAGTAGGGACTAGCATCACTTTTCCTGTTTTCTTTAAAAGTTTGTCTTGTGAATGATGCTGAAGAACTGTGGTTGGCCGAGACAAGTAATTCATGTAGGTAAGTGAATAAGCCAAGAGCTCTTACACAGATGGCATTAATATGTTCTTAAGAAGAATCTGAATTAATGTATAATTACAGTGGTTGCAGCGTGAGATAATAACACTTCAGCGTGCCTTTAGAACGGCTGGTGTTAAATCCCTAATGCTGTTTAGAAACGAAAAACCTGCAGATCCAGAACTACGGCGCTTAAGAATGTCGGTGTTTTATTGGACGATGTTTGAAGTTATATGATTACGAGCTGAAGTTGTAAATGTGGGAAAGAAGGCTGATAAAACCAGCCTATATTTTTATGTTCTTAACCTTTTGCCTTTGACGACGGTGTTGATTTATGCGTTTGTCTTGTTTTCCTTCGGATCCAGAATCAAAGGCTTACAGTGGATCCGGATCATTGACCTGTCAATGAATAAAAAATGAGCTTTTTCTTTTGGCCCGACACACTTCTAATTAATCACTTGTTAAAGCTGTGCTTAACACAATTTCTTTGGAGACAATGGCACTGTGTTCCTTGGTGTATGAGCTGCACAACAGCGGCTCAGTATGTTTACGGCGCATATATATTAGTTTTCTTTCTAAATGACAGTGCAAACCACAAGCATACAAGAAATGGAAGATTCTCCCAAGGCCGTGTGTTTTTGCTAACTGAGCGTGACTGCCAAGACCCTTAAGCAGAGTGTGAAGGAACTGCGTTTAAGGAAAACAAATGGTGACTGGCAGCCATATGTATGTAGCAGCTAAACAAAAGTCTTTTCCGTGCACGCTCCTATGTGTAAATAAGGAAAAATGCTGTTATTTCCCCAGTTCAGTTCGGCAAACCCTTCTAGACCTCTTTTCCTGTCTCATTGCGATGCGATCGCCATGCGATTGTGGAGGCTTTTGTGTGTTTTGCAGTTCCCTGAATGCAGCGTCAGCCGGTGCGGCGTGATTGGGCTGTTGGGGATGGTGATTGAGTTTGAAATGGAGCAGGTCAGCCCCAGGGTATCTGAACAGGCTTAATGGACCTGTTTGAGACCTGCAGGGGCCATGAGCAGTGGGGGTCACCATAGGGTCATGTTTACTCAGAGCCTTCCAGAGCGTGCCGCATGCCAATCCATTTTCCCCCAGCCTGAGCAAGTGCAGCGCCGCATCTGGATGCCATTGGGGGGGTTTGGACCTATGCATAATCCTGCCAGGAAAGCAGAGAGGAGGTTTCAGTAAAGCGCATTTTGAAAGCGGGAAAGTTTGCTTATTTCAATACACTGGTGGGTTTTCGGTACAAACGACCCTCTGCGCTGCTTTCCGTCAGATTTCTCCAACGCTCTCGAAAGTGACATATTTATAGCGATGTGTGCTCTGGTTTGAGATTGCTTAGGCCGGCTGCACCACGTTTCATTCTCAAGCCACACCGTATAGCCAGTCACATCTCATTAAGTTTGGGGCAGCTTTCTGAATGTGCTCCAGCAGTTAACAAGAGTAGTGAAGCGAGCCAGGGCGACTGGAGCGGCGAGGTGAGGAGAATAGGGCTGAATGTGTGGCGGAGAATGAGAGGAAGGTGAGAAGCTTGGCATGCGGCGAACTGGGTGTCGCTTGGCGATGGAGCTCTTGGCATCATTAATGAGTAAAAAAAGGGAGCCTGAAACCACTGGACTGTGACTGCGCAGGCATAATCAATTGTTGGAAATGAAACTCGTGTAGTTCATAAAAATATGAACAGCGCCATTCACCGACAATACTTTATGGTGTCCCAGAGAGTGTTAAAAATGTGTAGTTTGTGGTGCAGTTTTACATTTTTGCTAACATACATAAACCTGGATGGCAGACCTCTGGGAATAAGCTGGGAAGGAATGTGTATCGCTACAAACACAAGCTCTCTTTTTTGGGTATTTAATCATTTTAAATACCTGTATAGAATTCAATACGGGCACAAATCAAGCTCTGTGGGAGTGAGTGGACGGTTATGTGTGTAAGTCTCTAGCGGGTGCACTTATTGTACTGTATTCTGGTCTAAATTTACAGCATCATTTTCCAGAAACGCACAGAACTTCAGCTTCTATGAGAAGGTAATGCTTAGTAAACTACAGTGATATATCTAGAAGACTTTTCACTTCAGACTGAAAATTATTTAAGCGACTTGAGAGCATAATGTGTGATTTTGTTTGTCCATTAACATGGCTGTCAGTGTGAATAGGATCTAAACTACAGTTCATAATGTATTCCTTTTTTAATTGTAATAATTAGAACGTTTGCTTAATTTAATAAAAAAAAAATATTCAATGAATTACACATGTAAAATTATTTGAATTTAAAGATATTTTTGAGTTACATTATTTATATATATATAAAATATTATTTTATTGAACTAAAATACTATTAGTTATTTATTTATTATAATTTTCCTATTTTATTTATTATTTTTATTAGTTAAAGCTTGAATTTGGGTAGGAAAAGCTGATATTTTTGTTTGTCCATCTAAAGTACATTCCTTTTTTTAATAAAAATTTTGGTTTTTGGTTTTGATATTTTCCTTCATTGAATAAAATTTTTTATATAAAAAATATTTTATTGACTATTAAATTGTTTTTATTAGTTAAATAATTTAATTGTTTCTATTAATATATATTTATATACGTATTATATATTTTATTATTTTGTTTTAAGAAAGAATTATTGGCAGTTTTATCCTAGAACAGCAATCATAAGCAGTAGAATAAAAGACATACATGAGTAATTCACCATGACATCTCTCGCTATATATCGCTATTATTTTTTCTTTAATTATATGCATACACCATTTCTAAGCTTCCCCTAGTTCTTACATAAAACCGGTTCAAATGTGTAAGATCCGCAACAGTTTTAAAGGTCAGGATGGCTTGTATCAGCTATGTGGGAATGTGTGCCATACAGAGAAGATCAGCCGTTCTGAAGGGTTTGTTTATGGCGCATTGGCGTGTTGTGTCGGCATTAGTCTAGCTTGAGCAAATCGGGTTAATCTTTTCACCCCTTCCTCAGAAGACAGGGCCTGTCCTGTGAGATTTACCTGGGATTAGAGCCGTTTATGCACCAAATCCTAATTTAGGATTGCACACACAATTCCTCTCCCTCAATAAAGCCGCCACGTGACCCTTTCAGAAGCACAGAAGACCCCTAAAGGATGCTGTGATTGACTAAAGGTGAAAATCAGTTAATTCAGACAGGAATGCATTCATATCCGTATCCCGCTGCCTCAGGAGGAGCTCCTGAAAGCTGGAGCACAAGGTGTTTGGTTCATGATCCTCACACTTCTTCTCTCAAGGTGCTGTTGACATGTGAGGGTATTTGAGCACGCTGAGGGTTATATGGTGGAGCTCCAGGGGGACGCCACTCAGGTATCAGGCTCTGATGTGTGTGTGATAGACTGTGAGACTGTTAAACCCTGACCTGGCTGTAGAGAAATGAAAACCAGCTGAGGGGGGCGCCTGCAACGCTCTGTGCCGAAGCTGGCGTGAGCTGTCTGTGTGCGAGAGGAAGAAATGAGCACAGGGAGGACAGGCAAAGTGAAGAATATTCAGATGACAGATGGTGCTGGGAGATAGCGGTAACTTTTATGAACTGACTTTTTGTTGCCTGAGAAAAGGCAGAAAGAGCAAGAGAGGAAAAGCCAATAAACTCCCGAGAGAAGAAGAGCGCTTTGTGATTTGTTCACCCACACTGATAACAGCCTAATCTGTCAATCTAATCTTAAAATGTGTCTCAATAATTTGTTAAGTGCCTACATTTGTTAAAATAAACGTGTTAAAGTGTTAATGTCTATTGTTTAGAGGTTGAATAAGTTAAATTACCTTTTCATTGACTTGAAAAAAGATACCGGCAATATTTTTCTTTTAAAATATTTGAAATGATTTTATTTAAAATATTCTATTGCCTTAACAAATCAGTAAAAAATATAAAAAAATGTCACTGGCCATTCTTACCAGCCAGAACATTTGATTTTTATTGTAAAACTGTAAAATTTTAAATTGTATCTTAAAATTGTATTATGAATTATTTTATTCATTGATAATGAGAATAATTTTATGATTAGTTACACTTTTCTTCCTACATTGTTAAAAATGTCTTCTTTTAGGTTTTTATTCGTTTATTTTTTTAGTCTTTTGGGATTGGCCATAAATATTCCTGACTGGCCAGGAAATTGTATTTTTGTTAAAAAATATTCTATGAAAATTATTATATTATTATTATTATTAAAATGTTGGTTTAATGCGAGGAATGATCCACATATGTATCTTCACAAGACATTTTGAAGCTCAGAAAGAAAAAAATACTGATTCTTTTTTACAATCTAAACATCCATACAAACAATGTACATTTACTTAATAACCAGAAATGTGTTGAATAATAAGACTTGCTTTTAGAGAGTATCTTGGATTCAGTTTATTTTTCTTACCCCATTGGCGAATCATTTTTCTTGTTTTACGCATAAACCTCTCTAAATTTAGTTAGATTTATGCTGAAAACAAGTAACAATTTGTGTTTCCGAGATAAACGAATGATGGGAAATTTTCCACTAATATAAAAGCCGTTAGAAGAATCACAGCAGATGTTTTCATTTGCAGACAGTTTGTATGTCTTTGAATAGCTTGTCAGATACTGCTTACAAACAGTTCAGTTTCATGTGGTTTTCCTGTTTTCCCCTGTCCCTCTCTGTAAGGTGAAAGGTCACGCTGGTGCTGTTCTGACCTGCTCTCTGTCTTATCAGGTATGTCAGGTTTAATGGCACGTGGGGGCTCGGTTCCTCCGGGAATACATTAATTTGGAATTACGAGAACCAGATGAAGACACTGGCAGTGACTCGGATGTTGCATTGCTTCATCCTGTACTCATCTACAGCTGTTCGACAGTGTTTTATGCAACATGGGTTTACTGAATTCCTCTTGTGCAAAAACACATCCAGGCAGCTTTCTTAGTTTCCTAACAAGTCATTAAAAGCATTCATTTCCCGAGGCACAAAGGGGGCTATTGTTCTACTCCAGTCTCCATTTTTACTGTCACAACATTTTCACTTTTTTCATTACTTCAAGATGGGAGTTACACGAGAGCGCCTGTTACTCTGAGAGTGATCTATGGGAGGTCAGGGAGAGAGTCCGTGACCATGTGTGAATTCTCTTTATTTAAAGCTGACTTTAATACTTGCGTATGTTTAATCTAGCTCCCCGCACTGCCCTGGCTCAAGCTATAGGATTTCATTTCATTTCTGGAGAGATGCCCTCAGCATCAAGGATGTAATTTCAGGACTCTGTGCATTTGGAACTCTCGATCCATCTCACCCTAGATGAAACGGGTTTATTATTACAGCGGGGATGTAATATCAGCCCGAGTGTTTCCACTGGCTGGGAATAATACCCTGAACATGCTGCTAACCACTCGTACACCACACATGGGGAAGGTGTTTCCGTCGACTCCCAAGATGCCTCAGTCATTTCCGTGATTTTTGCAGGCACGCTTATGTTTGTGCCCTTGTTCTAAGTATGCATGTGTGTCGTGCCAGAGATTAGTCTGGTCAGGGCAGCTGTGAGGGTGGAAATCGGGGATCTCACCCTGTTGGAAAATGCAGCTAATGTGGAACCTAATAGTCTTTTTACTGGTCCAAACTGGTCTGAATGATTGATCAGCTGGACTAACAGTTGGTGGGATTTGGTTTTGACCTGCACCAATGGTTATATCTATACCATCTCGATCTGGTCAGGGCTTAACGATAAGGATGACCCAGTGCATGACCTGAGCCTACATGCAGAGTTTCGGCACAGCGCCACCTACTGGTCAGGAGATATGAAAAAAAGGCAATTTTTGAGCCATTTGCCCAAAAACTATATATCTGGTCTCCAGGGCCACTGCATAAGAAAGTTTCAAATAAATTATTAGAAATATAATTTGAAAAGATCTTAATAGTAAAATGTATGAAAAAGTATATTATGGTCACCAAGGGTGCATTTGTTTGATACAGTAAAATACAGTAAATACAGTAAAATTGGGAAATATTATTGCATTTTAAAATAACTGTTTTCTATTTTAATATATTTAAAAATGTAATTTATTCCTGGGATGGCAAAGCTGACTTTCTTTTTGTAGTCATTACTCAAGTCTGAAACTGAACAAAAACAGTATAAAAGTATTACAAATAACTTGTTGCATTCCAAGTCTTCTGAAACAATACGATATCTGAGTGGAACTTAATGTTTAAATAGTTTAAATATTCAGCTTCGACTCTTATCTCATTTACAAGATACCCCCAACTCAAGGCAACGGAGTGCCTTGCACGTCGGAAAAATTACGCTAAAGGGGTTAAAAAGTGACTCCGAGGGGTCCTGACCAAGCATCAATTTCTGACAAGTTATGAGTGAGAATGTGTTGAGCTGACAGTAACAGTAACTCAGAAACTACAAACGGACTAAAAAGTACCATAAAAAACAGATTATTTTAAAATAGTATGAAATGTATGAAACGCACGCAACTTAATCTTACCAAATCAGCTCAGTCCTCATCATCGCTGGTAAGGGTTCAGTCATGAGAGACTGGTACCTAGACACTGGCCCTATAAATCTCTTATCTGATCCAGATGTGCTGCATGGGTCCGTTTGATCTCTCATTGGGCCTGGTTATGGTTAGCGAAGGCCGCTCGCTCATGGCACAAAAAAAAAGAAGGGGATTGTAGTGGAGCGGGAATAGAAAGATGATACAAACTCCAAGGAAGCAAAGTACTGTCCAGCTGTTGGACAACATCGCTTCACACTTACCTCATCCAGCGAATGAAAATCCGCAATATCCCAGGCTCGAGCACGCAGAACGTTCACTATGTGTGTGTGCGGGCGGTGTGTCTGTCTGTCTGTTTGTGTGTGAGTGAATGTTTGTGCCCGTCCATCTGTACGTCCTAATGAATACTCATTTGCCGCCAGCCTGTGTGGCTTCCATTGTGATCCACAATGACTGCTGGAACTAACGACTTGAGGAGATAAAGGAAATGAATTCATTCTGTCTTTCCCTTTCGGAAAAAGGCAGGGGGGTTCTTCTCGGGAAGCTTGATAAATGATTTTGTCTCATCATCTTAATTGTTCACATTCAGACTGATCTCCTGCGCCACGAAGATTACGCTTCAGTCTGAACCCCTCGGATAAAACGACACGTCTGCCGTTTTTCGCCCCGCCGCCCACTCGTTTACCACACTATTGCCTCGAAGTCACCCGCCGGCTGTTTCCTCATCTCCTTTTCCTCTTTCCTAGTTTAATAAACCACGAACTTATCCCGAATCGCACCACCCAGGCTTCAGACCACATACGTGTAGGATATACATTTACAGTGTGGTTGTAAGCCGACCTCAAATCCCCAGGTTCAGGCATATAAATTGTCGTATGCGTCTGCACTTGTCTTTTCTGTTGCGGCCGGTGCTGTGCATGTTCATTTCTGCCTCACGTTTGGCAGAGCTTGAGCCGATATCTAATAAAACCTGCATGCGGCATGCACGAGCTGCAGACAGATCGGTGTCGAGAACAAGAGACACGGATTTGAAAACTGTCACCTCATTGCTGGTTCGGCCCTTGAATGGACTCCCTAATTGAATAATCGAAGATGCTCTTGGAGGAAATTAAAAAAATCGCTCTTGAGGAATTGGGTTATCTAAGTAGAAAATTACTGTATTGATTTTTGTTAAGGCGTTGCATAGCTTGTGGATTCGTTTTAGATGCATTCTCCATTTCTCCTGAGGATGAATTATTCTTCATTATTTTACAGGTTTGGATAGGTAGTGTCATGTAGCAAGACATTTCACTGTGCTCTTATTTTAGCAAAGCACTGGAGGAAGGAAGCGGAAGAGATTGCCTGACCGACATAACGCGACCAAACAGTTTCGTTGCTGTGATATTTCATCATTTTTATTTTTTTCCATAAATCATTCCTATTGGTCACCATTTACATCTATCTGAGTTTTTTTTTGTGTGAATATTTAACCAATCAAAAGTATTTAAAAAAGCTTGTGACTAAACCTCGTAACTCAATTGGATCCTCGAACTGTCTGTAAAACCTCATAATTCCACCAGAAATCCACTCCAGAATTATTATTTTTCAGACATACAGTCATTTTATGTATTTACAGGTTTATGTCATGCAACAGACCTGATTGCACAAACCTGGAAAATCCTAAATTATTTCATCCTAAATACCATTTCCAGACAGACTGATAAATATGAGTATGAAAGTTGCGTAAAGTCGGCGATCAGATTGAAACCCTTGATTTCATCCAGTACTTGCCATTTCTGTGTGCGGAATGCATCATCGGTCAGTAAACGGGCTGTGGGCGGTACGTGGGTGCGCCGGCTGAGACTAGGATCTAGGTAACTAAGGAACCAGTTTTTGATTTAAGACAAACCAACACACCTCTATTTGAACATTCATCATGGAAGATCTTCGAGACAATCCCTCCAAATGTTTTGAATCTGTAAAGGTGGGCCAAAGGTTTGCCTTTTGTGTTGTGTGGATGCGTTAGTTGAGCAGGATTCCCACCTTTAGAGTCTGGTGTCTTGTTTCACGCTTTTAAATGTGTGCAGATGAGTTCGGGAGACATGACAGAGCTGTATTTATCATGTCAAGAGCTTTTCTTTCGAGCTGAATAAAAACGCCTCTGTGTTTGGTTCTCTCCATGGCGACGGGAATGCCAGAGGAGGGCCAGATCTGTCACAGAAGATTATGCCAAGGTGCTGGCAACCAGGAAAACGGTAGTTAGATGAAGGAAGGAGGGGGAAACTCACTGCTATCTTAGAAATATCAAGTTGAAGGTTCGAGTGCTTCTGGAGTGGCATCCGTAAGCTCCAGAGTGCCGTTTGAAAAGACAAAGCACAAACAACAAACAAGCAGAAGCGTAAAGAAAATGAGAGAAGAAAAGATAACTGGCTAATAAATTAGTCGGAAGGGTGGAGAAAATGAAAAATCTGTGTGGGTTGGGAGAGCTGAATACTACAAGTGAGAGGGAACCGAGAATGAAATAGATTTGCAAAAATGCAAGGCTGGGTTGTGAGATCAATCCAGCCGAAGACAGGCGGCTGATGTAAGGTAATCAGAGCGGGGAATGAGACGCAGCCCTCTCTGCTGAGCCAGCGTTAAAGACCGCCTTCATATGGACCACTAGTCCACGGAGCCACTAGCACAATCACACACAATTCTTTACAGCGCACAGATCGGCTCCTTGTCCTATTTATGAGTTGGACTTCAGGAGACAGTGATGGATTTGCCCAGTTTTTTTTATTTTATTACTATGCTGATTCGCAAAGAAAATTGACAGAAGATTGTTGATGCAGGAACTTTTTGAGGAAGACAGTGAAAAGTGGAGAAACAATGCCTCAAAAGATCTCGATAAAAAAAAAAATATATATATTTCTTCATATTTCTTTCTCAAGACACCGTGACTGTTAAGCATAATGTTTGTGTTTAGTGGAAAAGCTACAGTTATTTTGAATTAATGCACTGATTCATTTCCAGAAAAAAATGATTCTCCTTTTAACACATTGCGTTTTAGTCAGAGGATGTGAAGTTGCAGGGAAGCGTCCATTACTCTTATTCAGGTTTAAAGAGCAGAAAAGAAACCCATCCAGAATTAGCTCCACCATGCCAACATCAGCGGTTTGACTTCTGAAACATCTTGGAACTGCACTATAGGTCAAATGCATTTGCAAACCAAGTGCTGAAATGTTGGCTTTTGCTGCTTGTCTGCATTTGAAAAATAGTATAATATCTCATTTGTCACAGACGTGTCTGCAGTTAATGCAAAACAGGCATGTTGAAGTTATGTTTCTTTAAGAATCTTATCTATATCTTCAATATGATATTTGATTTCACAAATAATTACAAAGAAACGGCAAATAACACGTCAAATTAAATGTGAGATTTTGGAATAAAATGTCAGTAAATGTTATTTATTTTAAAATAAATCAATAAATTAGTTAAACTATATAGCTGAAGGTGTGAACTTCTAATTAATGGGTTTGTCTATTTCAGTTACATCACTAGCAGGTGCATAAAATCAACCATACAGCCATGTAATCTCCTTAGACTAACATTTTTAGAAGAATGGGGCCCAGAATCACAATGGCCCTGTGCACAAAGCGATGTAGATAAAGAAATAATTTACAGAGTCTGATGTGAAAGAATTTGACACAAAGCCCAGACCTGAACACCTTTTGGGATACATTAGAATGCAGATTGCAAGCTGGACCCCATCACCCAACATCAGGGCCTGACCTCACTGATGCTTATGTCTGAATGAGAGCGAATCCCCATAGTCATGTTGTAACATCTGGTGGAAAGCCTACGCAGAAGACAGTGTTATAACACGGTTGTGCAATGTGCACCATTCACAATTAATTTGAATTAAAATTATTATTATTTTTTGTAAGTTTTGGAATTTTAGTTGAGGAATCAGACAGGATGCAGAATTGTAAGGACATAGAATTAACATGAAATGAGTTTTGAAAGTTGAAAAGTAGATGGATGGATGCATAAATCAGTAGATACAGTATCAAATCTAATCTAATGGATAGATGAATGGATAAATGGATTGATGGACGAATAGATGTTAACATCCATAGATAGATGGGTGGGTGGATGGATAAATCTTTAGATGGGTACATACAGTAGATTGATACATGGATGGATGCATAGATGGGTACTAGTAGATACATAGATTGATACATGGATGGACAGATGCATTGATGGGTAGGTGGAGATACTGTACACAGACGGATGGATGGTAGATGGATACATAGGTGTAGATACATAGATTGATACATGATGGATGCATAGATGGAAGATAGATAGATTGATACATGGATGATTGATACAGTATAGATGTGTACATTCATAGATACTTAGATGGGTAGATACATGGATGGTTGCATAGCCAACTCTGCATGCTTATTTTTTATTTCTCTTTTTTTGTTGTTAATAATCAATCTTAAATAGCATTGGATGAACATTGCATGAATGTTACTTTTGCCTGCTCTAATATATATATTATATATTGGAAGCTCTATATTATTTATTGTATATTAGAAGAACCTGCCTTTTTTCCCTAACACATTTTTTTTTCTTGAATTTCCTCTCTTTTCGGGGGTTTCTGGCAGCTCTCCACAGCAGTCACAGATCTTGCGCGTCTCATTGGGTGTGTGCTTGTTCTGAAGGTCACCCAGACCGTTCTGTTGTTCCATTCCAGGGAACACATTAAGCACTGGAAGGAGTCTCTGCCAGCTCCTGTAGTCACAGACATGTTAACTTCGCTTGCGAAGGGCATTTGTGTTTCATTTCCTCTCGCCCTCTCCCTGGCATCAGCCATCGACGCAGCCTCCCGCTGAGAGGAAATTAAAATCGCGATTTATTGAAATTCTTTATATAGAAACCGTAATAAAGAATACACTCAAGTGTAAATCAATTTTTATTTTTTTAAAACTTCTGATTAAAGAGCCATAACTGTTGTAATAGAAAACAAAATTTGAAACATTTCTCTCATTTTTAATGCAAACCAATGTGATTTAATTCATAAAATTCAGACTCTGTCTTGATTTAATACTTTGACAAAGACATCCCTATAACGACTTTAATCAAGATGAACATGTTGATCAGACATGACTGAGTATATCTCAAATCTAGAAAGGGCTTGTACTGGACTTGCAATGAAAAAGTCTTCAGAGGCAAACTGTGTGCTCAGCTTCATGGACTCGTATGTGAAGTATCGGCAGGGTAATATGTCACAAAGCAATCTCACGCTGAATGGCTTGATCCGGACAGTATTTAATGGAGGTCGATTTCCCAGACTACTTGCCGTTCTACACTCTAGTGGGCCACAATCACCTAACAGCTGTCAATAAATTACAGCAGCCAATACAGTGAGTTGGTCATTAATCTAAAGTGGCCGATATTTCATTCAGTCAATGTTTTGCTTGTGTGTTTTTGTGTTTCGTGCCGTAAAGTTTGTTATTGCCTCTCTGTGCATTATCAGACTTTTCAGTGTAGTATAGAATATTTTGGTAGACATATTTTTTTTTATTTTTTTTTGAGCTGAACTGAATAAAGTGTTTCACTTTGTTCTGTTTAGGTGGCTTTCTTAGCAAAGCTGTTTGAACTGAGCCATAGTTGAAGGTCCTTTGTCCTTGTTCATATATTAGTACAGCGCTGTAATGGTCGTCCATTGATTTACAGTCTCTCTGGGTTTATGAAACATATGTCAGAACAATCAGTATAACTGACGCCTGTCAATAAAAACTGATAGACGGAGAGGGGTGACATATGTTCTTTATAGGGGGCACTTGAAGGCGTTATAAACCCTACATGAATTCGCACCTCCTGTTTACAGCTCCGAGCTTTGCTTGGTTTTCACACTGCCACTGCTTGCATTCACACACTCACACACACCTGGAACATGTTTGGTTTACAAATCTGGAGGAATGGTTTTCTTTTAAATGGTTCTTAAATAAAAAAAAGAGATTGAAATTTGACCCCCCAAAAAAGTATTAGCTTTTAGCATGTAAGAGCAGTTCGGCTTCCTCCAGTTGAAGTCGTTTGTTGTTGTCGTTGTTATTGTTGTGTTGAAGACGTCTGTCAACTTGTCTGATTGTTGTCCTAGTGAAGTGGAAATGGTTTCGTCGGCTCTAATGTGTTGCGGCAAACATCTCCGAGCCAGAGTGTGTCGAGTGTAAGTTTTGAAGCTGAGAGTATGTGGCGAAGCGTCTGGGTTATAAGGTCAGCGTTCAGGATGAGTTATAAGAGCTGAAGTCGAGACCTCTCCTTGTTAGTGTGATGTGAAGTCGAGATGTCACGATGTGACAGTCCACACCAAACATGGCCCAGCATTCTGCTGTGTCACGGCCTCTCGGATATAAATACTCATGTTTCCATCAGCCCACTTCACTCTTTCTCTTTATTTGCTCGGTGGTTGCTCTTTCCTATCTCTGGAGATTGAATGGACTTCTTTATAAAGTAGTTAAGTGTCAACTTAATCTCATGTGTTTCTCCTAAACAGAAATAAAAATATAGAGCTAAAAGAAAATATATATGAACTCAAATATTTTGGTCTTGAATGAATGTGACAATAATGATACGGGTGAAACTCAAAATTGTTTAATATTGTACAAAAGTTAATTTATTTCAGTAATAATTCAACTTAAAAGGTGAAACTAATATATTATATAGACTCATTACATGCAAAGTGAGATATTTCAAGCCTTTATTTGTTATAATTTTGATTATTATGGCTTACAGCTTATGAAAACCCCAAATTCAAAATTAGAATATTGTGAAAAGGTTTTCATAGCTTCATAGGTCTGTAGTACTCTATTTTTTTCTATTCTTTTTTCTTCTAGCCTTAAGCAAACTCCTCCTCTTAATCTCACTGATGTCTAGGAGAAACAATTGAGATACTAAAGAGATATTACTTCTGTCCTATGCAACTCTGTTTCAAGTCTCTTTTGTATGCAAGTCTTTCTCATTCTCACCTTTACCCAGTGTTCTTTCTTTCACCTTGTTTTCGCTCTCCAACTCGTTTTCTCTTTCTTCTCATAAAAGCACACAAAATGTTTATGAATCCTGTTTTGCCCTCTCTTTATTCATTTCTTAATTGCACCGACCAAGCTTGTTTTAAAAAACCACACACCCCTTAAAAATCACCATCCAGTCTCTGTCCAGCCAATTTAACCCTCTTTCTCTCTCCACACACACATCTGGTTCAAATTTCTAGCCCTTCTATTATTTTCTACCTCCTCAGCAGCACACAATGGCCTTTTATAAAAATGTCAACCCATTCTACTGTACTACCATTGATTAAATGTTTGCTTTAACGTAATGTGCTTCCAGAGATATCCACTCATCTATCCGAACAATAATTCAAATTGTGTTTGACGTTGTTTTGATTGGTGTTTATGAGCGATACGTCCTCTCCGGGCCTCTGTACGATGGTGAGTTGAGGAATGGCAAGTTAATATGCTTTTAAAAATTGCTAGCTTGTTGTCCATAATCATCAATCATATTGAATTTTGTCATCTTAAAGTTGCATTGCTAGGATAAAAGTGATAGATGATTCCGTTGGAAAGCCATACCTCAGAACGCCCTATTGGATCCGATAGCGACTAGGAATTTGTGTGATTGGTTGACATTTCATCCTTTTAAAAGCCAATAAATGCCTCACAGCACACAATATTCTGTTTCATTCTGACAGTAAGTGAGTTTAGTGTTTCTTCAATGGTTTAGACATGCATTGGGGTAAAAAAAAAAAAAAGCATCATGATAGAAGTGCTCTCCACAAGTAGTTCAGTCATTTCTCTGTGTTTACAGTCAATAAGCTCCAGGTGTTATTTCAACCCACTGGGCCAAAGGGCTCTGACCCCATTTTTCAATATCTAAGGTATGGAAGGATATTCTTTCTGTCTGTTTTTCCTCTTGTCTTGCCCGCTCGTCGCTCTTTTCGGCGCTCTCGCGCTCAGAGATCAATTAGCGAATCGAACTGTTTGCTGACCCTCCAGCTTTCCTGCCATTGGCTCAGGACATTCCAGAATTGCATGAGACGTTGAGTAATAAGTCAGCAGCTTCTGAGGTCAGAGGTCGCCCAACCAAAAGGATCCCCAGGGCTATTTAAGGGGTGATGGCTCTGCCCGTTTAAAGGGTCACCTGTAAATGTCACCTGTAAGATGTGAAGGAACTGGAATACTTGAATAATTAGATCCCAAAATTAAAGTTCAAGAGAACTTTTTAATAATTGTACACATTGCTTTTTGGGGGATTTTTTTATGTAATGGCAGTGATTCGAGAGCTTTGTTAAGTTTTGAAGGGATAGTTCACCCCAAAAAACAAGATATTTTGATGAACTTTGGGAACCAAACAACCTTTATATCAATTGACTTCCATTGTAGTCAAAATCTATATATATATATATAAAAAATAAGAGACATTTCTAAAACATTGAGAAGTATTGTCTGCAAGTCATGTTTTCTAATGACATTATGTTGAGTAAATGATGAATTTAATTTTTGAGTGAACTATCCCTTTAAAAAAGTTAATAGATGCAGTCTATACAAGTCATAGATTTGTGTGAAAAAAATACTTTGGGGGGGGGGGGGGGGGCATTGATAGACTTCTTCTTCAGCGTAAAGCAAAGGCTCAAGAACCAGATGAGTCTGATTCATGAATAAATCATTCACTGTTTTTATGAACTGGATTAGCTGATTCATTGAAAAGATCTGACTCAAAACAATGATATGTTTGTGAATCAGACATTGCTATACCTTGCTCATGACCTCTCATGAACATGCTATGGTAAACAAGGATGGATTTCAAGATGTTCAGTAAAAATCAACTTAAATTTAGGGATGTATTTAGGGATGTTTTAAAAGTTTATTTTAAAAGTTGCATTAATATTGAAAAAAAGTGATAGACGATTCATCATGCCTGATTCCTTTAGCAAACCACCTGATTACGACTTGAATTTAGGAAGTTTGCATATATTTTTGTATTTCTGTTTTGAAGATTAAAGATAGTAAGTAAGGGCTGAGAGTTTAAACATGGTGTTTGAGGAAAAACTGTTGTTTGTAAGCATATGTGGCTCTGTATATTCCTCCCCGCCTCTGCGCTCTATCTTTCACCCTCCTAATGGAGTAAACTTTGAGAGTGGACTAGTGGTTTATTTAAGTAAAGCGCATATATAACTTTCACAAAGCCAAACCCACAAACCCACATCGATCACCCCCCACTGCACTGTCTCCATATTTACCACAGTCATTTAAAATCGCTTTTTGAGATATTTAATTGTTAAAATGTACTCGCCACCCAGGTAGTGTCTATAGATGTCATATACATTCCTTGTTTTCAAAGCAGAGGGGAAGTCGAGCTGTCAGCGGTGAACTCTCTGACCCTAATAACCGATCTGTCAGCTGCCTCTCTGTTCTTTAATGCAGCTCTGGCATGAATTGCCCTGGCTGCATTGCTGCTGCTGCAACGCTGCTTTATTGTGTGTGTGTGTCTCTGTGTGTTGTAGTCTGTCCGACTGCTGCAGCGTTCTATAATCAGCCACTGCATTGCTGCATCAGCCGGTTTACTGCAACAGCAGCGTCTCTGTATGTTTGTGTGTGCACTTTTCTCTGCCTCATATCATGCACCACATTTGTGCATTCTGAGCTGCAGAGACTGTCTGTATGATTAAATATTCAGCCCCGGATAGTTTTAAAGGTGCAGTGTAACTTTGTTTCTTCTCTGTAGACACTACTAGACAGTTTTGTTGATTTTCATTTTAATGCTTCTCACATATGTCTGATGTAAGTGTAGTGTAACTGTGGGTTGTCTATGGTTTTGAGCTACATTGCAACAACGTCACAGGTTTGCAAGTCTCTTCCCAATAAGGTTGGCTAACATTATTCAATACAATACATATGAACTAGCAATGAACATTTGCTTTTTTTGGACATAAATGGACAACTTTAAAGACGATTTTCTCAATGTTTCGTTTTTTTTTTTTGCACCCTCAGATTCCAGATTTTCAAATAGTTTTATCTCAGCCAAATATTGTCCTACCCTAACAAACAATATATCAATGGAACGTGCATTTATTCAGCTTTCAGATTATGTATAAATCTCAATTTCAGAAAATTGACCCAGCGTGGTCCAGGGTCACATATACTAATACATTTTAAAAATTTCAAGGTGTATAAATTAGTATTAATGTAGTATGAGCAAACTTGAAATAACAGATCAATGTTAAATTGTTAGATTGATGATATTATGAATTAACTAAAGCTACACTCTAAAAAATGCTGGGTTGTTTCAACCCAATTTTGGGTAAAATATGGACAAACCCAGCCGTTGGGTTAAATTTTTACATTACATTTTTAACCCAAAGTTTGGGTTTGTCCATATTTTACCCAAAATTGGTTGTGAGTGTAATTATTATTATTTAAAATGTATTGTACTATTGTAAAGTCCTACCTTTGCTTTTAACTGAAGTGCAGGTGTTGTACTGATGTCAAACTTAAAAAATGATAAAACATTTGGGGGTTAAATTCCATGTAAACATATTATTGTGATATAACTCATGCCGTTTGAAATTTTGGTCATGTCGCCCGTGCACCTGATGTGACAGTATACTGCAGATGGACGTTGCTTATGTCGTAACATGCATGTGAAATACAGTTACACAGTTGTTGTTTTTCCCTTTGCTTCCCCTTACTCCATACTTATTTATTGGGAAACCACTGTCAGGACATAATACAGTTTTATTGAGTCTAAGCCCACACATGCTGGCCTGACTGCAGGTGCGTGAGTGAGTGATGGCAGCAGTTCATTAAGGGGACGGCCAGAAGTGGAGAAAGACCCTCAGGAGACACATACCGAATGTTATGATGGATGGTTGTATCAGTCACAACGGACCACTCACTTTTACTGTCAGAGGCTCCTGTTTTAATAGACCCGCTGCAACATATGATAGGGAGACAGAAAGGTAGAAGGGTGTAGGGTGAATTATTCATGGAGAAAAACTCTCAAATCGAACAGCCCCCAAATCTTGTAGAGATCATAATGACTCTTAAAACGTGGAGAAAAGATTGAGGTGAATTAAGAGACCGAGGCAGAGAGACAAGAGATTGCAGAGTCAATATAAGTGCTGAGAGGCAGTCAAGCGTTGTTGTTGACACAAGATGACATTTCCTAATGAGCTGGTGGGACTGGCTCTAGAGGTACTTCGAGTGCTAAAATCACAGCTTCCTGTAAACACACACACATACACAGTTTCCATGTAGTGACATTTTGTCCCTAACAGACACTTGAAGAGTCAGTAGAGCAGCACAAATGAGTGTTTTACTGAAGAAAATGCAAGAAGAAATGCCATGAGTGAAATGCCAAGAGTTTCTCTAATATAAAAATGTCGATAATGTAAATTAATTGCTCTGGCTCTTGTTTCAATTAAAATAAATTTCTGTTATGTGTGTTGTTGTCGTCTGTTGACGTTATACAAGCAGAATGTTGTAGTTGGTCGGTGTTGTATTCCCCCCCACACACCTCCACTGTGATTGGACGGCTGGGTAAAAAGTGACAGTGGTGAGCGCTGCGTTTTACCCAAAGTTGGACATTGTTCAACTCTCTGTGACCACTAAAAAACGCAGAAGCGCTCAACGTAAAATCGACTCTCAATGCCTTGTTACGCTGTTGACATTTTAAAAACGCTGCGCTTCCATTGAAAACAATTGGAAAAATATGCTAGCCTCTGGAAGAAAAAAAAATGCTTTGGTGGACACACAGCCTTATGCTCATCAAGGCTTTAGTTATTTGATATTTGACAGTAACATAGTAAAATTAAGTTAGATAAGATGTAGTTTAGATATACAATTATTACTATCAATGTTGAAAACGGTTGTGGTGCTTATGTTTTTGTGGAAACCATGATCAATTTTTTTTTATGATTGTTTAATATAGCAAGTACAAAAGAACTGCATTTATTTGAAATATAATTTTTTACAGCATAAAAATGTCTTTGTCACCTTTGATCAATTTAATGCACTCTTGCTGAATAATTACTGACCCCATTTTTTGAATGGTAGTGCATTTTTCTTTTTTCAGTGTTGGTTAGAATAAAAATCAGTAGAGATAAAACTGAAAAGGCTATTTTAATCTTTTCAGTGTGCATTTAATGCATTTTAAGGTGTGCAAAGACCATGTGCCTCTGGTTCCTACTTCCTACTTCAGTGCAAGTCTATTTTTCCTTCTGTTTTATCATCTGCCTGGCAGAAACCATAATTTGTCTGATCACTTTCAGAATCAGAAGTGGTGGGACATACTGTTTTCAAGCTATGAGCAGTATACTAATGATGAATATGAATGAACGACAGGATTGACGGTTTTAAAATGGCGTCAATGTATAAATATTTATGCGTGTGCTCTTAAAGCGTGCTTGTGCATGTGTATACGCCAGTGATCGATAGACTGAAATGCCGCTAGCATGGCCGGGTAATGTGACAGGAAAAGAGGATTTATTCAAGTTCAGAGAACACAGGCCTGCTGCTCCATGAAGAAAAGGTCACAGTCTCATTAAAACGGCCTATATGTGCAAAACGATGTCCAATCTTACCCGTGCTTTCACACACACAGATAAATGACAGTGTCAGTTTTTGGAAAACATGTCAGTGCGGGATGGATGAGCTTTTCGCAAAGCATCCATCGATTGTGCTCTTGTCTTATTGAGTGATGCGCTTCTGATAGACGTCTCTGTTTGGCAATGTCGCGCTATTGATTAGTAAGCGATTCTGTGTTAAAACATGTATCACCGTATCGATCAGCTCAGGCCGGGGTCAAAGCAAGCCTCTCGGATACGAATGACCAATGGTAAATGTCAAGCAAGGTCAGATATACTCGCCAAAAGTGTATTTGTGAGTGTGTATGCGGCTCTTTTGACGCCGAAATCTGCATTCTCAGAGTTATTTCCCTCTCATTAGGAGTCGTGGTCTTGTTTTTACTCCATTCCCACAGTAAATAAACTCAATATGCTGGATTCTTGTCATCCAAGGCTTGAATTCGGTCCAGGGGGGAGGGGGGAAGCGTTTGCGCTCATTCAAAAGTTCCATTCACTGCCATTAAAATGGAACTGTACCGAACCGCTGAATCCATCAAAAAGCAATGTTATTGTCTCCATAAGCACATAAACTGTCAAAGATGTGGTGAGCCTCGCATATCCCAAATAAACATTCTTGACGTCTCTGCAGCGGGATCTCACCCTGCTGCTCTGAAACAACAAATAAGAGCCAACGGAGAAACAACCAGAGAGAGAACGAATTCAGGGAGAGAGATCCAGACATGCAGAGCGAACGCAGACGGGAGAATGTTACAGGAAATAGTTTTACGGGGGGCTGGCGGGGTGGAGAGAAGGTAGACAAAGCAGAAACAAGCGATATACTACTAAAGTCATTCATTTCCTATATCCATTATGTGGGGGATCCAATCAGGAAGTGCACTTCCCTAAAGAGGGTCTGGGTCATGGGTAATCATCTAATCTCCTTATAAGGGTTATTGTTTCATTGTTTACCTGATGGCCTCTGGCACGGGAGATCTGACAATCTGCTGTTATGAATTATGATCAGATACGTCTTTATAGTTTTCATGGTGTTGTTACAGCATGGTTTTGTTAACTAAAACTAAAGCTATAATGCTTTTTGGTCATTGAAATACAGCTAAAAAATGGAATAAAATAAAATAATAAAATGGAATAAAATAAAATTATGAAAAAAATATATATAAATTCTAAAATACTATATTAATTTATAAACAATACTGAAATAACACTGATTTGATTAAACCGCACGTCTGTTTTCGGGCTCAAAAAAAGTGTCTTGCGGCTATTGAAATATTATGACAGTCATCATAAATCAACTGACCGCATCCCTCGTGGGCTTTCAAGAAAAATATGAAATCAATTGAATTACCCTGGCAGCTTTAAAGTCAGACTGCAGTGGAAGTCAAAGGGCTTGAGTGTTTCTCCCGATGCGTCTGACCTCGGAGAGAGTTCATGTTGTATTTAAGTCAAATTAATGTCCAGAGGTGTGACCTCTGCACCTGTGGACTGGAAGAGTATGGGCGTTGGATAGTGTATCTTTCTGTCTCCGTCTGTTTCTCTCTCTTTCTCACACACACACACACACACACACACTGTCAGATCACATGTCTATCTGGCTGTGTGGCAGTAAATTAAAATGAGGAGCAATTTCCTGAGCTCCAATTAGCAGAAAATTGGTCCTGTCTGTTTTCAGCTTCTCCCGCGAGCCCGGTCCAGAGAACGATGTGTGTGCGTAACTGTGCCAGAGGAGTGTGAAGATAGGGAGAAAGAGAGAGAAAAGCAAAAACAGAGGGACAGTTGTGGCCAAAATTAACATCAGAAACAGTTTAGATGCAGCATTTAAAAGATAGACATGTGGGATAACCAGCGCAATGCTGCAAAAGTTATAACGAGAGGACACTAATCCTCTCCTCGTTTATTGCAGTTGGAACATATGTGTGTGTATACTGTGTTAGTACTTTAGTGGTTCAATCTGAATTAATTTGAGACATTGAGAAAGAAGACAAATTAAATGCTAAAAGAATTGAGGAAAAACGCTGTTGGGGAAATTGGATATCCCAGATAAACTGCAACATTATGGGTAATGAGCTGCATGTGCAGTTTTGTCTCGTATCAATTCGAACTGGAACGAATGGCTCATCAATGACATTGGCATGTCGGCTAATACAGGCTTCAGGGTTTAGGTCAATGTCGGGCTGGTTTTTATCGACATGTGATCCTGGCTTTTAATGGAACCCGTGAAGCATTAAAGTTCAGTCACGCAGAGGTCAAACGCATGAGGGACTCTGTGAGATTAAACGGACAATCTTCTTGCAGTTCTTCACAGTCAGCACAAAAACGAAGTTCTTACAGTTGTCAAGTTGTCCTGTCATGGTAAAATACTTCATATTATTTGATCAAACCAAAGAAAGCCAACTCGGGTCCTTTTATTGTACAGTCCACTCGTCGGGCCCTTGAATTTAAGCGCTGACCCTGTGCGTTCTCGACAAACCCGTGCTGTTATTGATCCGTTTCAAAGGCATCTGTTGTCAACAACACACATTAGTTTGTGTTGTAGGCTAGTCTGGCTCTGAATGGGGGTTAATGCTATCAGACAGCCTGACTCTGTCAATAAAGCATCAGTGCTGTGACTGACAGCATGCTGTGATTGATCGAACTGGATACCAGTCACGACTGTCATCACTCTATTATCTTCTCCATCACACACTCTGATAAGCAGCAACCTGTCCGCATGCAGCTCCTGTTTGTCTTTATCCTCCCCTCTCTTCCTGGCTCGGTTTCAGAAACGTACCAGTATTCTTTTTTGCCTTTAGTTTCGTGCCGTTCCTCTTCCCCCCCCCCCCCCCCCTCCTCCGTCACAATCTGTCCCTCTTATATGTTGATAAGCTTCGGCTTGTCCAAACGTTGGCTCTTTCAACTCTGTCTTCGGCTGCCATTGGCGCTGTGTGTTGTGATATGCCCCAGGCACAGCAAACATGACACTTTGACCCTCGTTCTCTTGCCCGTGTCCATTAAGGGACTTTGTGTTCAACTGGTGACCCCTGTTCAAACAGTGCCAAAGGGTTTGAGGGAGAATGTATTTTCAGTATGGTTGCTCTTCTCTTACTGAAAATGTGGAATAATTGGCTGCTGGGAGCTTAGACACACTTAGACTGCTTAGACATGGTTTGCAAACCTTTAAAGCCTCAGTATACTTAAAGCGAAATCGAAGAACGAACGTAATTTCGTACAAAATCAGGCCAAAATGAAGTTTGTTTCAGGAGTTTAAAAGAGCTTGCAAAAATGTCACCTGGTAAACACCTTCGAAGTGCCATTGGTCCGCGGCGATCACATAATAGGTTGTACGATGTTGACATCGTAATCTTCTCCTGTTCACTTCTTCTGTTCGGTCCTTCGAGGTCAGACTTCCGTGAGGAAAAACATAAACACACTGGAGATCCGCTTTAGAAATTAAAGCTCCTGCTTTAAAAGCAATCTATTGTATAAAGTGCTATATAAAGAAACGTGACGTGACTTGACGGAAGTGCCAAATATATTTTCTTACAACTTACACCTACATTAAGAAGGATAAATGAATAAATATGAATAACATTTTGGGGTGTCGCACCACATGATATTTTACACCCTTACCTTGCCGTACCATAAAAGGTCAAATTATCTAATATTTTAAGAGACTTATTGACATTGACAGTCATCAGGGTCTGCTGGGGTCCTCTCTATGATATCACTTCCTTTTTTATATTTTTTTGTTTTTCAAATATTAAAAAGCAGTGTAGCTGCAATAGCAAGAAGGTCCCCGGTTTGGCTGAGTCCTTTCTGTGTGGAGTTTGCATGTTCTCTCTGTGTCAGCGTGGGTTTCCTCCGGGTACTCCGGTTTCCCCCACATTCCAAAGACATGCAGGTTAGTGAATTGGACAGTCAAAAATTGCCTGTGTGTGAGAGCCCAGTGATGGACTGGCCAGCTGTCCAGGGTGCTTTCCTCTGCCTCTGGCCTAAGAAACTGGGATAGGCTCCAGCCCTATGACTTGGAAAGGTCGTATAAGGAATAGAGAGCGAGAGAGTAGCTGCAGTATTATATGTTTTGTATAATATATTTTAGTAGTTTATTTAGTATATATTATTACTTGGTATTCTATGTAATAATAATAAAATGGCAAACTACTTAAGGATTTTATTATTATTATTATTATTAATGAGGCATTTTTCCTCATTATAATATCAGAAAAGTTGTATCACCTCTTTTGGACTTTATGCCCATAAAAATTATTTTTAATACATGAATGCACTTCTTTTGTTTTTAATTGAAGTCAATATATGTATTGTTTATATATAAATTTGACGTAATTGTGAATATTTATAAGTAGGACAAAAATAGGAAACGCTCAAAGGAAGCATTGACTTGGAAGTGGACTCTGACTTTTTTGGATGCAACTGTATGTCTTGGCATCTGGTACTCTGGAATATCATCTATCAGTTTAGTACATGACCATATTAATAGTGTCCGTCTTATTTGGTGACTTGGCGCCAACTTTATCCTCTGTGATGTATGGGAATGTCAATTGATCATCCAGTAGACTCCATTCACACAGCCAGCCGTTGTTAACCTGGGGCTTGAGCCCTTGGGAAAGATGATTTTTAGGGGACACACACAGTATTAGGCCGAAGGGTTGGAGAGTTGTTGAGGGAGCCGTGGCCCCCAAGACCCCCATGTGTGTCTGTGTGTGATGTATGACTCGCCGTCTGCAAGACTACAGAGAAACTTCAAAGAACAATAGAGTGTTTATGTGAGCGCAGCCTGATTTAGTATTTCTTAATGTCAGACTCTCTACGTTTCCCCCCCGACCACACGGGTTTCATCCACTCACACACTCAAGAAAACACTCACATGCTTCAGCTCTTAGATTGTCACCGAGGTGGGCTGCACTGGACTTCAGGCCAGACCACATTCCTGAAATCATTTCCAATGTAAAAAGGTTAATTGATTAAATTACTCCCCACTGACTCCTTAGGAATTTAATTTGACGCTAAACAGAGCGGCATTATTGGCTAATTAGGAAATAGGTGCCAAGGGATTTAGACGTGCTGCTCGGAATTACTGTGAACTTAAAGGATTAGTTCATCCAAAAATAAAAATTCCATTATCAGTTACTCACCCTCATGTGATCCCCAGTGTTTTTATTGTTAACTCAAACTTAAACTTAAAAAATAATAGCACATTAGAAATGTTAATAAATATTCTATTAGTATATAAATAATACTAAAATTACACGGGTGATCCTAAAGCCATATGAATCTTTCTTTCGTGAAACAAAAGGAGAAGTTGCTAAGTATGTTCACACTGCTCTCTTTTCAAAAAGTGGATAGGGACCAAAATCTGTCAGAAAAAGAACCATAAACGCACAATAAACCATAAACCATAAGATAGATTTGTCTTAGACACATATTTATATGTTCTAATATTTATTTTATTTTAATTTAATTTAAAAGCTTGACAGCTTTGGTCCCTATTTTCGTTTGCAGCTTGGACATTATTTAAATATAAATGTTTTTGTTCCACAGAACATGTTTGGAAAGAAATTGGGGTGAGTAAATTATGAAATTTCCTTTTTTTTATCCCTTTAAAGCCACCTTTCATGTATAACGCAAGGAAAGTCTCAGCTGAGATAACATCTGAATCTCTGGAAAACTTCATATTTAGTCTGCTGTGCAGAAGAAGAAAAAAAAATCATTTGGGGAAGTAAATCGCCACCAAGTGTGTAATTCCTTGGATAACAGTTTGAGATTCAAATAAGCATGTTAACAAGTTGGATACAGTATTAAGGAGCACACAAAGGCTTTAAGATGTGGTGTGAATTAGGGGTGTTTGTAGAGTTGGGGCTACCTCTCCGTGGGTGATCTCTCCACAGCCAGGGTCCGCACCTCGGAGGTTAACAGCTACACATCATTAGCTGTACCGCACTGGAACACTGCTATTACTGCCGTGGCGCAGTGTGCTTTTCTTCGGCTACCTCTGGCTCTCGGAACAGTAGCGCACAGAGAGAGAGTCAGTGGGAAAGAGACAGTTTGTTGACGGAAAATGAGAAGATTTAGGGGGAAGAATGTGGGCAAACGGGACAGAATAACAAAAAGTTCAAGAGGCAATGTAGTGTGTTTTGTAGTCGAGGAAAAAAAAAGGACTGAAGTGGGTTAAGCAAGGAAAAGAAGTGAGAGTTGATGGGGAGAAAAAAAGCACCAAGTGGCTTAGGCTGAAATAGTGGAAGGTGCCAGGAAAGAAAGAATGAGATTTAAGGGAGCAGAGAAGTGGAAAATCTGATGATACACCTGGAAGCTCTCAGACAGTCATTCAGCTGGAGGTCACGGAGACGGATTACGCATTACACTGACTCAGATTACATAGTACACTGATTTCAAATACTGCATCCAGTGCCGTTTAGGTTTCATTTGAACATGAACAGGTTCTGTCTCTTCATATTGTCGGTCCGTCCCTGTTTAGCATGCCGGCGCGTTCAGGGAAAGGGCTGTTGGTACACACTCAGGCATGTTTTGTAAAGTAGGCCCGGGACTGGAATAATCAAACACATTACCTTGATAGAGTGTTGCCTGAGTGTATGACAGTTTTACACACATTATGGCCAGAGGGAAGAGGGTTAGCGCAGTCAAACACATTACAGTGATTGAAAGGGAGGGGGTGCGAGTGACATTTCTAAACACATTATGGCGGAAAGGAGATGGTGTGCTTAAACACTCAACGGTGATGGAGAGGAGGAGGAGAGGAAGGTCAAGTGAGACTCTGGTTTAACTCAGACTAGTTTAGCGAGCTAGCGCCGTGCCTCTTGAATCTTCAGCGCTGACTGAGTTTTGACACAGCCTTACCTTGTGCAAACAAACAAGTTATGCGCAGTTGATCACCGTCTCCTTCAACTCTACTGTGTCTCTTGTTCTTCCTGTTGGGGGATGTGCGATAGAGTCTTTGTGCGAATTTGGAAATAGCAGATAAGAGTGTGCTTGATAACTTTTACTTTTTTTGCACTATTAGGAGATACACCCAGTCACATGCATACATTCTTTTAAATTGAGATTTATATATCTGAAAGCTGAATAAATAAGCCTTCCATTGATGTATGGTTTGTTAGGATAGGATAATCATTGGCCGAGGTACAACTATTTGAAAATCTGGAATCTGAGGGTGCAAAAAAATCGAAACATTGAGAAAATCGCCTTTAAAGTTGTCCATTAACGTTTGTGATTGTGCTGCATTCACTCACAAAAAGAAATGTTTTATATATTTACGATTTACTAAATAATTTACTAAATATATTCATGGAACATGATCTTTACTTAA
This sequence comes from Phoxinus phoxinus, assembly GCF_949152265.1. Taxonomy (NCBI): domain Eukaryota; kingdom Metazoa; phylum Chordata; class Actinopteri; order Cypriniformes; family Leuciscidae; genus Phoxinus; species Phoxinus phoxinus. Next base: position 7,700,827 of record NC_136884.1, read on the forward strand.
TATCCTAATGATTTTTGGCATAAAATAAATTTTGACCCATACAATGTATTGTTGGCTTTTGCCACAAATATACCCGTGCTACTTATAACTGGTTTTGTGATCCAGGGTCACTTATTTTAGATAAAACATTAAAATGTATTTGGATAAAATATAAAATTTTAACATAATAATAGAAAACAGCTTTTTTTATTGTAAAAATGTTTCACATTCCTTTATGAGCAAAGAAGACTGAAAACATTTAAAAGATTGTGAACCGTATTGTATGTGAATGTGTGTGTATGTATTATAATAATAGCAATAGCTGTTTTATTTCCATTCTTCTTCTTGCTATTGTGTAAATTATAGTTATAGTTATTAGTTATAATTAATAAAATTGACCTTGACCAAAGTATATTTCTGAAAGTCTGACATACATAAGTCTGATATACTCGAAATTGCAACCATTTGGTCGTATATGCTCCCAAAATTGAATCTATGCGACCTTAAAATATATTTGGTAGCATTTGTGCGAGTGCAAATAATTGTTGTGGTGCGACCAGTTTTAATTCCTCTACAAGACATTTGCTAATTACTGCACAGTGTGTGCCTTCTGTGCTGATACAGTGAGCAGTCCACCGTTACATAACCAATTAAACTTCATCTTTACATTCTTAACTTTAATGCAGATTTTAGATCGGTTAACATTAGCTGTCAATCACTCCTTTTCACTGCGCTCCGTTGTCACATGACAAGATGAAAAGAACACTGAGAGATTTCTCCTTTTGTAAGCTGCCTAAAATTACAGATATTGTGGATCCACCAGTGGAAAAGAAGGCTGAGAGTTTTTCAGAGAGAGTGGCTGAAAGACTTTGAGTGGCTCCGCTATGAAAATGGCTCAATGCACTGCGTTCACTGTAAAGCCGGTGGTACAGAGGTTGCAGGTAACACTGCGTTCGCCACTGAATCTTTATTAAATACGGAGAGAGTGCCAAACGCACACACAAAATGCCATGACAAGTGTGTGGCAAAGAATTCAGGATCAGGTTCGAAGCTTTTAATCGTATGGAAGCTGCCGGCCGTTCCGCTTAATTGGCAGAGCTGAACGTGAAATTTAACACCGCCTACACCATCTGTTAACATATTTAATATATGTTCAATCTTGTACAAATCTTGTAGACCTACGTATATATATGGGTGCTTCTAAATTTTTGTTGGTGCTCCGTACTTTTTGAAGTTGGGAGCACCAGTGCTACTGCTAACAAGTAAAAAAGCTAATTTCGAGCGATGCCTTTTTGTAGAATACTTAAATGAATTTAAACTGCAAACATATTCACTTTTTTAAAAGTTAACGAATTCATATGGTGCTCCATAACAGGTTTGACCCTAAGGCATGCAACACCAACAAAAAAGTCTGAGACAATTTAGCAGAGTGCCTGCCATTCACAATAATAGCAAGAAGAGTAGGAATTGACCCCTTCTTCTTTTGTGGCACTACTTGAGTGGATCTTTTTCTTTCCTATTAGTCAGGTTGACTTTAGATGGTTAATTAAGTCCTCAGCTTGACAGGTTGTCAGACTTGTTCCAAGCCTCTTATTGGAGGCTTAGCGCCGCGGGGCTGCAGCGACGAAGCTCTGCAAACCCAGACGGATTGGGTGCAGCTGGGACTGGATTAGCCGACGGGTCGGGGGCCTGGAGCTGGTCTTTACTGGAGGGCCCTGGAGTGTTTTGCCTGCGCAGCTTGAGTTAATCTCTCACCCTCTGGGCCACCTCCCAACTAGACCCCCCCCCCCCCCCCCCCCCCCCAACTTATTCGAACATGTGGCCAGACCCTGAACATTGTGGATTATTGCGTGTGTAAGTTTATTTGCTTCTGTGACTTGTCAAGCATGCAAAAAAAAAACTCTCTGATTGTTATTAATGCAATGTGTTGCTACATGCATCAACTCAATCTCCATAACCCCAAGTTTGTTGATACTGTAGATATTCTCGTTCAAATGAGTCATATCCCTTGATCTCATGTATGTCAGGTTGCAATGAAGAGATATTGACTTAGGGTGGTCTCCTTAAACAGAGAATTAGACCGGCAGGTGTGTGTGTATTCTGGAAGAGTATCGCATGAATTATATGATTTTTTTTATGAGTAGATTGGCATTATTTGTGATCGCACGCTGACAGAAATGTACAGATGAAGGGCAAGTCTGCGCATTGCACTGCTGACTGTATGACATACTTCCCTGACAAATGTTGTTTTAGGGTAAATCTTGCATGCATGTCTCAAAGCCTCGATAATCATAAAGGAATTAGGCAAAAAGGTGGAACTTGTCTTCAGCACAAGCAACGTTTACAAAAACGTTTTCTTTTGGGTGGCTAAACCCTATTTAAGGGATTACAGTTGCAAGCCAACAAATGCAAAGGTCTGTCTGCGTTTTTCCAAATCTGACTGTTCAAGTTGTAACTTGAGAGACACATCAGGTTTTCTTTTCTTTTTTTTATGAAAGATGTATGAGGGGAAAACGTTGTGTCATGCAGTTGAATTGATTTGTGAGTAACTGGTAAAGTACACTCCAAAATTGTGCCTCGTTCTCTGAGGCCTCATACATGTGCTTTAATGTGAGTATGAAGGAATTACATAAGATTTTACAAGTTCTAGATGACGTAACCACAATAGCTGGGAGTCAAATGACAGTTTTCAAATGGCAGATTCCCATAACTCTAAAGAGCCTCCCCGTCCAACACTAACAATGCTAACAGGGATTCTCTGATCTGGGTATGATGGAAGAACAGGCTTCATTCAAAAGGTACCGAAACAACAGTGAGTCAGGGGCTAATCTCGCCAAAAGCACCACTGGGCCAACAGATAATCGGACAAAAAAATCAGAGACCGAGCAAACTCACAAAGACAAACACAGAGCTGCTGAAGTGACAGATGCCGCTCTGAATGCCGGTTTGGTTTCGTTGCCCTAGGACACTGCTGAATCTCTGCTTGTTGTGTTGTGAGTGAAAAGAGGTGTGTTTTGCCACATTGTCGAGTACAATGACAGGTAATGGATGAAAAGTTGGCCCGGATGCGGCTTTGTAAGTGACAGAGATGACCTGATGAATGCAGCACGCTCTTTGAAAGGGGCTGGTATGATATTTAGACTAAGTGTGCAGGAGACATAAGTTATGCATTCCTGCAGGTACAGTAAATGTTGCCAGTCATAGTGCTAACTGAAAAGGTTATTGATGTGGCTTTCCCGCCACCAGCCCCCATGTCTAACTTTACAATCCGCACATGAGTCACATTAAAGTGATGCTCCTCCCTTAAAGCCACATTTTATCCTGCATAACCATCTTTTGTTTTTGATAGATGGGGTTACTATTGTTAAATAAAACCATTTAAAAAATGCATTACTTTAAATAAAGTTGCCAAGGAAACATTTCTCATTTTCATTTAGTTTAAGTGGAAGTATTAAAAAAATAACTACAATTAAAATCTAAAACTTCATAAAACTATGCAGACATATAAAAAACTTAAAACTGATAAAACTGTTTCAAAAACTTTTCAAAAACAAAAACAAAAACATCAAATTATAAAAAATAAAATCTAATTCAAAACATTCCTTAACAAAACTCTTAGTATATCAATGATACTAAAATAACACTGGCTACGGCTGGGAAAGCATGCATCAGATGTTTTCCAAACGGGATGATGCCAAATTATAAATAATGTATTTAATAATTTGCTTATATGTGCCAAGAACAAACAGCGATATTTACCTAAACACACACACACACACACACACACACACACACACACACACACACACACACACACACACACACACACACACACACACACACACACACACACACACACACACACACACACACGCACATACGCACACACAGACACACACACCAACACACACACCGACACACACACACAGACACACACACAATTTTAATTGATTGTAAGCTTTTTTGAGGAATTTAATCGATTTTATCAAGTAGTTTTAACTCAACAAATCACCCATCCCTACTAGTATCTACATGTTCACACACACAGCTGTTATCAGTGACTTCCTAAAAGAGCCTAGGCAGTGTGCATGTGTGTGTATGTGGATCTGATGAGGTATAATTCACGGTCATTAGCTGATCCTTTAGCTCTGTTCCCACCAGCAGGACAAGGGGTTGTTTTCAAAGTGGAGCACGTCAGTTTTTTGAAGTGTCTCGCTGATGGGAGCGAGAGGATGATATTGTCTGGAAAGGAATGAATGAGACTGATCTTCTGCCAGGGAATTTCTACTGCGGATACATCCAGAAGAGCCATGGCCAACCGATAACTATTTCCAAAATATGTTGAACGGCACATTCTACGCAGAAGCGTTTATGAGATTGTCAGTTTTTGGTTATGATTATGATTGTTATAAATGTGAGTTTTATGTATTTGATTAACTGTCCATCATCATGAGAATAGTATACTTGTCGTATCAGCATGTATATTATTATCTCAAAGAGATGTCAGCTCCCAGCCAAGTCTTTATGTCTTGAGCCAAAAGTTATTGTCATGAACGCCAATGCCAACAGTTGAATAGCCCATTAGTGCTTCCCTAAAGCAACCACAGAATGCACACTAGTCGTCTCTGATGGATGGCATGTCATAATGGAATGAGGACTGAAAGAAGGCTTATTTATGTTCAAAGCCTGCAGACCCAGTGAAATGCATACCAAGGACAGAAAACATCTCATTTCAATTATGAATCTCAGTTAACTGAAGAATTCCCACAGCGTAAATCTATGCTGGCCTCATTCTAATCACTTGACCCTTTCTGCTGTGTGGAAATGCCCTAAACATGCGTATTACTTGACAATAAAAGATAATGGAGTGTTTCAATTGTGCTAATAAATTGTAATATAAAAATTTTGTTTGTTCACATAATTTCATCAAAGTTCAAAGTACAGGAAAAAAAAAACAGATCATTTGAGCAACATGGATTGTTCCATGGATGGTTTGCAGCATTGAGGACTGAATTGAGAATGCATTTTTACTGACAATTTGCTGACAGTGTGCACATTAATGAACATGGAAGTAGGAAGTAGTAGGGAAAAAAATATTATGGAAGTCAATGGCTATACCGTCAAGTGTCTGGTTACCAACATATCTTTTTTTGTGTTCAACAGAAGAATGAAACTCATACAGATTTGGAACAACTTGAGGGCGAGTAAATGATGACAATGTTTTCATTTTTGGGGGAACTATCTCTTTAAGACATGCTTTTTTGGGCGTTAAATAATGGCACAAATTATTGTGATGGAAATTGACTAGCACAAAACTTAGGTTACACCCTGCACGATTCAAATACTCTCCTCCCATAAATATTGCGTCTGAAGGAGAAACTCCTACAGATGCATATCCGCAAAAATAACTGTCTACTCCTTTTCAGCACTAATTTTTCACTGTGTGTCTTTAGTAAATCCTATCAGTAGTTTTTTTTAACGCCAAAGGAGGGTTTCGAAAGATGTTTGTAAAACTGGCCCTTGATTTTTTTAGGAATGCATTAGCTGTATTCAATTGCAATTCAGTAAAATCCACTTCCTGTTATTCCAATTCAGAATATAATTGAACGTCATTTGGAGCCAGTTCAATTCGAATTCACACTCATTCTTCAACCCAACCCTGATATGAACACAGAAGTGTTTTCCACGCGCTCCCGTTGCTCAAATAAAGCAAGTGACTGATTTACTGGCTGGGGAAACACTATTTATTTTTTTCTGAAAGTTGTTTGAAATTAGATATGCTGCTGGAAAACATTTTCTATATATGGCAATCCCATAAAACGAGCCAGTCTTTCAAGTTATTGGCCACACAGATTTTTTATAATGAAAGTTTAGCTCGAGTAACTTTATTGAGGAGATCTGCATTGTATCTTGTGGACCTGTCATTTGTGTTTGATGTACAATTGGGTTGTAAAGCTTGTTTTTTTGAGAGCTTGATTGTTTTGGGGGGTGAGGAATGAAAGCAGGACAGTGGCGGTGTGGACGAGCGTGTGCCAGCATTTCATTTGCATGTGGAAATATCCCTTCATTATCCTAAATGGCAACCGAACAATTTGTCTTGCCCTCCATTATTTCCTGAATAGCTCTTGACTTGCCTTATTCAGTAATGTGTACGTAGCCCAATTGCGGGCAGCATTTAACAAAAGCATGTGTGCTTTCCAAAAGCGTGTCCCGCATTGCATATAAAGATTTCCTCTGGGTAACATGGAAATGTGTCCATTAGTCTGTTCCAACACAGGTGAAAACTATCACAGACTGTCAATCCTGGAAGAGCAATTTAAAGCGGTAACTCGCACTAAAATTCTGTTATCATTTACTCCCCCCTCATGTCATTTCAAACCTGTATGACATCATTTCCTCTGTGGAACACAAAAGATATTTTGAAGAATTTTTTTTAACAGTTTTTGTCCGTACAATTAAAGACAATTTGGTTCAAAACAACCCCATTGACTTTATTGAAATTGAATTTATAATGTTTTTATAATGTTCCCGTTACGATATGAATACATTATTTTTTTACTTAAAAAAAAGAAAGAAAAAAAGATAGGTTATACGAACATTAAGGGAAAATTCTAATTGAATAATTTTGCAAACATTATAGGAGCGTTACTATTGAATGTCCTCTGGATACAATTTTTTAGATAAACGTTTTCTGAAAAAAATATTCCATGGATGATGTTAATTTTGTTCATAACTTAAACCATAATGATAGGCAAGTTCTGAGAACGTTCCTTGTTGGGTGGTAAAGGTGGGCTGCTAATCTGAACCTGTCCCTGAAGTCGTGTTGTGCGTCATTGTCGTGAAAAACACGTTTGTCGCTCTTTGACACTCACAGCTGGATTTCATCACTAGCAGCAAACACTGTGACTCATCGCGACGCCACATTGCATTAACTGCGCTTTCACAGGAAGCGTTCAATGTCCAAGAGAAGCACCTACGTTGAAGAGCATCCGGTTATTTGTGCAATCATCCACCCTCATGCTTCTGTCACAAAGGCCTTGTCCCCCGGTGGCACTGTCATGTTAATGTGTGATGTAAGAGTTTCAAGTTCACAGACAGTCACATAAGGTTACCAAGTCACAGACTGACTCATTATATTTTTGCTTAAGCACAAAAACGATGCATAATAAAGCAAATCGAATTAAGCGCTACAGCAAAAACACCCCATATAAATGGATTTTACCGCAGATCATCAGGTTTCATTCGAAAGAGGATTACAGTTGCTGGTCTCTCTCTCTTTCTCTCTTTCACTCTTTTACCCTGATATGTTTTGGCAGTACTTCAGCTCCATATTAAATATGACTCCTCCTCAGCTTGGCTGTAACGTGAGTGCTGGCGGTTAGTTTTTATTTGTTTCACAAGCGTGTAAATGTTTAATAGAGATGCAGGCTGGACTGCAATGTCACTGAGATAGTTTTCCCAAGCTGAAGAGCTCTGTGCCTGACAACAGGGATATCCAAGACCAGAGATTCAGGACATGCAGGACAGCTTTATATAAGCCTTTGGTGTGCTTTTCCCCCCAAAAAAAATAAAAGGAGATGGGTTTTATTATTTTATTTTGTTTTATTATTATTATTATTATTATTAGTATACGTACTGTACCCAAAAGAGGCGGCTTTTAAATTTTGGGATTGGGTATTGCATCAGTTTCAGTGATATTTGTTTTTTTTAAAATGGAATAGAGCGCTGCAGTTTTGAGTCAACTATGAAAGTTTTAAAACTTTATGAACTGTTTTTAACTGGACACAACTTAAAAATGCTGTGTTCATGGTGCGAGGCACTGAAAATAGTAATGAGATGCGACGCAGTGGCCAGAGATCTCCATCTGGCACTAACTTTCTGAACGGTTCACTTAGACTCACAGCAGTATGTTTGTTTGTTTGTATGTCTTTGGTTGATTTTCAAACTTTTGTGAACTTCGTGAAGCCCACTTACCATCTCCAAACAAGCATGTCCTAATACAGTAATTGACCCCTGTTGCTGAAACTCTCCATTTGATTTGGTTACATTTTAATTTCAGCAGCCATGCAAAGAAGCTAATGCTCTTTCTGTGTCCTTCTTAACCCCAATTCACCTTGACTGGGGGTTGCAGGGGGGATTTTCTGCCGGCTTAAGCCTTCTGATTGGGTTACACAAATGGAATAATGAGCGCTTTTCTGTTGTCTCAGCCGATCTGGAGTTAAGCTCTGCGGACCGAGCCATTCACTGGACGCCACACAACATTTACATATACATGAGATTTAAAAAGACCTTTTGGCTCCTAGATTAGTTCAGCTTCCTCACAAACTTGACTAGGCCTTTCCACATCACTAGTGCTTTTTAAGAGCACTCCAACGGACAATACACTCCTGTGATCCGAAGCGGAGACCGGCACATCCATTGAAAGCTGATTCAATATCTACCCTGGAACTAGTGTCGTTTGTTCTGATCTGAATAATTCAGTTTAATTCAGTTTAATGGTGATTCTTTTTAGGTACAGAGTCTATTAAAACAAGTAATAGAGCTATAATTCAACTCTACACTAACAAATAAGTACCAAAAACGTCCCTTTTTTTTGGTAGCTACTATATCATGTGTATGTGTGTTCAGTAAATGAGTCAGATGTTGATTCAGTAACCACTCTGATGTATTCGGTTCAGTGAAAGATTCATTAGACATCTTTTCAAACTATTATGCATTAAAACAACTGTTTGTTGTTTGTTGATTTGTTGCATTGATTTTGTTTGATTAAAAATAACCATAAGAGTAATTTGTTAAGGAATCAGACACTTGGTTGTACAGTATGTTTTTGATTCACTAAAAAGAACTGGTTTGTAAGAGTAATTCGTTCAGGAACCAGACTACACTTTTTATGCTGTGTTTTTGATTCACTAAAAAGAACCGGTTCATAAGAGTCATTCGTTCAGGAAACAGACTTTGCACTGTATTTTTTTGAGTCACTAAAATAACTGATTCTGAAGAATCATTAATTGAAGAATCAGACTTTGCTGGTTGCACTATAGGTTGCACTGTATGTTTTTGATGCACTAAATGGCACTGAAGACTCAGCAGCAGTGGCATACTGTAGATCAAAAGCATTCAGTATCATGGTGTACACACTAAAGTACCATGGTATTACCATCTGATTCTATCATGGTACAACCACAGTACTTTATTGTATTTTTTCAAACTACATTTTCTCTTTTTTAGCATGAGTATTTTACTTGGTTAACTGACAACTGACAAATCTAAAAATCTACAGTGAATGAGATCCAGGTGCACAAAGTCTTTCCATTTGCGCTCATTTAAACTTGAGATTGTCCCAAGTCAAACTACACGATGATATATCTCCACCTCATCCTGCTGTCTGCCACTCACATTACATCACCTGTAAGACAAGTCCAGACACTGTCAGACTTTATGAATCAGATTTTTTTCCCCTCTTTCTTCCTCTGTTCTGCTTTGTAAATCACTTCTGAAATTCGAAGACCCCGTTGATGCACCGCTGGAACGGATGCATCTGTGGCGAAGACGCTGCGGGATGCTTCCTCCACTGTGATAGACGGGAACAAATTACTGATAAAATAATAATAATATTCAGCCCGGTTTCTCAACCCTGACGCTCTTTCATGTTTGTATGAGGGTGCCATTTCACTCATACATCATAATGTGGTTCGTCACTGTTTATTTACATTCAGTTTACAAACAAAAAGATTTAATATCCAAAGCTTTCATGAGGGGGAGGGTGTCAAGGTGGGGGCATGTGAAGGGTGGAACGGTAGATTATGAAACTTCTGTCGCTTGCATGGCAAGAACTGTGACCTCTTTTGTGAAATGAAGGCTGACCTCTGACCCTTGCACCTCCGATGAAGCAGAGGAAAGACCCTTATCCCCTTTTCCGAAATGGAAGTGGACAGGAGGCACTAAATGAGCCAAACACACCCTCGAGTTCTGAGGAAACCGGACAAATTCAGTGCAGCGCCTGTGTGCTCAGTCATGAAGTTCACAGTGCTGTAATGAAACAAGTAGAAACGGTTTTTAATATGTGACCCTGGACCACAAAACCAGTCACATGGTTAATTTTTTTGAAATTGAGATTTAAAAATCATCTGCAAGCTGAATAAATACGCTTTCCATTGATGTATGGTTTGTTAGGATAGGACAATATTTGGCCGATATACAACTATGTTAAAATCTGGAATCTGAGGGTGCAAAAATTCGAAACATTGAGAAAATCGCCTTTAAAGCTGTCCATTTATGTTCGCGATTGTGCTACATTCACTCACAAAAACAAATGTTTTATATATTTACGATAGGAAATTTACAAAATATCTTCATGAAACATGATCTTTACTTAATATCCTAATGATTTTTGGCATAAAAGAAAAATCGATAATTTTGACCCATACAATGTATTGTTGGCTATTGCCACAAATATACCCTTGCAACTTGGGACTGATTTTGTGATCCAGGGTCACAAATATTCCAAGTATAAAATATATTGTTTGCATTTTTGCATCTATTATAAACATTTTTAAAAAGTCAGTTAACAATTCATCAGCGTTCACTCTCTCTCTCTCATCACCTCCTGTCTCCTCTGCCGGTGTAACACCTCTCTATTACATGGAGTAATAGAGTACATGTTCCAGGGGACTTTGCTGTCCCAGCAGGAATCTCTGGTAAAGTGATTACGTTCTCAGCTCCCTTTCTTTTTGGAGTGTGATAAAGCCCTAGGGTTACTTGCATACTCTCTTGAGAGAGAGAAAGAGAAAGAGAGGCTTGTTTTTGGCCCTGTCTGCTTGGGCATTTCCCCTATAGCTGTCCTATCTATCTATCTATCTATCCATCCATCCATCCATCCATCTATCCATCTATCGCACTATCTATCTATCGCATATCTATCTATCGCACTATCTATCTATCTATCTATCTATCTATCTATCTATCTATCTATCTATCTATCTATCTATCTATCGCACTATCTATCGCACTATCTATCTATCTATCTATCTATCTATCTATCTATCTATCTATCTATCTATCTATCGCACTATCTATCTATCTATCTATCTATCTATCTATCTATCTATCTATCTATCTATCTATCTATCTATCTATCTATCTATCTATCTATCTATCTATCTATCTATCTATCTATCTATCTATACTTGTGTTGTTTGCTACACAGAATTCCATTCTACAGGCTTGTTGTTCATGAGCAGATGTGATTTGTGTTTTTTTTTTACTGCTCTCTCTCTCTCTCTCTCTCGTTCTCTCTCTGCTTCTCTCTCTTTCACTGGGCCATGTGTTGATTGAGCAGACCAAGGCGTCTGATCTGTCATCACTGCGAGTGGAGGATGTGGGTAGAGTGGAGACTGACGTCTTATGCCACGCAAACATTACACCTCTCCTCTCTTTCTTTTTCCGTCCATCCCTCCTCTCCTCCACTCACCTAACCCAAAACTCCTTCAGGAGGGTAAGTGCGTGTGGTTTAGCAATATCTGCTGACTTGGTGTACATGGTTTGGAGAGACGTCAATGCTGTGTGTTACTCAGACAGGAAGTGTGACCTTTCAAACAGGAAGTTCCTTCCGGCAGAGCGGGACCTTGAACGTGACCGGCAGTTTTCGTAATAGTCATGGCAATGACCTCTAAAGAACAAAATGCAGGAAGGGAACGGCTAGTTGAATGAGAGAGTGAAGGTGAAGGTATAGAAGTGTTCACATATTTAAAACAAATATTTATATATAGACTTTTTAAATATAATATAACATTTTTTAAACCTTGAATCTAGACATATCTAATATGTTTTATAAAGTTTTATATTTAACCATTTATGTAGTGTGTGTGTAAATAGTATTTATTTATTTAAATTGTAATCTCAATTCATTTTGATTCATCAATTATTTATTTATTTGTGTGGTATTTTGATAATGTTGAATGTTGGTCCTTCTCAAGTAAATTAACTTTGTTTCTAGGATTTTGGGATATTTTATTTGGAAAATCAGACAAAAAAAAAACTAATTTGTAGGCACCAACCATCGCTCCTTAGGGGAACGAAAGAGTGGATGCAGGGAGACACCTACGCATCATTGATTTGTGCATGCACATGTGTGATCTTGCATATACTGTACACGCCAGCAATGTGAACATGTGCCTATAGGCCTAGTCGTAAGTGACAGACAGATAATTATTTACATTTGTTATTTATACAGTAGATTGCACAAATCATTCCGCACCAACAGGTGTCAAAGACCCGTTGCATTTGCACTAATGATTACAGGAACACTTCACAAACTTATATCCCAACACAAATGCCGTATTTACCGAAGCCTCTCTGACTGACAGGGTCCATTCGCTGTGTTTGGAGGAGGCCGTTCCTCTGTGGATCTCATGTTTCGGCGGCTATATTTACCACTTTGCTACTGACAGGCTTCTGGAAACTAGTTGTCAATGAGCTATCTCGTTTTAGTGCACCGCGAGTCGCAATTCATTAAGACATCATTAGTCAAAGCGCCCTGACAAATCCCCTTCACATAGCTGTGTACGAGAGAGCGACGACCAGAGGAAAACCTCTGCATGCCAGCGGATCCACCTGGGATGCGGTCTCTGCTGTGGGTTGATGGAGACCAGGCTGCAGGTGATTTTTTTAGCCTTCTGATATCAGGAGGTGTGGAGGTTGTAGGGTATGTCCATCATCCCCACAAGTCTATGTGGCGTAAACACCTAAAGAGCATGTTTAATATAGTAAAGGTGATGAGATCTTGGTACAGACCCGCTCATGAAAGCAGGAAACACATACACACGGACATGTTAAAGGCATTGAGGGATCTGTGGGTTTTTTTTTTTTTTTTTTTTTTTTTTTGTTGCACATTTGCAAGGTTGTTAAATACCTTCACACACTCAGCTGGTCTTTGTGAGGCACTTTTGTCTTTAGCGCTCAGGGGTGAAAAATCACACATTAACACCCCATGTCTATCAGAGGCTTTGTTGCAACAAGCAGAGAGCGAGTAAGAGAAGAATGCAGGATAGTCTTGCTAGACTGGCTCGATGTTTCACTTTCTGATTTGTTTTCAGGATTATACGTGCATCTGATTTACTTGCCTCATATTTTAGTAAGGCTGAAGTTGGTTTATGGACACCACAGAGGAACATATTTTCTCACAGTGGCAAAAAGAGAAACACATTAACACAGCAGAGGATTTTATTTATTCATTCATTTCTCAATTTTGTAATGTAGATATTTATTTTATTTTTCATTTTTTTTATTACTTTATTCTATTAATATTGCATTATTACTCAAATCAGATAGATAGATAGATAGATAGATAGATAGATAGATAGATAGATAGATAGATAGATAGATAGATAGATGTGAATATCTTTTATATATTTTTAATAGCATCATTTTATTATTTCTCAAAAATACTTCAATCTAGGCAAACACACTGGACAGACAGAAATATTTTAGAGGCTAGGAATGTGATGAAATATGAAAGTCTGTCAGAAAGCCAGACAGGAGAGAGCAGCTGGGAAGACAATGCATTGAAGGTGCAGCGTATAAGCAATGCAGAAAAGAAGGACACAGACAGAGCAAGCAAACCTTTGCAGAAGAGTCTTTCGCATACCTCTCCTTTCAGCTCCGCTCCCTCGTTCAACCCCCTCCTCCCCCTTCAGCTGCTCCCCCTCCCTCTCCTCTCCTCCCCTCCTGCGCTCCGGTGGATGGTTTACTTCTCTCTCTCCCTCTCCTTCTCATTCAGGCTGAGCCGTGGACACAAGCAGAAGCAGTCTGTGAGAGTGTGTGTGTGAGAAGAGTGTGTGTGCGCGAAGCCGGAGCGGAGAGAGGGTCTGCCGGATCCCCTACTGAAACTCTACCTCTCCCACAAACACAGAATCCCACTCTGCGCTCTGCCCCACCAGTGTCCGAGAACGCATCCCAGAGGAGTACACCTTTACCCCCACGACCGGTGAAACGCCCCCCACATGGAGCCATGTGAACCCCCGTCTCCTGTCTCGCTTGGGATCTGATTTCGGATTGCCTCCTTGGGGAGAAGCTCCAGGCGCTGGATCTTTTGAAGTAAGGAGGGACTCGGAAGATCTCGGCTATCCCAGAGGGAAGCCCTTTGCTCTGGGCACTGTGGGCTGCAAGCCCCCCTGGGCTGGAGGCCAGCGCTCCAGCA